>NC_139217.1:152854594-154054594 GCF_055691185.1 Crinia signifera
TCATCCGGACCTAGATAAATGATCTATGGTTGTGAGGATTGGTGTTCCACTATCCAAATAAGCAGTCGATTTGGAAGAAGAGGAGACACTATTGGGACAGGAGGAACGTATGGTTATATATATCTGTATATGCTAGCCAGTATTTGGAGAAGTGGACCGTTCCTATATATCTAGGGACGTATTTTACATTCACAAGGGCGCCGGTGGAGGGAACATGCCATCTTTTGTCACTTTACATGACGATGTGGAGTGGGGGGGGGGCGGTGGGGGGGGTCGGTTCTGGCAGGCACTGTGACACTGTGTAATAGGGCAGGCACTCTCTGTAATAAGGAGGTCACTGTGACACTTTCTGTAATAGTGCGGACACTGCAATATTCAGTAAGAAGGCAGGCACTGCGACATTGTCTGAAAGAAGGCAGGCACTGTGACACTTTCTGTAATAAGGCGGGCACTGCGTCACTCTCTGTAAGAAGGGGGGCACTGCGACACACTCTGTAAGAAGGCAGGCACTGCATCACTACATAAAAAGGCAGGCACTATAAAACTTTATTTATTCATAAACAGTTTCTTATATAGCGCATACATATTGAGCATCACTTTGGCACTGTGATACTCTGTAATAAGGCGGGCACTGCGACACTCTCTGTAACACTGTGTAATAAGGCGGGCACTGCAAAATTCTCTGTAATAAGGTTGGCACTTTGACACTCTCTGTAATAAGGTGGGCACTGGGACACTCTCTGTAATAAGGTGGGCACTGGGACACTCTCGGTGTAATAAGGAGGGCACTGTGACACTATTTAATAAGGAGGGCACTCTGACACTGTCAACACAAAAAGGTGGGCACTGCAACACTTTCTGTAATAATGCAGGCACTCCGACACTGTAATAAGGAGGGCACTGTGACACTATTTAAGTATGCGGGCACTGAGACTCTTACTGTCATAATGCGGGAACTGAGACACTCTGTAATAATGCGGGCACTACGACACT
Organism: Crinia signifera; assembly: GCF_055691185.1. Lineage (NCBI taxonomy): Eukaryota > Metazoa > Chordata > Amphibia > Anura > Myobatrachidae > Crinia > Crinia signifera. The sequence goes on from NC_139217.1 coordinate 152,855,588, forward strand.
CTATGTAATAAGGTGGGCACATCAACACTCTGGGCTTTATTCTAGTTCACTCTTTCTGACAAAATCCTTCTTAGATGGACAAAACCATGCGCACTGCAGGTGGGGCAGATGTTACTCGTGCAGAGAGAGTTAGATTTGGGTGAGGTTTTACTTCAAAGTGAGATCTATATTGCAGTGTAAAATAATGCAGTCAGTATTTACCCTGCACAGAAACTAAATAACTCACCCAAATCTAATTCTCTCTTCACAAGTAACATCTGCCCCCCTGCAGTGCACATGGTTTTGTCCATCTAAGAAGGATTTTGTCAGAAAGAGTGAACTAGAATAAGGCCCTCTGTGTAGTAAGGCGGGAACTGCAACACTTTGTGTAATAAGGTGGACACTGCGACATTCTCTGTGTAATAAGGTGGGCACTGCAACACTCTCTGTGTAAAAAGGTGGGCACGGTACCACTCTGTGTAATAAGGAGGGCACTGTACCACTCTCTGAGTAATAAGGAGGGCACTGTGACAATCTGTTTTAATTTGAGCTCTGCTAGACTCTCTATGTAATAAGGTGGGCACTGGGACACTCTCTGTAATAAGGACGGTGAGCACTGGGACACTGTCTATTAAGTAAGGCACTGCGACATGGTCAACATAAAAAGGCGGGCACTGCAAAACTTTCTGTAATAATGCGGGCACTGCGACACTCTGTGATAAGGAGGGCACTGCGACACTTACTGTAATATTGCGGGCACTACGACACTAATAAGGAGGGCACTGTGATACTGTTTAAGTATGCGGGCACTGTGACACTGTGTAATAAGGTGGGCACTTCAACACTATCTGTGTAATAAGACGGGTACTGCAACACTCTAATAAGGTGGGCACTGCGACATTCTCTGTGTAATAAGGTGGGCACTTTGACACTCTCTCTGTAACAAGGTGGGCACTGTACCACTCTCTGTAGTAGTAGTAGTAGCACGCTTATTTATAAGGTGCCACAAAGTGTCCACAGCGCCGTACATAGCAAACAAAAACACAAATGATAAGGTAACGTACAGGCTGCGTTGATAAAATACAGCATAAATAAGGGTATAGCTGGTAGAATTAGGTGTCGAAATTGTCGAGAAGACTGAAGATGAAGTAGAGGAAGGGAAGAACCGGGCAGGAGCACTGGTGAGGTAAAGAGGTAGGGTGAGTACGTGAGGAAGGAGGGCCCTACTCATAAGAGTTAACATACTAAAAGGAGGTGGGTGGACGAACGAAAAACAATAGGATAAGTAGGAACAGATGGGAAGGAGGCAGGATTGGAGGATCAAAAGAGGTTAGGAGGAGGGAAAGGCTAGTCGAAAAAAGTGGGTTTTGAGGGAGCGCTTGAAGAAGGTAAGGGAATCAGAGAGCCTGATGGGTGGCAGGAGGTTGTTCCAGTGCAGCGGGGGCAGCGCGAGAGAAGTTTTGGACACGGGAGTGGGAGGAGGTGATTAGGTGAGAGAGAGAGCTTTGTAGGTGGTGGTGAGGATTTTAAAGAGAACTCGGAAAGGAATGGGGAGCCAGTGAAGAGATAGACAGAGGGGGGAGGTGGAGGTAGAGCGGCGGGAGAGGAAGATGAGCCTAGCAGCATCGTTAACAATGGATTGGAGAGGTGCAAGGCGGGTGAGAGGTAGCCCAGAGAGAAGGATGTTGCAGTAGTCAAGGCAGGAGATGACAAGAGAGTGAATGAGAATTTTGGTTGCGCCAGTGGAGAGGAATGGTCTGATGCGCGAGATGTTGTGTAGGTGAAAGCGGCAAGACTGTGAGAGAGCACGAATGTGGGGGGTGAAAGAGCGGGAGGAGTCAATGATGACAACGAGGCAGCGCGTTTGGTCGATGGAGGTGATCTTGGTTTCACCAATGCTGATGGAGATAGTGGGAGAAGAGGGGATGTTCAGGGGATGGAAGATTAGATGTTCAGTTTTAGCCATGTTTAGTTTCAGGAAGCGTTGGGTCATCCGGGCTGAGATGGCCGTGAGGCATTCGAAGACCTTGGACAGGAGTGATGGGGATAGGTCGGAGGAGGAGAGATAGATTAGGGTATCATCAGCATAAAGGTGGTAATGGAAACCATAAGAGCTGATGAGGGTGCCCAGAGAGGTGGTGTAGAGGGAGAAGAGGAGAGGGCCAAGGACTGACCCTTGGGGAACACCGACTGGCTGCGGGGTAGTAGGAGAGGAGGAACTCGGAGTGGAGATGGAGAAGGAGCGATCGGAGAGGTATGAGGTGAACCAGGAGAAGACCGTGCCAGTGATGCCAAAGGAGGGGAGGGTGTTAAACAGGAGAGGGTGGTCAACAGTGTCAAAGGCAGCTGATAGATCAAGATGGATGAGGATAGAGAAGAGGCCTTTGGATTTAGCCGATAGTAGATCGTTAGTGACTTTGGTCAGGGCAGTTTCAGTGGAATGTAAAGGGCGGATCCCAGAATGGAGGGGGTCTAGAATGGAGTTAGCAGTAAGGTGGCTTAGGAGACCATTATAGGTCAGACATTCTAGGAGCTTGGAGGCAAAAGGTAGGAGGGAGATGGGCCTGTAGTTGGATGGAGAGTTGGGGTCCAGATTTTTTTTTTGAGAATTGGGGAGACAAGAGCGTGTTTGAAGGAGGAAGGGAAGGTCCCAGAGGAAAGGGAAAGATTAAAGAGGTGAGCCAGGTGAGAGCAGACTGAGGGACTGAGACGACGGATAATATTGGAGGGGATAGGATCGAGCGAGCAGGTGGAGGGAGAAGCGGATTGAAGGATAGAGTGGACTTCAGCAGCAGTGGTGGGGTAAAATGAGGACAGGGGTGGGAAGGAGGGGAGTGGGGATGTAGGAGGGGAGGAGGGAGAGGGTGAGGTCATGGCAGCAGCGATGGCTCTCCTAAGAGAGGAGATTTTGAAAAGTAGGTAGCAAAATCAGCGGCTACGATGGAGGATGGAAGAGCTGGAGGAGGGGGGGGAGAGCAAGGAGTTGAAGGTGGCGAAGAGCCTGCGGGGGTTGGATGATTGGGAAAGGATGAGGGTCTTAAAGTAGGATTCCATGGACAGAGCAAGGGCAAAGCTGAAGGAGGAAAGGATGAATTTGAAATGGAGATAATCCGCGAGGGAGCGTGATTTCTTCCAGAAGCGCTCAGCAGTGCGAGAGCACTATTTAAGGAATCGGGTGAAAGCGAGTGCCACAGTTGGGGGTTGGAGCATCGAAGGAGGATAGAGGAGGGAGGGCAGGCAGAGTTCAATGCCGAAGATAGCGTGTCATTATAGAGGGAGGCGGCGAGGTTTGGGCAGGACATGACGGCGATTGGGGCGAGAAGAAGACACAGCGCGTTTGAGAAGACAGCAAGATCTAGTGTGTTGACATTATGCCGTGAGACAATGCGGGCACTGCGACACTTTGTGTAATAAGGCGGGTACTGCAACACTCTGTGTGTAGTAAGGCATGCACTGCGACATTCTCTGTGTAATAAGGTTGGCACTGCGACAGTCTCTGTGCAACAAGGCGGGCACTGCACCACTCTCTATGTAATAAGGAGGGCACTGCAACACTGTGTAATAAGGAGGGCACTACGACAATCTGTTATAATGTGGGCACTGCGACACTATATAATAATGTTGGCACTGCGGCACTCTATGTAAAAAGGTTGGCACTGCGACAGTCTCTGTGTAACAAGGCGGGCACTGTACCACTCTATGTAATAAGGAGGGCACTGCAACACTCTGTGTAATAAGGAGGGCACTACGACAATCTGTTATAATGTGGGCTCTGCGACACTCTATGTAATAATGTGGGCACTGCAACACTCTTTGTAATTATTCATAAACAGTTTCTTATATAGAACATACATATTCTGCATCACTTTGGCACGGAGACACTTTGTTATAAGGTGGGCACTGCAACTCTCTGTAACACTGTGTAATAAGGCGGGCACTGCAATACTGTGTAATAAGGTGGGCACTGCGACACTGTGTAATAGGGTGAGCACTGCGACACTCTGTAACATCGTATAATAAGGTGGGCACTGTGACACTGTCATAAGGTGGGCACTGCAGCACTCTATGTAATAAGATGGGCACTTCAACACTGTGTAATAAGGTGGGCACTGCAACACTATGTAATAAGGTGGGCATTGCAACACTCTGTGTAATAAGGTGGGCACTGCGACATTCTCTGTGTAATAAAGTGGGCACTGCACCACTGTCTGTGTAATAAGGAGGGCACTGCGACAATCTGTGATAATGTGGGCTCTGCGACACTCTCTGTGTAATAAGGTGGGCACTGTGACACTCTGTGTAATAAGGTGGGCACTGCGACACTCTGTAATAAGGTGGGCACTACGACACTCTCTGTGTAATAAGGTGGGCACTCCGACACTCTCTATGGAATAAGGTGGGCACTGCGATACTCTGTAATAAGGTGGGCACTTTGACACTCTGTATAATAATGTGGGCTCTGCGACACTCTGTGGAAAAAGAAGGGCACTGCGACACTGCATAATAAAGCGGGCACTGCTACAATCTCTGTGTAATTAGGTGGGCACTGCAACACTGTAATAATGTGGGCTCTGCGACACACTGTGTAAAAAGGTGGGCACTACGACACTCTGTGTAATAAGGTGTGAACTGCAACACTGTGTAATAAGGTGGGCACTGCGACACTATGTGTAATAATGTGGGTTCTGCAACACTCTGTGTGTAATAAGGCAGGCACTGCGACATTCTCTGTGTAATAAGGTTGGCACTGCAACAGTCTCTGTGTAACAAGGCGGGCACTGCACCACTCTCTGTGTAATAAGGAGAGCACTAAGACAATCTGTTATAATGTTGGCTCTGCGACACTCTCTATGTAATAATGTGGGCACTGCGACACACTCTATGTAAAAAGGCATGAACTGCAATACTCTTTGTAATTATTTATTCATAAACAGTTTCTTATATAGCGCATATATATTCTGCATCGCTTTGGCACTGAGACACTTTGTAATAAGGTGTGCACTGCAACACTCTCTAACACTGTGTAATAAGGCGGGCACTGCAATACTGTGTAATAAGGTGGGCACTGCGACACTGTAAGAAGGTGGGCACTGTGACACTCTCTGTAACATCGTGTAATAAGGTGGGCACTGCAACTCTGTATAATAAGATGGGCACTTTAACACTCTCTGTGTAATAAGGTGGGCACTGTAACACTTTGTGTAATAAGGTGGGCACTGCGACATTCTTTGTGTAATAAGGTGGGCACTGCACCATTCTGTGTGTAATAAGGAGGGCACTGTGACAATCTGTGATAATGTGGGCTCTGCAACACTCTCTGTAATAAGGTGGGCACTGCGACTATATGTAATAAGGTGGGCACTGCGACACCCTGTGTAATAAGGTGGGCACTACAACACTTTCTGTGTAATAAGGTGGGCACTACGACACTCTCTGTGTAATAAGGTGGGCACTACGACACTGTGTAATAAGGTGGGCACTGCAACAATATGTGTAATAATGTGGGTTCTGCGGCGCTCTCTGTGTAACAAGGCGGGCACTGCACCACTCTCTATGTAATAAGGAGGGCACTGCGACACTGTGTAATAAGGAGGGCACTGTGACAATCTGTTATAATGTAGGCTCTGCGACACTCTCTATGTAATAATGTGGGCTCTGCGACACTCTCTATGTAATAAGGTGGGCACTGCAACACTATGTAATTATTTATTCATAAACAGTTTTTTATGTAGCGCATAGATATTTTGCATAGCTTTGGCACTGAGAAACAACAACAAGCAACAAGGCGGGCACTGCACCACTCTCTATGTAATAAGGAGGGCACTGCAACACTCTGTGTAATAAGGAGGGCGCTACGACAATCTGTTATAATGTGGGCACTGCAACACTCTCTATATAATAATGTTGGCACTGCGGCACTCTCTATGTAAAAAGGTTGGCACTGCGACAGTCTCTGTGTAACAAGGCGGGCACTGTACCACTCTATGTAATAAGGAGGGCACTGCAACACTCTGTAATAAGGAGGGCACTACGACAATCTGTTATAATGTGGGCTCTGCGACACTCTATGTAATAATGTGGGCACTGCAACACTCTTTGTAATTATTCATAAGCAGTTTCTTATATAGAACATACATATTCTGCATCACTTTGGCACGGAGACACTTTGTTATAAGGTGGGCACTGCAACTCTCTGTAACACTGTGTAATAAGGCGGGCACTGCAATACTGTGGAATAAGGTGGGCACTGCGACACTGTGTAATAGGGTGAGCACTGCGACACTCTGTAACATCGTATAATAAGGTGGGCACTGTGACACTGTCATAAGGTGGGCACTGCAGCACTCTATGTAATAAGACGGACACTTCAACACTGTGTAATAAGGTGGGCACTGCAATACTCTTTGTAATTATTTATTCATAAACAGTTTCTTATATAGCGCATACATATTCTGCATCGCTTTGGCACTGAGACACTTTGTAACACTCTCTGTAACACTGTGTAATAAGGCGGGCACTGCAATACTGTGTAATAAGGTGGGCACTGCGACACTTTGTAATAAGGTGGGCACTGCAACACTCTCTGTAACATTGTGTAATAAGGTGGGCACTGTGACACTGTCATAAGATGGGCACTGCACCACTCTCTGTGTAATAAGGTGGGCACTGCAACACTCTGTAATAAGGTGGGCATTGCAACACTGTGTAATAAGGTGGGCACTGCGACACTCTCTGTGTAATAAGGTGGGCACTGCAACACTCTCTGTAATAATGTGGGCTCTGCGACACACTCTGTGTAATAAGGTGGGCACTATGACACTCTCTGTGTAATAAGGTGGGCACTGCAACACTGTGTAATAAGGTGGGCACTGCGACACTGTGTAATAATGTGGGTTTTGCGACACTCTCTGTGTAATAAGGCGGGCACTGCACCACTCTCTACGTAATAAGGAGGGCACTGCCACACTCTCTGTGTAATAAGGTAGGCACTTTGACAGTCTCTGTGTAACAAGGTGGGCACTGTACCACTCTCTGTGTAATAAGATGGGCACTGTGACACTCTCTGTGTAATAAGGCGGGAACTGCACAACTCTATGTAATAAGGTGGGCACTACGATACTCTCTATGTAAATACATACAATCACATAGAAATAAAACTAAAAAATATTGATAAAAAGCACTGAACATCCTAAAGTAAGAAAGGTGCATATGGCAAAATAACGGATGGATCTGGATCAGACTTGGTAAGGGAAACGGGTGAGGGTGAATGTCCTGTCTCAGCTGTAGTTAAGCGTGGCTTGGTGCTGGATTATAGTAATGTCAGAGATGCCCAAATGGGGCTGATAATTACCCAAAGCCACTAGAGGATTTCCATCTCTTGGGATCGCATTGCAGAAAATGTCCTCAAAGGTGTACGGCTGTATGGCCAGTGGGTAGATTTGTAATCCAAGTGGTATTGCTGATGGCTAGTTGTATTGCTTGTGCTCCCAATGTTTGGAGACAACCAAATGTATAGATGAAACCAGCAGCTGGAGAGAGTCCCAGTTCGCTTAAAGAAGATTGAAGTGTAAAGTCTGGTCCATACAGGGATGGGGGAAGGGGGGGGGGGGGGTGGTTTCCTACATAGGACTGACAACTCCATTATTAAGTGGCAGCTATTAACAAGGCACCCCTGGTAGCGCCTGCTAGTGCACCATAGGGAGCACATCCCCCTTCCTACAGTAATCTGACTGCCTGTTATACTTTACATACTTTTTTTATCCTATCAAAGGGAGTGGGAGTGTGAGCAGGTCCATGTGATGTCATGACATCATGCGGTAGTCCCACAATACTCCTCTATGAATGGTTTGGATGGCCAGGATATTTTTATGGGGCCCCCCTGGGACCTGCTGGGCCCTAGGCAGGTGCCTACATTGCCTTGTTGAAAATCCGCCTCTGAACCAGAGGGGTTCTGTTGGGTAATATCTAGCTTCCTTTAATCCAGGAATATCTGGGAGGCTCCTGTAATTGGTTCTTACTGACTGTGTACAGGTAGCAGAGAGAGCTGTTGGCGTGATTCATGTGGCCCACACATACACCCACAACACATTAGCCATCATAGAAGGGTGCACGTATGCCTTTATTATTACAGTGTCATTAAGTAACTACAATGTAACAGTACTCCTTACAGAAGTGTAGGTGTAGCAGTATAGGAGATGTAAAGGCCCATACACACTAGAAGATTTTCATTTCAAAAGACTTTGCCAAAATCTCTGAAAGATATATCTTTTACCAAAATAGTGCGTACACACTGAGCTAGTTTCCCCAAAGAGCAAGAGATTTTCAGGAGGCGAAAGTCTTTGCTGAACATCTTTCATATAAAAGGTGATTTACATAATGGGCGGGGTTTGAATTACAAGGATGGGAGCAGCGGCCATTTTATTCAGTGCATTCCTGTTATTGGTGCATGATTTAGAACTGATTGCTGGGCTGCATATATTTGGAGCCCAGCGTTCAGGTAAACTACACCTGCTCCACCCTGACCGGGCAAAATGCCACCCATGTGCATGGCAAAATTTTATTTGCAGCTGTGCACGTAGGGAGAAATCCATTCAAAATATACATTGGGGGTGCAGTGGCGGCGGTAAAATATACATTGCTGGCCTGCAAAAAATGTAAGGCATGGCTTTGTGGGACAGGGGACTATATACCACATACCGTAATGCCCATTACACATTATGACACACACCGTAATGCCCATTACGCATATGCCACACACCATAATGCCCATTACATATAATGCCACATAAGTGTCGTTTACCTACATGCTCATTGCTAGTGTTTTCATGCACGGTGCCAGGGGTAACATGCACGGTGCCAGGGGTAACATGCACAGTGCCAGGGGTAACATGCACGGTGCCAGGGGTAACATGCTATGTGCACTGCATCCTTACGCTCACCTTGCCCTGCTGTCTGTCCCTGCCCATACCTCCCAACTTTCGTCCGGAGGAAATAGGGACACTCCGCGCGAGCGCCCGAAAAGGGGGTGGGGCGTATGCAAATGAGGGCACGGCTTATGCTAATTAGCCGCGACCTCATTTTCATACGAGAATAGACACTGTGCGCATGCGCACAGCGTCTATTCTACTAGATTGGGGGGTCTCCCAACTGCCACCCCCCGCAGCGGGACAATGCCTGCCGCGGGTGGGATGTCGGGACAGGACCCGAAAATCAGGACTGTCCCGACGGAATCGTGACAGTTGGGAGGTATGCCTGCCTGCATCAGTAAAGGAGACCGCCGGGCAGAGCGGTGGGGAAATCCGACTGTCTCAGAGCAGGTTCATCTGTCCGCGACTCGCAGCCAATCAGGTGACGGTGGCTCGCGAGTTGCAAGCAGGCGTGTCATTCCAAATAGCCCCACAGCGGGTGGTTGGACCTGCTCTGAGATAGCCGGGTTTACCACCACTCTGCCGGCTGTCTCCTTTAACGATGTAGGCAGGGACAGACAGTGGGGCAAAGTGAGCGGACGTTCCGCCTCCAAAATGGACTGACGGAACGCAGTTCTGCCTAGTTCTGGCTCAATTTAACTCATAGTGGGCATTAATGCCAGTAATATATACATTGCTGGCATGTGCCAGCAATCTATATTACTGGCTTACGATTGTCATTGGTGCCCAGTGGTGCCAGTAATATAGATTGCTGGCATGTGCCAACAATCTATATATTACTGGCTTACAATTGTCATTGGTGCCCAGTGGTGCCAGTAATATATAGATTGCTGGCATGTGCCAGCAATCTATATATTACTGGCTTATAAATGTTATTGGTGCCCAGTGGTGCCTAACATATACATTGCTGGCACATGACAGCAATGTATATATTATTGGCTTAAAAGAGAAAACATTGGTGGCCAGTGCTGCTCCGTGTGGAGCAGGATGCAGGGTGCATCAGCTGCATGCACCTGTGGGCGGCCGGGACCGGGCGGCAGAGCATAGACAGACCCGTGTCGACATAGCACAGGTGAACAGTGGGGCGGGGCGGACCAGCGCGGCAGCAGGCAGGGTGAGACAGGCGGGGGAGCAGAGCTCTTCACCAGCCAGCCGCCGCAGCAGCCAGCCGGACGATTGAGCGGGGCAGCGAGGACAAGTCCAGGAGGGTGAGTATGACAGGCGAGGGGGCGGGGGGAGGGCGGCGGGGCGTACCGCCGGGCTGAAAGTGGTTAATCACTTTCAGCCCTGCAGCGTACACACACAGCGATGATGGATGGAAAACCATCCATCATCGCTGGATCTGCTGGTAAAACCAGCAGATGAAAGACCTTCCTAGCGGTGATGCGGGAGCGCGCATCATCGCTAGTCGGGGGTCGCTGTCCCATACACACTAATCGATTTTCAGCTGAAAATCGGTCAAAACGCCTGTTTTGACCGATTTTTAGGTGAAAATCGTCAAGTGTGTATGGGCCTTAAGACTACGGAGGGGAGGGAGGTGTTAGGCACTAAAGGGGGTAACGGTTTGGCTTTGATGGGGAGGCAGGGGTTTAGGCTGCAGGCAGGGCCGGCGCTCACCTGCTCCAGGGGGGCTGATGCGGCTGCCGCCGCTATGCTCCGTTGGGGGGATGATGCAACCGCAGCATCTCACTCCACGGGGGGAGTTAGAGATGCAGCCCCGAATGGGCTCGAGAGATGTGGCTGCGGCCCCTATCTATAAGTGGGCTCCAGGGGTGGCGGTGTGGCTCACTGCTCACTCACCTGCTCCCAGGTGCTTTCCTCCTGCTCTCCTCGGCGTCGGCGGGACATTTCCTGCTGCTGCTCCTCCTGCAGCTCATTACCGCCCTCCAGTGGCCGGCTCCCTAGGCAAATGCCTTAAGCTGCCTAGTGGTGGCGCCGGCCCTGGCTGCAGGTAGGGCAGGTTGTGGGGGTTAGAATATGTACCACCCAGTTGTCAGGACTCTGCACATCAGGATGCCACTGTCGGTCCTCTGACTGCCAACATACCAAGCGCTGGGATGCTTGTACCATCCCAAATGAAGACACGATGGAGCCATGGATATAGGATTGGCCAAGCCAAGTTAGGGGCTCATCCACAGATGCCACTGAAGGGTTTGTGTACGTGGGTATATGTAACATCCCGCCCTAAATATTTTGTTCAGGACCGACGGGGAGTTCAAGGGAAATCTTAAGATCACAGATCTTTGTAGGGCGTGGGCAACTTTACTTGCAGCATCCAGGTGAAGGTATTGTGTAACAAGTACCAGCCTGTCCTCTAGATGCCGGTGCCCGCACGATTGCCTCCCCCCCCCCTTCCTCCCGGCAATTTCACCTCTCTGGTGTCTTAGGTCTGCCGGTCCCTGTACGTGAAGCTATGGGGCAGCTGACATCTGCTGACCAACCACAGCCTGTCTATAACTTTCTAGGATGCAATAGAAAGAGCGACTGAATCTGATTGGTTGCTATGGGCAACATCACCTCTTTTTATTTTTAGAAGGTCTAGTATATTTACCCCATAGGGGCCTGAGTCAGACATTCCATCAAGGGCCTGATTCTGGTTCACTTGCAAAAGCAAATTCTCTCTCTAATGGACAAAACCATGTGCACTGCAGGTGGGGCAGATGTAACATGTGCAGAGTTAGATTTGGGTGTTATATTGTTTCTGTGCAGGGTAACTACTGGCTGCTTTATTTTTACACTGTAATATAGTCAGCATGGACACTGTATCAGTGTACCGCGTCCCCTTGCTATGCTCGCCATGCTTCGGGCGTTATGATTTGCTGCAATTGGCACACTATAGTATTCTCCCTCCATGCCCTGGTGTATAGTAGGGTATGGTATACCGCCTGGTTTGTACAAAAAAGGTGAAAAACTCATGTTGACCTGTTGACCTTCCCATTGTCGTCCTAATGCTTGTGTTGACCTTTTGACCTTCCCATTGTCGTCCTAATGCTTGTGTTGACCTGTTGACCTTCCCATTGTTGTCCTAATGCTTGTGTTGACCTTCCCATTGTCATCCTAATGCTTGTGTCGACTTGTTGACCTTCCCATTGTCATCCTAATGCTTGTGTCGACCTGTTGACCTTCCCATTGTCGTCCTAATGCTTGTCTTGAACTGTTGACCTTCCCATTGTCGTCCTGATGCTTGTGTTGACCCTGTCGGACCTGATTTACCTTGAACTCCCCCGGCAGCTCCCCGGGAGGGCTCCATCTAACTTGGCACTTAATGGCGGGTGCTGCTGGGGGAGTTCAAGCGAAATCGGATGCTAAAAGCCCCCACGATGTGGCGCTGATGAGATTTATCTTATGCGCTTCATATAAGATCTCTGGGGTCTGATCCGCTGCATACGGGATTGCGGATTGTTGCGATCACGGCCACAGATCGACAATCCACGGGCGTTTTCGCGGCCATGCCCGCTTTGCGCCGATCGGCAGGCGGGACATTGTTCAGCTGTCGGGCTGACCGCAAACGGGCCAGGATCACGGCTGTCGGCAGGGATCGACAGCCGTGATCCTAGATTGAATACCCCCCTAAGTCTGGTTGTTGGCCAGTCCTTGGCAGTTGTCAGCCACGATTACTTGATATTTTAAATAAAATTGATACGTACAATGTCTTACTATATAACATGTTTCTGTATAGAGGCCACAATAGTGTTATAATATGTATGTTATTCACGGGTGTCATTTGTTCCTTTTTCTGCAGGGTTCTGGCTTATCCCCATGTAATACTCCTGGTGCCCATCAATGCTGTGGAATACACAAGAGTGATGGGTGGAACGCAGATCCTGGCTACGTGGCCCGTGAACCCTGAAGTGTGGCTGTTGGACTTTCAGGGGTGGGTGTCTGGTGAGAAAACGGGATAGCAGACACTGAGGGGTACTTATGGGGGTAAGTGTCTCTGATTCTCTGTTGGTCTGATATCTGCAGTTGCCATGAGAATGGGGCTACGTCCCCAAAAGCACTAGGCTATGCTGCTTGTTTGAATACAATCTGTTGTACTAGTACCTGAGTGAGACGCAGCGGGCACCTGCAGCTGTTTGTGCACACACACATTAAATATTTTACTAATTGATATGAATATATTTAGTTCCTAATCATTTATTTTAATGTCAATATATGGAAATACCCCCATGAAAATCCTGCATTTGACCCTTGTGGAGTGTAGGGGGCATATAGTGTATTGATGTAGTGCGGAGTACAGGGGGCATATAGTGTACTGATGTAGTGTGGAGTATAGGGGGCATATAGTGTACTGATGTAGTGTGGAGTATAGTTACATAGTTACATAGTAGGTAAGGCTGAAAAAAGACTTGCGTCCATCTAGTTCAACCTGGTATAGATATCCATTGCTGATTTGGTAGGTTCTGGTATTTTACAGACAAATTATATTTCTTATTTGTACCCATGGATGTTTTTCTCCAGTAAATGTTTGTCCAACTTTGCCTTGAACGCATTTAATGAGCCAGCCATTACCACCTCTCTGGGAAGAGAGTTCCAGAGTTTGACTGTTCTGACCGTAAAGAAATTCTTTCTACTAGCTGAATGAAATCTTTTTTCTTCTAATCTATACTCATGCCCTCGCGTCCTAGATTCCTTTCTCGTAGAAAATAGGGTGTGTGACAGTTCCTTATATTGGCCCTTGATATACTTGTACATGTTGAGCATGTTACCCCTTAAACGTCTCTTTTCTAATGTAAATAGTCCCAAATTGCTTAATCTCTCCCCGTAGCTTAAATTCTCCATTCCCCTAATAAGCTTTGTTGCTCGCCTTTGGACTTTTTCTAATTCTATGATGTCCTTTTTATAGTGTGGGGCCCAGAACTGTACTCCATACTCTAGGTGAGGTCTCACCAATGCTTTATATAGTGGCATAATTACCCTTGAGTCCCTAGTTTCCATTCCCCTCTTAATACATGCCAGAATTTTGTTGGCCTTTTTTGTAGCTACATTACAATGGGCACTACATCCTAGATTGCTGTCTATTTGGACTCCTAGATCCTTTTCAAGTATGGAATTACCCAGTTCCTCTCCGCTAAGGTTGTAACTTGCACACTGGTTGTGTCTCCCAAGGTGCATAACCTTACATTTATCTACATTGAACCTCATCTTCCATTTTTTAGCCCACTCATCTACAATTGCAAGATCATTTTGAAGCATGGTGACATCTTCTGGTGATTTGATGACTTTGCTAAGTTTTGTATCGTCCGCAAAGATGGATACATTGCTGAGTAACCCTATCCCAATATCGTTAATAAAAATGTTAAACAAAATGGGCCCCAAAACCGAGCCCTGGGGCACTCCACTTAGTACCGGTATCATATCTGATACGGCACCATTCACAACCACTCTTTGTTCTCTATTACATAGCCAATTCCCTACCCATCTGCAGATATTTTCACCCAATCCTAGGTTCTCCATTTTATTAATCAATCTCTTGTGTGGGACAGTATCAAATGCTTTAGCGAAATCTAGGAAAATCACATCTACAGCATTTCCATTATCGAGGTTTTTGCTAACCTCTTCATAGAACCCTAGTAGATTAGTTTGGCATGAACGATTTTTCACGAACCCATGTTGGTTAGTACTGAGTAGACGGTGATTATCTAAATATTCCTGGATACCATCCCTTAAAAATCCTTCAAATAGTTTACCCACAATTGATGTTAAACTAACGGGTCTGTAATTAGCGGGATCTTCCTTTTTTCCTTTTTTGAATATTGGCACTACCTCTGCTATTCTCCAATCTTTTGGTACTATACCTGACGATAGTGACTTGCTAAAAATATAATGTAGGGGGGTAGCTAGTTCATCCCTTAATTCCATTAATACCCTCGGATGAATCCCATCTGGCCCTGGTGACTTATTTGTTTTGAGTTTGCTTAGCCTCAGTATTATTTCCTTCGGCGTGAAATCCACAATGAGATCTGGCTTATTTGTCCCGTTTGTGGTAAATGTTCGTTCCACAGTCTGCTCTCCCTTAGTAAATACTGATGAGAAGAACTCATTTAACAGTTTTGCTTTTCCCTTGTCCTCAGTAACACTTTTTCCACTAGTATCAGTTAGTGGGCCTATGTTTTCCTTAATTAAACGTTTACTATTTATGTATTTAAAAAACTTCTTTGGGTTGGTTTTGCTTTCAGTGGCTATGCACTCTTCATATAATATTTTAGCTGCTTTGATTACCCCTTTACAAGTTTTGTTTGATTCTTTGTATTTTGTGAACGCCTCCTCATTCAAGTTATTTTTATAGAATTTAAAGGCTCTGGTTTTATTGTTGATAGCTGACCTTACTTCTTTGTCCAACCATGGTGGCTTTTTTTTGTTGAATTTACCTTTAATTACTTTAGGAATGTATTCAATAGTTAGTGAATCAAGCACCTTTTTTAGAGTATCCCACATTTCCTCTGCATTTTTTCCCTCCATAACCGTTTCCCACCCAATTCCTGTAAGGGCTTCCCTGAATAATTCAAAGTTCGCTTTTCTGAAGTTTAGTATTTTTGCAGATCCTTTTTGATGTAATTTACTGAAGTTGATTTCCAGTGAAACCATATTGTGATCACTATTCCCTAATTGTTCAATTACTTTTGTGTTTGAAACTAAGTCTGTGTTATTTGTTAATACTAAGTCCAAGAGCGCCTCATCACGAGTTGGAGTTTCTACCGTTTGTGTAATAAACTGGTCTTTAAGTAAGCTTAAGAACCCATTGCTTCTTGCTGATTTACCTGTTTCGTTTTCCCAATCAATGTCGGGTAAATTAAAATCCCCCATAATTAATACCTGACCCTGATTTGATGCTTGTTTGATTTGGTTTAAAAGAAGAGACTCTTCCCTTTCATTTATATTTGGTGGTCTATAGCATACCCCTATTATAAATTTGTTTTTTGGTTTCTTATTATTGTCGGTTATCTCTGCCCTCACTGTCTCTGAGTTGTCGTCTTCCAGGTCTGTGCTCATTTTTTTCATAAATGATGTTAAGTTATTATTTACATATAGGCACACACCCCCGCCCCTTCTATTTTCCCTGTCTTTCCTGTAGAGTGTATATCCCTCCATGTTTAATGCCCAGTCATGCAACTCATTACACCATGTTTCTGTAATACCAATGATGTCGTAGTCATCCCTACTGATCACCGTTTCAAGCTCCCCGATTTTACTCACTAAGCTTCTTGCATTAGCCAGTAAGCATTTTAATTTATGTTTATTTTTAGATATGGCTCTAATATTGTGATTAGTTTCACCCCAGGACCCATTTGAATTCTTTACTAGCTTCCTCTTTCCCCTCTCCCCTTCAATAGACTCTCTACAGGCCTCCCCACCATGCACACTGCCTGCCCTCTCCATAGGGGGCATGTAGTGTACTGATGTAGTGTGGAGTATAGGGGGCATGTAGTGTACTGATGTAGTGTGGAGTATAGGGGGCATATAGTGTACTGATGTAGTGCGGAGTACAGGGGGCATATAGTGTACTGATGTAGTGCGGAGTATAGGGGGCATATAGTGTACTGATGTAGTGTGGAGTATAGGGGGCATATAGTGTACTGATGTAGTGTGGAGTATAGGGGGCATATAGTGTACTGATGTAGTGTGGAGTATAGGGGGCATATAGTGTACTGATGTAGTGTGGAGTATAGGGGGCATATAGTGTACTGATGTAGTGCGGAGTACAGGGGGTATATAGGACCTTATTCATATCCATTTGGTCCTCTGTGCATTCACATTTTCTGCGCATGCTTAGAGACACCGTATCGCCGACCATCGAATGATTTCCCCCTGCCTGCGAATGGATGAGTATGTAAATCATCCATTCGCAGCCATGCGCGGGGGGGGGGGGGGGGGGGGCTCACTGCAGACAGCACTCTGATTTCACAGCCTTGCAAGTCAATGACAACAAGGTACCCTTGTACCTGTTTGGTACGGTGGGACCGTATACTGGCGGATCTGGCTTTTTTTTTCATCTGCGCATGCGTATCTTTCGCAATGCGCATGTGCGGCGACCTCACACTGCTCACGGACGGGTCTCTCCGTGCGAAAAAACCTGTCCGCAGGAGTGCGGTCATTGTGGGCGGCATGTGGGCGTTTTTATGGGAGCGGCCGGAATAATGAGGAAAACTGGCCATAAACATGGGCGTACACGGGGGTGTGCACACAAAATGCACGGTGCCACCACCTCCTCGATCGGCGAACGCACCGTGCATTTTGGCCCAAAAACAGGCGGACACCAAAGATTGCTCCTGACCACCCCTAGAGATACCGCATGAGATCAGACACCTGGGTCTGCTAATTAACGCTGATTACAGCCCTCAAACACATTGGAAGCATATCTTTCTACACTTCAACATGTAAAGGTTGGTTTAATCTTAGCTAATATTCATTGTAATACCTGGTTATATATGTCCAGGTAGTTATTTTATAACCATCTACACCCATTCAGAAAGTGTTTTTCTCTTTCAATGGTCCTGGTGACACAGCTCAACTTTGGGATGTAGGAGGGTCCGTAGGAGCAAGGCACCTATCCTAAAGCTTTTGGAGGGTAGGCTCCTCCCCTTCTGTATCCCAGACTCCTCAGTTTGTGTTAGGTGCCCACTGGAGTGGGTGCTATTCTAAAGGTCTGCTGGAGCAGCCGAAGGATTAGAGTTAGTTAGGAGTTTTTTATTTTATTAACTTTTACACTAGCTAGGTAGGCACAGTGTGAGGATTCTCATTGAATCCTCACACTGACAGCGCAGCAGGAGCTGGCAGAAGCGCTTCCTGTCAGCTCACTGCGCACAGGGGAGACACTGTCTGGTCTCCCTGTGCAGCGCTTACAGCCATAGGCGTGCGCAGCCCATTTTATTAGTGGGTGCACAATGGAGGGGCGTGTCTATCACCGCCTACTGGGCGTGTCTATCGCCACCTACTGGGCGTGTCTATCACCGCCTACTGGGCGTGTCTATCGCCACCTACTGGGCGTGTCTATCGCCGCCTACTGGGCGTGTCTTTAACCACCTACTGTGCATCAGTGCAAACTAAATTATATTAAATAGAATATACAGTGTTGGCCGGAACTCACGCAGATGATTTAATTGTATATAACAAAGCAGTGATATCAGATAGCCCCATATACACTAGGCAATATTGGTCACAATATTGCTCAGAAAGGGCTTTCTGAGCAATATTGTGACCAATATCGCCTAGTGTGTACACTGTACATTGAAAACGACCCTCTCCCTCGTCCAAACATGTTCGGACAAGAGAGTCCTCCCACCTGCCCGTCGGCTCCCTTGGGGCAGGCATCGACAAGTGTGTATGCACTTACAGATGCTGGCCCCTCCCCCCAATATCGGCGTCGGCAGGGATCAGCAAATGTGAATAATGCTTTAACGTACCAACCAATTTAGCCTTAGTGCATCAAGCAGTAAGTTTGTTACAACAGATTCCCCCCTTGGCCCTCTCTCCCCTAACAGATGCTTGCAGCAGACACTCAGTGACTGCTGCAGCAGCTCCTACCCACATCAGTAAATTCAGTAGTCGTTAGTACAGTACTCACTGTGCTAAATAGCAAACTACCTTGCTTCCTCCTAGGAGGAACACTGGCTGCCTGGCTTCAGCTCACACTGGCTCCTGCTCAGCGTGGCTATCACTGGTGGTGAGGATAGAAGTGCTGAGTGACGGCGCTGCTGCTGGCTCTGAGAGGCTGCAGCAGGAGGAGGGGAGTGCAGGCAGGAGGTCGGGTACGCGCTGTGACATCACAGCATTGTGCGCCGTAAAGTCTGGGGAAGAACCTGGTGCTGACTTCAATGGAGCCCCGCCAGCGCCTCAGGTCTGTGAGCCGCAGCAGCAACACCCGGCCGCCGTGATCAGCTTGGCGCGCGGGCTGGAGACCAGCGGCAGCAGGCAAGAATTGCAATCCTGACAGCCGCCGGCCATTAATCAATTTTGCGTGCAAGCGTGTGGGGGGTGCTGGCGGTCATTAGGAGGTGCCTGTGCACCCCCGGCACCCCCCGTGCGCACGCCTATGCTTACAGCTTCTATTAAGAAGCTAAAAACAAGGGGGGGAGATTGCGCAGAATTGATGACAGAACAAAAAATAGATAAAAAGTAACAATACTAGTTTATTAAAACATACATATGAGTATATAGTGCAATTGCATGGGGAAGGGGTTAAAAATCTGAAAATAGGGATAATGAAAAAGCTGCATCCAGTACTGGAATATATCACCTTATTCTCTGGCAAGTGAAGAGGAAGATTGTGGACATTTGATAAGTCCTCCTTGGCACTGGGACATGAAATCCTTTGTGCAGAGTGTCCTCCAATGGGAACTATGATGGTGAAGTCCTCTTAATGGATTCTCTGCATAATGGGGTTCTGCTTTGAACCAAAAGTGAGTACCTTAGAAAGGTGGCGTCCCTTCAGACGTGGGTACTCCAAAGTGGAAATGGGTGGATAAGTGTCCCGGTCTTGTTATCCTCTGAAGAAGAAAGGTGCAATTTTTCTTTTGCCAGGCTACCCAGCCACCCACCCCTTCCATCCTGCTGCTTATTCCTACACCACTTTGGCAAAAGAAAAATTGCACCTTTCTTCTTCAGAGGATAACAAGACCGGGACACTTAT
Source organism: Crinia signifera (assembly GCF_055691185.1). NCBI lineage: Eukaryota > Metazoa > Chordata > Amphibia > Anura > Myobatrachidae > Crinia > Crinia signifera. The sequence continues at coordinate 152,875,124 of NC_139217.1, forward strand.
CCACCCATTTCCACTTTGGAGTACCCACGTCTGAAGGGACGCCACCTTTCTAAGGTACTCACTTTTGGTTCAAAGCAGAACCCCATTATGCAGAGAATCCATTAAGAGGACTTCACCATCATAGTTCCCATTGGAGGACACTCTGCACAAAGGATTTCATGTCCCAGTGCCAAGGAGGACTTATCAAATGTCCACAATCTTCCTCTTCACTTGCCAGAGAATAAGGTGATATATTCCAGTACTGGATGCAGCTTTTTCATTATCCCTATTTTCAGATTTTTAACCCCTTCCCCATGCAATTGCACTATATACTCATATGTATGTTTTAATAAACTAGTATTGTTACTTTTTATCTATTTTTTGTTCTGTCATCAATTCTGCGCAATCTCCCCCCCTTGTTTTTTGTGTCTATTGTAGGGACTGACAATCCCTTTATTTGATTACTGCAGACCTAACCGCTCATACAGGCGCCCCTCACAGACACTTAGGTGTCTGTTCCTTTTTCTTTCTAGCTCTATTAAGAAGCTGCCTGGGCTCCGGAGCGCTCTGAAACTGGCTTCACGCTAGGTGGGGATCATGGGGGACAGGCGCTCCGTGATGGCGGCGGCCATTTTCTGCGGAGCTTACACACTGAGCTCCTGTATGAGAGGACAGCAGTGTGTTACAGGCATGTTCCAAGTGGTCCCCAGCAGAGGGGGAGACACTGGAACTTGGAGATCCTGCAGTGGGAGCGGCTGTCTGGGGGTGGTTGGCGCCAAAAGCCACGGACCCCGCAACAGCAGGGACTTGGTCTCTTCCCTCTCTCTGTTTTGGCGCCATTCAGAATGCTTGCAGCGGAGCTGAGCTGGCTGACAGATCCTAGCAGTGATTGAATTTCCTGGGCATCGTTTTCCCCACTTCTGAAAGCTTCAGACAGATAAGTGACTGTGGTACATTGGCTCTGTATAAAACACCTGTACTTTGTGCACTGTGACTGTGTTACTTTTTGCATCATGTCTGAGCAACAGTCTGTGGCTTTGGGGGAGGGAGCCCTTAATGCATTGTGCGCTTGTAGTTTTTGTACACTAAAATTTGTCCCTGAGCAGATGGCCAAGGGGGGCTTGTGTATTACTTGCGCTGGTGTGAGACCCATGGGCAGTGAACCCCAGAGGGTAGAGCAATCGGAGCCTGCGTGGGCCAGTGCCCTGGGCAGGTCTGTAAATGCCTTAGTGCAATTGCTGGACAGGCAGAGTGATGTGTTGGTAGCTTCCCCTAGACCTATGTCATCATCTCAGCAGTCCTCTGGCTCCTTGCCTTTGACTCAAGCAGATCCTGGTTTCTTACAGGTCATTCAAGATACTGCTAAGGGGATAAGCAGGTTTAATGATTAGTTAGACAAATTTGATGGTGATACTGTAGGGACCCCAAAAAGGTCTTATTCCGTGCCATTGCTTGTTGCTGAAGAGGAGGGAGAGTACACAGACATCCCCTGGGATCAGGGTGATGACTCTGAGGATTCCTCTGCCCCATGGGTGGAGGATTTGATTACTGCTGTTAAACAGGCTTTGGATTTGTCTGTGGAGGATAAAACTCCTGTAAAAGGTGTACTTAAGTGGCAGCGTAAGGAAACTGTTACCTTCCCTGCGGATGAAGGTTTACAGGATTTATTGGAAGGGGCTTGGAAAACGCCTGATAAAAGGCTTCAGATGCCTAAAAGATTTTTAAGTCTATACCCCATGCCTTAAGGCTCATGAAGACCTCTGGGAAAAAGTTGCGGTGGTAGACGCTTCTGTGGCACGGCTTTGTAAAGCCACGGTGCTACCTGTCCAGGGGGGGGGGGCAGCCTTTAAGGACCCCGTAGACAAGAAGATTGAAGGTAACCTCAAGGCAATATTTGAAGGGGTGGGTTTTACTTTACGCCCTCTTATAGCATCAGCCTGGGTCTCTAAGGCCATGATTGTGTGGGCCAAAGACTTATGTACAATTTTGCATGCTGATCCAGGTGTGTTACTGCTTGCTGAGAAGCTAAAAGCAGCTGCGGAGTATGTGCTTGAGGCTGAGGAGGAAGCTCTCAAAATGGCTTCCAGAGTATCCACGGTGTCCGTCAATGCCAGGAGAGTGCTTTGGCTTAAAGCCTGGGAGGCGGATAATGAATCAAAAAAGGCCTTAGAGGCATTAGCTTTTAAAGGAAAGCTGTTGTTTAGTTCAGAGCTGGAAGAGATTATTAAGCAGCAGTGGCAAACGCAGGATTTTCAGAAGGGGGTTTCCAGAGGGGCGGAGCAAAGCATGGAGATGGACGCTTAGGTGACCCAGTATATGCCGGGTCAGTTAAATTATTATAGATAGACCAAATGTATATAAATAATAATAATAATAATAAAAAAAAATATATATATATATATATATATATATACACACACACACACACACACACACACACACACACATACAGGGGTGTCAACAGCAGTGCAAGACCCCGGGGCATAGCAATGTATTGGGGCCCCTACCGATCCTCCAGTGGTAGGGGTGGGGGAAGCTTTGATGTCCTGCGGGTGGTAGGGGGTATTATATCAACCGCTCTGCATGTAGGGCCTGGATCAGTAATTTCCACTAATTACCCCTTTACTGCACAGATGGTGGGAGAAGGGGCATTGGGCTGAATGAAGGGGCCCTGATACATAACTTCCAGGGTGGTAGAGAATGTTTAATATGCAGAGGAGGGGTGTATAGTTGAGTGGGCTCATTATTCATAATTTTCTGGTGGGAGGACAGCTTGCTTGACTGCAGATATCTCCAGTTCCCGGAAATAGATTTCTTCGATTTTAATGGAATTAAAAACTAGAGAATCCCACCTACCAAATGGTATTGGGGACTAGGTGATCATACTTCAGGAGGCAGAGCAATCTGCCCACGAGTATATAATACTACATATTAGGTGTGTGGAGCTGGAGCAGTAACCAGCTGCTGGAAGGCTGATATCTCTGATTCTTGGAACAGTAGAGACAAGCTACTAGTGTTCCTCACAGGTTAAGAGTCCCAGCTTTTGGAATATACCCTCAAAAAAAACAGACAGAACCTGAAATATCTGACTGGGAATAACAATTAACAGGTTTGGATGGGGACCACTGTTTTGAAGTCAGATATCTCCGGTTCCCAAGGGCCGATTTTTACAATTCTTGTACCCCTGGAAAGAGGAGACCCTCAGCTTTCAGCTGAGAGCCCTTAGACTCCTGGGGGGGGGGTTCTGGGTACTCAGAAACCCCCCCTGCGTGCGCTACTGAGCAGGCCACGGGAGGCAAAAGTACCTTCCTGCCGGCTCCTGCAGCTAAACAGGCCTCAAGGTTTTCTGCTTTTAGGCCGTCCTTTCGGCCCTCCCCTAGAGGGGGTGTGTCCTTTTGAGGACAGTCCTTTAGGGGAAAGTTTCAGTCCTCCAGGGGCAAGGCCCCAAAGTCAAAGTTCGGTTCCTTTCATAAGAAACCGAACACCAAAGGTGACAAGCCCTCAGCATGACTACCTGGGAAATATCCCAGCGGTAGTCAAGGTGGGGGGGGCGTCTGAGATGGTTCAGGGACGCTTAGGCATTGTTGGGCCGGGAACCTTGGGTGTTGGACATTGTATCTCAGGGTTACAGGATTCCCTTCAAAGGTCTTCCTCCGAGAAGATTCATTCCTACATCACTGCCAAAGGAGTCTCGGCTCCGTGCTGCTCTTCTGAGAGCGGCTCAATCTCTCTTAGAGAAAAGTGTGGTGATCCCGGTCCCTCGTGCGGAGTGGAAGAAAGGCTTTTATTCCACTCTGTTTTTGGTGCCCAAGCCAGACGGGTCCTTCAGACCAATCTTAAATTTAAAGTCTTTGAATCTCCATCTGTGAGTAGACCATTTCAAGATGGAATCTCTACGGTCTGTGCTGCTAAGCCTGGACCAGGGAGAATTTTGGGCGTCCATGGATGTCCAGGATGCATATCTGCATGTTCCTATCCACCCGGAACATCAGGCTCTATTGAGGTTTGCAATAGGAGACCTGCATTTGCAATTCCAGGCGTTGCCCTTTGGTCTGGCCCCAGCACCAAGGGTATTCACCAAAATTATGTCAGTAATGGCGGCTGCTCTCCGACTGAGGGAAATCACTGTGATTCCATATTTGGACGACGTGCTGTTCAAAGCAGAGTCGGCGGAGAGATTGCAGAGTCACTTTGCAGCAGCCATCAGTTTTTTGCAAGCTCACGGTTGGCTTTTAAACTTACAAAAGTCTCAGCTTGTGCCGTCACAGAGTCCAGTTCCTAGGGGTTGTCCTGGATACCCATCTACAAAAGAGATCGGGTATTTCTACCAGAGACAAAGGCCAGGGACATAGCCACCTTAGTTCAGGAGATCCTGGGGTCTCAGAGTCCATCGGTTTGGAGGTGTCTCAAACTGCTGGGGAAAATGGTGGCGACTTTCGAGACGCTACAGTTTGCCAGGTTCCACTTTCGAGTGTTCCAGTGGGACATCCTGACATCTTGGTCGGGGAATACTCAGACCATGAAATCAGAGCACATAGTGTTGTCTCCAGAAACACGGTCTTCCCTGCAATGGTGGATGGAGGTGGATTTCCTTCAGTGGGGACGGTCTCTGCTGTCCTGGGACTGGCTGGTAGTCACTACCGACGCCAGTCTCAGGGGCTGGGGGGCAGTGGTTCTGGACCTACGCCTTCAGGGCTTATGGACCTCGGAGGAGTCTGCCTCACTATCTTGGAACTGCGGGCTGTGTGGAAAGTGATATCTCTGGCAGGAGAAAGATTGCAGGGTCTTCCTTTGAGGTTTCAGACCGACAACGCCACGGCTGTGGCGTACCTGAATCATCAGGGAGGCACACACAGCAAGCTGGCCATGTGGGAGGTTTCCCGGATCTTCTTGTGGGCGGAACAGAATGTTCCAGCATCATCAGCGATATTCATCCCAGAGTGGAGAATGTCGAGGCCGATTTCCTGAGCAGGGAGGAACTGCGAGAGGGGAAATGGAGCCTGAACCCACAGGTATTTCATCAGATTACAGTGAAGTGGGGAACTCCGGATGTGGACCTGATGGCATCAAGGTTAAATCATCAGGTGCCCAGGTTCTATGCCAGGACAAGAGATCCACTGGCCGAAGCAGTGGATGCAATGACTATCCCCTGGGAGGGGAATCTACTTTATGCCTTCCCGCCGTTTCCAATGCAGGCAAGAGTGTTGAAAAGAATCCAGTCCCAAAGAATTCCGGTGATTCTTGTAGCTCCAGATTGGCCAAGGAGGTCCTGGTTCTCGAGGCTTCAGAGATTGTCGGTGGACTCGTGGCGTCTACCTCTGAGGTCAGATCTGTTAAGCCAAGGGCCGTTCTTACACCTGGATTCAGCTCGGCTAGATTTGACAGCTAGGCTATTGAGACCGCCATCTTGAAGAACAAGGGTTTCTCGGAGGCTTTGGTTAACACCATGGTGAAAGCTAGGAAGTCAGTGTCTTCAGCTAACTATTATAGGGTCTGGGAGACCTATATTAGGTGGTGTGAAAGGCAGAAGTCGCATACATCGCGATTTCGACTGTCTAAATTGCTGGAGTTTCTGCAGGATGGTTTCTCGTCTGGGTTAAGCCTTCAGTCACTCAAGGTACAGATATAGGCCTTGTCGATTTACTTCCAGAAAAGGATAGCATTGCTACCGGAGGTGCAAACTTTCCTGCAAGGGGTTTCACGATTGAAACCTCCCTACAAGCAACCAGTGGCTCCATGGGATTTATCGCTGGTACTGGAGTGTCTTCAAAAAGCGCCTTTTGAGCCGTTAAGGTCGGCTGACCTTAAGTTCCTTACATGGAAGCTTGTATTTTTGTTGGCAGTTGCGTCAGCAAAGAGAGTATCGGAGTTGGGAGCATTGTCCTGCAAGTCTCCTTTTCTTATATTTCATGATGACAGGGCTGTTCTTCGAACAGTACCCCAATTTTTGCCAAAAGTAGTCTCTGCTTTTCATTTGAATCAGGAGATAGTCCTGCCTGTGTTCCAGCCCCCAGATGGTTCAAGGAAAAGGGACAAATTGAGGAATTTGGACGTTGTGCGCGCCTTACGCATTTATGTGGACAGGGTGAAGGGTGTCAGAAAGACTAAAACTCTGCTAGTCTTGTATGATGTGCACAAGATTGGTTGGCCTGCCTCTAAGCAGACCATTGCTAGGTGGTTGCGTTCCGTCATTGCCTTGGCATATACTAAGGTTGGTAGGCATCTGTTCACACTTTTGCCAAATTCTATAGGTTTCATGAGTTCGCGTCGGAGGACGCATCATTCAGGCGAGCAGTGATGAGAGCTACAGACCTGAGCGTACCCTCCCAAAGGACCGGCTCTGGAACGTCCCAATGTTGAGCTGTGTCACCAGGACCATTGAAAGAGAAAAAGGGATTTTTGTAAGAACTTACCGTTGAAATCCCTTTCTCTGATATGGTCCTGGTGACACAGCGATCCCTCCCTTATGGTGTGTACACACGGGAGCAATATTAGGTAAAATCGCTGGGAATATGGTCGCTGATAAATCGCCAGCTGCGCGCTCCCTTGTGCACTCCCTGCTGGTCGCTGGAGCATGCTCCTGCGACCAGCGGCTTTCCCCGGCAATCACTGTGCCGGGAGGTCAGCGTAGCCCAGTGCTGCTGCTCCCTCCCTCCTCCCTTCACGGAGGTCAGCGCCGGGGAGATCAGCATTGATCTCCCCAGCCCAGTGCCGCTGCTCCCTCCCTCCTCCCTTCACGGAGGTCAGAGCCGGGGAGATCAGCATTGATCTCCCCAGCCCCGTGCCGCTGCTCCCTCCCTCCTCCCTTCACGGAGGTCAGCGCCGGGGAGATCAGCATTGATCTCCCCAGCCCCGTGCCGCTGCTCCCTCCTTCCTCCCTTCAAAGTGACAGCAGCAGCGTCTGCTGCTGCTGCACTCCCCCTCCGTCCCGTAGCAGTGTCTCCTTTTCATCGCTGATGAAAAGGAGACACTGAGCAATATGATTGCTGGCAATATATTGCTAGCAATATATCGCTAGCAATCATATTGCACCGTGTGTACACAGCATTACGCTCAGTAAGTATGCCAGTGTTCATGATGTTTCATGTTATATATGGTTGAAAAGTTATTTTTAAAATTGTGCATATAATATGTGCAGGCGTTTGTACTGAGTTAATGTATTCCAGTGGCTTTGCAAGATTGAAATGAGGAGTCTGGGATGCAGAAGGGGAGGAGCCTACCCTCCAAAAGCTTTAGGATAGGTGCCTGGCTCCTACGGACCCTCCTACATCCCAATGTTGAGCTGTGTCACCAGGACCATATCAGAGAAAGGGATTCTTACAAAAATCCCTTTTTTTATACTTTAAAAAGCAGGACACTCAATTCACAGGAGTCGGCCCCCTGGACGGGTTACCGTCGACAAGCCGGCGGGGACCCGGGGGAGCAGCTGGAAGAGCCGTCGGAAGGGGACGCTCGCGCCTCTCGTGAGCACGCGTCCCCTTCTCGCAATCGATATGGCGCTGGCAGGGGATGGCGGCTGGCATCGCCTTCCCCTGCCAAGATGGGACCTGCCCCATCTGTACATTATGCACTTTCATATCTGCTATAAACTTTATGTAGCACCCTCTGTATGTAAGATGCCACCAAGCACATTATTGCAATCACATATCACTAACAAAGGATCCCAACATCTGCCTATCACACTCTAAAGTCTTATTTTGAACAATAGTAGAACATGTTTGCATGTGGCGTATGCTCAGATATACGGAAGGTGTCGGTGGGAAAACAGACGATATCCGTCCGTGCACTGTGGCGTACGCTCTGATGTACGACAGGTATCGGTGACTAAGAGGGAGATCTGTCCATGCACGGTGGCGTACGCTCAAGTGAACGCCACTCCCCATTGTCGGTGTCTGTGACCGTTCGTGTGCGGCTGTTCTGTGGGCGGCCTTACGCTCACTGTGAGCGTACGGAAAACGCACGGTGTGATGGACCGTACGCACGTTTCACCGGACCAAACAGAATAACCCCCATAGTGTAGTGATGTTGTGCGGAGTATAAGGGATATATATATATATAGTGCAGTGATGTAGTGCGGAGTACAGGGGTATATAGTGTAGTGATATAGTGCTGAGTATAGGGGGTATATAGTGTAGTGATGCAGTTCGGAGTTCAGGGGGGTATGTAGTGCAGAGTGTAGGGGATATATAGTATAGTGATGTAGTATAGGGGTATATAGTGTAGTGATGTACTGCGGAGTATAAGGGGTATATAGTGTAGTTATGTAGTGTGGAGTATAGGGGGTATATAGTGTAGTGATGTAGTGCGGAGTATAGGGGGGTATATAGTGTAGTGATGTAGTGCGGAGTATAGGGGTATATAGTGTAGTAATCTAGTGCAGAGTATAGGTGTATATAGTGTAGTGATGTAGTGTGCAGTATAGGGGTATTTAGGCCCTTATTTTGGTTCACTTACAGCTCCTTCTTAAATGGACAAAAACCATGTGCACTGCAGGGGTGGCAGATATAACGTGCAGATAGAATTCAATTGGGGAGGGATTTTACTTCAAAAGTGAGACCTACAGTATATTGCAGTGTAAAAATAAAGCAGTCAGTACTTTCCGTGCATAGAAACAAAATAACTCCAACAAATCTAATTCTCTCTGCACATGTTACATCTGCCCCACCTGCAGTGCTCATGTTTTTTTCCATTTGGGAAGGAATTTGCCTTTGCGAGTGGACCAGAATAAGGGCCATAGTGTAGTGATGTAGTGCAGAGTATAGGGGGTATATAGTGTAGTGATGTAGTGTGGAGTATAGGGGTATACTGTATAGTGTAGTGATGTAGTGTGGAGTATAGGGGGTATATAGTGTAGTGATGTAGTGCGGAGTATAGCGAGTATATAGTATACCGATGTAGTGCGGAGTATAGGGGTATATAGTGTAATAATGTAGTAAGGAGTATAGGGGTATATAATTTAGTGATGTAGTACGTAGTACAGTGGGTATATACAGTAGTGATGTAGTGTGGAGTATAGGGGGTATATAGTGTAGTGATGTAGTGTGGAGTATAGGGGGTTTTATAGTGTAGTGATGTAGTGTGGAGTATAGGGGGTATATAGTGTAATAATGTAGTAAGGAGTATAGGGGTATATAATTTAGTGATGTAGTATGGAGTACAGTGGGTATATAGTGTAGTGATGTAGCGTGGAGTATAGGGGTATATATAGTGTACTGATGTAGTGTGGAGTATAGGGGGAATATATTGTAGTGATGTGTAGAGTATAGTAGGTATATAGGATCTCATTCTGATTGGTTCGCTGTTGCAAATTTCCAACGATGCGTGCTCGGAGACTTGCGTAGTCTTCATTCTTCATGCCGCTTACAGCGAGGGGGGGGGGGCTTTCAGTATAGGAGGTATATAGTGTAGTGATTTAATCCACAGTATAGGGTATATAGTGTAGTGATGTACTGCAGAGTTTAGGGGTATATAGTGTAGTGCAGGGGCGGATTGGCCCACCGGGAAACCGGGTCGCTTCCCTTTGGGCCGGCACATTTTTAATTAATAGCGGCCGCCCACCCTCCCAGGCTGGGCTGCGGACCGCCGAACCGACATCTCCGCGGTTACCGGCCGCAGCAAAATGCTCTAATCAAAGATGGCTGCGGCCGGCCTCGGCTGTGACCATAGTTAAAATGGCCGCGGGAGGGCTGGTGCGCATGTGCGGCCGCACGCAGCACCTCCCGCGGTGCTTTCAGCCCGATTCACAGAGCTGACAGATTCGGCTTCTGCTTCTCATGGCTGACAGCAGGGGGAGCTAGCTGCAGAGGCAGCGTGCAGCTCAGCTCCTCTCATGCTGTACTCCATGTGGCCGGGGGATGCAGGAAGTTTCCTCAGAGCCTGAAGCAAGCAGGGAAGGGGTGAGTGTTAAATGCCTAATGATTTTTTATACTGGCATTTGCTCTCCTGATATTTGCATGAGAGGGGAGTGTGTGTGTGTGTGTCTGTATGCTATATGTGTCAGTGTGTACATTATGTGTGTGTCTGTGTACATGCTGTATATGTGTGCTATGTTATGCTTTGTGTGTGTCAGTGTGTATATGCTGTGTCTATGCATGCCATGTGTATATGCTGTATGTATGTATGTATATGATATATGTAAGTAATGTGTGTATATGCTATGTGTGTTTTTGAGTGTATGTACTGTATGCTTAGATGTATATGTTGCGTTATGTTTTCTATGCTAGTGTGTGTGTGTTTGAAGTGTGTATATATGCACTGTTTGTGTCTGTAGTGTGTGTATATGTGATGTTTTTGTAAGTATGCCATGTATGTATGTATGTACAGCATGTATGTACAGTATGTCTGTGTACAAAAGTGTGTGTGTAATGATGTACAGTACATGCAATACATGATGTACAGTCACCACCCCCCCTCCCCCCCTACCACTCCCAACATAATTCTGCATTTGCCCCAGTTCCAGGGGCGGGCTGGGCCAGGGGGCAGGGTGCCATGTGCCCCCCGGGCCGCTCTAAAAGGTACTACTTTTACGGGCCGCCTTGTATTTTACATTGTGACCTCCTGTAGGCCGTGCCACGGGTACAGGAACATGGCCGCCGGCCTCCTGCATGAGGACATGATCACATGTCCCGGGTCGGCCGCCTGTTACTTAAACATTCCTGTCTTGAATGATTCCTGGCCAACCACTCGTGCGTCTAGGGGGGAAGGGGCGGGCTGCGGTGGAGACAACAGCTACTCAGAGGACGGAGCCGCAGCGTGGGAAACCAAGGCAGGGCACAGCGAGACGGGAGCCGGACCCAGGCCTAAAAGCAAGTAACAACAGTACTATGTATTGGGTGTTATAATGGGGGCGGGGGAGCTGCCTGTGGTGTCCTGGTATAATTATACAGGGGGAGCATCCTGTGGTGTCCTGCCAGGACTCCACAGGCTGCTCCCCCTGTATAATTACACCAGGACAGTCTTGGTATAATTATACAGGGGGAGCTGCCTGTGGTGTAAGGTATAATTATACAGGGGGAGCAGCCTGTGGTGTTGAAGGGTTAATCAGCCATCTTGTCTTAATGTACTTCTTGAGTTTCATTTCTCCTGTACATTCTTAAGTGTGTCCCTGAGTTTCGTTTCTCCTACACACTCTGTAAGTTTCTTTTCCTGCATGTCACGTGTTGCTACTTCCCCATCCTTTCTCAGTTCACTCTGGATGGTGTATTTTTCAGATAACTGTATGTTTTGTGATTTGTCCAAAATTGCTGTATTCTACACTATGGCCCTATATGGTAACTTGTACTCACCCCTCCCTAGACACTGTACCCACCTACCTATATGCCAGCCTATTAGCTTGTCGAGCCTATATTCTATGTATTGTTATAAATATGCTGTAAGCCCCCATTAAAAGCAGAGTTGTACCCTGCATTACGTGGTCTCCGATTACTGATCATTTCTATACAGGGTCCCTCTCTCACGGAATTCTAAGGAGTGATTACATTGAGGTCTATCAGGTAAGGGGGAGATAAGAATATATTCCCCAACAGCTGGGGGCTGCGAGTCCGGGATTCTGGGTCTGTCCTTAGACTGACAGAGAACTAATCTTTTTGTCATTTTGGGATTGCAGACAGTCAGAATTTGAACCCGTGTATCTCTGTTCCGGGAACAGAAGAACACTTTTACGAAGTCTGGGACTTCTGAAGTCAGGGACTTCATTTTCTTTACAGTGCGCACGCAGATCTGGGATCTGTCACTGAACCTGTGTCAGGGACACAGAAGGAGGGACCTGGGGTCCACTCAAAAAAAAAAGAGACCTCAATTTGATCACTCATTCTTTCATGGCCATTTTCTTTCTTTCACTATTATAAAGTATAAGATTTTGTATTTTGAATATCCTTTGTGTGATTGGTAAGTAAACACACAATTGATATCTGTTTAAGTATTGTACCAGTGCGGTTGGTAAGTTGACGCACAATAACCCCTTTCAATAGTCTCATTGATTACTGTATGCCAACAGACTTGCGGACTTTATGCTCCCTCACTCTTAAGGGTAACGCAACGTGAGGCTTCATATACAGTATTCACATAACAACAAGACTCTGTCCACCGTCACGTAGACGGTCTGTTGTTTCACTAACATTTTGTACTTTTATATTTAATGGGATGTATCTAGAGGAAATATAGTTCATATAATATTCAGATAAAGACCAACCCTCACAGTCTGCTGCCACAGGTCCCGACCTGCCTGACTGAGACGGCGCCCCTGGTCTGAGTATTAAGAACTTTCCACGCTCCTATTCACAGTCAGAAATATTGATACACAATCATACCCCGACATGGGTGGAAATAATAGTAAGAATAAAACAGTCTATCCACCCCCATTACCTAGTAAAACATGTAAGGAATATGTTGCCCGTAATTCATCCACGGATTACTTCTTAGTTAACCCATGGGTAGACAATTTAGCAGGGTGGACAGAAGCAGTAAGTCCCAACCCCTTTCCCCGTGATGGATCAAACTACCCTTTCTTTATGGATATGGTCAAAGGTCTTTGTCTAGAGGACAAAGAAGCCTGGCCATATTACACAGCAGATCCCAAGTGGGATATGAAATACATGCGTGCAGGAGGAGAACAATGGCTCATCATCGCTCCCTCCTGGTACGACACAAACTTATCTAAGAAACAGAGAAAGATAAAATCTGTCACAACAAAATTACACAAAATAGAAGAATTAAGGAGTAATAAGACCCTTAAAAATCTGTCACCTCCTCCCTATAGTCCAGTATATCCCTCACTCACAGATGTTGAATTAATGGCTGTCGGACATCATGTCTTAAAACCCACAGCCCCACCATCTGGCCGAGATGAGGAGGATCTCCTCAAATCAGAAACCAGTGAGGATGAGGAAAAAGAAGAGAAAGAACGAATAACACCTTTAAAAATCCAACTCACCAGTAAAAAGAGATTAATTGCAGATCAATCTTTAATAACTGATGATCTTGGCGCCAAAACTGTCAGATCTGGTGCTACTTATGATGCCCCTACCGCGTCACATACACCATTTATGACTATTGGAGACCAACTTCTCATAAAATCTATTGAGATAGAAGACCTAAATAGGATAATCAAACACTGCCCTAAGCCCACGGTCACAGCAACAGGATGCATTGCATATCTAAAAAAGGCATGTAAAGGCCGAAATTACACACAGGATGATATCAGACTAATTGTCGATAATGTCATAGATCACCATCATGCCTGGAATTGGGAAAAGGTCACAACTATTAGTGAAAGAGTTACCGATTCTAGAGCTAATAGATATCCTTTGAACCACCCAGATGGAATAAAAGCAATGTGGGCTCAATTAGAAGCATATATGGTCGAAGTATTTAAGACTCGATCATCCTTACCCATTGCTGTAGCGTGTAGACAAAAGGCCACTGAAACAGTCACTGAATTTTGGAAGAGATTTAAGAAATGTTGGACCGAGGAAGCTGGCCTCTCCCTCGACATGCACCACTTACTCATTTCCACCTTTATCAGTAATCTGCACTTTTCCATCTCCACCGCAGTAAAACAGAGCGTCTCTTCCTGGACCTCTGATACTGTTGAAAACTTTGAAACACACCTATATGAAAAAGAGGCCGCAGGCTGTTTCGACATTAAAAAACCCATGGCCCCAACCCACAGTTACCAGCAAAACAACAGGGGCCCACCAAATAGACAGAACAGGGCGCCCCAATACGGTCAAAGGAAACCCTTCAGACCACCACAGGGCCCACCCCAAATACACCATAGGGCCCCTCCTTACAATAGGGATAATAACACTGGCGCAATACACAAACAAACAACATGTTACAATTGTGGCCAAGATACACACTGGGCTAGGGAATGCCCATTCCCACCCCAAAGACCACAACAACCATACCGACCTCCACAAGGCCCACACAGGTCTCAACAACCACCTTTCACACAAGGGCCACCCAGACCATCCCGTGGCCCCACACCGGTCCAAGACCATGTACGTTTTAGGGTTGACTGGTCCGACCCCACCCTGTGACGGGGCCCGGAGGAGGGTATCCTATCTTTTGTCCAATTTACCACCCACTGGGAAGATGCACCCCTTGTCACATTATATGTGAATGGGAAGAAACTACCTTTTCTGGTAGACAGCGGTGCCACAACCAGTGTCCTGTGTTCCTTACACTATGATGGTGAATTACAAAAGACTACTCCTTCAATGGGAATCAACGGGATACCCACTGACACTTACCTGACTGACGAACTGACCATACAATCTGAAAACGGACGTTATCTAGGTGAACATCAATTCAGGGTCATCGCAGAATGCCCTGTCAACTTATTGGGAAGGGACCTTTTCAATAAATTCCGCATCTCCATCACACCTTCACCCAAGGGAAGTGGACTTCACGTCACTTCACCACACTTCTTCATGTCCCAAGACTCACTAAACACTTCAATTGACAAAATCAACGCAGGAATCTGGGCCAACGGTCCCTATGACACAGGCTTCATACCCTGTACGCCATACAAAGCCAAACTCAAACCAGATTCAAGCCACGTGTACAGTAAACAGTACCCATTATCACCAGAGAAGATTGAAGGTCTTAGACCAATGATACAGGAGTTCTTAGAACAAGGCATACTGAGATATGTGATCTCACCATACTGCACACCCATCAACCCGGTCGCTAAGGCTGATGGAAGCATTAGATTCGTACAGGACTTGAGGAAAGTAAATGACCTCATAGTACCAATTGCACCAATAGTGCCAGACATTAACACACTCATTTCATCAATCCCTGCAGACGCAGCATTTTTCTCAGTTGTCGATCTGAAGAATGCGTTTTTCAGTATCCCGATTGACGCAGAGACCCAATTACTCTTTGCTTTTTCTTTTGAAGGTAAACAACTCACCTGGTGTCGTTTACCACAAGGCTATATTGACTCCCCTGTAGTCTATAGCATAGTCCTCCAAGCCACATTGGCTCCATGGCACCCCCCCCATAGTTCTGTCCTGCTACAGTATGCAGACGATCTGCTACTCTGTAGTCCAACTGAGGAGGCCAGCCGGGAGGATGGTATATCACTGTTAAACTGGTTATGTGAATGTGGACACAAGGTGTGCAAAACAAAAATGCAATGGTGTCAAAAGCATGTCAATTACTTGGGTTTTGTGCTCTCTGAGGGAGAAAGGAAAATCAGCCCACAACGCATACAGTCTGTACTGGGCCTGGTCACCCCAGCTACCCAGAAGGATATGCTGTCTTTCTTGGGTATGGTAAATTACTGCAGACAGTGGATTTCTGATTGTTCCTATTACGATAATATCTTGAGACAATGCACACTCAAAGACAAACCCAAAGTCATACAATGGTCAAATGAAATGTTTTCTGCATATGAAAAGCTCAAAGCAATGTTAGTTAAAAGCCCCGCGCTTGGTCTCCCCAACTATGTTTTGCCATTTCACCTGTTTGCAAGGGACACCTGTAAAACTATGGCGGGTGTACTCACCCAAGTTCATGGAGGCAAAATGCGACCCCTCGCATTCTTTTCAAAGGTAATGCCGGTCACTGTACAAGGAATGCCTGCTTGTCTTCGAGCACTGGCTGCCTGTGCAATGGTTGTTGAAATGGCTGCCGCACTCACTTTAGGACACAGTACCGTTCTCCATACTACACATAACGTACTGTCCATCCTCAAAGGCTTACATACACAACACATGTCAGCCCAAAGACTCAGTGGTTACGAGGTACTCCTACTAGGTAACCCATCACTCATTATCAAGTACGCAACAAATTCAGAGGGACCGGTGCCCATACTCAATGCCCTTTTAGGCTTAAAAGGACCTGACGACGAGGCACCTCCTCCACATGACTGTTCTCTGACAACTGACTCAGAAACTTCACCCAGAAGTGACATGTCGACTGTGCCCATACCTGACGCCGACATAATTTTTGTTGACGGATCTTGCAGTCGACCAAATGACAACACGTACCAGGCAGGCTATGCAGTAGTTAAACTTCCTCAAACTGTTCTTGAAGCAAAAGCAGTTCCTCTACAATCAGCACAAGCTGCTGAACTAATTGCTCTCACTAGAGCTTGTCACTTGTACACAGGAAAACCTGTCACCATTTACACAGACTCCAAATATGCCTATGGCGTTGTCCACGACCATGGTATGATTTGGCAGCGCCGAGGCTTCACAGGCGCTGATGGAAAAGGCATATCACATGCCCAATTAATCACTGATCTCCTACATGCAATCACACTGCCTTCACACATTGCCATCCTCCACTGCAAAGCACACACCGGAGGAAAGGACGATATTTCGCGGGGCAATGCCCTTGCTGACACTGCTGCAAAACAGGCTGCTACCACATCCACATACAATCTCACACTGGCCGTAATCTCGCCACCGTCATTAGATGACACATACTTACTTACGGAATTACAGGCGGCTGCCTCTAACTCTGATTTATCAGATTGGACATATCCAATTCTGCAGAAGAATCCACGGACTGGATTAATCTGCAAAGAGGGGAAACCGTGTATCCCCCAAACAAGTGCTTCACTGTTCATAGCACACTACCACGGAGTAGGTCACCACAGTAAAGTCACGACAACACTGCTCCTCACCAATGATTTTTACATCACAAATGCAAAAGAACTTGTAAACCAATATGTTAGCAGATGTATTGTGTGTCTTAGAAATAATCCAAACAACCCCAACAAAGCAAGACACCAGCATCTTGAATACCCAACCACCCCGTTTACTCACCTGCAAATAGATTTTACCCATATACCAGGTACAGGAAAACAAGAATACGCTTTGGTCATAGTTGATATGTTCTCGCGATGGCCAGAAGCATTCCCAACAAAGTCCGAAGACGCAAAAACAGTTGCCCGCATTCTCACGCAGGAGATCATTCCGCGATGGGGATGCCCACTACAAATCAATAGTGATAAAGGATCAGCCTTTACTGCAAAAGTCACTGAAGCTCTAGTTAAAGCCTTGCAAATCCAATGGAAATTCCACATTCCCTATCATCCCCAGAGCTCAGGTATTGTGGAACGAATGAATAGGACTTTAAAGGATAAATTGAGAAAAGCAACAGGCGGCACCTTCAGCAAATGGAAGACAGTCCTTCCTATCATACTGGCTGAAATTAGAATGACGCCACAAAAGACTCTAGGTTACTCCCCCTTCGAAGTGCTAATGGGCAGACCCTTCCCCACGCCCTGGGCGAAGAAACCATTAGTCATAGCGGAAGGGGACTTAGAAGTAATAAGAGAAGAATACATAAGATCCCTAATACAGAAACTAGATGAGATTGAACAAAATGTTATTTTTAAAAATCCTTCTCATCCACAGATACCCACTCACCCATTCCGGGTTGGAGACAAGGTCGTTGTGAAGATCCTGCCAAGGAACAAGAACCCCGGAGACTTCGCATACGGACCAGAGACAGAAGTGGTCGCTGTCACAAGAACGGCTGTTCTTACAGACGAGGGACCAACGTGGATCCACGCATCCAGAGTAAAGAAAATCCCAACTTCAGCTGCTATCGACACAGAGGTCGACACCGATCCCGAGATTGACACAGTCCGGACCAGCGAGGTGCTAACGAGGGTAGACAACCCTGACCTCCACCCTGGAGAAGAACTGCCGGTTGGAGACACCGAGGACGAGGATTTACAAACTCCTGAAGCCGAGGGGGACTTTGAAAGAAATGATTCCCCCCACTTTAGCCCTAGTGACTTTGCTAGGTCTTGCAGTATATATACCCCTTAAAGCTGAAGTAGATATAACTCGAGATAACGAACTGTTAACCCTATGGTATAATTCATCTAATACCCATGTTGCCACATTTGTGCTTGACTATTTTCAATTCCCAAAAATAGCTAAAGAGAGAAAAAAAATCGATATAGCCATGCGATTCGATCAAGTACCACCATCCAACTTAAGGCCCGAAGTTATTTATATCTGTGTAACAAGTGATTACTGGGGACACAACTGCGATTATTGGGGGGCGGCAGCTTGGAATTCAGGGAACAAGTGGAATTACCGCCCCACCGAGGCCCTGAACAGGAAAGACAAACATAACAGGGCCCTCATAGACAGAATGACTATCTCCAAGCATACCACTATCTGCACTACCTCTAACGCAGACCGACCCCACGGGCACTGGAAACCTAAGATCCTCAAGCCCTGCCAGTTTACGATAAATATAGAAAACCCCAGCCCCCAAGACAGCGGCCTGTACGTATTTGGACTTCACTTCCCCCGAGGCCTAGTCCCTAGCCCCCGGCAAACCTTCTACCTAAAGGATATGTATAATGGTAAAAACTATGCCCCCAGTGCACAGAGGGGAAGGGATGACACAGGTAAGCCTCTTATGCCACACATAGTTAAGTTCAAAGACATGTTAGCTATCAACAACCCCACTTATGAAGATACTATAGCTATGGAAACTGGATTCTCAGATGTTAATTTTTGGTTAGAATGGATGAAATATAATGCCCATAAAAGTAATAATACTGATTGTTATGTTTGTGCTAAATCTAGACCTCATCTAGGTACTGTCCCCCTGAATATACCAGAATCAGAGGATAAATGCTTTTTTACCTTGTACACTGATAGTAAGACATTAGATAATGAATGTGAGTCATGGAAAAGGAATTACCCCATTTTGTCTAAACACACCAACCCAGGTAACGCTATCACCATCTACCCAGGTAATTACACTTGTTATTACTCAAATATCACCAATGGAGCTGATTTGAAAGTATTTCCTGAAGGATTCTGTGCCACTCGCAGATTCTTTGCCCTACCCATTATGAAAAAGTCCCTTGGTGATATTTATTTTATCTGTGGTGATATGAAAATTAGAACCAGACTCGAAAACACATGGAAAGGAGAATGTGCCCTGGCTAAAGTAATTATGCCTATCCACATTCTACCCTCCAGCATTGAAATACCCACACCTGCACCCACAACAAAACCACTAGACATTATTAGAAGTAAAAGAGAAACACCTAAGGAAAGTTTTGATCCTCATGTATACATAGATACTATTGGTGTCCCAAGAGGGGTCCCAGATGAGTTCAAAGCACGAAACGAAGTTGCTGCCGGCTTTGAATCACTGATACCCATTGTGACAATCAATAAAATGTAGCATGGATAAATTATATGTATTATAATCAGCAGAGATTTGTTAATGATACCCGAGATGCTTTGAAAGGTATAGCTGAACAATTAGAGGCCACCTCCCAGATGACATTCCAAAATCGAATGGCCTTAGATATGATTCTTGCTGAAAAAGGAGGAACTTGTGTGTATATTAATAAAGTAGCAGGATGCTGTACGTACATACTGTCACGAGATGGGTTTGTGGAATCAGTCGTGACTGGAGTGGTCAGATGGTGGGTTTGATGGTGTTGTGCGGATCTCAGGAAGAGAGGCGTGACCAGCAGGAGATGGGTTAACACGAACAGGTTTATTGAATGAACTAATACAACGGATAAAATAACCAGGTTCAATAATTCTTTGAGGACAAAATAATAAATAGAAGCAAGTCTCTGACAAATAGCAAAAAGATGGCAGTCCTTTGCAAAATAAACAAGATGGCAGTCCTTTGCAAAATAAACAAGATGGCAGTCCTTTGCAAAATAAACAAGATGGCAGTCCTTTGCAAAATAAACAAGATGGCAGTCCTTTGCAAAATAAACAAGATGGCAGTCCTTTGCAAAATAAACAAGATGGCAGTCCTTTGCAAAATAAACAAGAATACGTGCAGGAAATTCGGAGAGGACAAGACAATGTTCAGGATTTGAGTTTAAAGAAAAAGAAGGATACCTGAAGATTGGACGATTGGATGATTGAGAATTGGATGGTTGGATGACTGAAGATTGGATGGTTGGATGGTTGGATGACTGAAGATTGGATGGTTGAGAATTGGATGATTGGATGACTGAAGATTGGATGGTTGGATGACTGAAGATTGGATGACAGCTGCTGGGATCAAGATATAGCTAGACCAGAGTTGGTGAACTGTAAGCACTGTAGAGCTGACTGGAGAATAACCAGAGACTGGCCCGGAGTTGGAGGATTGCAGTGTAGCAACTGATGAGGGTCTGGATACAGCTGAATGGCAGGATTACTGGAAGCTTCACAGCAGAGATGTAGCACACAATAGCTGGGTGCAGGTCAGGAAACTGTGGAGTACCTGGTATCAGGACGTGGTAGCGACTTTGCTGAGAGCAACCTCTTAGTCCAGGAGCTGAATATTTAAACCCCCTGCCTTGCACTGATTGGATGAATATGCAGGCAGCAATTGCAATAGCAGAAATGGACTCTGAATGGAATAGTTGGTGCATAAGAGGACAGCTATCATGACTTCAGCAAACAGGCAATCAGGGAGTTAATAGCTGATCAGGAGTTTCTGAGCAGATAGGGTTGTCACAGGTGTGCAATTAGCAGCACACAGACTTTCATTGAATGTATAGAAGCAGAAGTGCAGGCTGGAATATCCTGAGAATGCAGCAACTGGAGAGAACATGCTGAACAAAGGTGCAGAAATAACTAGGTATGTGACAGTACCCCCTCCTTCATGGGTGGACTCCGGACACCCTTACTGGCACTTCAGGAATCTTGAAACGATATCTCTGTTGGATTAACTGGAACCACTATTAAAGAAAATCTTGAGATATGAATTTCTTCTGAAGTGCTATCAAGATCTGCGGCGATTCTTTTTTTTCTTATGAGAACGTCTTGATCTTCCAGAGGGAGGTGGAATCTTAAGTTTAGAGAAGCATTTATCAGGTAACACAGGGCCTCCAAGGAAAGGAGAAACTTCATAATCGGAGTCAAATTCAGATTCTGAGTCTAGATCGGGAGTTAAACTTTGGCCCTTCTTCATAGATTGGTAACTTTCTGGTGGATTGCTGAGGTAACATGCAGCAGAAGAACCGACACATATTGTGGGAATTGAAGAGTTGGGATATTGATCAGAAGAAGAATGGAGAGTACTTGAAGGTCTAAGCAAATCCACACCGGAATGGGATAAGGAAGTGCAGCCGATTCTCAAGTCCATAGATGATGATTCTGGAGGACCATGGTTCTTAAAGGTTTTGAAGGCTTTAGTTTCTCGATCCTTGGATTCTTGAGATTGTGAAGATGGCAAAGGAAGAGAGGTCTGGGCAACTAGAGAGCCTTTAACTGGATAATTAGAGTGCTTTGTGAAACTCACATGGGATGCCTTTGGACCAAACCTTTTACAAACGGCTACAGTAAAGGTCTTTAAGGTATGGAGCACAGGATCATTTGATTCCCAGAGTGGATTTGCCCATTCCAGGGCTTCACCTCTGAAGGCCAGAAATAAGTATCTAACTATATTGGTTAGAGTAATACCGCAGGTTGGGTTTGACTCCATCATAGACAGATATCGGTGAACTAGGATACTGTATTGCTGGAGATCTCCATCAAAGAATACAGAAGAAGAGTCTTCGGGGGGTAACACAGTGTCACTTGATGGTTTCATTGAAGAACTTGTGTCTGCTTTCAGTTCTCCCGGTTGGGAAAGAGCACTTACAAGTTCCTTGGCTGTACATACTGATGACTGGGTTAACATCCCAGACTGCTTAGACAGGACCAAACCTGTGGATGGTCTCAACTGAGCAAGAGACTCGGAAGACTTTGACAGGGCTATGGTCTCAGATGGTTTTTGCAGGGCAGGCACCTCAGATTCGTCAGAGAAGGCAGGAACCACAGGAATGGCTGGAACAACCTCAGGCCCGGAGGCCAGGGCAGAAGTGTCCTCAGGCCCGGAGGCCAGGGCAGAAGTGTCCTCAGGCCCGGAGGCCAGGGCAGAAGTGTCCTCAGGCCCGGAGGCCAGGGCAGAAGTGTCCTCAGGCCCGGAGGCCAGGGCAGAAGTGTCCTCAGGCCCGGAGGCCAGGGCAGAAGTGTCCTCAGGCCCGGAGGCCAGGGCAGAAGTGTCCTCAGGCCCGGAGGCCAGGGCAGAAGTGTCCTCAGGCCCGGAGGCCAGGGCAGAAGTGTCCTCAGGCCCGGAGGCCAGGGCAGTAGTGTCCTCAGGCCCGGAGGCCAGGGCAGTAGTGTCCTCAGGCCCGGAGGCCAGGGCAGTAGTGTCCTCAGGCCCGGAGGCCAGGGCAGTAGTGTCCTCAGGCCCGGAGGCCAGGGCAGTAGTGTCCTCAGGCCCGGAGGCCAGGGCAGAAGTGTCCAAAGGCCCAAAGGCTAGGGCCGACATATCAGACTCTCCTCCTGGGTCCTGGATACACAAGACCCCCTCCAGGAGCAGGACACTCGGATTCACCCCCTCCTGGGGCTGGACACTCGGATTCACCCCCTCCTGGGGCTGGACACTCGGATTCACCCCCTCCTGGGGCTGGACACTCGGATTCACCCCCTCCTGGGGCTGGACACTCGGATTCACCCCCTCCTGGGGCTGGACACTCGGATTCACCCCCTCCTGGGGCTGGACACTCGGATTCACCCCCTCCTGGGGCTGGACACTTGAAATCCCATTTTGGGGATGGACACAGGAACCCCTCTTCTGGGGCTGGAGACAGTGAACCCCCTCTTGGGGCTGGAGACAGTGAACCCCCTCTTGGGGCTGGAGACAGTGAACCCCCTCTTGGGGCTGGAGACAGTGAACCCCCTCTTGGGGCTGGAGACAGTGAACCCCCTCCTGGGGCTGGAGACAGTGAACCCCCTCCTGGGGCTGGAGACAGTGAACCCCCTCCTGGGGCTGGAGACAGTGAACCCCCTCCTGGGGCTGGAGACAGTGAACCCCCTCCTGGGGCTGGAGACAGTGAACCCCCTCCTGGGGCTGGAGACTGAGAGCCCCCTCCTGGGGCTGGAGACTGAGAGCCCCCTCCTGGGGCTGGAGACTGAGAGCCCCCGCCTGGGGCTGGAGACTGAGAGCCCCCGCCTGGGGCTGGAGACTGAGAGCCCCCGCCTGGGGCTGGAGAAACCGAACCCCTTTCTGGAGGTGTATATACTGAACCCCCATCTGGGGCTGAATACCACGAACCTCTTCTTGAGGCTGGAGATGCTGAACCCTCTTTTGGTCCTGAAGATTCTGGATCCCCTTCTGGGGCTGAATACAGCAAACCCCTTCTTGAGACTGTAGATGCTGAACTCCCTTCTGGGGTTGAAAAGGCTGAACCCCCTCTTGGGGCTGGAGACGGGCTACTCGTTCTGGATCTGAAGCACAAGATACCCCTGCTGGGGCTACGGTATCGGACAACCCTCCTGAGGTTGATAAGACAGACACTTGCTTTTGGGCTGAAAATCCTGAGACACCACTTCCAGTAATGGATACAGGAACCTTCCCAGGAGCTCTGTGGACAGCAGTAAAACCATGTTTGGCCAAGATGATCTTTGTTCTAGGGCCCCAAGTATTAACTCGGGTTTCTCTCTGAACTGAAACGGGAGGAATCTTCCCATTCCTGGGCAGACGTAGGGAACAATCTCCTATGAAATGGTCTGAACCACCACAATAGAAGCACAGGTCCAGCTTCCTGCGCCGCTGACGTTCTTCGTCAGACAGCTGGGCTCGTGGTCTGCTTCGTGGTATGTCCTTAAAAGGCTTATGAGAGGATTTCTCAGGAGTACTTGGAAGTGTAGTGGAAGGTCCTTTGAGCGCAGTTCCACTGGAAAGGGGTACCAAAGAACTGTCCAACAAGGTGGAGACTACAGAAAAAATTTTAGACGGTAATTCCTGTAGTTGATTCAGTAATTGGTGGAAAACCTTTAATGTCTCTGATTTTGGCTCTTTAAAGGTCCAAGCAGAACCAAATTCCTGACGGGAATGCAACGGACTTATGACAGGCCTGCTATTCACAGAAGTTTCATCATCCTCCCTTGGAGTAGCCAGGTAGTCAGGAGGTAGAGATGATGAGGCCAAATGACATGCGGCTGCAGAAACAGATGTGACACGTGAGGATTCATTACCTGGCAAGGATTGCTGCAGCTTACAAGAACAACCAGATAAGTCTTGCCAGAACTTTGTGAGTAAGAACTGAAGATCAATCTGTCTCTCCATGCTGGCACCAGGATCTAGACAACCCACACTTCTCACACTCTGGTCACTGACCAAGTCCATAGGCTCTCAGCAAACTGTCACGAGATGGGTTTGTGGAATCAGTCGTGACTGGAGTGGTCAGATGGTGGGTTTGATGGTGTTGTGCGGATCTCAGGAAGAGAGGCGTGACCAGCAGGAGATGGGTTAACACGAACAGGTTTATTGAATGAACTAATACAACGGATAAAATAACCAGGTTCAATAATTCTTTGAGGACAAAATAATAAATAGAAGCAAGTCTCTGACAAATAGCAAAAAGATGGCAGTCCTTTGCAAAATAAACAAGATGGCAGTCCTTTGCAAAATAAACAAGATGGCAGTCCTTTGCAAAATAAACAAGATGGCAGTCCTTTGCAAAATAAACAAGATGGCAGTCCTTTGCAAAATAAACAAGATGGCAGTCCTTTGCAAAATAAACAAGAATACGTGCAGGAAATTCGGAGAGGACAAGACAATGTTCAGGATTTGAGTTTAAAGAAAAAGAAGGATACCTGAAGATTGGACGATTGGATGATTGAGAATTGGATGGTTGGATGACTGAAGATTGGATGGTTGGATGGTTGGATGACTGAAGATTGGATGGTTGAGAATTGGATGATTGGATGACTGAAGATTGGATGGTTGGATGACTGAAGATTGGATGACAGCTGCTGGGATCAAGATATAGCTAGACCAGAGTTGGTGAACTGTAAGCACTGTAGAGCTGACTGGAGAATAACCAGAGACTGGCCCGGAGTTGGAGGATTGCAGTGTAGCAACTGATGAGGGTCTGGATACAGCTGAATGGCAGGATTACTGGAAGCTTCACAGCAGAGATGTAGCACACAATAGCTGGGTGCAGGTCAGGAAACTGTGGAGTACCTGGTATCAGGACGTGGTAGCGACTTTGCTGAGAGCAACCTCTTAGTCCAGGAGCTGAATATTTAAACCCCCTGCCTTGCACTGATTGGATGAATATGCAGGCAGCAATTGCAATAGCAGAAATGGACTCTGAATGGAATAGTTGGTGCATAAGAGGACAGCTATCATGACTTCAGCAAACAGGCAATCAGGGAGTTAATAGCTGATCAGGAGTTTCTGAGCAGATAGGGTTGTCACAGGTGTGCAATTAGCAGCACACAGACTTTCATTGAATGTATAGAAGCAGAAGTGCAGGCTGGAATATCCTGAGAATGCAGCAACTGGAGAGAACATGCTGAACAAAGGTGCAGAAATAACTAGGTATGTGACACATACCTGACAACACAGGTCCCAACGGTAAAATCACTTTAGCTATTAAAAAGTTAGAAGATCTATCCATCGAACTCAAGAAGAACTCAGGTGTCACCGACCCCTGGAGTGCTTGGTTTGGATGGATGAACAATTGGAAACATGCCTTAGCTCAGCTAGGCATTTTCCTACTTGTAGTACTGATATTATTTATGATTATTGCCTATTGTGTTTTCCCCCTGTGCAAGAAGATTGGGGCAAAATACCTAGACAATGCTACACCTGTTATGTATACTGATTTGTCTGCCAAGACCCCTTCCCCAGAAGATTACGCTGCTTATGTCACACAGCAACGCCAGAAGAGGGAAGCCGTTTATAAGAATCAGATAGTCTGAGAGACTATGATTCTAAGAGGGGATTGAAGGGTTAATCAGCCATCTTGTCTTAATGTACTTCTTGAGTTTCATTTCTCCTGTACATTCTTAAGTGTGTCCCTGAGTTTCGTTTCTCCTACACACTCTGTAAGTTTCTTTTCCTGCATGTCACGTGTTGCTACTTCCCCATCCTTTCTCAGTTCACTCTGGATGGTGTATTTTTCAGATAACTGTATGTTTTGTGATTTGTCCAAAATTGCTGTATTCTACACTATGGCCCTATATGGTAACTTGTACTCACCCCTCCCTAGACACTGTACCCACCTACCTATATGCCAGCCTATTAGCTTGTCGAGCCTATATTCTATGTATTGTTATAAATATGCTGTAAGCCCCCATTAAAAGTAGAGTTGTACCCTGCATTACGTGGTCTCCGATTACTGATCATTTCTATACAGGGTCCCTCTCTCACGGAATTCTAAGGAGTGATTACATTGAGGTCTATCAGGTAAGGGGGAGATAAGAATATATTCCCCAACAGGTGTCCTGCCAGGACACCACAGGCTGCTCCCCTGTATAATTACACCAGGACAGTCTTGGTATAATTTATACAGGGGGAGCTGCCTGTGGTGTCCTGGTATAATTATACAGGGGGAGCAGCCTGTGGTGTCCTGCCAGGACTCCACAGGCTGCTCCCCCTGTATAATTACACCAGGACAGTCTTGGTATAATTATACAGGGGGAGCTGCCTGTGGTGTAAGGTATAATTATACAGGGGGAGCAGCCTGTGGTGTCCTGCCAGGACACCACAGGCTGCTCCCCTGTATAATTACACCAGGACAGCCTTGGTATAATTATACAGGGGGAGCTGCCTGTAGTGTAAGGTATAATTATACAGGGGAAGCATTATACAGGGGGAGCAGCCTGTGGTGTCCTGCCAGGACACCACAGGCTGCTCCCCCTGTATAATTATACCAGGACAGTCTTGGTATAATTATACAGGGGGAGCTGCCTATGGTGTAAGGTATAATTACACAGAGGAGCAGCCTGTGGTGTCCTGCCAGGACACCACAGGCTGCTCCCCCTGTATAATTATACCAGGATAGTCTTTGTACAATTATACAGGGGGAGCTGCCTATGGTGTAAGGTATAATTATACAGGGGGAGCAGCCTGTGGTGTCCTGCCAGGACACCACAGGCTGCTCCCCTTGTATAATTACACCAGGACAGTCTTGGTATAATTATACAGGCGGAGCAGCCTGTGGTGTCCTGGTATAGTTATACAGGGAGAGCAGCCTGTGGTATCCTCTTCTTTTAATATAGGGGGTTCTTGTTATTGTGCGGGGGGAGCAGCCTGTGGTGTAACGTATAGTTATACAGGGGGAGCAGCTTGTGGTGTCCTGGTATAATTATACAGAGGGAGCAGCCTGTGGTGTCCTATTCGTTTATTTTAATACTGGGGGGCAGCCTGGGGTGTCCTGATATACTGGGGAGCAGCCTGCGGTGTCCTGTTATTATACAGGGGAGCAGTCTACGGTGTCCTGTTATTATACAGGGGAGCAGTCTACGGTGTCCTGTTATTATACAGGGGAGCAGTCTGTGGTGTCCTGTTATTATACAGGGGAGCAGTCTGTGGTGTCCTGTTATTATACAGGGGGAGCAGCCTGTGGTGTCCTGTTATTATACAGGGGGAGCAGCCTGTTGTGTCCTTATTATGTCGTTATTGGTGTCATTATTATCTTTTTTTTCTTAATACATATTTTTTTACCGCATACCACCTCCCACTCTGCCTTCCCCCCCCCCTCCCTACCTGAATCCTCCGCCACCCCACATCCTATGCCATGCTGCGTCTCCCCTCTGTCACCCTACGCCACCCTGCGTTCCCCCTCACATGCGCCTATTCTGCAGCCTGTGGGGCTGGGGACATAGCCAGCAGTTCAGAGAGCCACTAGCCATGCCCCCACAGCTGCTAAAATGGGGCATGGCCTTGTTGAAATAGACCACACCCCCATATCAATAGGCCACGCCCCCAAAATTTGCGCGGTTGCCGTCTCCCTGGGGCTGCTTCAACATATTTCCCCGGGCTGCTTTTAATTCCCAATCCGCCCCTGGTGTAGTGTAATGATGTACTGCAGAGTATAGGGGTATATAGTGTAGGGATGTTCTGAGGGGGATGCAGTTAAAATCCCGACGGTCGGGATCCCGGCGTTCAGAATCCCGACGCCGGAATCCCGACCGCCGAAATGCCGACACATTCTCCCTCTTGGGGTGTCCACGACACCCCTGGAGGGAGAATAAATTAGTGTGCCGAGCGTAGCGAGGCACCGGGCCCGCTGCGTGGCGAGCGCAGCGAGCCCACAAGGGGGGGGCGATCCACGTCCCCCCCTTGTCGGCATTTCGGCTGTCGGGATTCCGGCGTTGGGATTCTGAACGCCGGGATCCCGACCGCCGGGATTCAATACTGAATCCGTTCTGAGGAATATGGGGGTATATAGTGTGGAGTATAGGGCTATTTAGTGTAGTGATGCAGTATGGAGTATAGGGGCTATATAGTGTAGTGATGTAGTGCGGAGTATAGGGTATATATAGCGTAGTGTGGAGTATAGCGGTATATAGAGAATTGTTGTAGTGCGGAGTATAGGGGGTATATAGTGTAGGGATGCAGTGCATAGTATAGGGGTATATAGTGTAGTGAAGATTATATGGTCTGCTGTATCAGTCAGCGGGTGCCCAGTCTGCTCCGCTGTATCAGTCCAGGGGGTTCCCAGTCTGCTCTGCTGTATCAGTCCAGGGGGTTCCCAGTCTGCTCCGCTGTATCAGTCCAGGGGGTTCCCAGTCTGCTCCGCTGTATCAGTCCAGGAGGTTCCCAGTCTGCTCTGCTGTATCAGTCAGGGGGTAGCTATTCCTTTATAAATGTTCAGGGTCCAGCCTGATAGCCGAGGTCCTTAATGAGAAGGAGCAGAACCCGATCCTCTTTTCTCATAATACCCCTTTCACACTAATTATTGTACATGGTTACATGCCCTGTCTCAGCAACTGATTCCCTGTTCACACTGCCGGCTGGACCCGCAATATTACCAGGTAGAACCCTTTCAGACCGCACCCGTGTGTAGCCTACCTGATCTGCCGGTACTTGTAGATGAGGTCATTCCGCTCTCTTGTCCTTTTAGCGTGACCCAGGTTGCACTGTTCACACCAAAGGCACCCGGAGTCCCCCCATGGTGGGGACCAGGGTCAGATTCCTGGGTAGCGGGAAAGCCAGAGACTTCTATAATCCTAGCTTTCCATGCTGCAGTATGCAGAGGACATAGAACCCTAGTTTCTGCACATTGGATCTGGCAGTACCGCCACATGAATGCAAACATCTATTTAGGTATTTATAAATCGGGACCTGTCTCGGCCGGTCCAGAAAAGGGATGGGGCTAAGGAGCAGTTGGGCGTGGCCTATCATCGCAGCCTTTTTTTTTTTTTTTTTCATTTTCGGGACCATGCCAGCATTCCCCTGGAAGCTGGGCAGCTCCGGGTTTGCTCCCTCCCTTAGAGATGCAGTGCCATACAGAGTTGAGCAGCGGTAATCTCCGGCTCCCTACAACTGCCCCTCCCCCTCTCCCCACCAAGGGTACATTGCCACTAGCGGGAAAGATAGCGGCACAGTCTTCAAATAGCAGGACTGTTCCGCTGTAATAGGGACAGTTGGGAGGTATGCAGGGCATGCGCACAAATACTGACTTCTAGGGAATGCATCACTCATTATTTTGTATACTGAGCGTTGGCACTACCAATTTTTTTTTCTATACATTACAACCTTTTTATAAAGGTTTCAAGTTTTTAATCACTGTAGGAGATACTAATTTACAGATACCAGGGCATTCTGGAACTTAGTGAAATAAATACACATGCAAAATGGTTTGTTTGTTTGTTTGTTTGTTTGTTTATTGCAATATTTATTTACTTAAATTGCAGCATTGCAGACGTATTCAGACACTACTTCTGTGGCATCACAAGTCGGAGAGAATTTGGCTGGTCTGATGATAAAGTCGGTTACGTATGTGGAGCAGCATTTTAGATAACAGACAAGTTGGGTAGTTGGTCAGTTGGATGGTTGGAGGAAAGTAAAGCCCCATACACACTTAATGAGTCCCCAATTACGGCGATATCGGCAGCGGCGGGGATGCCGACTCCGGCAACCTGTGCACACTTTCCGATGCGGGAGGGGGATAGAGCTACGGTCATGCTACAGCTGCAGCATGACCGTCAATATTGAGGACTCCCCCGTCTTCGTTAAACAATGAAAGGGAGTGAGCATCATTAACAATATGGAGTAGACACATTAGGCAATATTGATTGTGTGTGTGGGGCTTTATACTTTCCCCATCACCTTCTCACTTTACTACCACCGCCTGCTTCAACCCTTTCCCCCGTCACTTTCTCTCTTCTTTCTACTGCCAGCACATGCTTTTTTCATACCATTCCGTCACCTCCTCTCTATGCCAGCACTGCCTGCTTTCTGCATTCCATTCCCTAACACTTCCTCTCCTCTCTCTGCTGACACCACCCGCTTTCTGCATTCTGTACCCTAACACTTCCTCTCCTCACTCTGTTGCCACCACCTGCTTTCTGCATCCCATTCCCTAACACTTCCTCTCCTCTCTCTGCTGCCACCACTTGCTTTCTGCATTCTGTACCCTAACACTTCCTCTCATCTCTCTGTTGCCATCACCTGCTTTTTTGCATCCCATTCCCTAACACTTCCTCTCCTCTCTCTGATGCCACCACCTGCTTTCTGCATTCGGGACTCTAACACTTCCTTTCTCCTCTCTGCTGACACGACCCGCTTTCTGCATTCTGTACCCTAACACTTCCTCTCCTCACTCTGTTGCCACCACCTGCTTTCTGCATCCCATTCCCTAACACTTCCTCTCCTCTCTCTGCTGCCACCACTTGCTTTCTGCATTCTGTACCCTAACACTTCCTCTCCTCTCTCTGATGCCACCACCTGCTTTCTGCATTCCATTCCCTAACACTTCCTCTCCTCTCTCTGCTGACACCACCTGCTTTCTGCATTCGGGACCCTAACACTTCCTTTCTTCTCTCTGCTGACACCACCTGCTTTCTGCATTCCATTCCCTAACACTTCCTCTCCTCTCTCTGCTGACACCACCTACTTTCTGCATTCCATTCCCTAACACTTCCTCTCCTCTCTCTGCTGCCTCCACCTGTTTTCTGCATTCCATTCCCTAACACTTCCTCTCCTCTCTCTGCTGAAACCACCTGCTTTCTGCATTCGGGACCCTAACACTTCCTTTCTTCTCTCTGCTGACACCACCTGCTTTCTGCATTCCATTCCCTAACACTTCCTCTCCTCTCTCTGCTGGCACCACCTGCTTTCTGCATTCGGGACCCTAACACTTCCTTTCTTCTCTCTGCTGACATGACCCGCTTTCTGCATTCTGTACCCTAACACTTCCTCTCATCTCTTTGTTGCCACCACCTGCTTTCTGCATCCCATTCCCTAACACTTCCTCTCCTCTCTCTGATGCCACCACCTGCTTTCTGCATTCCATTCCCTAACACTTCCTCTCCTCTCTCTGCTGACACAACCTGCTTTCTGCATTCGGGACCCTAACACTTCCTTTCTTCTCTCTGCTGACACCACCTGCTTTCTGCATTCCATTCCCTAACACTTCCTCTCCTCTCTCTGCTGCCTCCACCTGTTTTCTGCATTCCATTCCCTAACACTTCCTCTCCTCTCTCTGCTGACACCACCTGCTTTCTGCATTCGGGACCCTAACACTTTCTTTCTTCTCTCTGCTGACACCACCTGCTTTCTGCATTCCATTCCCTAACACTTCCTCTCCTCTCTCTGTTGTCACCACCTGCTTTCTGCATCCCATTCCCTAACACTTCCTCTCCTCTCTCTGCTGCCACCACCTGCTTTCTGCATTCTGTACCCTAACACTTCCTCTCATCTCTCTGTTGCCATCACCTGCTTTCTGCATCCCATTCCCTAACACTTCCTCTCCTCTCTCTGATGACACCACCTGCTTTCTGCATTCCATTCCCTCACCCTCCTCTCCTCTCTCTGCCGGCACCACCTGCTTTCTGCATTCGGGACCCTAACACTTCCTTTCTTCTCTCTGCTGACACAACCCGCTTTCTGCATTCTGTACCCTAACACTTCCTCTCATCTCTCTGTTGCCACCACCTGCTTTCTGCATCCCATTCCCTAACACTTCCTCTCCTCTCTCTCTCTGATGCCACCACCTGCTTTCTGCATTCCATTCCCTAACACTTCCTCTCCTCTCTCTGCTGACACCACCTGCTTTCTGCATTCGGGACCCTAACACTTCCTCTCCTCTCTCTGCTGACACCACCTGTTTTCTGCATTCCATTCCTTAACACTTCCTCTCCTCTCTCTGCTGACACCACCTGCTTTCTGAATTCCATTCCCTAACACTTCCTCTCCTCTCTCTGCTGACACCACCTGCTTTCTGAATTCCATTCCCTAACACTTCCTCTCCTCTCTCTGATGCCACCACCTGCTTTCTGCATTCCATTCCCTAACACTTCCTCTCCTCTCTCTGCTGACACCACCTGCTTTCTGCATTCGGGACCCTAACACTTCCTCTCCTCTCTCTGCTGACACCACCTGTTTTCTGCATTCCATTCCTTAACACTTCCTCTCCTCTCTCTGCTGACACCACCTGCTTTCTGAATTCCATTCCCTAACACTTCCTCTCCTCTCTCTGCTGCCTCCACCTTTTTTCTGCATTCGGTACCCTAACACTTCCTTTCCTCTCTCTGCTGCTGGCACAACCTGCTTTCTGCATTCCATTCCCTAACACTTCCTCTCCTCTCTCTGCTTTCACCACCTGCTTTCTGCATTCCATTCCCCAGTGCTTTCTCTTCTCTATACTGCTACCGCCTGCTTTCTATGTCCCATTTACTGTCAACTCCTCTCTCTGCTACCACCACCTGCCTTACGCATCCCATTACCAGTCAGTTCCTCTCTCTGCTACTACCACCTGCTTTCTGCATTCCATTCCCCATTGCTTCCTCTTCTCTATAGTGCTACCGCCTGCTTTCTATGTCCCATTTACTGTCACCTCCTCTCTCTACTACCACCACCTGCCTTATGCATCCCATTACCAGTCAGTTCCTCTCTCTGCTACTACCACCTGCTTTCTGCGTCCCATTCACCTTCTCTCCTCTATGCCGCTACTGCCTGCTTTCTCCATCTCATTCCCTGTCACGTATTGTATCCTCTTTCTGCCACCACCAACTGCTTTCTAAATCCTAATCCCTATCTCTTCCTCTACACTTTCTGCTGCCGTCGCCTACTTTCTGCATCCAGTTTCCCATCACCTCTCTCTGCCACCACTGCCCCTTTCTTGTAATATTTTGTGCTAGTTTATTTTTTCATTATACAACATCACAAAAATATTAAACTGTACATAAAAAAAAACCTGGCCTCCAACCGTCCCCTCCAGCCGGTCCATCACACGCCTTTATTGTATTGTTGTATCATGAAAAAACAAATATTAAAATGTAAAAAAACAGTCTTCCACTGCCACTTTTAGGCAGACCATCACATACCTTTCTTTGTGTTGTTGTTGTTGTCGTATCAAAAACAATAAAAAAAATGTAAATTGTAAACAAAATAGAAACAGCCGCCAACCTCCCATTCTCCTCTTTCTGCCACCACCGCCTTCATTTCTGAATCCCATTTCTCCTCTCCTCCTCTCTCTGCTATTACTGCCTGCTTTCTGCCTCCCATTCCTCTTCACCTCCTTTCTCTGCTGCTACCACCTGTTTTCTGCATCCCATTCTCCTCCTCTCCTTTATGCCACCACGTCTACTTTCTGCATTCACTATTCACTAACACCTATCCTCGCTCTGCCGCCACCAACTGCTTTCTGCATTTCATTCCCTGACATGTATCCTCTCTCTACCGCCACCACCTGCTTTCTGCATCCCATTCCCCTACTCTCCTCTATGGTGCCATTGCCTGCTTTCTGCATCCCATTCCCTATCTCTTCCTCTACGCCAGGGGTGTCCAACCTTTCAACTTCCCTGGGCCACATTAGAAGATGAAAATTTGGTTTGGGCCGCACATAAAATAAAATAACAGTAACGATACCTGATCATCCAAAAAAAACATAGACAACATAGTTAACATATTAAACTTAATTGGAAATGAAGTTAGTGAGATGTTTGACATTGTTTCTCATATTCTGACACAGAGAATAAGCCGAAATTCACATTCTGACACAGAGAATAAGACAAAATTCACATTCTGACACAGATAATAAGCCAAAATTCACAATGTGACACAGGGAATGAGTACAAATTCACATTCTGACACAGAGAATAAGCCGAAATTCACTTTCTGACACAGAGAATAAGCCGAAATTCACAATGTGGCACAGGGAATGAGTACAAATTCACATTCTGACACAGAGAATAAGCCGAAATTCACTTTCTGACACAGAGAATAAGCCGAAATTCACAATGTGACACAGGGAATGAGTAAAAATTCACATTGTGACACACAGAATAAGCCAAAATTCACATTGTGACACAGAAAATAAGCTGAAATACACATTCTGACACAGGGAATGAGTAAAAATTCACATTCTGACACAGGGTGCCAGATAACACGTATGCCCCCACAGTGCCATATAACACATATGCCCCCACAGTGCCAGGTGACACATATGCCCCCACAGTGCCATATGACACATATGCCCCCACAGTGCCATGTGACACATATGCCCCCACAGTGCCATATGCCCCCACAGTGCCATATGCCCCCACAGTGCCAGGTGACACACATGCCCCCACAGTGCCAGGTGACACATATGCCCCACATTAAGCTCCATTATACATATACCACACACACTGTCATGCACCATTATCTATATGTCCCACACCGTGATGCTCCATTATACATATGCCACACCGTGATGCTCCATTATACATATGCCACACCGTGATGCTCCATTATACATATGCCCCACAATGTGAAGCTCCATTATACAAATGCCCCACAGCGTGAAGCTCCTTTATACATATGCCCCACACATTGATGCTCATTAAACATATGCCACACAAATGATGCCCATTAAACATATGCCCCACACCTTTATGCTCATTAATTAATAATCATCAATGTGTGTGGGGCATATTCACACTTATATTCATAATGCCCCCTGGTAATGCCACTTATATTCATAATGCCCCCTGGTAATGCCACTTATATTCATAATGCCCCCTGGTAATGCCACTTATATTCATAATGCCCCCTGGTAATGCCACTTATATTCATAATGCCCCCTGGCATTACCAGGGGGCATTATGAATATAAGTGGCCTTACCAGGGGGCATTATGAATATAAGTGGCCTTACCAGGGGGCATTATGAATATAAGTGGCATTACCAGGGGGCATTATGAATATAAGTGGCATTATAAATATAAGTGGCATTACCAGGGGGCATTATGAATATAATGCCCCCTGGTAATGCCACTTATATTCATAATGCCCCCTGTAGTGATTACTCACCACAGCTGATGGTAGTGGGGGTATGAGAAGTCACCGCTGACCTGGCTGCCTGCTCCTGCCGCCGCCACCCATCAGATCATCATCCAGCCCTGCGCGCTGCTGGGATGAATCACGTGGGGGAAGCGCCAGCACAGACGTCCTTCGGACCGCGGGAGCAGCTGAGTGCGCCTGCGCATGCACACCAGCGCTCCCGCGGCCATTTTAGGTTTGGGAGAACTCGATGCTGGCCGCGGCCATCTTTACTTTGGGCACAGTGCCGCGGCCAGCACGGAGACGCTGCTGCGGGCGGAGTTGCCCTATAATTTATATTTAGAACTTCTATAAAATGCACTGGGCCGCATTACTACCCGACCTGGGCCGCATGCGGCCCGCGGGCCGCGGGTTGGACAAGCCTGCTCTACGCTTTCTGTTGCTGCCACTTACTTTCTACATTCAGTTTCCCATCACCTCCTCTCTCTGCCACCACTACCCCTTTCTTGCCATGTTTTGTGTTAGTTTATTTTTTCATAATATAACATCACAAAAATATTAAAATGTAAAAAAAAAACCTGGCCTCCAACCGTTCCCCCTCTAGCCAGACCATCACACGCCTTTATTGTGTTGTTGTATCATGAAAAAATATACTGACACAAAAATATTCGGGTGTGGTATAGGGGTCCGACAGTCGGGATCCCGACGACGGGATCCCGACTGGCCGGACCCAGACAGCATGGCGAGCGCAATAAAGCCCCTTGCGGGCTCGCTACGCGAGCCACCTATTCTATTCTCCCTCGATGCGGGTTGTGGACCCCGGCTGTCTGGGTTTTGACAGTCGAGATCTCAACGTCGGGTGAATGCCTGTCGGGATCCCGACTGTCGGGACCCCATCCGGCACCGAAATATTTGATATCACCTCCTCTCTTTCCTGACACTGCCTCCTTCCTGCGTCCCATTCCCCGTCACTTACTGTCTTTGCTGCCACCGCCTGCTTTTTCATCCCATTCCATCACCTCCTCTTCTCTCTGTACTTCCACTGCCTGCTTCCTGCATCTTATTCCACTTCACCCACTGTCTCTGCTGCCACCGTCTGTATTCTGTGTCCCATTCACCATCACCTCTACTCTTTGCTGCCACCACCTGCTTCCTGTGTCCCATTCCGTCACATCCTTTCTCTGCTGTCAGCGCCTGCTACCTGTGTCCCATTCCACCTGACCTACTATCTCTGCTGCCTTGGCCTGCTTTATGCATCCTTTTGCCTATCTCTTTCTCTATGCTTTCTGCTACCGCCACCTACTTTCTTCATCCATTTTTCCAATTTCCACCTGCTTCTCTCTATCCATGTTTTTTTGTTCGTTTATTTTTTTATTTTATTTTTTTTTTATATTCTTTATTAGTTTTGCAATTATAACATCCATAAAAAAAAGAAGAAAGAAGACATTTACATACATACATTTACATTTTTATTAGTAGGCACCTGTTTTAACTAACTCACAATATACCCTTGACAATGCTATTTATTTCCAGTCTCTCCCTACCTTAAATTCGCACTTGCTCAACCCTAGATCCCTAGGCCTTATGAGAGAATATGGATGATATTACTACTCTATCTTATTTGTGTTACCCTTAATCGTTTCTCAAGTGTACAACATTACTTTTTAGTGACTCTTACTTAATCCAATTCCTTATTTAAAGTGCAACGTGTCAAAGAAAAAAAAAAAAAAAAACTTACATAATACACTACTAACAAGGAAAATATCTATTGTGCACATCATTTATCATTTAACTTTTGTTGTAGTAAGGGGATTGTATCCAGTGATCCCAAATTAAGTGGTGTTTATTTAATGTTTGATTTCTATGTGCTAAACGTCTTTCTTGATCTACAATAAAATTTACACGTGCTTTCCATGCTTCCACGTCCGGTGCGATATTTGACATCCACATTCTCCCAATAATAACCTTTGCAATCGATAATACATTAATAATATAAGTTCTATCCTTCCTGTCAATTCCTCCTGGGACTATACCCAATATACAACATCTATCCGATAACAGTTCACTTGGAATTCCCGTATTAGATATAACCCGTTTAACACTATCCCAGTACTCAGCTACAAGATTACACTCCCAGATTAGATGAATAAATGTGCCTGATATAGCTCCACATTTAGGGCAGGTAGTTGAACCATTGCCCTTAAATTTGCTCAACCTACTAGGGGTTATATATGACCGATGTAGTATAAACAGTTGTGTTTGTTGGATACGCAATGAATTTGTGGCCCTAGCCACTGCGGTTTTAGCTGACAACCATTCTAAATCGGTCAAAGCCCCTATATCGCCTTCCCATTTTTCCCTCACATAGACCAGGTCCTGTCCCAATTTACCTTCTTTTAGCAAGTTGTAAATCTTAGAGGTAAGACCTTTATTGTTATTAGATTTAAGAATCCTCTTTACGTCTGTTTCGCTAAACCTGGGTAATGGTTGTTTAATCTGCGCTATCAGAGCGCTTCTTAATTGAAAATATCTAAAGAGGTAAGATCTTGGGAGATCGTATTCTTCTTTTAACTGGGTGAATGTTTTAACCCCATTTAAATCGAAAAACTGGGAAACATTTATCACTGAGTGGGAATGCCACACCTCGATTTTTTTTGTTTGCTATGTACGGCGCTGCGGACACTTTGCGGCGCCTTATAAATAAACGTACTACTACTACTATTACTATTCTATGTCCCATTTACCATCACCTCCTCTCTTTTCTGACACTGCCATCCTATTCCACTTCACCCACTGAGACAGCTGCCACCGTCTGTATTCTGTGTCCCATTCACCATCACCTCTACTCTTTGCTGCCACCACCTGCTTCCTGTGTCCCATTCCGTCATATCCTTTCTCTGCTGTCAGCGCCTGCTACCTGCGTCCCATTCCACCTGACCTACTATCTCTGCTGCCTTGGCCTGCTTTATGCATCCTTTTCCCTATCTCTTTCTCTACGCTTTCTGCTACCGCCACCTACTTTCTTCATCCACTTTTCCAATCTCCACCTGCTTCTCTTTATCCATGTTTTTTTGTTCGTTTATTTTTTAATAATACATCACAAACTATTAAAATAAAAAAAAAATAACCTGGCCTCCACCACATGCTTCCTGCATCCCATTTCCCTTAACCTAATGTCTCTCCTGCCACTGGCTGCTTTCTTATCCCATTCCGTCACCCTCTCTCGTCTCTCTACTGCCACCGCCTGCTTCCTGTGTCCCATTTCCCATCACCTCCTCTCTCTGCCACCACTGCCCCTTTCTAGCCATGTTTTGTGTTTTTTCTCATAATACAACATCACAAAAATATTAAAATGTAAAAAAAAAAATTGGCCTCCAATCGGCCCCTCTAGCCAGACCATCAAGTGCCTTTATTGTGGTGTTGTATCATGAAAAAATAAACTGACGCAAAAATATTAGACCTCCTGTCTTTGACGCAAAAATATTAGACCTCCTGTCTTTGCTGCCACCTTCTGCTTCATCCCTTTACCCATCACCTCCTCTCTTCTCTCAACCTCCACCGCCTGCTTTCTTTGTCCTGTTCCCCATCACCTCTCCTATAACAGGTAAACTAACACAAAAGTATTCAAATGTATGTTGATTTCTTGACTTGTATATTTGATTTTGTATATTTTCACTATCATTTCTTATAACTTATATGATTTAAAATATTGTTAAAATGTACATTTTAAATTTTTGTTGCCACTGCCTGCTTCATCTCTTTCCCTGTCACCTCCTCTCTTCTCTCTACTGCCACGCCTGCATTTTTTATCCCATTCTGTCACGTCCTCTCCTCTATTTACTGCCACCGCCTGCTTCCTGCGTCTCAATTCACATCCTCGCCTCTCCTTTCTATACTGCCACCGCCTATATTCTGTGTTTCATTCCCCGTCGCCTTCTCTCTTTTGCTGCAACCGCCTGCTTTCTTCATCCCATTCCTCTCCTTTCTTTGCCACCACCACCTGCTTTATGCCTCCTTCTGCATCCTATTCCCAAACTGCTCTTACCAGCGTCACCATCAAATACAAAGGTCTTATACTACTTGACCTGTGTGTAGCCTTTGCCACTGTAGATGACACTCATTTAAATGCTTCCACTGCCTGTAGTCTGCGTATCATTCCCCTTCACCTAGTGTCTCTGCTGTTACCGCCTGCTTTCTTCATTCCATTCCATCGCCTCCTCTCCTCTCTCTGCTGTCACTGCCTGCTTCCTGTGTCCCATTCCCTGTCACCTACTGTCTCTGCTACCACCACCTGCTTTCTGCATCCTATTCCCTATGTCTTCCTCTATGCTTTCTGCTGCTGCCCCCTACTTTCTGCATCCAGTTTCCCATCACCTTCTCTTTCTGCCACCACTGCCCCTTTCTAGCCATGTTTTGTGTTTTTTTTTTTTTTCCATAAAACAACATCACAAAATTATTGAAATTAAGAAAAAAAAATCTGGCCTCCATCCGTTCCCCCTCTAGCCAGACCATCACATGCCTTTATTGTGTTGTTGTATCATGAAAACATAAACTGACACAAAAATATGAAACCTGCTGCCACCGCCTGCTTCATCCCTGTCCCCATCACATCCACTCTTCTCTCTGCTGCCACGGCCTGCTCTCTACATCTCATTTAGTCACCTACTCTCCTCTTTACTGCCACTGCCTGCTTCCTGCGTCCCACTCCCCTTCACCTACTGTCTGCTGCCACCGCCTGCTTTCTTCATCCCATTCTGTCACCTCCTCTCTCTACTGCCACCACCTGTTTCCTACATCCTATTCCCCTTCATCTACTGTCTCTGTTGCCACCGTTTGTTTTCTGTGTCCCATTCACCGTCACCTCCACTCTTTGCTGCCACCATCTGCTTCCTGTGTTCCATCCCCTGCCACCTACTGTCTCTGCTGCCACCACCTGCTTTCTTCATACCTTTCCACATCACGTCCTCTCTTCTCTCAACCTCCACCGTCTGCTTTCTTTATCGCATTCCCCTATCTATCTATCTATCTATCTATCTATCTATCTATCCACTATCTATCTATCATCTACCTGTCTATCTATCTACTCACTATCTATTCATCCACTATCTATTTATTTATTCACTCTCTATCTCACTATATATCTCCCTCTAATATAAATGTCTTCACTATAATTTCTTATAACTTTTATGCTCAAATTTTCTTTTGCTGCCACCTCCTGCTTCATCTCTTCCGTCACCTCTACTCTTCTCTCAACCTCCACCGCCTGCTTTCTTTATCGCATTCCCCTATCTATCTATCTATTCATCCACTATCTATTTATTTATCCACTTTCTATCTCACTATACTGTATATCTCACTCTACTATATCTTTTCACTTTAATTTCTTATAACTTATATGCTTAAAAAAATTTTCAAATGTAAATTTAAATTTTTTTCTGCCACCGCCTGCTTCATCTCTTCCATCACCTCCTCTTCTCTCTACTGCCACGCCTGCATTTTTCATCCCATTCTGTCACCTCCTCTATTTACTGCCACCACCTGCTTCCTGCGTCTCATTCCCCATCCTTGCCTCTCCTTTCTGTGCCGCCACCACCTATATTCTGTGTCTCATTCCCTGTCGCCTCCTCTCTTTTGCTGAAACGTCCTGCTTTCTATATCCCATTCCTCTCCTTTCTTTGCCACCACCACCTGCTTTATGCCTCCTTCTGCATCCTATTCCCAAAATGCTCTTACCAGCGTCACCATCAAATACAAAGGTCTTATACTACTTGACCTGTGTGTAGCCTTTGCCACTGTAGATGACACTCATTTAAATGCTGCCACTGTCTGTAGTCTGCGTACCATTCCCCTTCACCTAGTGTCTCTGCTGCCATCGCCTGCTTTCTTCATTCCATTCCATCACCTCCTCTCCTCTCTCTGCTGTCACTGCCTGCTTCCTGTGTCCCATTCCCTGTCACCTACTGTCTCTGCTGCCACCACCTGCTTTCTGTATCCTATTCCCTATGTCTTCCTCTGTGCTTTCTGCTGCTGCACCCTACTTTCTGCATCCAGTTTCCCATCACCTTCTCTCTCTGCCACCACTGCCCCTTTCTAGGCATGTTTTGTGTTGAGGTTTTTTTT
The DNA here is from genome assembly GCF_055691185.1 of Crinia signifera. Lineage (NCBI taxonomy): Eukaryota > Metazoa > Chordata > Amphibia > Anura > Myobatrachidae > Crinia > Crinia signifera. Next base: position 152,916,444 of record NC_139217.1, read on the forward strand.
CATAATACAACATCACAAAATTATTGAAATGAAGAAAAAAAAACCTGGCCTCCATCCGTTTCCCCCTCTAGCCAGACCATCACACGCCTTTATTGTGTTGTTGTATCATGAAAAAATAAACTGACACAAAAATATGAAACCTGCTGCCACCGCCTGCTTCATCCCTGTCCCCATCACCTCCTCTCTTCTCTCTGCTGCCACGGCCTGCTCTCTACATCCCATTTAATCACCTACTCTCCTCTTTACTGCCACTGCGTGCTTCCTACGTCCCACTCCCCTTCACCTACTGTCTGCTGCCTCCGCCTGCTTTCTTCATCCCATTCTGTCACCTCCTCTCTCTACTGCCACCACCTGTTTCCTACATCCTATTCCCCTTCACCTACTGTCTATGCTGCCACTGTTTGTTTTCTGTGTCCTATTCACCGTCACCTCCACTCTTTGCTGCCACCATCTGCTTCCTGTGTCCGATCCCCTGCCACCTACTGTCTCTGCTGCCACCGCCTGCTTTCTTCCTTTTCCACATCACGTCCTCTCTTCTCTCAACCTCCACCGCCTGCTTTCTTTATCGCACTCCCCTACCCTCTATCTATCTACCCATTATCTGTCTGTCTATCTACCCACTATCTATCTATTTATCCACTATCTATCTATCTATTTACCCACTAGATATCTATCTATTCATCCACCATCTATTTATTTATCCACTCTCTCTCTCTCACTAGACATCTCACTCTAATATATATGTCTTCACTATAATTTCTTATAACTTTTATGCTATAATTTTCTTTTGCTTCCACCGCCTGCTTCATCTCTTCCGTCAACTCCTTTCTTCTCTCAACCTCCACCACCTGCTTTCTTTATCGCATTCCCCTATCTATCTATTCATCCACTATCTATTTATTTATCCACTTTCTGTCTCACTATATATCTCACTCTACTATATCTTTTCGCTATAATTTCTTATAACTCATATGCTTGAAAAAAAATTTCAAATTTAAATTTAACATTTTTTGTGCCACCGCCTGCTTCATCTCTTCCATCACCTCCTCTCTTCTCTCAACCTCCACCGCCTGCTTTCTTTATCGCATTCCCCTATCTATCTATCTATTCATCCACTATCTATTTATTCACTCTATATCTCACTATATATCTCACTCTACTATATCTTTTCACTATAATTTCTTATAATTTATATGCTCAAAAAATCTTTTTGCTGCCACCGCCTGCTTCATCTCTTCCGTCACCTCCTCTCTTCTCTCAACCTCCACCGCCTGCTTTCTTTATCGCATTCCCCTATCTATCTATTCATCCACTATCTATTTATTTATTCACTCTATGGGGGTTATTCAGGTTGATTCGCAAGGCTGCGAATTCGCAGTCTTGCGAGTCCACCAAACCCCGCCCGGCGAACATCGAATGATGTTTAGCGTGCACGCATATATAAGTGACTTTTCAGTCACTTACATTTGCGTGCACGCTGGCGTGATATGGGCGGGCAGCTGACATCCGGTGATGTCAGCTACCCGGCCCACACACCCGCGTCACTGCCTCATTACCATGAGAATGCCCAGCATTCTCATGGGAACGCCCATGGAACGCTGGGCGTTCCCATATTTAATGGGGCAGCCCGGCGCCCCCCGCCCATCTCCGCCCCCCCTCGCTGCCATGGGTGCGTGCACCCGGCAACCCGAAAGGTCGCCATGGGTGCACGCACCATATGCCTGCACATGCGCAGATACCCGTCTGCGCATGTGCAGATGGCCAACATCGGATCTGCGTGCGAATGCACGCAGATCTGAATAAGGACCTATATCTCACTATATATCTCACTCTACTATATCTTTTCACTATAATTTCTTCTAATTTATATGCTTAAAATTTTTTTGCTGCCACCGCCTGCTTCATCTCTTCCGTCACCTCCTCTCTTCTCTCAACCTCCACCGCCTGCTTTCTTTATCGCATTCCCCTATCTATCTATTCATCCACTATCTATTTATTTATGCACTCTATATCTCACTATATATCTCACTCTACTATATTTTTTCACTATAATTTCTTATAACTTATATGCTTTAAAAAAATTTTTTTGCAAAAGTAAATTTAGCATTTTTTCTGCCACCGCCTGCTTCATCTCTTCCGTCACCTCCTCTCTTCTTCTCAACCTCCACCGCCTGCTTTCTTTATCGCATTCCACAACCTATCTATTCATCCACTATCTATTTATTCACTCTATACTGTATCTTACTATATATCTCACTCTACTATATGTTTTCACTATAATTTCTTATAACTTATATGCTTTAAAAAAATTTTTGCTGCCACCGCCTGCTTCATCTCTTCCGTCACCTCCTCTCTTCTCTCAACCTCCACCGCCTGCTTTCTTTATCGCATTCCCCTATCTATCTATTCATCCACTATCTATTTATTTATGCTCTCTATATCTCACTATATATCTCACTCTACTATATCTTTTCACTATAATTTCTTATAATTTATATGCTTAAATTATTTTTCAAAAGTAAATTTAACATTTTTTTCTGCCACCGCCTGCTTCATCTCTTCCGTCACCTCCTCTCTTCTCTCAACCTCCACCGCCTGCTTTCTTTATCGCATTCCCCAATCTATCTATTCATCCACTATCTATTTATTCACTCTATATCTCACTATAAATCTCACTCTACTATATGTTTTCACTATAGTTTCTTATAACTTATATGCTTTAAAAAAATGTTTGCTGCCACCGCCTGCTTCATCTCTTCCGTCACCTCCTCTCTTCTCTCAACCTCCACCGCCTGCTTTCTTCATCGCATTCCCCTATCTACAGTATCTATCTATTCATCCACTATCTATTTATTTATTCACTCTATATCTCACTATATATCTCACTCTACTATATCTTTTTACTATAATTTCTTATAATTTATATGCTTAAATTTTTTTTGCTGCCACCGCCTGCCTAATCTCTTCCGTCACCTCCTCTCTTCTCTCAACCTCCACCGCCTGATTTCTTTATCGCATTCCCCTATCTATCTATTCATCCGCTGTTTATTTATTTATGCACTCTATATCTCACTCTACTATATCTTTTCACTATAATTTCTTATAATTTATATGCTTAAAATTTTTTTCAAAAGTGAATTTAACATTTTTTCTGCCACCGCCTGCTTCATCTCTTCCGTCACCTCCTCTCTTCTCTCAACCTCCTCCGCCTGCTTTCTTTATCGCATTCCCCAATCTATCTATTCATCCACTATCTATTTATTCACTCTATATCTCACTCTACTATATGTTTTCACTATAATTTACTTATAACTTATATGCTTTAAAAAAGAATTTGCTGCCACCGCCTGCTTCATCTCTTCCGTCACCTCCTCTCTTCTCTCAACCTCCACCGCCTGCTTTCTTTATCGCATTCCTCTATTCATCCACTATCTATTTATTTATTCACTCTATATCTTACTATATATCTCACTCTACTATATCTTTTCACTATAATTTCTTATATATTATATGCTTAAATTTTTTTTGCTGCCACCGCCTGCTTCATCTCTTCCGTCACCTCCTCTCTTCTCTCAACCTCCACCGACTGCTTTCTTTATCTCATTCTCCTATCTATCTAGCTATTTATCCACTATCTATTTATTTATTCACTCTATATCTCACTATATATCTCACTCTACTATATCTTTTCACTATAATTTGTTATAATTCATATGCTTAAAAATTTTTTTTGCTGCCACCGCCTGCTTCATCTCTTCCATCACCTCCTCTCTTCTCTCAACCTCCACCGCCTGCTTTCTTTATCGCATTCCCCTTTCTATCTATTCATCCACTATATATTTATTTATTCACTCTATATATCACTATATATCTCACTCTACTATAATTTTTCACTATAATTTCTTATAATTTCTATGCTTAAAATTTTTTTCAAATGTAAATTTACATATTTTTCTGCCACCGCCTGCTTTATCTCTTCCGTCACCTCCTCTCTTCTCTCAACCTCCACCGCCTGCTTTCTTTATCGCATTCCCCTATCTATCTATTCATCCACTATATATTTATTTATTCACTCTATATATCACTATATATCTCACTCTACTATAATTTTTCACTATAATTTCTTATAATTTCTATGCTTAAAAATTTTTTCAAATGTAAATTTACATATTTTTCTGCCACCGCCTGCTTTATCTCTTCCGTCACCTCCTCTCTTCTCTCAACCTCCTCCGCCTGCTTTCTTTCTCGCATTCCCCTATCTATCTATCTATTCATCCACTATATATTTATTTATTCACTCTATATCTCACTCTACTATATCTTTTCACTATAATTTCTTATCATTTATATGCTTAAATTTTTTTCATATGTAAATTTAAAAAAAATTCTGCCACCGCCTGCTTCATCTCTTCCGTCACATTCTCTCTACTGCCACCGCCTGCATTTTTTATCCCATTCTGTCACCTCTTCTCTATTTACTGCCACCGCCTGCTTAATGCGTCTCATTCCCCATCCTCTCCTCTCCTTTCTATGCTGCCACTGCCTATATTCTGCGTCTCATTCCCTGTCACCTCCTCTCTTTGTTGCCACCGCCTGCTTTCTTCATCCCATCTTTCTCCTTTCTTTGCCACCACCACCACCTTTCTGCCTCCTGCATCCTATTCCCAAACTGCTCTTACCAGCGTCACCACCAAATACAAAGGTCTCATACTACCTGACCGGTGTGTAGCCTTTGCCACTGTAGATCACACGCCTTCATATCTTACCTGTTGACATCCATCCTCTTACCTTCTGTATTTCAGCTGATGTTCTATATGATAACAAAAGTACATTGTACCTATTACTCCATGTGCAATCTGGTCACATTTATAACAAGATACAAAATAGCATAATATATATCTTTTGTTTCCATGATGAAATCTATAGACACTTGTATAATTTACTAGATTGTAACATTACGGGACTGCAGAGCATAAGCTGCTTTGTGACGCTTCTGTTTGCACTAATGCGCTCATCTGTAGAGTAAGCACCTGGACCTGCACATCAGGGGGTTCTATGGGGAGGGGCCACATCTTATGGGAAATGGAGGATGGGATAGAGTGTTTGTAAGTAATTGTACGCTGGCTGCTTTTACAAGATATAATATGTAAGTGAGACTGAAGGGGTACAGACTGAGTATCTTTAGTTACAGAGAGGTTGCAAAATCTCTTCCCTGCTTACGGATCTTTCTTTTACAGGTTCTCAGTAAAGACCTTATTCTGGTCCCCATGAAATGAATTTCACAGGACCAAACTTCTTCCGCAGTGCCTGCGTACCCCCCCTCCCCCTGCACGGCTGCGAATCAGGGCCAGGGTGATCATAATGAATAGCAGGTAGGAAATAAATATGTGGTACACAGAAGTGGCAAGTTGCTCAAATGAACTCATTGGTCCATTGCAAGTGCTTGCAAGGGAGGGGCTAGTTCAGGCAAGGTAGGGGCTAGTTCAGGCAACGGAGGGGCTAAACAAAGCAAGAGAATCACAGAATTCCCCCACCCTACAGTATAGTTATAATGCAGAAAACACAGTTTATTTCTCCTTCGCTCCATAGGGATATATGTACACTGAGTTCTCTGCATTACTACTATCATACATGTATTCCAATGCACTGATTAATCCTTTTGCTGTACGTACCATCTATGTATATTACATGCCGCATACATAATGTAGTGCTGGAATAAATTCACCAGCAAATGTAGGGGCATTTTCTAGTGAGATCACTTAGAGAATGACCTGAAATCACCCCGGGTGTACGCCCCATTCTGAACATGTATTATTGGTTTGTATAATACTGCTATACCCAGATCTAGCTCCATTTTTCTTTCTTTATCATGTCCCCATTTAAAGTTGAAGTCTTCAATTAAACATGGTTAAAAATAATAAGAAAAATGAAGATATAATGTACTTACATGCAGAACCTGGCATGGTCGCATCCAGCAGTGCCTCTGCCTCACTAGATGTATTTAGACCAGGTGGATTTGGGAAGCTTCTCCAGCTGGAGGTAATTGACGAGAAACCCGTAAAATTTGCCTGCTCCGCCGCTGTAATTGGTGGGTAATTGGCCTCTTCTGCCTCCATTAGTTCTAGATGGTTATTACTGGAGGCAGAGGGTGGAAAGAATGCCTACAGAAATAAGAAGTAACGTTGTATATCAGTGATTATTACATCTACCATAGGACTGTGTAAGACAGACAGAGGCATTTAGCAAACTTCTTTATGTAAAGGTTATTTATAGTAGTTTCCATTATAGACCCTAAGAAAATGCCTATATATAAAGCTAAAGGCAGTGGCATAAATGTTGCATAAATGTATAAAGGTGTCGCTCAGACTATATATATATATATATATATATATATATATATATATATATATATATATATATATAAAACCACAGCATTACAGTAGATGTGAGGTCGCTATGGTGTAATTACAGGTGTTCGTCTACTCTGTGCTATCAAGAGACATCTATATACTCTAGAAGTGCAGAGAGGAAAATGGCATTCCAGAAGCTCACTATGGAAAGTGTAACCTGTGCTCTATAGTCCACTTTGTCTCCTTGTCAGCTTATTATGAGGCGCAGGATTATCAATTATATTAGAAAAATGTCAGAAGATGTAACGGAGCTCAAATCTGGGGCAATAAGAAAGTATTGGTAACATAGTAATTATGTCCTTTCTACTTGTGTGTCCCCTGCTAGAAAGAAAACTAAAAATGTGTCTTTGTCAGTGATTTTTATGTAACCCTGAGCACAAGAATAACTGTGTTAGGGATCTTTACACTGTTAAGGCCCCCATATGCTACGCGATTTGGGCCAGAGGATCCAGCAGATTTTCTCTGACATCCGATCGGATCCGATGCGCAGTCCCGTGCGCATCGGATCAGAGCTCGGACGGCTGCACATAAAATACATCTTATGTGCAGCAGTCAGCAGGACATCCTGGGTGCGGTGAGCAGGGTGCGGCAGGTGGCAAGGAGAATTGAAAAATCCTATTCAAAAGACTGGGTGGCCACTGTTTGGCTGAGAGATCTCTTTCAGCAAATCAGCAGCCACCTGATCTTTTGAATAGTATTTTTGGTACTTGTTTCCTAGCACGGCCACAATCGTATGGATCGTGTACCTTTAAGTTAAGGTACACGATCCATACGATGGACCCGATTTCCTTTGAAATCAGGTCCATTTGGCCGGCTAGGACAAAATATCGGGGGCATCGCGTCGGTCGGGACCATTAACAATGGTCACGACGCGACCGACGCGATGCCCGCGATTTCCCCATAGGCTTCAATGTTAAAAAATATTTTAACATTGAAATCGTGTCGGGAAAGGTAAAATATCGGGGGCATCGCGTCGGTCGGGACCATTAACAATGGTCCCGACGCGATGCCCCCGATTTTTCCATAGGCTTCAATGTTAAAATATTTTTTAACATTGAAATAGTGAAAAAATTTGAAAAATGTGAAATGGGCCAATATGACCCATTTCACATTATAGATATCCCCGTCGTCACCCCACGATAGACGCCAACCCGAAGCGTGGCGAGCGCAGCGAGCCCGCGAGGGGCGGCGGTGCGCGTCCTCCGACCTTTTCATTCCCCTACTATCCACGTCGGCGTGGAGGTGAGAATAGAATAGTGTGGCGAGCGCAGCGAGCCACCGAGCCCGAAGCGTGGCGAGCGCAGCGAGCCCCGCCAGGGGACGCGTATAACTTCACAGGTATACGCGTCCCCTCGCGGGGCTCGCTGCGCTCGCCACGCTTCGGGTTGGCATCTATCGTGGGGTGCGGTGTACGCCGTTAAATTTGGGGGGGTTGGGAATATTTTTACATTGAATCCAATGTAAAATCGGGTCCCAGGGACCCGATTTACATTTCATAAAAAAAAAAAAATCGGGTCCAAAATCGGTCGGTCGCGTCGATCGCATCGCATGCGACCAAATCGCATGCGATGCGATCGACCCGATTTTTCCGACACGACCACCCCGATGTAAATCGGTGTGGCCGTGCTAGGAAACAAGTACCGTATTTTTCAATTCATACACCCCCTGCCTGCAGCTCTCCGAGATTATGTGTGAAAAATCGCATGTAATTCATGTGTAAGAAAAGGCACATCATGTGCCAAATCTTATTGAGCTCTCTCAGGTAGGGGTAGGGTTAAGGTCAGGGTTAGTCTGCAGAAGAGGACAGGCTAGGGTTAGGCACTAGGGGGCAGTTAGGATTAAGGTCCGGGTCAGGCTGCAGAAGGGGAGAGTTAGGCTTAGACACTGGGGTGGATAGTTAGGGTTAGGCATTAGGGGGTCGAGAAGGGCTAAAATGACTAAAACTTGACAATTTGTCAGTTAAACGTTTCACCCTGTCTATCCTAGACACTGTCTAATTAGTGACCCTGTCAGCCTATTGCATGCTGACATAATGGCTGTCTATATATACAGAGCCGATCCCTTAATCCACACCCCATGTATGTGTTTGGCACTTATACATTATCTGCTGACCAGCAATGAGTAGCTCATGGAAGTTCTGTTTTATACTTACAGGGAAGTATGGGGGCTCCATCCCAAGGGATTCCATGGCGACCCAATCGATGTGCTGGAAGAAGGGGTGGTGGCGGATGTTGTCAGTAACTCCTGGTTCTTGGCCCAGATGGTTATTGACAAGCTGAAAAAGGTATTTGGATGTAATTATACAGCACAGTTGCTCAATACAATCATTGTACAAACATTTCTGCTGCGGCCACAGAAGAATATAAAGGGATTTCTCCATGGCCACAGTATGTTACTACTGACATTCTATCTGGGATCTGTTGTGTGTCTCACATTACATTCCCCTTCCAAGAACATGTAACCATTCTGCCATTTCCTGTCATATGTGTCCTAAAGGTCCGTACACACTGGGTGATTATGCTGTGTGTGTGTGTGCACAGCGATGATCGCTATCATCGCTGAGGGGGAAAGCTGCTCAGTGCATACACACTGGGCGGCTTTCCCCCTGCCCGGCGGGGAGGACGGCTTTGCATAGTGCAGAGCTATGCAAAGCCGTCCTCAAAGCCGCTCATCTGCTTGTAATAGCAGCAGATGAACGGCTTTACTGGCGATGATGTGGGAGCGCGCAGCAGCACTCACCGCCGGGGCACACACACTGGGCGGCTTTGAGCTGAAAGCCGCTCAAACCTGCTGAGTATGTGCTCCATTGTGATGCTCTTTATATTTATTAATCCTATTTATAAAATGCAGAAAAGTCACCTATCAATAAAAAAACACCCATGTAGATCTTTTACTCCTCTATCAATAGTTATAGCATAGCTAACAGCTGCGTCAGCCGTCGCCAAAAGATTCAGCTATTTTCCGTAAAGCCGCAATTCACTGCTGCACAATGCGCGGCATAGCAGGGCATATGGTATGCGTACACTCCCACTATGCATACACTTATATAGGAGCTGGCTGGTGCGGGCGCATGCACCCTGCTGCTTTATGGGAGCCTGCTTTGATGCGCTCACACTGCAATCCCACTACAGCAAGCTGCTATACGCAGCAAAGCTGTAGCAGGACACATCTGTAGTCAGTAATAGTGGCCGGCTGTCAGAGTGCAGAGTTTACTTGTAGCAGTAATTGGACAGTAGAGTAGATCAGATACTCTGGTTTTCAATAGAGATCAGAGGACTGAACAGATTGTTCCTATAACACAGTGACTAATGGTTACTTACATCCAACATCTTATAAAGTTATATACAACCAATGACATCATTTATATTAATAATTTATGAATGTAATATCATATTTACCATGTTAATGAGGTCCATGGCGGCAGATTCTGTTGCGCAGAATCTTGAGTGAGCAGCATGACCTCCGGTTATCATTTCGTTCAGGATGACTCCAAATGAGAACCAGTCTTCGCCAATCATGTACTCCTTGCCGAAATACAGCTACCAGAGGAGAGCAATTGGTTACCAACATTTTAATAATAATAATCACTTTGTTTTTTAATTTTTGCTTTTTTTTTTGTAAATTAACAAAATAGCGGTAAAGATAACCCCTACATGTTATAGTAACAGCAGCAATATTTTATATTGTTTATAAATAATAAGTACTTTGCTGTTTTTAGGTATATTTTGTCCCGAGTTATTGCTCTTTCACTTGTATATGCCAGTTCACGTACTATATATTATTTACAGCAGCTGTCCTGCCAACACACGGCAACAGTCTCACGTCATCTTCCCATGGTAAGAGCCGGACCGGAAGTCGCATGTACCCGTTCCCATGGAGGACGCTATGGTGGAGGGTAGTCACTTAAGGTGATTTTGCTCAGTCCCATCAATGTCGATGCAATTTCGTCCGATTTTATGTAAATTGGGCACGTTTCGACATGTTTTAGATCCGATTCCGAACTGATGGTTACCCTTTGAGCGCTTATTGTATGTACAGTATGCACTATTTCCATCTTTATCACTCTTGAGATTATTACTTTGTGCATGATATGTTTGCAGCACTTTGGGTTCAGCTGCGCACTTTGGTCTGATTTGTATTTTTCAATCATGATCATTCCGGTGTGTACCCAACATAAGAGTCGTATTGTTTACTGTTAATTCTGCACCAGACCCAGAAGTCCAATGCCAGAGCTGCATCGCAATTGACAGCTCTTATGGAAAGAGCTGTCCTCTGCATTAATAATCGCATATGTTAGTGCATATGGGATTATTAATAATGCGGTACCCGGGGAATGCTGGTAGTGGGGGGGGGGGGGGGGGGGGGGATGTAAGTGCATCTTCCACATGGAGAGAAATTGCCAACACTTGGCAGAATCAGAATTACCCAGAAATGTGCAACGATGCATGTGCGTGCTACAGTGAATACTTTTTACCCAACTTGGCTATATGCCGTCACATACAGGGTTGGAATCAGGCCCCATGTACATAGTTACATGAGGAAACAGTAGGAAACCCTTTGCATTTACCTCAGGAATAATGACACCACACCTTCTAGCACAGCCAGTAACACCCTCGTCTCTAGGCGTGATCTCAAGGGCCAGACCGAAGTCGGCGATCTTGAGATGTCCTGTTGGAGTCACCAAGATGTTCTCTGGTTTTAGGTCGCTGTGAAGAAAATAAAATCTTTGTTTTCATACAAACAGGAATTATTTGGTACATAAATTATATTGCACGTTACATGTGTACATTCTAACTAATAATAGTTTCATATGTTTGAGACCAAGGACTAATGTAATCATATTTACTGTAGGTTAGTGTCCATGTGATTCCACCATGTCATGTACATCTGTATGTGTTCTGCAGAATTCTAGGTTATTTAATAGTGGAACCTTCCTCGGCCCAATAACCCCTGTGATACTAATATGTGTGGTTACAGCATACTGTAAATAACTAGTGATATTGATGTCATAGGAAGCGGCAAATGGAGGCTGATGCTGGTCGTTCCCAGCTGGGGAAGGGGAGCAGCTTATAAATGGGGTCAGTTTATTCTTATTTGTAACCAGAAAAGAATTAATAACAATACACTGACACGTGGGCCAGGCAGCACATTGTGCTTATTGTGCTGTTATTCCCTGAGTGCAGCCGCTGCCATTTATCATTGGGGATTGTAAGCTTTTAGGGGTAATGGGCCTTATTCAGATCTGAGCTCATTACTAATTTGTTTGGAAAATGGGCAAAACCATGTGCACTGCAGTTGGGGCAGATGAAACCTGTGCAGAGAGAGTTACATTTGGGTGGGATGTGCTGAAACTGAAATCTAAATTGCAGTGTAAAAATAATGCAGCCAGTATTTACCCTGCACAGAAACAAAATAACTCTCTATAAATGTTACATTTGCCCCACCTGCAGTGTACATGGTTTTGCCCATTTTCCAAACAAATTTGTACTGAGCTCAGATCTGAATAAGGCACAATGGGTGAGTTATTTACCTGTGTAGTGAGTGCCAGACACCTTTAGATTCATATAAATAGCAATTGGAGATGGAGTTAAAGGAACCATATTAGGTGAAGTTATCCAACCTGTGTCCATCCACCTCTTCCGCAATTATTTATTTTAGCTTTCCTTAATTTGTCATCTGTCACTCCTGCTCCTCTTACTTCCCTTACTACACCTCTCATAACCTCCGTCCTCCTCTTTTTTTATGTACCTCCCACTCCTTCCAACTTATTACCCTGCACCTCTCACTCTCTCCCTCCACCTCCTTCCCCTCCCCCTCCCACTTCTTTCTCCTCTGCACCTCCCACTCCATCCCTCCACCTCCTTTCCCTGCATGTCTACTCCCTCCTTGCTCCTCTGCGCCTCCCACTCCCTCCCTCCACCTGCTTCCCATGCACCTCTCACTACCTACTTCCTCCTCTTTCCTCTGCACCTCCCCCTCCACCTCCTTCCCCTGCACTTCTAAACCCATCCTTCCACCTCCTTCCCCTGCAACTCTCACATCCTCCTCCTTGCCCTGCATCTCTCACTCCCTCTTTCCTCCTCTACACCTCCCACTTCCTTCCTCTACCTCCTTCCCCTGCACTTCTTACTCCATCCTTCCACCTCCTTCCCCTGCACCTCTCCCTCCCTTCCTCCACCTCCCTCCTCTGCACCTCTCACTCCCTCCCACCTCTTTCCCCTGCACTTCTCAGCACCTCCTTCCCCTGCACCTCTCACTCCCTACTCAATACTCTCCTCAGCCATAATTGACAATAAAAGCATAAAACAATTGTGCAGAGACAGCCTCTGTGTCTACTGAGAGCTGTAGATGACGATTGTACATTACTATGTAAAGGAGGCCATGTAACATGTAAGTGGGAAATATGTGCTAATTGGTAACATGTATAGCGTGTAGAATGTAGGAAGCAGACATGATCAGTATATTACGTTCTGCATTATACACTCCATAGTAATATCGCTTTATTATACTATTATCATACTGTAACTATATAATTACCCATGGACTATTCCCTTGGAATGGAGGAATTGAATCCCGCATACTATCTCTGCTGCATAGAACCTGTTGGATAGAAAACAGGTTAATGTTACATTGTAGGATGTATAAATAATGGGTGTGGTATAGGGGTCCGACAGTCGGGATCCCGACAGTCATTAGCCTGACATCGGGATCCCGACTGGCCGGACTCAGACAGCATGGTGAGCGCAACAGAGCCCCTTGCGGACTCGCTGCGCTCGCCACGCTGTGGGCACGGAGGCTCGCTACGCTTGCCACCTATTGTATTCTTCCTCTATGGGGGTCGTGGACCCCCGCGAGGGAGAATAGCCGGTGGCCGTCGGGCACCCGGCTGTCTGTGTTTTGACAGTCGGGATCCCGTCATCGGGTAAATGACTGTCGGGACCCCGTCCGGCACCCATAAATAATGGCTGTGATTCCCAGATGACGCTCCCCCATTCTCTGACAAAGGCCTCATTTGGTTTGTTTCACATTCACCAGCTGAGGTTTCCCATATGAGGTTAATATGAGGTTTCCCATATGAGGTTAATATGAGGTTTCCCATATGAGGTTAATATGAGGTTTCCCATATGAGGTTAATATGAGGTTTCCCATATGAGGTTAATATGAGGTTTCCCATATGAGGTTAATATGAGGTTTCCCATATGAGGTTAATATGAGGTTTCCCATATGAGGTTAATATGAGGTTTCCCATATGAGGTTAATATGAGGTTTCTGTTTTTGTGCATTGGTGCAATTCACTTCATATTGGGGGTTATTCTGGTTGATTCACAAGGCTACGAATTTGCAGCCTTGCGATTCCATGTAACCCCGCAGTGCGAATGGTGGTACGCCGTCCCACCATTCGCAAGGGCGATTCGCTGGCAGGGACTGCGAATGGATGTTACACAGAGTCTAGGTCGACAGGTTCATTAATTTGACAGCATCAAAAGGTCAACACGGATTAGGTCTACAGTCAAAAAGTCAACATGGGGTTTTCACATTTTTTCGTCCCAAATGTTGTACGCATGGTGGCAGGGGGTGGGGCATTCGCTCACCCAGCAGGTGGCAGTACAGGTACTGGTACTGAATTAGACCCTGAGTCTCAAACCATGGAATAGTAAATGCAACAGTTTTTATCTGAAATTTACATCTGACGTGTGTCATTTCCCAAACCACATACACAGCTGCCCCTTAGTACACAGCCACCTTCATGTTGCTGCACACAGAGATGACAGCAGCTGTATAATCCTGTCACATCTGACGTGTGTCATTTCCCAAACCACATACACAGCTGCCCCTTAGTACACAGCCACCTTCATGTTGCTGCACACAGAGATGACAGCAGCTGTATAATCCTGTCACATCTGACGTGTGTCATTTCCCAAACCACATACACAGCTGCCCCTTAGTACACGGCCACCTTCATGTTGCTGCACACAGTGATGACAGCAGCTGTATATTCCTGCCACAGCTGACGTGTGTCATTTCCCAAACCACATACACAGCTGCCCCTTAGTACACGGCCACCTTCATGTTGCTGCACACAGTGATGACAGCAGCTGTATTATCCTGTCACATCTGACGTGTGTCATTTCCCAAACCACATACACAGCTGCCCCTTAGTACACGGCCACCTTCATGTTGCTGCACACAGTGATGACAGCAGCTGTATAATCCTGTCACATCTGACGTGTGTCATTTCCCAAACCACATACACAGCTGCCCCTTAGTACACGGCCACCTTCATGTTGCTGCACACAGTGATGACAGCAGCTGTATAATCCTGTCACATCTGACATGTGTCATTTCCCAAACCACATATACAGCTGCCCCTTAGTACACGGCCACCTTCATGTTGCTGCACACAGAGATGACAGCAGCTGTATAATCCTGTCACAGCCGGAGTTTGTTACTACTAATAGTATTACTTTGCCCAATATAAGGTGACACATATAAGGCATGCTTTTCTATACTGTATTATATATTGATACATCAGAACCCTTCTGACTGAATACAAAATGTATATGTATAATATATAATCTATCAGTAAGTCCTCCCTCTATCAGCGGCTGTAACAACACATTACTCTATATCCTCACCTTGCACTGGAGATGTCCATGGGCCCATTCCTCATCAGGAGACTACGGAAGTCTCCGCCACTGGCATACTCCATCCCAAAGAACACGTGATTCTGTGTATGGTAGAAACCATTGTGTTATTATAATATAATTACAGCAATAGCAAAGGTTAGCATGGCTTCTGTACCAATTGCATAAATAACCGTACGTAACTGCTGCTGCAAATAAAATACAAGAACACTGTCCGTAAAGTAAGGACAAAATCTGTAGTGTAAAGTCGTGGCAGCCGGACTGTTTTGTAGAAGAGATTTTTACGCATGCGCTGTACTGTTTGGGAAAAGTGACATCTGGTGGTCAATGAGTGTAATTGCAGGTTACATTTACAAGATTACATTACATTTATAACGCAATCTATAATGGGACTATAGCGCAAGGAGCAGGCGCGATTCATGCACGATTTGCATAGCGCACGTTATGCGCAACGCAGCCACGATGTACTTGGCCACATCTGTACATGGCAGGACAGAGCTAGGGCAAGGGGAATGTCACCTTTGTCCGAAATAACTAAGTAAGGAGAAATTCTATACATTACTCATTCACTTCTCATCTTCTCATGGGAATATAATGGACAGTCTAGTGATGGCCATCGGTGCCTTTGCCATCGATGGCAAAAGTGCAACAGGCCATCAATAGTGTAAAACTATGCAATGGGTGTCCATCGATAGTTTTACATATTGATGGTCATCTATTATGTTTGAGTGATTGGCCTGTAGGCCAATCAAAACAAATGGGCGGGGCTTTGCGGGTGTCGGGGGCAGAGCCATCTGGTTCTCCCCCATTGATGGCAAAAGTATTCAACATCGACCATAAACCATTGATGATTTTGAATCATCGATGGCCATCCCTAGGACTGTCATGGGGAGGGGACGGGACCAGGGGGGCGGTGCCTAGGCCAACAGTACATAGGTGGACAGTCATTAGGCTGACCACTATAGGTCAATACGTCAACACATGAAATATGTCGACCTGCATTAGGTGGACATGATGAAAAGGTTGACACAACATTAGGTCGACATGTAAAAGGTTAGAGGCAGTCACAGCCGTACCGTGCTCTGATGGGAGAAGTAGCCATGGATGAGGAATGGGCACCCAGATGCAAGGTCTAGCACTTTTCTTTCCATGAATGCATGTTCTACGCCGATCTCTAGGAGCCATCTCTTGCTCATGACCTTCACAGCCAACAACTGGCTGTGAGCTGAGTGTGAGGCCAGGAGAACCTAGAGGAAATATTACAGTGTTAACCTCATAACCACAGTGTCCTGGTGACGTCATCCCTTGTGGGTCCCTAACACTAAGCTGAAAGGCCCCCATACAGTTATTCCATTTGGGCCAATTTCATCCGAATCTGATGGATCGGGCTGAGCCATGTGTATGACATGCCATCGGATCCAGTGCATGCTCCCCTATCATAACGGAGGCTAACGGATGGCATGCGATGTTGCCATCCAAGAAGATCCAGGGCAGCTCCAGGGGGGGGATGGCCATACACTTATGTGATACATTGCAATAGTGTATGGCCAGCTTTACATCTGGGGCACGGAATCCCCCCATGCTGGTAAAGCCCAGCCACCACCGGGCACCTCCCTAGAAATATGCTTTTGTGTTACTGTTAATAAGAAAATGAGCTATGTGCTAAGGAGTGATACATAAGTGATGGACATAAATTAGACTGTGTTACACTGGTAAACAATAATAAAGTGCTACATTGAATGCTACCATGTGATGCCCCAAGCAGCCAGGCCGTACCCACTCTGGGGTATTATATAATACTTTTACTGCCAGAGATTTTGCACCTTGCAGGTTGCGTTTCAGTGAAGCAGCATCTTCTACACAATGTAAAGACGTTTCACACGTATATAAGTGCCACATGTAATACAGGCAACATTCCCTGATTTTCTAGCTGATGCTGCACTGATAATGTAAGAAAAGGGGCGACTATAGCGGTAGGAGGTCACACATTACACAGTGCGTCTATCCTTCCATGCTTCTATCACACCACATACTGTAACCTTATTACAGTGACTACTAGAAGAGGTCGCCCTACCAGAACCATCGGACACTGTAGTGTTATATTATAGCGGGGGAATGTTACACATCAGTAATACTGTGTGCAATATCATTACATGGAATGGTGAATCACAACTGACATTGAATGATATTGCACTGCAGCCTTGTTCACCTCTAATAATATGGAGACATATAGTAATTCCCCTGTGACAACTGAAACCTCATTGCTTACCTTCCCAAAACCACCTTGGCCTAACTGATGGTGAAACGTCAGTCCCTGGATGGTACGAGAGACTGCATCTCTGAGGCAGGATGATGGAGCACTGCTGGTTTCTAATGGAGAGAGAAGCCAGAGGAGAACATTTCAACAGTGCCCATATATGATAGAACATGAATTAAGGTGACATTTATATTACCATGCCCCCCAACTTTGGCAGAGAAGGAAGAGGGATGCTTGTGTGTGCCCAAATTTCTGTGGGCGTGGCCTCCTGCTCCATGGGTGTGACCTATACTCATGGAACTGCTGCGAGGCACGCCCCATCTATACAGCTATGGGGGCATGTCCAGCACTTAGTGAGCTGCTGGCCATGCTCCCAGTCGCTCTGCCTACCTGAATAGATGCAGTGCGCATGCACACAGCATTAAATCCCCACTGAGCAGCGGCAGGCAGGGGGGATTCCCTGCTGCCCCACCATCACCAGCACCGAATGCTGCTGGCCCTGGGTGGGATGCCAGACCGTTGAGAAGAATGTATAAACTCAACATTGGGTATCTTTATGCATACACTGTAACAAAACTCAACCTTTATCAACTTATACCTTATAACCTTAACACTTAAAATAAGACACGGACACAAGTGCAGGCATTTCAAAAATGAATGTCAAATTTATTGATTGACGACTATGACCTGACTATATATGGTGGCGGCACTAAAGAACAGTCATGGGAAAGGGGTAACATCACACGCGATTCACACACCGCTGGTGATCAACCCTCCCTTCATAACCCACCTGTGCAGGTGGTGTAAGCCATCTCCCATCCAGGAGCATGGGCTAATGACATATCAATGTCGGGAGAGTGCACCCACTATTTACATATTATTGCATATCATAGCCTGCCAACTCCTCCCCTGTACACCCATTGGCTATTCCCTACCTCATCAGATCTCATAGCAAGTACAACATGCTACTTATAGTGACAGCATCAAAGAACCCTTCAGTGGTTTATGTCTTCTCAGTGCTTAATCAGCCATCGGTTCTCTTTATAGCAGAGAAACAGGGTAAAGTGACCAGAAAATCAGCCAAGTGACATGAAGATTTCCATTCAGTTATCCTACTGAGGAAAATGTTAGTCCAGTAGCATCAGGAGGCTAAGCTATTTTGCTTAGAGATTTTATTTTATGAAAACAGGACAGAGCGATGCACATTGTCATATGCACACGTGTGCAGCTCTGACGGGAGAAGTACATATCCAACTCCACCAACTGTATCTTGTCCCCATTGGGTAATGCTATCTTCAGATAGGGGGGCAGTGTGCAACAAATAAGGTACTTATGTATTAGCAGGGCGCCCATTGCGTAGTGGTGTAATCAGAATACCAATACACCACTATGCTGGCTACGTAAACTACGTAATTTACGTAACTGGAGCTGTGCTAATACATAATGGATCATATCCCCACTATCCACGTCATACCCCCATTATCCACGGGGATGTGGAGTTAATTTTATAAAGTGTGGCGAGTGTAGTGTGCCACCTGAGCCCGAAGCATGGCGAGCCCCGCGAGGTGTCCCTTCGCGGGGCTCGCTGCACTCGCCACGATTCGCTCGCCCACGTGGATAATGGAGGTATGACTTGGATAGTGGGGATATGATTGTGTTAGTGTGTGTGTGTAGTTTGTGTGTAGTGCATCATACTTACCCCTCTACGATGTCCACAGCGCCTCCGGCAGTCGGATCCCCGCACAGGCGGGCGTCATGACAGTCCTCCCCGGCAGCAATGTACGCAATAAGCGTAGTGCCGCTGGGGGAGCAGGGAAACCATGTGATGCTCCCCCAGCGGCATTTCAGTGAATTACATGCATTGCTCCGGCGGCCACCATATCTCCCCCCTCCGGCCGCCCGCCCAAGCTCTGCCACTGCCCGCCAGGATGTCCCTCTCTGGCCACCCGCAGAAACTCCGGCGCTGGCCGCCGGGATGTCCCCCGCCGGCCACCCTAAGCAGTAAGTCACATACAGTATTAGCCGGGCGCCCGTCAGTGGCTACGTTGTCAGCGTAGCCGGGTGCCCAGCAAATACATCAGTACCACAAATAATTACTGGCTGAGTAAGTTACATGGTCAGAGGAATTATTGTATGGTTGGATGGAGACCACATCTGGTGGACACTTCGTCCCTCCCTTATTGGTTGGGTATAGGAGATGGATGCCAGCAGCTGTTTATGCAATTGACCCATCACGCTTTTTATGTTTAATCTGAGGAAGGGGCTGGAGGGGAGGAGCTTATGTACCGCTCTCATTAAGTGCTGACTACCTTTATCTACATCTCTATCTGCTTCTCTCACAGACAGTGATCAGCGCTGGGCCTTACCCACTTACACTACCTATAACGACTATTATAAAACTGGCACTTGTTAATATTAAACATGATTTACAGAAATCATTTTTAAAACTGATGGGATAACTAGTCTGTTAAATTAATAAAAATAAACAGCAGAAATATCTCCTTTACTGTCAGCAAGAAAAACGCTGCTGCTGGCGGAGAGAGGGAGTCACACTGCAGGGGGGGACAGATTATAGGAGAGAGTCACGCTGCAGTGGGGACAGAATATAGGAGGGAGTCACGTTGCTGGGGGATAGGCTGCAGGAGGGAGTCACGCTGCGGGTGGACAGTCTATAGGAGGGAGTCACGCTGTGGGGGGTGACAGACTGCAGGGGGGAGCCACGCTGCAGTGGGGACAGATTATAGGAGGGAGTCATGCTGCGGGGGGATAGACTTCAGGAGGGAGCCACACTGCAGGGGGGGTGAGAACGGTGCATGGGGGAGTCATGCTGCAGGGGGGGGGGGGGGGCAGAAAGTGAGTCGCGGTGGTGAGACCAGTGCATGGATTTGTCATGCCGGGGGGACGGGGACAGACTGAGGGAGCAGGGGATCCAGCACAACACAGTTATCTTGGTATACCTGTACTGCTAAATAAAAGTGTTACTGGATTTAACAATAAGGTACAGTAGATATCATTGAATTAGATTTGGATGCATGTAACTGAGCATTTTGTACATAAATTCATGGAGATGTATTTTGTAATATAAGTAGTAGACACAGAGGCCTCAGCACCTAGCTCCCATACTACAGCTACCAAACTACATTCAGTGCCTGTATAACCACCGTGTGTGTGTGTGTATCACTTACTTCTTCGGTCTGCATCTGCTTGTGGGTCTTCTCTCTTCTTTCTTACCGCGCTGGTCTCCTCTGAGCAGGGTGATGTCCTCCTGCAGATCTTCTTTCTCCTTGTGGCCGCCTTCCTCCTCGTCGCCGTCCTTTTCTGCATGCCAAAACTCCACTTGGCCTTCCACCGCATGGCCAAACTCCACCTGGTCATCCTCCGCATCGCCATGCTCCACATCGCTATCTTCGTAGCCGTCCTCTTCATCTCTTCTCTCTGCAAAGCCGTCCTCCTGCACGTAGCAATCTTGCCTGTAGCTCTCCTCCACATCTCTAGCTACCAACTGTCATCTGCCTACCAACTGCCACTTTTGCAGCAGAGGGTGGAAAGTAAACAGCTTGGTTGCCATAACAACATTCAAAGCAGCAAGTGCTGTGCTGTGGCATTACCCAGTTATATCTGTGCACTACATACAAGTTGTATATGTTATATCAATTGGGGGGAATGTGTGATATTAGCATTGGATTTAATAGTGATTTCCTAAATGATGGTGGGGGGACATTTTTATAAGCAGACTGATTAGAATACAATTTATATATATTGAGGTACATATTTGGGGTACTTGTGTATTATCCACTAATACCACTAATTAAGGTATGCGATGGACCCGATTTCAGACTTTTTCAGGGCTGAGTATTTTAAAATCGGGTCACATCGCATAATCAGCACTGACGGCATGGCACTCATACAGGAGGGGGGGAGTGGGTTGCGGCGGCTTTGGGCCGTGGGAACGCCCAGCATTTCACGGACGTTCCCGGGGTTTCCGGTAGCAGGTGGCTGACATCACATGATGTTAAGGGTCCCATACATCAGCAATTAATTGTGACAATTTTTTAGATATGGAGATGATTGCCACAATTAATATTAGATGTCTGGGCTCCCGCTTTTGGCAATCCCAATCAAAATCGCCAATCAATTGCTTAATCAGGTGTTTAAACATGTTTAATAATCTGGTATTATCTGCAGATGTTTTTTATATGTGTGGGCATTCCCAATTCATCTTCTTCATCTATTTACATTATGAACAGCTGAAATGACAATCGATTGGGCAATTTCCAGATATGAAGATGCAATCTTTAGATGGAAAAATCTGCCGATCACTGAAATAAATCTGTAATGTGTGGGCAAAGTCAGATAGATTGTAAAATCCATTTATCTGGCCAAAAAATCCCTGGATCTGGAAATCCATTAATTGTGATTGCTGATGAATGGGGCCCATTATTAGCCGCTCGCCCTGTCTTCAGCCGGAAGCCCTTAAATATAACTCAGTCTCCACTGACTTATATGTGTGAGCCCTGCAGAAATCATTAGATGGTCACCAACCATCGAATGATTTCTCTAGCAGCGGGACATGTAAGGGGATGTGTTTTCATACCATGGTTGCAAAGGGGATACGGCGGCGGGAGGTCAGCGATTCGTGGGGGCGGGCAAACTGGCACTCGATAAGCTGCGAGCTTTGCAATTTACTGAGTTAACCAGAATCAGGCCCATAGTGTACTGATGTACTGCGGAGTATAGGGGATATGTATTGTAGTGATGTAGTGCGGAGCATAGGGGATATATAGTGTAGTGATGTAGTGCGGAGTATAGGGGGTATTTGTTGTAGTGATGTAGTGTGGAGCATAGAGGATATATAGTGTAGTGATGTAGTGCAGAGTATAGGGGGTATGTATTGTAGTGATGTAGTGCGGAGCATAGAGGATATATAGTGTAGTGATGTACTGCGGAGTATAGGGGGTATGTATTGTAGTGATATAGTATGGAGTATAGAGGATATATAGGGAAGGGATGTAGTGCAGAGTATAGGGGGTATATAGTGTAGTGCGGAGTGTAGGGGGTATGTAGTGTAGTGATGTAGTGTGGAGCATAGAGGATATATAGTGTAGTGATGTATTGCAGAGTATAGGGGGTATGTATTGTAGTGATGTAGTGCGGAGCATAGAGGATATATAGTGTAGTGATGTACTGCGGATTATAGGGGGTATGTATTGTAGTGATATAGTATGGAGTATAGAGGATATATAGGGAAGGGATGTAGTGCAGAGTATAGGGGGTATATAGTGTAGTGCGGAGTGTAGGGGGTATATAGTGTAGTGATGTAGAGCGGAGTATATGGGGTATGTAGTGTAGTGATGTAGTGCAGAGTATAGGGGGTATATAGTGTAGTGATGTAGTGCAGAGTATAGGGGGTATATAGTGTAGTGATGTAGTGCAGAGTATAGGGGGTATATAGTGTAGTGATGTAGTGCAGAGTATAGGGGGTATGTAGTGTAGTGATGTAGTGCAGAGTATAGGGGGTATATAGTGTAGTGATGTAGTGCAGAGTATAGGGGGTATATATAGTGTAGTGATGTAGTGCAGAGTATAGGGGGTATACAGTATAGTATAAGGATGTAGTGTGAATTATAGGGGGTATATAGTGTAGTGCAGAGTATAGGGGGTATATAGTGTAGTGATGTAGTACAGAGTATAGGGTTTATATAGTTTAGTGATGTAGTAGGTAGTATAGGGGTATATAGTGTAGTGATGTACTGCAGAGTATAAGGGTTGTATAGTGTTGTTATGTGGTGTGAAGTATAGGGGTTATATAATATAGTTTAGTGATGTAGTGCGGAGTATGAGGGGAATATAGTGTATTGATGTTGTGAGGAGTATAGGGGTTATATAGAGTAGTGATGTAGTGTGTAGTATAGGGGGTATATAGTGTAGTGATGTAGTGTGAATTATAGGGAGTATATAGTGTAGTGCAGAGTATATGGGGTATATAGTGTGGTGCTGTAGTACGGAGTATAGGGTTTATATAGTTTAGTGAAGTAGGGGGAAATTTACTAAAGGAAATTTGTAAAAAAAATAGGTGTATTTGTATCCAGAAATACAGTTATTTTTGACATTTAGGGGGAAATTTACTAATATGAAAAACCTTGTTTTTCGTATTAGTATTTTCCCTACGACTGCATACGACTGTTTCAGTCGTATGCAAAGTCGTGTTCCGGAGGGGGATTTACAAAGCAGTCATATACGACTGCTTTGTAACCCTCCGATGTCGTAGGAATTCGTATTAACAGCCGTATATACGGCTGCTAATACAAATTATTTGTAGGCAGTCTGCACGGATCAGTCAGATCCGTGCAGGCTGCAAGGTGTAAAAAAAAATTAAATAAATAAATAATAAAAAAAAACCCGGCGTGGGGTCCCCCCCACAGCCGAAACTAGCACCAGGCTGACAGAGCCTGGAGCCGGTAATTAAAAATCAGGGAACCCGACAAATAGGGGTTCCCTGATTTTTAACAACCAGCCCCAGGCTCCTGCTCTGGGGCTGGTTCCCAAAATACGGGGGACAAAATGAGTAGGGGTCCCCCGTATTTTAAGAACCAGCCCCAGGCAAAACCAGCCAGCAGGGTAATGCCACAGCCGGGGGGAGACTTTTTATGCAAGTCCCCCCGGCCAAAGCATTAACCCTACCGACCAGTCAGCCTGGCCAGGGGCCCTGGGGGAGTGGGGAACCCCCCCAATAAAGGGGTCCCCCCCCTCCAGGACTTACCTGACCAGGCTGAAGCCTGGTGCTGTCCTCGATGCCCCTGGGCGGTGGGCATCGAGCTGATTATGGTGTAAAAAAATAGAACAAACTATTGTTTTTTACTGTGGCACTACAAGTGCCAGCAAGCCTCCCCAGCAAGCTGGGACTTGGAGAACCACAAGTCCCAGCCTGCTGGGCATTAAAGGGCCCGCTGGGTCTTGTAGTGCCACAGTAAAAAAATAGTTAAATAAAACACGCTGACACCCATTTTAAATTAAAGTTTAATACACACATTACATACATACTGATACTTACCTTTCTTGATCCCGTAGGTAGCCCTGGTCCTGATGTCCTGTGTCGTCCATGTCGGCTGTCTGCGTCGTCCTCCAGGTCCATGTCGACGGTCCGTGTCGTCCTCCAGGTCCATGGCGGTGTCCGGGTCCGAAGAAATCCATGTTGGAGCTGTGGAAGGAAATCCTACTCACCTGGTCCTGCGCTGAAGAAGTCTTCTCTTGATCCGACGTAATCCAGGTAATGTTGAAGCTGTCGCCGGTCCCCGCTGTCTCCGCTGTCTCTGCATCGCGCTGAGGAGGGATGCTGAGAAGTTTCATATTCGGCGCCTCTCCTCAGACTGAATTCTATTGGCCGCCTAGCAGGCCAATCAGGAGCCGACTTTCCTGAGGAAGCCGGACACCTAATTAACCGGAGAAACGCGGTGAGCTTTATATTTAGCAGACGAGATACCATCCATCCAGCGGACCTACCCATTCATCCCTACAAGTTGGCACCAATCTACACCGAATCCTATTCAACGCTGAGGCTGTGGGATTTAGCTTGGTCCCTTAATTTGGATATCGCGGTGAGCCACACACAAGGGGAATTGTGCTTATGGAAACACAAGGCACTGGGAAATAACCTTGGTCCAGCTCAAACCTTTGGATTACAAATTCCTCATCTAACATACAAGGAGGATCAAGGATGGTAATATATGAAACCCTATCAGCTGCTATATGACTTTTTAATCAAATTTATATCACCCATTGGTGGATAAGACTGAGCCCACTAACCATTAGCCTTTTTAAAGTAAATACTAAATGTGAATTAATTTGTATCTGTATATGTATGTATTGATTATATGTTATCTATTTTTATAATTCATCAGTAAACAAACAATTAACTATATACCGTCCTATATTGTTTCTTTGTCTTAAACAACCAGCGCCAGTACAAACCACATTCTTTTTTCTACAAAAATCTGGGGCTGACTACCCCCGGTACCGGCTGCTGTTAATTGTGCACCACACATAACCTTTCCCTTATCTTTAGGACTACGAATTGTTGTATTTTTGGGATTGTAAATCCCGAAAATACAAATTCGTAAAAAAAAGGTGTATTTCTCCCTACGAATACACCTTTTTTCTACGAATCCATTTTGGTAAATGTCCCCCTTACTATCCCGAAAATACGGCAATTCGTAGTCGTATTGATGTGCTATCAATACGAATACGAATTGCCGTATTTTCGGCATAGTAAATGTCAAAAATAAGTGTATTTCTGGATACAAATACACCTATTTTTTACAAATTTCCTTTAGTAAATTTCCCCCCCGTAGTATGTAGTATGTAGTATGTAGTATTGGGGTATATAGTGTAGTGATGTACTGCGGAGTATAAGGGTTGTATAGTGTAGTTATGTAGTGTGAAGTTTAGGGGGTAGATATTATAGTTCAGTGATGTAGTGCGGAGTATGAGGGGTATATAGTGTATTGATGTTATGAGAAGTATAGGGGTTATATAGAGTAGTAATGTAGTGTGAAGTATAGGGGCATATAGTGTAGTGATGTAGTGCGGAGTATGAGGGGTATATATAGTGTATTGATAATGTGAGGAGTATAGGGGTTATATAGAGTAGTAATGTAGTGTGAAGTATAGGGGATATATAGTGCAGTGATGTAGTGCGGAGTATGAGGGGTATATAGTATAGTGAGGTACTGTGGAGTATAGGGGTTATCTAGAGTAGTGATGTAGTGTGAAGTATATGAGGATATATAGTTTAGTGATGTAGTGCTAAGTATAGGGGGTATATAGTTCATTGATGTAATGCGAAGTATAGGGGTTATATAGTGTAGTGATGTAGTGCTAAGTATAGGGGGTATATAGTGTAGTGATGTAGTGATAAGTATAGGGGGTATATAGTGTAGGGGTATAGGTCCATAATTGCTGACGCTGAAAATTTGTAGACCAAGCCTGAATCAGGTCCATAGTGTAGTGATTAGGTGCTGTATATATGGCTTATATGGGACCTTATTCTGGTCCACTTGCTCCCCCGCACGTTCACACGCGTGAGCAATTTTTGCATAATGCATGTGCAGTGTAGTGATGTTACGCAAAACATCCATTCGCAGCTGTGCGGGTGAATTCGTCGAACGAAGGAGGGGGGGGGTTAATCCACAGGTTATACAGGGCCAGATGGAGCTGCAGCTCCAGGCCTACACATAAAGTAGGCCCATCATCATGGCACCATGATGATCACGAGCTGGGCACAGTGTGGGCCATAAATCATGTTTGTATTTTGATGTGTTTAGCAAGAAATTGGTTCTTATAGTGTATGGGTTCTACATTGCATTGGCCTCACCTCCTCCACTTCTCATAATAGGCCCTTGTACATTATCAGCAGAGCCGTGAGTAGAGTGGCCAATGATTTGGCCCCAATATTGCCCAATATTTCGGGATTAGACTACTCTAATGCTGGGCAGCGTCTGAGCACTTGCTCAGACGCTGCCCAGCTGCTCCGAGTCCTGTGCCGGCTGTGCAGCTCAGATGCGCAGCGTGATGTGGTCAGAGGTCATGCTGGGCGTCACACTGTGCAGCCAACCGAACACGCCCCCCCGCACCGCCGCCGCTCTCTACAACTGGAGGCTCTTCGCTGAACGGAGGACTTTGGTGTTTATTTGTGTAATCCCGAATTGGATCTGGACTTCTTTTACCGACCGCAGAGAACTTTGGATGACGGATTCCGGACCATCATCCTTTGTATTTCAAGCGCTTTTGAGAACTGATTCAATTCAGATTCTCCATTCCATCCGGTACTTAGCCATTTTCTTTTCTTGTACTATCACATCACATGTTTGTCGTATATCAATAAAAGTGGTATTGCACCATACTGTATGTATTTTTTCTACATTTATTTTGGTGTCTCATCCGGACCTAGATAAATGATCTATGGTTGTGAGGATTGGTGTTCCACTATCCAAATAAGCAGTCGATTTGGAAGAAGAGGAGACACTATTGGGACAGGAGAAACGTATGGTTATATATATCTGTATATGCTAGCCAGTATTTGGAGAAGTGGACCGTTCCTATATATCTAGGGACGTATTTTACATTCACAAGGGCGCCGGTGGAGGGAACATGCCATCTTTTGTCACTTTACATGACGATGTAGAGTGGGTGGGGGGGTCGGTTCTGGCAGGCACTGTGACACTGTGTAATAGGGCAGGCACTCTCTGTAATAAGGCGGTCACTGTGACACTTTCTGTAATAGTGCGGACACTGCAATATTCAGTAAGAAGGCAGGCACTGCGACATTGTCTGAAAGAAGGCAGGCACTGTGACACTTTCTGTAATAAGGCGGGCACTGCGTCACTCTCTGTAAGAAGGGGGGCACTGCGACACACTCTGTAAGAAGGCAGGCACTGCATCACTACATAAAAAGGCAGGCACTATAAAACTTTATTTATTCATAAACAGTTTCTTATATAGCGCATACATATTGAGCATCACTTTGGCATTGTGATACTCTGTAATAAGGCGGGCAATGCGACACTCTCTGTAACACTGTGTAATAAGGCGGGCACTGCAAAATTCTCTGTAATAAGGTTGGCACTTTGACACTCTCTGTAATAAGGTGGGCACTGGGACACTCTCTGTAATAAGGTGGGCACTGGGACACTCTCGGTGTAATAAGGAGGGCACTGTGACACTATTTAATAAGGAGGGCACTCTGACACTGTCAACACAAAAAGGTGGGCACTGCAACACTTTCTGTAATAATGCAGGCACTCCGACACTGTAATAAGGAGGGCACTGTGACACTATTTAAGTATGCGGGCACTGAGACTCTTACTGTCATAATGCGGGAACTGCGACACTCTGTAATAATGCGGGCACTACGACACTCTATGTAATAAGGTGGGCACATCAACACTCTGTGTAGTAAGGCGGGAACTGCAACACTTTGTGTAATAAGGTGGGCACTGCAACACTCTCTGTGTAAAAAGGTGGGCACGGTACCACTCTGTGTAATAAGGAGGGCACTGTACCACTCTCTGAGTAATAAGGAGGGCACTGTGACAATCTGTTTTAATTTGAGCTCTGCTAGACTCTCTATGTAATAAGGTGGGCACTGGGACACTCTCTGTAATAAGGACGGTGAGCACTGGGACACTGTCTATTAAGTAAGGCACTGCGACATGGTCAACATAAAAAGGCGGGCACTGCAAAACTTTCTGTAATAATGCGGGCACTGCGACACTCTGTGATAAGGAGGGCACTGCGACACTTACTGTAATATTGCGGGCACTACGACACTAATAAGGAGGGCACTGTGATACTGTTTAAGTATGCGGGCACTGTGACACTGTGTAATAAGGTGGGCACTTCAACACTATCTGTGTAATAAGACGGGTACTGCAACACTCTAATAAGGTGGGCACTGCGACATTCTCTGTGTAATAAGGTGGGCACTTTGACACTCTCTCTGTAACAAGGTGGGCACTGTACCACTCTCTGTAGTAGTATTAGTAGCACGCTTATTTATAAGGTGCCACAAAGTGTCCACAGCGCCGTACATAGCAAACAAAAACACAAATGATAAGGTAACGTACAGGCTGCGTTGATAAAATACAGCATAAATAAGGGTATAGCTGGTAGAACTAAAATCAGCATCAGTTCTGAATTAGGTGTCGAAATTGTCGAGAAGACTGAAGATGAAGTAGAGGAAGGGAAGAACCGGGCAGGAGCACTGGTGAGGTAAAGAGGTAGGGTGAGTACGTGAGGAAGGAGGGCCCTACTCATAAGAGTTAACATACTAAAAGGAGGTGGGTGGACGAACGAAAAACAATAGGATAAGTAGGAACGGATGGGAAGGAGGCAGGATTGGAGGATCAAAAGAGGTTAGGAGGAGGGAAAGGCTAGTCGAAAAAAGTGGGTTTTGAGGGAGCGCTTGAAGAAGGTAAGGGAATCAGAGAGCCTGATGGGTGGCAGGAGGTTGTTCCAGTGCAGCGGGGGCAGTGCGAGAGAAGTTTTGGACACGGGAGTGGGAGGAGGTGATTAGGTGAGAGGTCAGTCGGAGGTCAGCGGCGGAGCGGAGAGGACGGGAGTGAGTGTGGATAGAGATCAGTGAAGAGAGGTAAGGAGCGGTGGAGGAGGAGAGAGCTTTGTAGGTGGTGGTGAGGATTTTAAAGAGAACTCGGAAAGGAATGGGGAGCCAGTGAAGAGATAGACAGAGGGGGGAGGTGGAGGTAGAGCGGCGGGAGAGGAAGATGAGCCTAGCAGCATCGTTAAGAATGGATTGGAGAGGTGCAAGGCGGGTGAGAGGTAGCCCAGAGAGAAGGATGTTGCAGTAGTCAAGGCAGGAGATGACAAGAGAGTGAATGAGAATTTTGGTTGCGCCAGTGGAGAGGAATGGTCTGATGCGCGAGATGTTGTGTAGGTGAAAGCGGCAAGACTGTGAGAGAGCACGAATGTGGGGGGTGAAAGAGCGGGAGGAGTCAATGATGACAACGAGGCAGCGCGTTTGGTCGATGGAGGTGATCTTGGTTTCACCAATGCTGATGGAGATAGTGGGAGAAGAGGGGATGGAAGATTAGATGTTCAGTTTTAGCCATGTTTAGTTTCAGGAAGCGTTGGGTCATCCGGGCTGAGATGGCCGTGAGGCATTCGAAGACCTTGGACAGGAGCGATGGGGATAGGTCGGAGGAGGAGAGATAGATTAGGGTATCATCAGCATAAAGGTGGTAATGGAAACCATAAGAGCTGATGAGGGTGCCCAGAGAGGTGGTGTAGAGGGAGAAGAGGAGAGGGCCAAGGACTGACCCTTGGGGAACACCGACTGGCTGCGGGGTAGTAGGAGAGGAGGAACTCGGAGTGGAGACGGAGAAGGAGCGATCGGAGAGGTATGAGGTGAACCAGGAGAAGACCGTGCCAGTGATGCCAAAGGAGGGGAGGGTGTTAAACAGGAGAGGGTGGTCAACAGTGTCAAAGGCAGCCGATAGATCAAGATGGATGAGGATAGAGAAGAGGCCTTTGGATTTAGCCGATAGTAGATCGTTAGTGACTTTGGTCAGGGCAGTTTCAGTGGAATGTAAAGGGCGGATCCCAGAATGGAGGGGGTCTAGAATGGAGTTAGCAGTAAGGTGGCTTAGGAGACCATTATAGGTCAGACATTCTAGGAGCTTGGAGGCAAAAGGTAGGAGGGAGATGGGCCTGTAGTTGGATGGAGAGTTGGGGTCCAGATTTTTTTTTTGAGAATTGGGGAGACAAGAGCGTGTTTGAAGGAGGAAGGGAAGGTCCCAGAGGAAAGGGAAAGATTAAAGAGGTGAGCCAGGTGAGAGCAGACTGAGGGACTGAGACGACGGATAATATTGGAGGGGATAGGATCGAGCGAGCAGGTGGAGGGAGAAGCGGATTGAAGGATAGAGTGGACTTCAGCAGCAGTGGTGGGGTAAAATGAGGACAGGGGTGGGAAGGAGGGGAGTGGGGATGTAGGAGGGGAGGAGGGAGAGGGTGAGGTCATGGCAGCAGCGATGGCACTCCTAAGAGAGGAGATTTTGAAAAGTAGGTAGCAAAATCAGCGGCTACGATGGAGGATGGAAGAGCTGGAGGAGGGGGGGGAGAGCAAGGAGTTGAAGGTGGAGAAGAGCCTGCGGGGGTTGGATGATTGGGAAAGGATGAGGGTCTTAAAGTAGGATTCCATGGACAGAGCAAGGGCAAAGCTGAAGGAGGAAAGAATGAATTTGAAATGGAGATAATCCGCGAGGGAGCGTGATTTCTTCCAGAAGCGCTCAGCAGTGCGAGAGCACTATTTAAGGAATCGGGTGAAAGCGAGTGCCACAGTTGGGGGTTGGAGCATCGAAGGAGGATAGAGGAGGGAGGGCAGGCAGAGTTCAATGCCGAAGATAGCGTGTCATTATAGAGGGAGACGGCGAGGTTTGGGCAGGACATTACGGCGATTGGGGCGAGAAGAAGACACAGCGCGTTTGAGAAGACAGCAAGATCTAGTGTGTTGACGTTATGCCGTGAGACAATGCGGGCACTGCGACACTTTGTGTAATAAGGCGGGTACTGCAACACTCTGTGTGTAGTAAGGCATGCACTGCGACATTCTCTGTGTAATAAGGTTGGCACTGCGACAGTCTCTGTGCAACAAGGCGGGCACTGCACCACTCTCTATGTAATAAGGAGGGCACTGCAACACTGTGTAATAAGGAGGGCACTACGACAATCTGTTATAATGTGGGCACTGCGACACTCTCTATATAATAATGTTGGCACTGCGGCACTCTCTATGTAAAAAGGTTGGCACTGCGACAGTCTCCGTGTAACAAGGCGGGCACTGTACCACTCTATGTAATAAGGAGGGCACTGCAACACTCTGTGTAATAAGGAGGGCACTACGACAATCTGTTATAATGTGGGCTCTGCGACACTCTATGTAATAATGTGGGCACTGCAACACTCTTTGTAATTATTCATAAACAGTTTCTTATATAGAACATACATATTCTGCATCACTTTGGCACGGAGACACTTTGTTATAAGGTGGGCACTGCAACTCTCTGTAACACTGTGCAATAAGGCGGGCACTGCAATACTGTGTAATAAGGTGGGCACTGCGACACTGTGTAATAGGGTGAGCACTGCGACACTGTAACATCGTATAATAAGGTGGGCACTGTGACACTGTCATAAGGTGGGCACTGCAGCACTCTATGTAATAAGATGGGCACTTCAACACTGTGTAATAAGGTGGGCACTGCAACACTATGTAATAAGGTGGGCATTGCAACACTCTGTGTAATAAGGTGGGCACTGCGACATTCTCTGTGTAATAAAGTGGGCACTGCACCACTGTCTGTGTAATAAGGAGGGCACTGCGACAATCTGTGATAATGTGGGCTCTGCGACACTCTCTGTGTAATAAGGTGGGCACTGCGACATTCTGTGTAATAAGGTGGGCACTGCGACACTCTGTAATAAGGTGGGCACTACGACACTCTCTGTGTAATAAGGAGGGCACTCCGACACTCTCTATGGAATAAGGTGGGCACTGCGATACTCTGTAATAAGGTGGGCACTTTGACACTCTGTATAATAATGTGGGCTCTGCGACACTGTGAAAAAAGAAGGGCACTGCGACACTGCATAATAAAGCGGGCACTGCTACAATCTCTGTGTAATTATGTGGGCACTGCAACACTGTAATAATGTGGGCTCTGCGACACACTGTGTAAAAAGGTGGGCACTACGACACTCTGTGTAATAAGGTGTGAACTGCAACACTGTGTAATAAGGTGGGCACTGCGACACTATGTGTAATAATGTGGGTTCTGCAACACTCTGTGTGTAATAAGGCAGGCACTGCGACATTCTCTGTGTAATAAGGTTGGCACTGCAACAGTCTCTGTGTAACAAGGCGGGCACTGCACCACTCTCTGTGTAATAAGGAGAGCACTAAGACAATCTGTTATAATGTTGGCTCTGCGACACTCTCTATGTAATAATGTGGGCACTGCGACACTCTCTATGTAAAAAGGCATGAACTGCAACACTCTTTGCAATTATTTATTCATAAACAGTTTCTTATATAGCGCATACATATTCTGCATCGCTTTGGCACTAAGACACTTTGTAATAAGGTGTGCACTGCAACACTCTCTAACACTGTGTAATAAGGCGGGCACTGCAATACTGTGTAATAAGGTGGGCACTGCGACACTGTAAGAAGGTGGGCACTGTGACACTCTCTGTAACATTGTGTAATAAGGTGGGCACTGCAACTCTGTATAATAAGATGGGCACTTTAACACTCTCTGTGTAATAAGGTGGGCACTGCGACATTCTTTGTGTAATAAGGTGGGCACTGCACCATTCTGTGTGTAATAAGGAGGGCACTGTGACAATCTGTGCTAATGTGGGCTCTGCAACACTCTCTGTAATAAGGTGGGCACTGCGACTCTATGTAATAAGGTTGGCACTGCGACACCCTGTGTAATAAGGTGGGCACTACAACACTTTCTGTGTAATAAGGTGGGCACTACGACACTCTCTGTGTAATATGGTGGGCACTACGACACTGTGTAATAAGGTGGGCACTGCAACAATATGTGTAATAATGTGGGTTCTGCGGCGCTCTCTGTGTAACAAGGCGGGCACTGCACCACTCTCTATGTAATAAGGAGGGCACTGCGACACTGTGTAATAAGGAGGGCACTGTGACAATCTGTTATAATGTAGGCTCTGCGACACTCTCTATGTAATAATGTGGGCTCTGCGACACTCTCTATGTAATAAGGTGGGCACTGCAACACTATGTAATTATTTATTCATAAACAGTTTCTTATATAGCGCATAGATATTTTGCATAGCTTTGGCACTGAGAAACAACAACAAGCAACAAGGCGGGCACTGCACCACTCTCTATGTAATAAGGAGGGCACTGCAACACTCTGTGTAATAAGGAGGGCACTACGACAATCTGTTATAATGTGGGCACTGCAACACTCTCTATATAATAATGTTGGCACTGCGGCACTCTCTATGTAAAAAGGTTGGCACTGCGACAGTCTCTGTGTAACAAGGCGGGCACTGTACCACTCTATGTAATAAGGAGGGCACTGCAACACTCTGTAATAAGGAGGGCACTACGACAATCTGTTATAATGTGGGCTCTGCGACACTCTATGTAATAATGTGGGCACTGCAACACTCTTTGTAATTATTCATAAGCAGTTTCTTATATAGAACATACATATTCTGCATCACTTTGGCACGGAGACACTTTGTTATAAGGTGGGCACTGCAACTCTCTGTAACACTGTGTAATAAGGTGGGCACTGCAATACTGTGGAATAAGGTGGGCACTGCGACACTGTGTAATAGGGTGAGCACTGCGACACTCTGTAACATCGTATAATAAGGTGGGCACTGTGACACTGTCATAAGGTGGGCACTGCAGCACTCTATGTAATAAGACGGACACTTCAACACTGTGTAATAAGGTGGGCACTGCAATACTCTTTGTAATTATTTATTCATAAACAGTTTCTTATATAGCGCATACATATTCTGCATCGCTTTGGCACTGAGACACTTTGTAACACTCTCTGTAACACTGTGTAATAAGGCGGGCACTGCAATACTGTGTAATAAGGTGGGCACTGCGACACTTTGTAATAAGGTGGGCACTGCAACACTCTCTGTAACATTGTGTAATAAGGTGGGCACTGTGACACTGTCATAAGATGGGCACTGCACCACTCTCTGTGTAATAAGGTGGGCACTGCAACACTCTGTAATAAGGTGGGCATTGCAACACTGTGTAATAAGGTGGGCACTGCGACACTCTCTGTGTAATAAGGTGGGCACTGCAACACTCTCTGTGTAATAATGTGGGCTCTGCGACACACTCTGTGTAATAAGGTGGGCACTATGACACTCTCTGTGTAATAAGGTGGGCACTGCAACACTGTGTAATAAGGTGGGCACTGCGACACTGTGTAATAATGTGGGTTTTGCGACACTCTCTGTGTAATAAGGCGGGCACTGCACCACTCTCTACGTAATAAGGAGGGCACTGCGACACTCTCTGTGTAATAAGGTAGGCACTTTGACAGTCTCTGTGTAACAAGGTGGGCACTGTACCACTCTCTGTGTAATAAGATGGGCACTGTGACACTCTCTGTGTAATAAGGCGGGAACTGCACAACTCTATGTAATAAGGTGGGCACTACGATACTCTCTATGTAAATACATACAATCACATAGAAATAAAACTAAAAAATATTGATAAAAAGCACTGAACATCCTAAAGTAAGAAAGGTGCATATGGCAAAATAACGGATGGATCTGGATCAGACTTGGTAAGGGAAACGGGTGAGGGTGAATGTCCTGTCTCAGCTGTAGTTAAGCGTGGCTTGGTGCTGGATTATAGTAATGTCAGAGACGCCCAAATGGGGCTGATAATTACCCAAAGCCACTAGAGGATTTCCATCTCTTGGGATCGCATTGCAGAAAATGTCCTCAAAGGTGTACGGCTGTATGGCCAGTGGGTAGATTTGTAATCCAAGTGGTATTGCTGATGGCTAGTTGTATTGCTTGTGCTCCCAATGTTTGGAGACAACCAAATGTATAGATGAAACCAGCAGCTGGAGAGAGTCCCAGTTCGCTTAAAGAAGATTGAAGTGTAAAGTCTGGTCCATACAGGGATGGGGGAAGGGGGGGGGGGGTGGTTTCCTACATAGGACTGACAACTCCATTATTAAGTGGCAGCTATTAACAAGGCACCCCTGGTAGCGCCTCCTAGTGCACCATAGGGAGCACATCCCCCTTCCTACAGTAATCTGACTGCCTGTTATGCTTTGCATACTTTTTTTATCCTATCAAAGGGAGTGGGAGTGTGAGCAGGTCCATGTGATGTCATGACATCATGCGGTAGTCCCACAATACTCCTCTATGAATGGTTTGGATGGCCAGGATATTTTTATGGGACCCCCCTGGGACCTGCTGGGCCCTAGGCAGGTGCCTACATTGCCTTGTTGAAAATCCGCCTCTGAACCAGAGGGGTTCTGTTGGGTAATATCTAGCTTCCTTTAATCCAGGAATATCTGGGAGGCTCCTGTAATTGGTTCTTACTGACTGTGTACAGGTAGCAGAGAGAGCTGTTGGCATGATTCATGTGGCCCACACATACACCCACAACACATTAGCCGTCATAGAAGGGTGCACGTATGCCTTTATTATTACAGTGTCATTAAGTAACTACAATGTAACAGTACTCCTTACAGAAGTGTAGGTGTAGCAGTATAGGAGATGTAAAGGCCCATACACACTAGAAGATTTTCATTTCAAAAGACTTTGCCAAAATCTCTGAAAGATATATCTTTTACCAAAATAGTGCGTACACACTGAGCTAGTTTCCCCAAAGAGCAAGAGATTTTCAGGAGGCGAAAGTCTTTGCTGAACATCTTTCATATAAAAGGTGATTTACATAATGGGCGGGGTTTGAATTACAAGGATGGGAGCAGCGGCCATTTTATTCAGTGCATTCCTGTTATTGGTGCATGATTTAGAACTGATTGCTGGGCTGCATATATTTGGAGCCCAGCGTTCAGGTAAACTACACCTGCTCCACCCTGACCGGGCAAAATGCCACCCATGTGCATGGCAAAATTTTATTTGCAGCTGTGCACGTAGGGAGAAATCCATTCAAAATATACATTGGGGGTGCAGTGGCGGCAGTAAAATATACATTGCTGGCCTGCAAAAAATGTAAGGCATGGCTTTGTGGGACAGGGGACTATATACCACATACCGTAATGCCCATTACACATGACACACACCGTAATGCCCATTACGCATATGCCACACACCATAATGCCCATTACATATAATGCCACATAAGTGTCGTTTACCTACATGCTCATTGCTAGGGTTTTCATGCACGGTGCCAGGGGTAACATGCACGGTGCCAGGGGTAACATGCTATGTGCACTGCATCCTTACGCTCACCTTGCCCTGCTGTCTGTCCCTGCCCATACCTCCCAACTTTCGTCCGGAGGAAATAGGGACACTCCGCGCGAGCGCCCGAAAAGGGGGCGGGGTGTATGCAAATGAGGGCACGGCTTATGCTTATTAGCCGCGACCTCATTTTCATACGAGAATAGACGCTGTGCGCATGCGCACAGCGTCTATTCTACTAGATTGGGGGGTCTCCCAACTACCACCCCCCGCAGCGGGACAATGCCTGCCGCGGGTGGGACGTCGGGACAGGACCCGAAAATCGGGACTGTCCCGACGGAATCGTGACAGTTGGGAGGTATGCCTGCCTGCATCAGTAAAGGAGACCGCCGGGCAGAGCGGTGGGGAAATCCGACTTTCTCAGAGCAGGTTCATCTGTCCGCGACTCGCAGCCAATCAGGTGACGGTGGCTCGCTAGTTGCAAGCAGGCGTGTCATTCCAAATAGCCCCACAGCGGGTGGTTGGACCTGCTCTGAGATAGCCGGGTTTACCACCACTCTGCCGGCTGTCTCCTTTAACGATGTAGGCAGGGACAGACAGTGGGGCAAAGTGAGCGGACGTTCCGCCTCCAAAATGGACTGACGGAACGCAGTTCTGCCTAGTTCTGGCTC
Source organism: Crinia signifera (assembly GCF_055691185.1). Lineage (NCBI taxonomy): Eukaryota > Metazoa > Chordata > Amphibia > Anura > Myobatrachidae > Crinia > Crinia signifera. The sequence goes on from NC_139217.1 coordinate 152,953,900, forward strand.
AATTTAACTCATAGTGGGCATTAATGCCAGTAATATATACATTGCTGGCATGTGCCAGCAATCTATATTACTGGCTTACGATTGTCATTGGTGCCCAGTGGTGCCAGTAATATAGATTGCTGGCATGTGCCAACAATCTATATTACTGGCTTACAATTGTCATTGGTGCCCAGTGGTGCCAGTAATATATAGATTGCTGGCATGTGCCAGCAATCTATATATTACTGGCTTATAAATGTTATTGGTGCCCAGTGGTGCCTAACATATACATTGCTGGCACATGACAGCAATCAGGGGCAAACGCAGGATTTTCAGAAGGGGGTTTCCGGAGATGCACACTTAGGTGACCCAGTATATGCCGGGTCAGTTAAAGTATTATATGTAAATGTATAAATAATAATAATAATAATAATAATAATAATAATATATACATATATATATATAGAGAGGTCAGACGGTGGCACTCAGAACAAAACGACACACAGGCTGGTTATTGCCAACGTTTCAAGGCCATTTGGCCCCTTTATCAAGAAAGAGAGATGAATATAAACAAATACAAACAGATTAAATACCTTATCAGACTGTTCCGTCCGTGTACGTCGTGCCGGGGGGACGCCCACTGATGACGTCACGCGCCGGCTCTGTCGTTCACAGACTGACGGAGAGTCCGCACCATGTGACACAAATTGACCAATCTGCCAGATGGTCAATTGCCAGATGGGGTGGGAGAAGGGGGCATTGGGCTGAATGAAGGGGCCCTGACACATAACTTCCGGGGTGGTAGAGGATGTTTAATATCCAGAGGAGGGGTGTATAGTGGAGTGGGCTTATTATTCATAATTTTCTGGTGGGAGGACAGCGTGCTTGACTGCAGATATCTCCAGTTCCCGGAAAAAGATTTCTTAGATTTTAATTGGAATTAAAAAGTAGAGAATCCCACCTACCAAATAGTATTGGGGACTAGGGAATCACAGTTCAGGAGGCAGAGCAATCCGCCAATGAGTATATAATACTATATATGAGGTGTTTGGAGCTGGAGCAGTAACCAGCTGCTGGAAGGCTGATATCTCTGGTTCTGGGAACAGTAGAGACAAGCTACTAGTGTCAATCAAAGGGGAAGAGTTCCAGCTTTTGGAATATACCCTCAGAAAAACTCTCAGTCAGACAGAACCTGAAATATCTGACTGGGAAGAGCAATTAACAGGCTTGGATGGGGACCACTGCTTTGAAGTCAGATATCTCCGGTTCCCAAGGGCCGATTTTAAAAATTCTTGTACGCATGGAAATAGGGGACCCTCAGCTTTCAGATAATGGCCCTGAGACTCCTGGGGGGGTTTCTGGGTACTCAGAAACCCCCCCTGCGTGCGCTACTGCAATGTATATATTATTGGCTTAAAAGAGAAAACATTGGTGGCCAGTGCTGCTCCGTGTGGAGCAGGATGCAGGGGGATGGGGGGTGCATCAGCTGCATGCACCTGTGGGCGGCCGGGACCGGGCGGCAGAGCATAGACAGACCCGTGTGGACATAGCACGGGTGAACAGTGGAGCGGGGCGGACCAGCGCGGCAGCAGGCAGGGTGAGACAGGCGGGGGAGCAGAGCTCTTCACCAGCCAGCCGCCGCAGCAGCCAGCCGGACGAGTGAGCGGGGCAGCGAGGACAAGTCCAGGAGGGTGAGTATGACAGGCGAGGGGGCGGGGGGAGGGCGGCGGGGCGTACCGCCGGGCTGAAAGTGGTTAATCACTTTCAGCCCTGCAGCATACACACACAGCGATGATGGATGGAAAACCATCCATCATCGCTGGATCTGCTGGTAAAACCAGCAGATGAAAGACCTTCCTAGCGGTGATGCGGGAGCGCGCATCATCGCTAGTCGGGGGTCGCTGTCCCATACACACTAATCGATTTTCAGCTGAAAATCGGTCAAAACGCCTGTTTTGACCGATTTTTAGGTGAAAATCGTCAAGTGTGTATGGGCCTTAAGACTACGGAGGGGAGGGAGGTGTTAGGCACTAAAGGGGGTAACGGTTTGGCTTTGATGGGGAGGCAGGGGTTTAGGCTGCAGGCAGGGCCGGCGCTCACCTGCTCCAGGGGGGCTGATGCGGCTGCCGCCGCTATGCTCCGTTGGGGGGATGATGCAACCGCAGCATCTCACTCCACGGGGGGAGTTAGAGATGCAGCCCCGAATGGGCTCGAGAGATGTGGCTGCGGCCCCTATCTATAAGTGGGCTCCAGGGGTGGCGGTGTGGCTCACTCACCTGCTCCCAGGTGCTTTCCTCCTGCTCTCCTCGGCGTCGGCGGGACATTTCCTGCTGCTGCTCCTCCTGCAGCTCATTACCGCCCTCCAGTGGCCGGCTCCCTAGGCAAATGCCTTAAGCTGCCTAGTGGTGGCGCCGGCCCTGGCTGCAGGTAGGGCAGGTTGTGGGGGTTAGAATATGTACCACCCAGTTGTCAGGACTCTGCACATCAGGATGCCACTGTCGGTCCTCTGACTGCCAACATACCAAGCGCTGGGATGCTTGTACCATCCCAAATGAAGACACGATGGAGCCATGGATATAGGATTGGCCAAGCCAAGTTAGGGGCTCATCCACAGATGCCACTGAAGGGTTTGTGTACGTGGGTATATGTAACATCCCACCCTAAATATTTTGTTCAGGACCGACGGGGAGTTCAAGGGAAATCTTAAGATCACAGATCTTTGTAGGGCGTGGGCAACTTTACTTGCAGCATCCAGGTGAAGGTATTGTGTAACAAGTACCAGCCTGTCCTCTAGATGCCGGTGCCAGCACGATTGCCTCCCCCCCCCCCTTCCTCCCGGCAATTTCACCTCTCTGGTGTCTTAGGTCTGCCGGTCCCTGTACATGAAGCTATGGGGCAGCTGACATCTGCTGACCAACCACAGCCTGTCTATAACTTTCTAGGATGCAATAGAGAAAAGAGCGACTGAATCTGATTGGTTGCTATGGGCAACATCACCTCTTTTTATTTTTAGAAGGTCTAGTATATTTACCCCATAGGGGCCTGAGTCAGACATTCCATCAAGGGCCTGATTCTGGTTCACTTGCAAAAGCAAATTCTCTCTCTAATGGACAAAACTATGTGCACTGCAGGTGGGGCAGATGTAACATGTGCAGAGTTAGATTTGGGTGTTATATTGTTTCTGTGCAGGGTAACTACTGGCTGCTTTATTTTTACACTGTAATATAGTCAGCATGAACACTGTATCAGTGTACCGCGTCCCCTTGCTATGCTCGCCATGCTTCGGGCGTGGTGATTTGCTGCAATTGGCACACTATAGTATTCTCCCTCCATGTCCTGGTGTATAGTAGGGTATGGTATACCGCCTGGTTTGTACAAAAAAGGTGAAAAACTCATGTTGACCTGTTGACCTTCCCATTGTCGTCCTAATGCTTGTGTTGACCTTTTGACCTTCCCATTGTTGTCCTAATGCTTGTGTTGACCTGTTGACCTTCCCATTGTTGTCCTAATGCTTGTGTTGACCTTTTGACCTTCCCATTGTCATCCTAATGCTTGTGTCGACTTGTTGACCTTCCCATTGTCATCCTAATGCTTGTGTCTACCTGTTGACCTTCCCATTGTCGTCCTAATGCTTGTCTTGAACTGTTGACCTTCCCATTGTCGTCCTGATGCTTGTGTTGACCCTGTCGGACCTGATTTACCTTGAACTCCCCCGGCAGCTCCCCAGGAGGGCTCCATCTAACTTGGCACTTAATGGCGGGTGCTGCTGGGGGAGTTCAAGCGAAATCGGATGCTAAAAGCCCCCACGATGTGGCGCTGATGAGATTTATCTTATGCGCTTCATATAAGATCTCTGGGGTCTGATCCGCTGCATACGGGATTGCGGATTGTTGCGATCACGGCCACAGATCGACAATCCACGGGCGTTTTCGCGGCCATGCCCACTTTGCGCCGATCGGCAGGCGGGACATTGTTCAGCTGTCGGGCTGACCGCAAACGGGCCAGGATCACGGCTGTCGGCAGGGATCGACAGCCGTGATCCTAGATTGAATACCCCCCTAAGTCTGGTTGTTGGCCAGTCCTTGGCAGTTGTCAGCCACGATTACTTGATATTTTAAATAAAATTGATACGTACAATGTCTTACTATATAACATGTTTCTGTATAGAGGCCACAATAGTGTTATAATATGTATGTTATTCACGGGTGTCATTTGTTCCTTTTTCTGCAGGGTTCTGGCTTATCCCCATGTAATACTCCTGGTGCCCATCAATGCTGTGGAATACACAAGAGTGATGGGTGGAACGCAGATCCTGGCTACGTGGCCCGTGAACCCTGAAGTGTGGCTGTTGGACTTTCAGGGGTGGGTGTCTGGTGAGAAAACGGGATAGCAGACACTGAGGGGTACTTATGGGGGTAAGTGTCTCTGATTCTCTGTTGGTCTGATATCTGCAGTTGCCATGAGAATGGGGCTACGTCCCCAAAAGCACTAGGCTATGCTGCTTGTTTGAATACAATCTGTTGTACTAGTACCTGACTGAGACGCAGCGGGCACCTGCAGCTGTTTGTGCACACACACATTAAATATTTTACTAATTGATATGAATATATTTAGTTCCTAATCATTTATTTTAATGTCAATATATGGAAATACCCCCATGAAAATCCTGCATTTGACCCTTGTGGAGTGTAGGGGGCATATAGTGTACTGATGTAGTGCGGAGTACAGGGGGCATATAGTGTACTGATGTAGTGTGGAGTATAGGGGGCATATAGTGTACTGATGTAGTGTGGAGTATAGTTACATAGTTACATAGTAGGTAAGGCTGAAAAAAGACTTGCGTCCATCTAGTTCAACCTGGTATAGATATCCATTGCTGATTTGGTAGGTTCTGGTATTTTACAGACAAATTATATTTCTTATTTGTACCCATGGATGTTTTTCTCCAGTAAATGTTTGTCCAACTTTGCCTTGAACGCATTTAATGAGCCAGCCATTACCACCTCTCTGGGAAGAGAGTTCCAGAGTTTGACTGTTCTGACCGTAAAGAAATTCTTTCTACTAGCTGAATGAAATCTTTTTTCTTCTAATCTATACTCATGCCCTCGCGTCCTAGATTCCTTTCTAGTAGAAAATAGGGTGTGTGACAGTTCCTTATATTGGCCCTTGATATACTTGTACATGTTGAGCATGTTACCCCTTAAACGTCTCTTTTCTAATGTAAATAGTCCCAAATTGCTTAATCTCTCCCCGTAGCTTAAATTCTCCATTCCCCTAATAAGCTTTGTTGCTCGCCTTTGGACTTTTTCTAATTCTATGATGTCCTTTTTATAGTGTGGGGCCCAGAACTGTACTCCATACTCTAGGTGAGGTCTCACCAATGCTTTATATAGTGGCATAATTACCCTTGAGTCCCTAGTTTCCATTCCCCTCTTAATACATGCCAGAATTTTGTTGGCCTTTTTTGTAGCTACATTACAATGGGCACTACATCCTAGATTGCTGTCTATTTGGACTCCTAGATCCTTTTCAAGTATGGAATTACCCAGTTCCTCTCCGCTAAGGTTGTAACTTGCACACTGGTTGTGTCTCCCAAGGTGCATAACCTTACATTTATCTACATTGAACCTCATCTTCCATTTTTTAGCCCACTCATCTAGAATTGCAAGATCATTTTGAAGCATGGTGACATCTTCTGGTGATTTGATGACTTTGCTAAGTTTTGTATCGTCCGCAAAGATGGATACATTGCTGAGTAACCCTATCCCAATATCGTTAATAAAAATGTTAAACAAAATGGGCCCCAAAACCGAGCCCTGGGGCACTCCACTTAGTACCGGTATCATATCTGATACGGCACCATTCACAACCACTCTTTGTTCTCTATTACATAGCCAATTCCCTACCCATCTGCAGATATTTTCACCCAATCCTAGGTTCTCCATTTTATTAATCAATCTCTTGTGTGGGACAGTATCAAATGCTTTAGCGAAATCTAGGAAAATCACATCTACAGCATTTCCATTATCGAGGTTTTTGCTAACCTCTTCATAGAACCCTAGTAGATTAGTTTGGCATGAACGATTTTTCACGAACCCATGTTGGTTAGTACTGAGTAGACGGTGATTATCTAAATATTCCTGGATACCATCCCTTAAAAATCCTTCAAATAGTTTACCCATCTTCCATCCCCCGAACATTCCATCTTCTCCCACTATCTCCATCAGCATTGGTGAAACCGAGATCACTTCCACCGACCAAACGCGCTGCCTCGGTGTTATCATTGACTCCTCCCTCTCTTTCACCCCCCACATTCGTGCTCTCTCACAGTCTTGCCGCTTTCACCTACGCAACATCTCACGCATCAGACCATTCCTCTCCACTGACGCGACCAAAATTCTCATTCACTCTCTTGTCATCTCCCGCCTTGACTACTGCAACATCCTTCTCTCTGGGCTACCTCTCACCCGCCTCGCACCTCTCCAATCCATTTTTAACGCTGCTGCTAGGCTCATCTTCCTCTCCCGCCGTTCTACCTCCGCCTCCCCCCTCTGTCTATCTCTTCACTGGCTCCCCATTCCTTTCCGAGTTCTCTTTAAACTCCTCACCACCACCTACAAGGCTCTCTCCTCCTCCACCGCTCCTTACCTCTCTTCACTGATCTCTATCCACACTCCCTCCCGTCCTCTTCGCTCCATCACTGACCGCCGACTGACCTCTCACCTAATCACCTCCTCCCACTCCCGTGTCCAAGACTTCTCTCGCGCTGCCCCCCTGCACTGGAACAACCTCCCGCCACCCATCAGGATTTCTGATTCCCTTACCTCCTTCAAGCGCTCCCTTAAAACCCACTTTTTTCGACTAGCCTATCCCTCCTCCTAACCTCTTTTGATCCTCCTATCCTGCCTCCGTTTCCCTCCGTTCCTACTTATCCTATTGTTTTTCGTTCGTCCACCCACCTATTTTTAGTATGTTAACTCTTATGAGTAGGGCCCTCCTTCCTCACGTACTCACCCTACCTCTTTACCTCACCTGTGCTCCTGTCCTGTTCTTCCCTTCCTCTACTTCATCTTCAGTCTCCTCAACAATTTTGACACCTACTTCTGAACTGATGCTGATTTTAGTTCTACCAGCTATACCCCTATTTATACTGTATTTTTCAACACACCCTGTACGTTACCTCGTAATTTTTTTGTTTGCTATGTACGGCGCTGCGGACACTTTGCGGCGCCTTATAAATAAACGTACTACTACTACTACTACTACTACCCACAATTGATGTTAAACTAACGGGTCTGTAATTAGCGGGATCTTCCTTTTTTCCTTTTTTGAATATTGGCACTACCTCTGCTATTCTCCAATCTTTTGGTACTATACCTGACGATAGTGACTTGCTAAAAATATAATGTAGGGGGGTAGCTAGTTCATCCCTTAATTCCATTAATACCCTCGGATGAATCCCATCTGGCCCTGGTGACTTATTTGTTTTGAGTTTGCTTAGCCTCAGTATTATTTCCTTCGGCGTGAAATCCACAATGAGATCTGGCTTATTTGTCCCGTTTGTGGTAAATGTTCGTTCCACAGTCTGCTCTCCCTTAGTAAATACTGATGAGAAGAACTCATTTAACAGTTTTGCTTTTCCCTTGTCCTCAGTAACACTTTTTCCACTAGTATCAGTTAGTGGGCCTATGTTTTCCTTAATTAAACGTTTACTATTTATGTATTTAAAAAACTTCTTTGGGTTGGTTTTGCTTTCAGTGGCTATGCACTCTTCATATAATATTTTAGCTGCTTTGATTACCCCTTTACAAGTTTTGTTTGATTCTTTGTATTTTTGCGAACGCCTCCTCATTCAAGTTATTTTTATAGAATTTAAAGGCTCTGGTTTTATTGTTGATAGCTGACCTTACTTCTTTGTCCAACCATGGTGGCTTTTTTTTGTTGAATTTACCTTTAATTACTTTAGGAATGTATTCAATAGTTAGTGAATCAAGCACCTTTTTTAGAGTATCCCACATTTCCTCTGCATTTTTTCCCTCCATAACCGTTTCCCACCCAATTCCTGTAAGGGCTTCCCTGAATAATTCAAAGTTCGCTTTTCTGAAGTTTAGTATTTTTGCAGATCCTTTTTGATGTAATTTACTGAAGTTGATTTCCAGTGAAACCATATTGTGATCACTATTCCCTAATTGTTCAATTACTTTTGTGTTTGAAACTAAGTCTGTGTTATTTGTTAATACTAAGTCCAAGAGCGCCTCATCACGAGTTGGAGTTTCTACCGTTTGTGTAATAAACTGGTCTTTAAGTAAGCTTAAGAACCCATTGCTTCTTGCTGATTTACCTGTTTCGTTTTCCCAATCAATGTCGGGTAAATTAAAATCCCCCATAATTAATACCTGACCCTGATTTGATGCTTGTTTGATTTGGTTTAAAAGAAGAGACTCTTCCCTTTCATTTATATTTGGTGGTCTATAGCATACCCCTATTATAAATTTGTTTTTTGGTTTCTTATTATTGTCGGTTATCTCTGCCCTCACTGTCTCTGAGTTGTCGTCTTCCAGGTCTGTGCTCATTTTTTTCATAAATGATGTTAAGTTATTATTTACATATAGGCACACACCCCCGCCCCTTCTATTTTCCCTGTCTTTCCTGTAGAGTGTATATCCCTCCATGTTTAATGCCCAGTCATGCGACTCATTACACCATGTTTCTGTAATACCAATGATGTCGTAGTCATCCCTACTGATCACCGTTTCAAGCTCCCCGATTTTACTCACTAAGCTTCTTGCATTAGCCAGTAAGCATTTTAATTTATGTTTATTTTTAGATATGGCTCTAATATTGTGATTAGTTTCACCCCAGGACCCATTTGAATTCTTTACTAGCTTCCTCTTTCCCCTCTCCCCTTCAATAGACTCTCTACAGGCCTCCCCACCATGCACACTGCCTGCCCTCTCCATAGGGGGCATGTAGTGTACTGATGTAGTGTGGAGTATAGGGGGCATGTAGTGTACTGATGTAGTGTGGAGTATAGGGGGCATATAGTGTACTGATGTAGTGCGGAGTACAGGGGGCATATAGTGTACTGATGTAGTGTGGAGTATAGGGGGCATATAGTGTACTGATGTAGTGTGGAGTATAGGGGGCATATAGTGTACTGATGTAGTGTGGAGTATAGGGGGCATATAGTGTACTGATGTAGTGTGGAGTATAGGGGGCATATAGTGTACTGATGTAGTGTGGAGTATAGGGGGCATATAGTGTACTGATGTAGTGTGGAGTATAGGGGGCATATAGTGTACTGATGTAGTGTGGAGTATAGGGGGCATATAGTGTACTGATGTAGTGCGGAGTACAGGGGGTATATAGGACCTTATTCATATCCATTTGGTCCTCTGTGCATTCACATTTTCTGCGCATGCTTAGAGACACCGTATCGCCGACCATCGAATGATTTCCCCCTGCCTGCGAATGGATGAGTATGTAAATCATCCATTCGCAGCCATGCGCGGGGGGGGGCTCACTGCAGACAGCACTCTGATTTCACAGCCTTGCAAGTCAATGACAACAAGGTACCCTTGTACCTGTTTGGTACGGTGGGACCGTATACGGGCGGATCTGGCTTTTTTTTTCATCTGCGCATGCGTATCTTTCGCAATGCGCATGTGCGGCGACCTCACACTGCTCACGGACGGGTCTCTCCGTGCGAAAAAACCTGTCCGCAGGAGTGCGGTCATTGTGGGCGGCATGTGGGCGTTTTTATGGGAGCGGCCGGAATAATGAGGAAAACTGGGCATAAACATGGTCGTACACGGGGGTGTGCACACAAAATGCACGGTGCCACCACCTCCTCGATCGGCGAACGCACCGTGCATTTTGGCCCAAAAACAGGCGGACACCAAAGATTGCTCCTGACCACCCCTAGAGATACCGCATGAGATCAGACGCCTGGGTCTGCTAATTAACGCTGATTACAGCCCTCAAACACATTGGAAGCATATCTTTCTACACTTCAACATGTAAAGGTTGGTTTAATCTTAGCTAATATTCATTGTAATAACTGGTTATATATGTCCAGGTAGTTATTTTATAACCATCTACACCCATTCAGAAAGTGTTTTTCTCTTTCAATGGTCCTGGTGACACAGCTCAACTTTGGGATGTAGGAGGGTCCGTAGGAGCAAGGCACCTATCCTAAAGCTTTTGGAGGGTAGGCTCCTCCCCTTCTGCATCCCAGACTCCTCAGTTTGTGTTAGGTGCCCACTGGAGTGGGTGCTATTCTAAAGGTCTGCTGGAGCAGCCGAAGGATTAGAGTTAGTTAGGAGTTTTTTATTTTATTAACTTTTACACTAGCTAGGTAGGCACAGTGTGAGGATTCTCATTGAATCTTCACACTGACAGCGCAGCAGGAGCTGGCAGAAGCGCTTCCTGTCAGCTCACTGCGCACAGGGGAGACACTGTCTGGTCTCCCTGTGCAGCGCTTACAGCTTCTATTAAGAAGCTGCCTGGGCTCCGGAGCGCTCTGAAACTGGCTTCACGCTAGGTGGGGATCATGGGGGACAGGCGCTCCGTGATGGCGGCGGCCATTTTCTGCGGAGCTTACACACTGAGCTCCTGTATGAGAGGACAGCAGTGTGTTACAGGCATGTTCCAAGTGGTCCCCAGCAGAGGGGGAGACACTGGAACTTGAAGATCCTGCAGTGGGAGCGGCTGTCTGGGGGTGGTTGGCGCCAAAAGCCACGGACCCCGCAACAGCAGGGACTTGGTCTCTTCCCTCTCTCTGTTTTGGCGCCATTCAGAATGCTTGCAGCGGAGCTGAGCTGGCTGACAGATCCTAGCAGTGATTGGATTTCCTGGGCATCGTTTTCCCCACTTCTGAAAGCTTCAGACAGATAAGTGACTGTGGTACATTGGCTCTGTATAAAACACCTGTACTTTGTGCACTGTGACTGTGTTACTTTTTGCATCATGTCTGAGCAACAGTCTGTGGCTTTGGGGGAGGGAGCCCTTAATGCATTGTGCGCTTGTAGTTTTTGTACACTAAAATTTGTCCCTGAGCAGATGGCCAAGGGGGGCTTGTGTATTACTTGCGCTGGTGTGAGACCCATGGGCAGTGAACCCCAGAGGGTAGAGCAATCGGAGCCTGCGTGGGCCAGTGCCCTGGGCAGGTCTGTAAATGCCTTAGTGCAATTGCTGGACAGGCAGAGTGATGTGTTGGTAGCTTCCCCTAGACCTATGTCATCATCTCAGCAGTCCTCTGGCTCCTTGCCTTTGACTCAAGCAGATCCTGGTTTCTTACAGGTCATTCAAGATACTGCTAAGGGGATAAGCAGGTTTAATGATTAGTTAGACAAATTTGATGGTGATACTGTAGGGACCCCAAAAAGGTCTTATTCAGTGCCATTGCTTGTTGCTGAAGAGGAGGGAGAGTACACAGACATCCCCTGGGATCAGGGTGATGACTCTGAGGATTCCTCTGCCCCATGGGTGGAGGATTTGATTACTGCTGTTAAACAGGCTTTGGATTTGTCTGTGGAGGATAAAACTCCTGTAAAAGGTGTACTTAAGTGGCAGCGTAAGGAAACTGTTACCTTCCCTGCGGATGAAGGTTTACAGGATTTATTGGAAGGGGCTTGGAAAACGCCTGATAAAAGGCTTCAGATGCCTAAAAGATTTTTAAGTCTATACCCCATGCCTTAAGGCTCATGAAGACCTCTGGGAAAAAGTTGCGGTGGTAGACGCTTCTGTGGCACGGCTTTGTAAAGCCACGGTGCTACCTGTCCAGGGGGGGGGCAGCCTTTAAGGACCCCGTAGACAAGAAGATTGAAGGTAACCTCAAGGCAATATTTGAAGGGGTGGGTTTTACTTTACGCCCTCTTATAGCATCAGCCTGGGTCTCTAAGGCCATGATTGTGTGGGCCAAAGACTTATGTACAATTTTGCATGCTGATTCAGGTGTGTTACTGCTTGCTGAGAAGCTAAAAGCAGCTGCGGAGTATGTGCTTGAGGCTGAGGAGGAAGCTCTCAAAATGGCTTCCAGAGTATCCACGGTGTCCGTCAATGCCAGGAGAGTGCTTTGGCTTAAAGCCTGGGAGGCGGATAATGAATCAAAAAAGGCCTTAGAGGCATTAGCTTTTAAAGGAAAGCTGTTGTTTGGTTCAGAGCTGGAAGAGATTATTAAGCAGCAGTGGCAAACGCAGGATTTTCAGAAGGGGGTTTCCAGAGGGGCGGAGCAAAGCATGGAGATGGACGCTTAGGTGACCCAGTATATGCCGGGTCAGTTAAATTATTATAGATAGACCAAATGTATATAAATAATAATAATAATAAAAAAAAAAAAATATATATATATATATATATACACACACACACACACACACACACACATACAGGGGTGTCAACAGCAGTGCAAGACCCCGGGGCATAGCAATGTATTGGGGCCCCTACCGATCCTCCAGTGGTAGGGGTGGGGGAAGCTTTGATGTCCTGCGGGTGGTAGGGGGTATTATATCAACCGCTCTGCATGTAGGGCCTGGATTAGTAATTTCCACTAATTACCCCTTTACTGCACAGATGGTGGGAGAAGGGGCATTGGGCTGAATGAAGGGGCCCTGATACATAACTTCCAGGGTGGTAGAGAATGTTTAATATGCAGAGGAGGGGTGTATAGTTGAGTGGGCTCATTATTCATAATTTTCTGGTGGGAGGACAGCTTGCTTGACTGCAGATATCTCCAGTTCCCGGAAATAGATTTCTTCGATTTTAATGGAATTAAAAACTAGAGAATCCCACCTACCAAATGGTATTGGGGACTAGGTGATCATACTTCAGGAGGCAGAGCAATCTGCCCACGAGTATATAATACTACATATTAGGTGTGTGGAGCTGGAGCAGTAACCAGCTGCTGGAAGGCTGATATCTCTGATTCTTGGAACAGTAGAGACAAGCTACTAGTGTTCCTCACAGGTTAAGAGTCCCAGCTTTTGGAATATACCCTCAAAAAAAACAGACAGAACCTGAAATATCTGACTGGGAATAACAATTAACAGGTTTGGATGGGGACCACTGTTTTGAAGTCAGATATCTCCGGTTCCCAAGGGCCGATTTTTACAATTCTTGTACCCCTGGAAAGAGGAGACCCTCAGCTTTCAGCTGAGGGCCCTTAGACTCCTGGGGGGGGGGTTTCTGGGTACTCAGAAACCCCCCCTGCGTGCGCTACTGAGCAGGCCACGGGAGGCAAAAGTACCTTCCTGCCGGCTCCTGCAGCTAAACAGGCCTCAAGGTTTTCTGCTTTTAGGCCGTCCTTTCGGCCCTCCCCTAGAGGGGCTGTGTCCTTTTGAGGACAGTCCTTTAGGGGAAAGTTTCAGTCCTCCAGGGGCAAGGCCCCAAAGTCAAAGTTCGGTTCCTTTCATAAGAAACCGAACACCAAAGGTGAGGACAAGCCCTCAGCATGACTACCTGGGAAATATCCCAGCGGTAGTCAAGGTGGGGGGGCGTCTGAGATGGTTCAGGGACGCTTAGGCATTGTTGGGCCGGGAACCTTGGGTGTTGGACATTGTATCTCAGGGTTACAGGATTCCCTTCAAAGGTCTTCCTCCGAGAAGATTCATTCCTACACCACTGCCAAAGGAGTCTCGGCTCCGTGCTGCTCTTCTGAGAGCGGCTCAATCTCTCTTAGAGAAAAGTGTGGTGATCCCGGTCCCTCGTGCGGAGTGGAAGAAAGGCTTTTATTCCACTCTGTTTTTGGTGCCCAAGCCAGACGGGTCCTTCAGACCAATCTTAAATTTAAAGTCTTTGAATCTCCATCTGTGAGTAGACCATTTCAAGATGGAATCTCTACGGTCTGTGCTGCTAAGCCTGGACCAGGGAGAATTTTGGGCGTCCATGGATGTCCAGGATGCATATCTGCATGTTCCTATCCACCCGGAACATCAGGCTCTATTGAGGTTTGCAATAGGAGACCTGCATTTGCAATTCCAGGCGTTGCCCTTTGGTCTGGCCCCAGCACCAAGGGTATTCACCAAAATTATGTCAGTAATGGCGGCTGCTCTCCGACTGAGGGAAATCACTGTGATTCCATATTTGGACGACGTGCTGTTCAAAGCAGAGTCGGCGGAGAGATTGCAGAGTCACTTTGCAGCAGCCATCAGTTTTTTGCAAGCTCACGGTTGGCTTTTAAACTTACAAAAGTCTCAGCTTGTGCCGTCACAGAGTCCAGTTCCTAGGGGTTGTCCTGGATACCCATCTACAAAAGAGATCGGGTATTTCTACCAGAGACAAAGGCCAGGGACATAGCCACCTTAGTTCAGGAGATCCTGGGGTCTCAGAGTCCATCGGTTTGGAGGTGTCTCAAACTGCTGGGGAAAATGGTGGCGACTTTCGAGACGCTACAGTTTGCCAGGTTCCACTTTCGAGTGTTCCAGTGGGACATCCTGACATCTTGGTCGGGGAATACTCAGACCATGAAATCAGAGCACATAGTGTTGTCTCCAGAAACACGGTCTTCCCTGCAATGGTGGATGGAGGTGGATTTCCTTCAGTGGGGACGGTCTCTGCTGTCCTGGGACTGGCTGGTAGTCACTACCGACGCCAGTCTCAGGGGCTGGGGGGCAGTGGTTCTGGACCTACGCCTTCAGGGCTTATGGACCTCGGAGGAGTCTGCCTCACTATCTTGGAACTGCGGGCTGTGTGGAAAGTGATATCTCTGGCAGGAGAAAGATTGCAGGGTCTTCCTTTGAGGTTTCAGACCGACAACGCCACGGCTGTGGCGTACCTGAATCATCAGGGAGGCACACACAGCAAGCTGGCCATGTGGGAGGTTTCCCGGATCTTCTTGTGGGCGGAACAGAATGTTCCAGCATCATCAGCGATATTCATCCCAGAGTGGAGAATGTCGAGGCCGATTTCCTGAGCAGGGAGGAACTGCGAGAGGGGAAATGGAGCCTGAACCCACAGGTATTTCATCAGATTACAGTGAAGTGGGGAACTCCGGATGTGGACCTGATGGCATCAAGGTTAAATCATCAGGTGCCCAGGTTCTATGCCAGGACAAGAGATCCACTGGCCGAAGCAGTGGATGCAATGACTATCCCCTGGGAGGGGAATCTACTTTATGCCTTCCCGCCGTTTCCAATGCAGGCAAGAGTGTTGAAAAGAATCCAGTCCCAAAGAATTCCGGTGATTCTTGTAGCTCCAGATTGGCCAAGGAGGTCCTGGTTCTGGAGGCTTCAGAGATTGTCGGTGGACTCGTGGCGTCTACCTCTGAGGTCAGATCTGTTAAGCCAAGGGCCGTTCTTACACCTGGATTCAGCTCGGCTAGATTTGACGGCTAGGCTATTGAGACCGCCATCTTGAAGAACAAGGGTTTCTCGGAGGCTTTGGTTAACACCATGGTGAAAGCTAGGAAGTCAGTGTCTTCAGCTAACTATTATAGGGTCTGGGAGACCTATATTAGGTGGTGTGAAAGGCAGAAGTCGCATACATCGCGATTTCGACTGTCTAAATTGCTGGAGTTTCTGCAGGATGGTTTCTCGTCTGGGTTAAGCCTTCAGTCACTCAAGGTACAGATATCGGCCTTGTCGATTTACTTCCAGAAAAGGATAGCATTGCTACCGGAGGTGCAAACTTTCCTGCAAGGGGTTTCACGATTGAAACCTCCCTACAAGCAACCAGTGGCTCCATGGGATTTATCGCTGGTACTGGAGTGTCTTCAAAAGGCGCCTTTTGAGCCGTTAAGGTCGGCTGACCTTAAGTTCCTTACATGGAAGCTTGTATTTTTGTTGGCAGTTGCGTCAGCAAAGAGAGTATCGGAGTTGGGAGCATTGTCCTGCAAGTCTCCTTTTCTTATATTTCATGATGACAGGGCTGTTCTTCGAACAGTACCCCAATTTTTGCCAAAAGTAGTCTCTGCTTTTCATTTGAATCAGGAGATAGTTCTGCCTGTGTTCCAGCCCCCAGATGGTTCAAGGAAAAGGGACAAATTGAGGAATTTGGACGTTGTGCGCGCCTTACGCATTTATGTGGACAGGGTGAAGGGTGTCAGAAAGACTAAAACTCTGCTAGTCTTGTATGATGTGCACAAGATTGGTTGGCCTGCCTCTAAGCAGACCATTGCTAGGTGGTTGCGTTCCGTCATTGCCTTGGCATATACTAAGGTTGGTAGGCATCTGTTCACACTTTTGCCAAATTCTATAGGTTTCATGAGTTCGCGTCGGAGGACGCATCATTCAGGTGAGCAGTGATGAGAGCTACAGACCTGAGCGTACCCTCCCAAAGGACCGGCTCTGGAACGTCCCAATGTTGAGCTGTGTCACCAGGACCATTGAAAGAGAAAAAGGGATTTTTGTAAGAACTTACCGTTGGAATCCCTTTCTCTGATATGGTCCTGGTGACACAGCGATCCCTCCCTTATGGTGTGTACACACGGGAGCAATATTAGGTAAAATCGCTGGGAATATGGTCGCTGATAAATCGCCAGCTGCGCGCTCCCTTGTGCACTCCCTGCTGGTCGCTGGAGCATGCTCCTGCGACCAGCGGCTTTCCCCGGTAATCACTGTGCCGGGAGGTCAGCGCAGCCCAGTGCCGCTGCTCCCTCCCTCCTCCCTTCACGGAGGTCAGCGCCGGGGAGATCAGCATTGATCTCCCCAGCCCAGTGCCGCTGCTCCCTCCCTCCTCCCTTCACGGAGGTCAGAGCCGGGGAGATCAGCATTGATCTCCCCAGCCCCGTGCCGCTGCTCCCTCCCTCCTCCCTTCACGGAGGTCAGCGCCGGGGAGATCAGCATTGATCTCCCCAGCCCCGTGCCGCTGCTCCCTCCTTCCTCCCTTCAAAGTGACAGCAGCAGCGTCTGCTGCTGCTGCACTCCCCCTCCGTCCCGTAGCAGTGTCTCCTTTTCATCGCTGATGAAAAGGAGACACTGAGCAATATGATTGCTGGCAATATATTGCTAGCAATATATCGCTAGCAATCATATTGCACCGTGTGTACACAGCATTACGCTCAGTAAGTATGCCAGTGTTCATGATGTTTCATGTTATATATGGTTGAAAAGTTATTTTTAAAATTGTGCATATAATATGTGCAGGCGTTTGTACTGAGTTAATGTATTCCAGTGGCTTTGCAAGATTGAAATGAGGAGTCTGGGATGCAGAAGGGGAGGAGCCTACCCTCCAAAAGCTTTAGGATAGGTGCCTGGCTCCTACGGACCCTCCTACATCCCAATGTTGAGCTGTGTCACCAGGACCATATCAGAGAAAGGGATTCTTACAAAAATCCCTTTTTTTATACTTTAAAAAGCAGGACACTCGATTCACAGGAGTCGGCCCCCTGGACGGGTTACCGTCGACAAGCCGGCGGGGACCCGGGGGAGCAGCTGGAAGAGCCGTCGGAAGGGGACGCTCGCGCCTCTCGTGAGCACGCGTCCCCTTCTCGCAATCGATATGGCGCTGGCAGGGGATGGCGGCTGGCATCGCCTTCCCCTGCCAAGATGGGACCTGCCCCATCTGTACATTATGCACTTTCATATCTGCTATAAACTTTATGTAGCACCCTCTGTATGTAAGATGCCACCAAGCACATTATTGCAATCACATATCACTAACAAAGGATCCCAACATCTGCCTATCACACTCTAAAGTCTTATTTTGAACAATAGTAGAACATGTTTGCATGTGGCGTATGCTCAGATATACGGAAGGTGTCGGTGGGAAAACAGACGATATCCGTCCGTGCACTGTGGCGTACGCTCTGATGTACGACAGGTATCGGTGACTAAGAGGGAGATCTGTCCATGCACGGTGGCGTACGCTCAAGTGAACGCCACTCCCCATTGTCGGTGTCTGTGACCGTTCGTGTGCGGCTGTTCTGTGGGCGGCCTTACGCTCACTGTGAGCGTACGGAAAACGCACGGTGTGATGGACCGTACGCACGTTTCACCGGACCAAACAGAATAACCCCCATAGTGTAGTGATGTTGTGCGGAGTATAAGGGATATATATATATAGTGCAGTGATGTAGTGCGGAGTACAGGGGTATATAGTGTAGTGATATAGTGCTGAGTATAGGGGGTATATAGTGTAGTGATGCAGTTCGGAGTTCAGGGGGGTATGTAGTGCAGAGTGTAGGGGATATATAGTATAGTGATGTAGTATAGGGGTATATAGTGTAGTGATGTACTGCGGAGTATAAGGGGTATATAGTGTAGTTATGTAGTGTGGAGTATAGGGGGTATATAGTGTAGTGATGTAGTGCGGAGTATAGGGGGGTATATAGTGTAGTGATGTAGTGCGGAGTATAGGGGTATATAGTGTAGTGATCTAGTGCAGAGTATAGGTGTATATAGTGTAGTGATGTAGTGTGCAGTATAGGGGTATTTAGGCCCTTATTTTGGTTCACTTACAGCTCCTTCTTAAATGGACAAAAACCATGTGCACTGCAGGGGTGGCAGATATAACGTGCAGATAGAATTCAATTGGGGAGGGATTTTACTTCAAAAGTGAGACCTACAGTATATTGCAGTGTAAAAATAAAGCAGTCAGTACTTTCCGTGCACAGAAACAAAATAACTCCAACAAATCTAATTCTCTCTGCACATGTTACATCTGCCCCACCTGCAGTGCTCATGTTTTTTTCCATTTGGGAAGGAATTTGCCTTTGCGAGTGGACCAGAATAAGGGCCATAGTGTAGTGATGTAGTGCAGAGTATAGGGGGTATATAGTGTAGTGATGTAGTGTGGAGTATAGGGGTATACTGTATAGTGTAGTGATGTAGTGTGGAGTATAGGGGGTATATAGTGTAGTGATGTAGTGCGGAGTATAGCGAGTATATAGTATACCGATGTAGTGCGGAGTATAGGGGTATATAGTGTAATAATGTAGTAAGGAGTATAGGGGTATATAATTTAGTGATGTAGTACGTAGTACAGTGGGTATATACAGTAGTGATGTAGTGTGGAGTATAGGGGGTATATAGTGTAGTGATGTAGTGTGGAGTATAGGGGGTTTTATAGTGTAGTGATGTAGTGTGGAGTATAGGGGGTATATAGTGTAATAATGTAGTAAGGAGTATAGGGGTATATAATTTAGTGATGTAGTATGGAGTACAGTGGGTATATAGTGTAGTGATGTAGCGTGGAGTATAGGGGTATATATAGTGTACTGATGTAGTGTGGAGTATAGGGGGAATATATTGTAGTGATGTGTAGAGTATAGTAGGTATATAGGATCTCATTCTGATTGGTTCGCTGTTGCAAATTTCCAACGATGCGTGCTCGGAGACTTGCGTAGTCTTCATTCTTCATGCTGCTTACAGCGAGGGGGGGGGGCTTTCAGTATAGGAGGTATATAGTGTAGTGATTTAATCCACAGTATAGGGTATATAGTGTAGTGATGTACTGCAGAGTTTAGGGGTATATAGTGTAGTGCAGGGGCGGATTGGCCCACCGGGAAACCGGGCCGCTTCCCGGTGGGCCGGCACATTTTTAATTAATAGCGGCCGCCCACCCTCCCAGGCTGGGCTGCGGACCGCCGAACCGACATCTCCGCGGTTACCGGCCGCAGCAAAATGCTCTAATCAAAGATGGCTGCGGCCGGCCTCGGCTGTGACCATAGTTAAAATGGCCGCGGGAGGGCTGGTGCGCATGTGCGGCCGCACGCAGCACCTCCCGCGGTGCTTTCAGCCCGATTCACAGAGCTGACAGATTCGGCTTCTGCTTCTCATGGCTGACAGCAGGGGGAGCTAGCTGCGGAGGCAGCGTGCAGCTCAGCTCCTCTCAGGCTGTACTCCATGTGGCCGGGGGATGCAGGAAGTTTCCTCAGAGCCTGAAGCAAGCAGGGAAGGGGTGAGTGTTAAATGCCTAATGATTTTTTATACTGGCATTTGCTCTCCTGATATTTGCATGAGAGGGGAGTGTGTGTGTGTGTGTCTGTATGCTATATGTGTCAGTGTGTACATTATGTGTGTGTCTGTGTACATGCTGTATATGTGTGCTATGTTATGCTTTGTGTGTGTCAGTGTGTATATGCTGTGTCTATGCATGCCATGTGTATATGCTGTATGTATGTATGTATATGATATATGTAAGTAATGTGTGTATATGCTATGTGTGTTTTTGAGTGTATGTACTGTATGCTTAGATGTATATGTTGCGTTATGTTTTCTATGCTAGTGTGTGTGTGTTTTAAGTGTGTATATATGCACTGTTTGTGTCTGTAGTGTGTGTATATGTGATGTTTTTGTAAGTATGCCATGTATGTATGTATGTACAGCATGTATGTACAGTATGTCTGTGTACAAAAGTGTGTGTGTAATGATGTACAGTACATGCAATACATGATGTACAGTCACCACCCCCCCTCCCCCCCTACCACTCCCAACATAATTCTGCATTTGCCCCAGTTCCAGGGGCGGGCTGGGCCAGGGGGCAGGGTGCCATGTGCCCCCCGGGCCGCTCTAAAAGGTACTACTTTTACGGGCCGCCTTGTATTTTACATTGTGACCTCCTGTAGGCCGTGCCACGGCTACAGGAACATGGCCGCCGGCCTCCTGCATGAGGACATGATCACATGTCCCGGGTCGGCCGCCTGTTACTTAAACATTCCTGTCTTGAATGATTCCTGGCCAACCACTCGTGCGTCTAGGGGGGAAGGGGCGGGCTGCGGTGGAGACAACAGCTACTCAGAGGACGGAGCCGCAGCGTGGGAAACCAAGGCAGGGCACAGCGAGACGGGAGCCGGACCCGGGCCTAAAAGCAAGTAACAACAGTACTATGTATTGGGTGTTATAATGGGGGCGGGGGAGCTGCCTGTGGTGTCCTGGTATAATTATACAGGGGGAGCATCCTGTGGTGTCCTGCCAGGACACCACAGGCTGCTCCCCTTGTATAATTACACCAGGACAGTCTTGGTATAATTATACAGGGGGAGCTGCCTGTGGTGTCCTGGTATAATTATACAGGGGGAGCAGCCTGTGGTGTCCTGCCAGGACTCCACAGGCTTCTACCCCTGTATAATTACACCAGGACAGTCTTGGTATAATTATACAGGGGGAGCTGCCTGTGGTGTAAGGTATAATTATACAGGGGGAGCAGCCTGTGGTGTCCTGCCAGGACACCACAGGCTGCTCCCCTGTATAATTACACCAGGACAGCCTTGGTATAATTATACAGGGGGAGCTGCCTGTAGTGTAAGGTATAATTATACAGGGGAAGCAGCCTGTGGTGTCCTGCCAGGACACCACAGGCTGCTCCCCTTGTATAATTACACCAGGACAGTCTTGGTATAATTATACAGGCGGAGCAGCCTGTGGTGTCCTGGTATAGTTATACAGGGGGAGCAGCCTGTGGTGTCCTGCCAGGACTCCACAGGCTTCTACCCCTGTATAATTACACCAGGACAGTCTTGGTATAATTATACAGGGGGAGCTGCCTGTGGTGTAAGGTATAATTATACAGGGGGAGCAGCCTGTGGTGTCCTGCCAGGACACCACAGGCTGCTCCCCTGTATAATTACACCAGGACAGCCTTGGTATAATTATACAGGGGGAGCTGCCTGTAGTGTAAGGTATAATTATACAGGGGAAGCAGCCTGTGGTGTCCTGCCAGGACACCACAGGCTGCTCCCCTTGTATAATTACACCAGGACAGTCTTGGTATAATTATACAGGCGGAGCAGCCTGTGGTGTCCTGGTATAGTTATACAGGGAGAGCAGCCTGTGGTATCCTCTTCTTTTAATATAGGGGGTTCTTGTTATTGTGCGGGGGGAGCAGCCTGTGGTGTAACGTATAGTTATACAGGGGGAGCAGCTTGTGGTGTCCTGGTATAATTATACAGAGGGAGCAGCCTGTGGTGTCCTATTCGTTTATTTTAATACTGGGGGGCAGCCTGGGGTGTCCTGATATACTGGGGAGCAGCCTGCGGTGTCCTGTTATTATACAGGGGAGCAGTCTACGGTGTCCTGTTATTATACCGGGGAGCAGTCTGTGGTGTCCTGTTATTATACAGGGGAGCAGTCTGTGGTGTCCTGTTATTATACAGGGGGAGCAGCCTGTGGTGTCCTGTTATTATACAGGGGGAGCAGCCTGTTGTGTCCTTATTATGTCGTTATTGGTGTCATTATTATCTTTTTTTTCTTAATACATATTTTTTTACCGCATACCACCTCCCACTCTGCCTTCCCCCCCCCCTCCCTACCTGAATCCTCCGCCACCCCACATCCTATGCCATGCTGCGTCTCCCCTCTGTCACCCTACGCCACCCTGCGTTCCCCCTCACATGCACCTATTCTGCAGCCTGTGGGGCTGGGGACATAGCCAGCAGTTCAGAGAGCCACTAGCCATGCCCCCACAGCTGCTAAAATGGGGCGTGGCCTTGTTGAAATAGACCACACCCCCATATCAATAGGCCACGCCCCCAAAATTTGCGCGGTTGCCGTCTCCCTGGGGCTGCTTCAACATATTTCCCCGGGCTGCTTTTAATTCCCAATCCGCCCCTGGTGTAGTGTAATGATGTACTGCAGAGTATAGGGGTATATAGTGTAGGGATGTTCTGAGGGGGATGCAGTTAAAATCCCGACGGTCGGGATCCCGGCGTTCAGAATCCCGACGCCGGAATCCCGACCGCCGAAATGCCGACACATTCTCCCTCTTGGGGTGTCCACGACACCCCTGGAGGGAGAATAAATTAGTGTGCCGAGCGTAGCGAGGCACCGGGCCCGCTGCGTGGCGAGCGCAGCGAGCCCACAAGGGGGGGCGATCCACGTCCCCCCCTTGTCGGCATTTCGGCTGTCGGGATTCCGGCGTTGGGATTCTGAACGCCGGGATCCCGACCGCCGGGATTCAATACTGAATCCGTTCTGAGGAATATGGGGGTATATAGTGTGGAGTATAGGGCTATTTAGTGTAGTGATGCAGTATGGAGTATAGGGGCTATATAGTGTAGTGATGTAGTGCGGAGTATAGGGTATATATAGCGTAGTGTGGAGTATAGCGGTATATAGAGAATTGTTGTAGTGCGGAGTATAGGGGGTATATAGTGTAGGGATGCAGTGCATAGTATAGGGGTATATAGTGTAGTGAAGATTATATGGTCTGCTGTATCAGTCAGCGGGTGCCCAGTCTGCTCCGCTGTATCAGTCCAGGGGGTTCCCAGTCTGGTCTGCTGTATCAGTCCAGGGGGTTCCCAGTCTGCTCCGCTGTATCAGTCCAGGGGGTTCCCAGTCTGCTCCGCTGTATCAGTCCAGGAGGTTCCCAGTCTGCTCTGCTGTATCAGTCAGGGGGTAGCTATTCCTTTATAAATGTTCAGGGTCCAGCCTGATAGCCGAGGTCCTTAATGAGAAGCAGCAGAACCCGATCCTTTTTTCTCATAATACCCCTTTCACACTAATTATTGTACATGGTTACATGCCCTGTCTCAGCAACTGATTCCCTGTTCACACTGCCGGCGTGACCCGCAATATTACCAGGTAGAACCCTTTCAGACCGCACCCGTGTGTAGCCTACCTGATCTGCCGGTACTTGTAGATGAGGTCATTCCGCTCTCTTGTCCTTTTAGCGTGACCCAGGTTGCACTGTTCACACCAAAGGCACCCCGAGTCCCCCCCATGGTGGGGACCAGGGTCAGATTCCTGGGTAGCGGGAAAGCCAGAGACTTCTATAATCCTAGCTTTCCATGCTGCAGTATGCAGAGGACATAGAACCCTAGTTTCTGCACATTGGATCTGGCAGTACCGCCACATGCATGCAAACATCTATTTAGGTATTTATAAATCGGGACCTGTCTCGGCCGGTCCAGAAAAGGGATGGGGCTAAGGAGCAGTTGGGCGTGGCCTATCATCGCAGCCTTTTTTTTTTTTTCATTTTCGGGACCATGCCAGCATTCCCCTGGAAGCTGGGCAGCTCCGGGTTTGCTCCCTCCCTTAGAGATGCAGTGCCATACAGAGTTGAGCAGCGGTAATCTCCGGCTCCCTACAACTGCCCCTCCCCCTCTCCCCACCAAGGGTACATTGCCACTAGCGGGAAAGATAGCGGCACAGTCTTCAAATAGCAGGACTGTTCCGCTGTAATAGGGACAGTTGGGAGGTATGCAGGGCATGCACACAAATACTGACTTCTAGGGAATGCATCACTCATTATTTTGTATACTGAGCGTTGGCACTACCAATTTTTTTTTCTATACATTACAACCTTTTTATAAAGGTTTCAAGTTTTTAATCACTGTAGGAGATACTAATTTACAGATAACAGGGCATTCTGGAACTTAGTGAAATAAATACACATGCAAAACGGTTTGTTTGTTTGTTTGTTTGTTTGTTTATTTATTGCAATATTTATTTACTTAAATTGCAGCATTGCAGACGTATTCAGACACTACTTCTGTGGCATCACAAGTCGGAGAGAATTTGGCTGGTCTGATGATAAAGTCGGTTACGTATGTGGAGCAGCATTTTAGATAACAGACAAGTTGGGTAGTTGGTCAGTTGGATGGTTGGAGGAAAGTAAAGCCCCATACACACTTAATGAGTCCCCAATTACGGCGATATCGGCAGCGGCGGGGATGCCGACTCCGGCAACCTGTGCACACTTTCCGATGCGGGAGGGGGATAGAGCTACGGTCATGCTACAGCTGCAGCATGACCGTCAATATTGAGGACTCCCCCGTCTTCGTTAAACAATGAAAGGGAGTGAGCATCATTAACAATATGGAGTAGACACATTAGGCAATATTGATTGTGTGTGTGGGGCTTTATACTTTCCCCATCACCTTCTCACTTTACTACCACCGCCTGCTTCAACCCTTTCCCCCGTCACTTTCTCTCTTCTTTCTACTGCCAGCACATGCTTTTTTCATACCATTCCGTCACCTCCTCTCTATGCCAGCACTGCCTGCTTTCTGCATTCCATTCCCTAACACTTCCTCTCCTCTCTCTGCTGACACCACCCGCTTTCTGCATTCTGTACCCTAACACTTCCTCTCCTCACTCTGTTGCCACCACCTGCTTTCTGCATCCCATTCCCTAACACTTCCTCTCCTCTCTCTGCTGCCACCACTTGCTTTCTGCATTCTGTACCCTAACACTTCCTCTCATCTCTCTGTTGCCATCACCTGCTTTTTTGCATCCCATTCCCTAACACTTCCTCTCCTCTCTCTGATGCCACCACCTGCTTTCTGCATTCGGGACTCTAACACTTCCTTTCTCCTCTCTGCTGACACGACCCGCTTTCTGCATTCTGTACCCTAACACTTCCTCTCCTCACTCTGTTGCCACCACCTGCTTTCTGCATCCCATTCCCTAACACTTCCTCTCCTCTCTCTGCTGCCACCACTTGCTTTCTGCATTCTGTACCCTAACACTTCCTCTCCTCTCTCTGATGCCACCACCTGCTTTCTGCATTCCATTCCCTAACACTTCCTCTCCTCTCTCTGCTGACACCACCTGCTTTCTGCATTCGGGACCCTAACACTTCCTTTCTTCTCTCTGCTGACACCACCTGCTTTCTGCATTCCATTCCCTAACACTTCCTCTCCTCTCTCTGCTGACACCACCTGCTTTCTGCATTCCATTCCCTAACACTTCCTCTCCTCTCTCTGCTGCCTCCACCTGTTTTCTGCATTCCATTCCCTAACACTTCCTCTCCTCTCTCTGCTGAAACCACCTGCTTTCTGCATTCGGGACCCTAACACTTCCTTTCTTCTCTCTGCTGACACCACCTGCTTTCTGCATTCCATTCCCTAACACTTCCTCTCCTCTCTCTGTTGCCACCACCTGCTTTCTGCATCCCATTCCCTAACACTTCCTCTCCTCTCTCTGCTGCCACCACCTGCTTTCTGCATTCTGTACCCTAACACTTCCTCTCATCTCTCTGTTGCCATCACCTGCTTTCTGCATCCCATTCCCTAACACTTCCTCTCCTCTCTCTGCTGGCACCACCTGCTTTCTGTATTCGGGACCCTAACACTTCCTTTCTTCTCTCTGCTGCCACCACCTGCTTTCTGCATTCCATTCCCTAACACTTCCTCTCCTCTCTCTGCTGCCTCCACCTGTTTTCTGCATTCCATTCCCTAACACTTCCTCTCCTCTCTCTGCTGACACCACCTGCTTTCTGCATTCGGGACCCTAACACTTTCTTTCTTCTCTCTGCTGACACCACCTGCTTTCTGCATTCCATTCCCTAACACTTCCTCTCCTCTCTCTGTTGTCACCACCTGCTTTCTGCATCCCATTCCCTAACACTTCCTCTCCTCTCTCTGCTGCCACCACCTGCTTTCTGCATTCTGTACCCTAACACTTCCTCTCATCTCTCTGTTGCCATCACCTGCTTTCTGCATCCCATTCCCTAACACTTCCTCTCCTCTCTCTGATGACACCACCTGCTTTCTGCATTCGGGACCCTAACACTTCCTTTCTTCTCTCTGCTGACATGACCCGCTTTCTGCATTCTGTACCATAACACTTCCTCTCATCTCTCTGTTGCCACCACCTGCTTTCTGCATCCCATTCCCTAACACTTCCTCTCCTCTCTCTGATGCCACCACCTGCTTTCTGCATTCCATTCCCTAACACTTCCTCTCCTCTCTCTGCTGACACCACCTGCTTTCTGCATTCGGAACCCTAACACTTCCTCTCCTCTCTCTGCTGACACCACCTGCTTTCTGCATCCCATTCCCTCACCCTCCTCTCCTCTCTCTGCCGGCACCACCTGCTTTCTGCATTCGGGACCCTAACACTTCCTTTCTTCTCTCTGCTGACACGACCCGCTTTCTGCATTCTGTACCCTAACACTTCCTCTCATCTCTCTGTTGCCACCACCTGCTTTCTGCATCCCATTCCCTAACACTTCCTCTCCTCTCTCTGATGCCACCACCTGCTTTCTGCATTCCATTCCCTAACACTTCCTCTCCTCTCTCTGCTGACACCACCTGCTTTCTGCATTCGGAACCCTAACACTTCCTCTCCTCTCTCTGCTGACACCACCTGTTTTCTGCATTCCATTCCTTAACACTTCCTCTCCTCTCTCTGCTGACACCACCTGCTTTCTGAATTCCATTCCCTAACACTTCCTCTCCTCTCTTTGCTGCCTCCACCTGTTTTCTGCATTCGGTACCCTAACACTTCCTTTCCTCTCTCTGCTGCTGGCACAACCTGCTTTCTGCATTCCATTCCCTAACACTTCCTCTCCTCTCTCTGCTTTCACCACCTGCTTTCTGCATTCCATTCCCCAGTGCTTTCTCTTCTCTATACTGCTACCGCCTGCTTTCTATGTCCCATTTACTGTCACCTCCTCTCTCTGCTACCACCACCTGCCTTACGCATCCCATTACCAGTCAGTTCCTCTCTCTGCTACTACCACCTGCTTTCTGCATTCCATTCCCCATTGCTTCCTCTTCTCTATAGTGCTACCGCCTGCTTTCTATGTCCCATTTACTGTCACCTCCTCTCTCTACTACCACCACCTGCCTTATGCATCCCATTACCAGTCAGTTCCTCTCTCTGCTACTACCACCTGCTTTCTGCGTCCCATTCACCTTCTCTCCTCTATGCCGCTACTGCCTGCTTTCTCCATCTCATTCCCTGTCACGTATTGTATCCTCTTTCTGCCACCACCAACTGCTTTCTAAATCCTAATCCCTATCTCTTCCTCTACACTTTCTGCTGCCGTCGCCTACTTTCTGCATCCAGTTTCCCATCACCTCTCTCTGCCACTACTGCCCCTTTCTTGTAATATTTTGTGCTAGTTTATTTTTTCATTATACAACATCACAAAAATATTAAACTGTACATAAAAAAAAACCTGGCCTCCAACCGTCCCCTCCAGCCGGTCCATCACACGCCTTTATTGTATTGTTGTATCATGAAAAAACAAATATTAAAATGTAAAAAAACAGTCTTCCACTGCCACTTCTAGGCAGACCATCACATACCTTTCTTTGTGTTGTTGTTGTTGTCGTATCAAAAACAATAAAAAAAATGTAAATTGTAAACAAAATAGAAACAGCCGCCAACCTCCCATTCTCCCCTTTCTGCCACCACCGCCTTCATTTCTGAATCCCATTTCTCCTCTCCTCCTCTCTCTGCTATTACTGCCTGCTTTCTGCCTCCCATTCCTCTTCACCTCCTTTCTCTGCTGCTACCACCTGTTTTCTGCATCCCATTCTCCTCCTCTCCTTTATGCCACCACGTCTACTTTCTGCATTCACTATTCACTAACACCTATCCTCGCTCTGCCGCCACCAACTGCTTTCTGCATTTCATTCCCTGACATGTATCCTCTCTCTACCGCCACCACCTGCTTTCTGCATCCCATTCCCCTACTCTCCTCTATGGTGCCATTGCCTGCTTTCTGCATCCCATTCCCTATCTCTTCCTCTACGCCAGGGGTGTCCAACCTTTCACCTTCCCTGGGCCACATTAGAAGATGAAAATTTGGTTTGGGCCGCACATAAATAAAATAACAGTAACGATACCTGATCATCCAAAAAAAACATAGACAACATAGTTAACATATTAAACTTAATTGGAAATGAAGTTAGTGAGATGTTTGACATTGTTTCTCATATTCTGACACAGAGAATAAGCCGAAATTCACATTCTGACACAGAGAATAAGCCAAAATTCACATTCTGACACAGATAATAAGCCAAAATTCACAATGTGACACAGGGAATGAGTACAAATTCACATTCTGACACAGAGAATAAGCCGAAATTCACTTTCTGACACAGAGAATAAGCCGAAATTCACAATGTGACACAGGGAATGAGTAAAAATTCACATTGTGACACACAGAATAAGCCAAAATTCACATTGTGACACAGAAAATAAGCTGAAATACACATTCTGACACAGGGAATGAGTAAAAATTCACATTCTGACACAGGGTGCCAGATAACACATATGCCCCCACAGTGCCATATAACACATATGCCCCCACAGTGCCAGGTGACACATATGCCCCCACAGTGCCATATGACACATATGCCCCCACAGGGCCATGTGACACATATGCCCCCACAGTGCCATATGCCCCCACAGTGCCATATGCCCCCACAGTGCCAGGTGACACACATGCCCCCACAGTGCCAGGTGACACATATGCCCCACATTAAGCTCCATTATACATATACCACACACACTGTCATGCACCATTATCTATATGTCCCACACCGTGATGCTCCATTATACATATGCCACACCGTGATGCTCCATTATACATATGCCACACCGTGATACTCCATTATACATATGCCCCACAATGTGAAGCTCCATTATACAAATGCCCCACAGCGTGAAGCTCCTTTATACATATGCCCCACACATTGATGCTCATTAAACATATGCCACACAAATGATGCCCATTAAACATATGCCCCACACCTTTATGCTCATTAATTAATAATCATCAATGTGTGTGGGGCATATTCACACTTATATTCATAATGCCCCCTGGTAATGCCACTTATATTCATAATGCCCCCTGGTAATGCCACTTATATTCATAATGCCCCCTGGTAATGCCACTTATATTCATAATGCCCCCTGGTAATGCCACTTATATTCATAATGCCCCCTGGCATTACCAGGGGGCATTATGAATATAAGTGGCCTTACCAGGGGGCATTATGAATATAAGTGGCATTACCAGGGGGCATTATGAATATAAGTGGCATTATAAATATAAGTGGCATTACCAGGGGGCATTATGAATATAATGCCCCCTGGTAATGCCACTTATATTCATAATGCCCCCTGTAGTGATTACTCACCACAGCTGATGGTAGTGGGGGTATGAGAAGTCACCGCTGGCCTGGCTGCCTGCTCCTGCCGCCGCCACCCATCAGATCATCATCCAGCCCTGCGCGCTGCTGGGATGAATCACGTGGGGGAAGCGCCAGCACAGACGTCCTTCGGACCGCGGGAGCAGCTGAGTGCGCCTGCGCATGCACACCAGCGCTCCCGCGGCCATTTTAGGTTTGGGAGAACTCGATGCTGGCCGCGGCCATCTTTACTTTGGGCACAGTGCCGCGGCCAGCACGGAGACGCTGCTGCGAGCGGAGTTGCCCTATAATTTATATTTAGAACTTCTATAAAATGCACTGGGCCGCATTACTACCCGACCTGGGCCGCATGCGGCCCGCGGGCCGCGGGTTGGACAAGCCTGCTCTACGCTTTCTGTTGCTGCCACTTACTTTCTACATTCAGTTTCCCATCACCTCCTCTCTCTGCCACCACTACCCCTTTCTTGCCATGTTTTGTGTTAGTTTATTTTTTCATAATATAACATCACAAAAATATTAAAATGTAAAAAAAAAACCTGGCCTCCAACCGTTCCCCCTCTAGCCAGACCATCACACGCCTTTATTGTGTTGTTGTATCATGAAAAAATATACTGACACAAAAATATTCGGGTGTGGTATAGGGGTCCGACAGTCGGGATCCCGACGACGGGATCCCGACTGGCCGGACCCAGACAGCATGGCGAGCGCAATAAAGCCCCTTGCGGGCTCGCTACGCGAGCCACCTATTCTATTCTCCCTCTATGCGGGTTGTGGACCCCGGCTGTCTGGGTTTTGACAGTCGAGATCTCAACGTCGGGTGAATGCCTGTCGGGATCCCGACTGTCGGGACCCCATCCGGCACCGAAATATTTGATATCACCTCCTCTCTTTCCTGACACTGCCTCCTTCCTGCGTCCCATTCCCCGTCACTTACTGTCTTTGCTGCCACCGCCTGCTTTTTCATCCCATTCCATCACCTCCTCTTCTCTCTGTACTTCCACTGCCTGCTTCCTGCATCTTATTCCACTTCACCCACTGTCTCTGCTGCCACCGTCTGTATTCTGTGTCCCATTCACCATCACCTCTACTCTTTGCTGCCACCACCTGCTTCCTGTGTCCCATTCCGTCACATCCTTTCTCTGCTGTCAGCGCCTGCTACCTGCGTCCCATTCCACCTGACCTACTATCTCTGCTGCCTTGGCCTGCTTTATGCATCCTTTTGCCTATCTCTTTCTCTATGCTTTCTGCTACCGCCACCTACTTTCTTCATCCATTTTTCCAATTTCCACCTGCTTCTCTCTATCCATGTTTTTTTGTTCGTTTATTTTTTTATTTTTATTTTTTTTATATTCTTTATTAGTTTTGCAATTATAACATCCATAAAAAAAAGAAGAAGACATTTACATACATACAATTACATACATACATTTACATTTTTATTAGTAGGCACCTGTTTTAACTAACTCACAATATACCCTTGACAATGCTATTTATTTCCAGTCTCTCCCTACCTTAAATTCGCACTTGCTCAACCCTAGATCCCTAGGCCTTATGAGAGAATATGGATGATATTACTACTCTATCTTATTTGTGTTACCCTTAATCGTTTCTCAAGTGTACAACATTACTTTTTAGTGACTCTTACTTAATCCAATTCCTTATTTAAAGTGCAACGTGTCAAAGAAAAAAAAAAAAAAAAAACTTACATAATACACTACTAACAAGGAAAATATCTATTGTGCACATCATTTATCATTTAACTTTTGTTGTAGTAAGGGGATTGTATCCAGTGATCCCAAATTAAGTGGTGTTTATTTAATGTTTGATTTCTATGTGCTAAACGTCTTTCTTGATCTACAATAAAATTTACACGTGCTTTCCATGCTTCCACGTCCGGTGCGATATTTGACATCCACATTCTCCCAATAATAACCTTTGCAATCGATAATACATTAATAATATAAGTTCTATCCTTCCTGTCAATTCCTCCTGGGACTATACCCAATATACAACATCTATCCGATAACAGTTCACTTGGAATTCCCGTATTAGATATAACCCGTTTAACACTATCCCAGTACTCAGCTACAAGATTACACTCCCAGATTAGATGAATAAATGTGCCTGATATAGCTCCACATTTAGGGCAGGTAGTTGAACCATTGCCCTTAAATTTGCTCAACCTACTAGGGGTTATATATGACCGATGTAGTATAAACAGTTGTGTTTGTTGGATACGCAATGAATTTGTGGCCCTAGCCACTGCGGTTTTAGCTGACAACCATTCTAAATCGGTCAAAGCCCCTATATCGCCTTCCCATTTTTCCCTCACATAGACCAGGTCCTGTCCCAATTTACCTTCTTTTAGCAAGTTGTAAATCTTAGAGGTAAGACCTTTATTGTTATTAGATTTAAGAATCCTCTTTACGTCTGTTTCGCTAAACCTGGGTAATGGTTGTTTAATCTGCGCTATCAGAGCGCTTCTTAATTGAAAATATCTAAAGAGGTAAGATCTTGGGAGATCGTATTCTTCTTTTACAGGGTGAATGTTTTAACCCCATTTAAATCGAAAAACTGGGAAACATATATCACTGAGTGGGAATGCCACACCTCGATTTTTTTTGTTTGCTATGTACGGCGCTGCGGACACTTTGCGGCGCCTTATAAATAAACGTATTACTACTACTATTACTATTCTATGTCCCATTTACCATCACCTCCTCTCTTTTCTGACACTGCCATCCTATTCCACTTCACCCACTGAGACAGCTGCCACCGTCTGTATTCTGTGTCCCATTCACCATCACCTCTACTCTTTGCTGCCACCACCTGCTTCCTGTGTCCCATTCCGTCATATCCTTTCTCTGCTGTCAGCGCCTGCTACCTGCGTCCCATTCCACCTGACCTACTATCTCTGCTGCCTTGGCCTGCTTTATGCATCCTTTTCCCTATCTCTTTCTCTACGCTTTCTGCTACCGCCACCTACTTTCTTCATCCACTTTTCCAATCTCCACCTGCTTCTCTTTATCCATGTTTTTTTGTTCGTTTATTTTTTAATAATACATCACAAACTATTAAAATAAAAAAAAATAACCTGGCCTCCACCACATGCTTCCTGCATCCCATTTCCCTTAACCTAATGTCTCTACTCTCACTGGCTGCTTTCTTATCCCATTCCGTCACCCTCTCTCGTCTCTCTACTGCCACCGCCTGCTTCCTGTGTCCCATTTCCCATCACCTCCTCTCTCTGCCACCACTGCCCCTTTCTAGCCATGTTTTGTGTTTTTTCTCATAATACAACATCACAAAAATATAAAAATGTAAAAAAAAAAATTGGCCTCCAATCGGCCCCTCTAGCCAGACCATCAAGTGCCTTTATTGTGGTGTTGTATCATGAAAAAATAAACTGACGCAAAAATATTAGACCTCCTGTCTTTGACGCAAAAATATTAGACCTCCTGTCTTTGCTGCCACCTTCTGCTTCATCCCTTTACCCATCACCTCCTCTCTTCTCTCAACCTCCACCGCCTGCTTTCTTTGTCCTGTTCCCCATCACCTCTCCTATAACAGGTAAACTAACACAAAAGTATTCAAATGTATGTTGATTTCTTGACTTGTATATTTGATTTTGTATATTTTCACTATCATTTCTTATAACTTATATGATTTAAAATATTGTTAAAATGTACATTTTAAATTTTTGTTGCCACTGCCTGCTTCATCTCTTTCCCTGTCACCTCCTCTCTTCTCTCTACTGCCACGCCTGCATTTTTTATCCCATTCTGTCACGTCCTCTCCTCTATTTACTGCCACCGCCTGCTTCCTGCGTCTCAATTCACATCCTCGCCTCTCCTTTCTATACTGCCACCGCCTATATTCTGTGTTTCATTCCCCGTCGCCTTCTCTCTTTTGCTGCAACCGCCTGCTTTCTTCATCCCATTCCTCTCCTTTCTTTGCCACCACCACCTGCTTTATGCCTCCTTCTGCATCCTATTCCCAAACTGCTCTTACCAGCGTCACCATCAAATACAAAGGTCTTATACTACTTGACCTGTGTGTAGCCTTTGCCACTGTAGATGACACTCATTTAAATGCTTCCACTGCCTGTAGTCTGCGTATCATTCCCCTTCACCTAGTGTCTCTGCTGTTACCGCCTGCTTTCTTCATTCCATTCCATCGCCTCCTCTCCTCTCTCTGCTGTCACTGCCTGCTTCCTGTGTCCCATTCCCTGTCACCTACTGTCTCTGCTACCACCACCTGCTTTCTGCATCCTATTCCCTATGTCTTCCTCTATGCTTTCTGCTGCTGCCCCCTACTTTCTGCATCCAGTTTCCCATCACCTTCTCTTTCTGCCACCACTGCCCCTTTCTAGCCATGTTTTGTGTTGTTTTTTTTTCCATAAAACAACATCACAAAATTATTGAAATTAAAAAAAAAAAATCTGGCCTCCATCCGTTCCCCCTCTAGCCAGACCATCACACGCCTTTATTGTGTTGTTGTATCATGAAAACATAAACTGACACAAAAATATGAAACCTGCTGCCACCGCCTGCTTCATCCCTGTCCCCATCACATCCACTCTTCTCTCTGCTGCCACGGCCTGCTCTCTACATCTCATTTAGTCACCTACTCTCCTCTTTACTGCCACTGCCTGCTTCCTGCATCCCACTCCCCTTCACCTACTGTCTGCTGCCACCGCCTGCTTTCTTCATCCCATTCTGTCACCTCCTCTCTCTACTGCCACCACCTGTTTCCTACATCCTATTCCCCTTCATCTACTGTCTCTGCTGCCACCGTTTGTTTTCTGTGTCCCATTCACCGTCACCTCCACTCTTTGCTGCCACCATCTGCTTCCTGTGTTCCATCCCCTGCCACCTACTGTCTCTGCTGCCACCACCTGCTTTCTTCATACCTTTCCACATCACGTCCTCTCTTCTCTCAACCTCCACCGTCTGCTTTCTTTATCGCATTCCCCTATCTATCTATCTATCTATCTATCTATCTATCTATCTATCTATCTATCTACCCACTATCTATCTATCATCTACCTGTCTATCTATCTACTCACTATCTATTCATCCACTATCTATTTATTTATTCACTCTCTATCTCACTATATATCTCCCTCTAATATAAATGTCTTCACTATAATTTCTTATAACTTTTATGCTTAAATTTTCTTTTGCTGCCACCTCCTGCTTCATCTCTTCCGTCACCTCTACTCTTCTCTCAACCTCCACCGCCTGCTTTCTTTATCGCATTCCCCTATCTATCTATTCATCCACTATCTATTTATTTATCCACTTTCTATCTCACTATACTGTATATCTCACTCTACTATATCTTTTCACTTTAATTTCTTATAACTTATATGCTTAAAAAAAATTTCAAATGTAAATTTAAATTTTTTTCTGCCACCGCCTGCTTCATCTCTTCCATCACCTCCTCTTCTCTCTACTGCCACGCCTGCATTTTTCATCCCATTCTGTCACCTCCTCTATTTACTGCCACCACCTGCTTCCTGCGTCTCATTCCCCATCCTTGCCTCTCCTTTCTGTGCCGCCACCACCTATATTCTGTGTCTCATTCCCTGTCGCCTCCTCTCTTTTGCTGAAACGTCCTGCTTTCTTCATCCCATTCCTCTCCTTTCTTTGCCACCACCACCTGCTTTATGCCTCCTTCTGCATCCTTTTCCCAAAATGCTCTTACCAGCGTCACCATCAAATACAAAGGTCTTATACTACTTGACCTGTGTGTAGCCTTTGCCACTGTAGATGACACTCATTTAAATGCTGCCACTGTCTGTAGTCTGCGTACCATTCCCCTTCACCTAGTGTCTCTGCTGCCATCGCCTGCTTTCTTCATTCCATTCCATCACCTCCTCTCCTCTCTCTGCTGTCACTGCCTGCTTCCTGTGTCCCATTCCCTGTCACCTACTGTCTCTGCTGCCACCACCTGCTTTCTGTATCCTATTCCCTATGTCTTCCTCTGTGCTTTCTGCTGCTGCACCCTACTTTCTGCATCTAGTTTCCCATCACCTTCTCTCTCTGCCACCACTGCCCCTTTCTAGGCATGTTTTGTGTTGAGGTTTTTTTTCATAATACAACATCACAAAATTATTGAAATGAAGAAAAAAAAACCTGGCCTCCATCCGTTTCCCCCTCTAGCCAGACCATCACACGCCTTTATTGTGTTGTTGTATCATGAAAAAATAAACTGACACAAAAATATGAAACCTGCTGCCACCGCCTGCTTCATCCCTGTCCCCATCACCTCCTCTCTTCTCTCTGCTGCCACGGCCTGCTCTCTACATCCCATTTAATCACCTACTCTCCTCTTTACTGCCACTGCGTGCTTCCTACGTCCCACTCCCCTTCAACTACTGTCTGCTGCCTCCGCCTGCTTTCTTCATCCCATTGTGTCACCTCCTCTCTCTACTGCCACCACCTGTTTCCTACATCCTATTCCCCTTCACCTACTGTCTATGCTGCCACTGTTTGTTTTCTGTGTCCTATTCACCGTCACCTCCACTCTTTGCTGCCACCATCTGCTTCCTGTGTCCGATCCCCTGCCACCTACTGTCTCTGCTGCCACCGCCTGCTTTCTTCCTTTTCCACATCACGTCCTCTCTTCTCTCAACCTCCACCGCCTGCTTTCTTTATCGCACTCCCCTACCCACTATCTATCTACCCATTATCTGTCTGTCTATCTACCCACTATCTATCTATTTATCCACTATCTATCTATCTATTTACCCACTAGATATCTATCTATTCATCCACCATCTATTTATTTATCCACTCTCTCTCTCACTAGACATCTCACTCTAATATATATGTCTTCACTATAATTTCTTATAACTTTTATGCTATAATTTTCTTTTGCTTCCACCGCCTGCTTCATCTCTTCCGTCAACTCCTTTCTTCTCTCAACCTCCACCACCTGCTTTCTTTATCGCATTCCCCTATCTATCTATCTATTCATCCACTATCTATTTATTTATCCACTTTCTGTCTCACTATATATCTCACTCTACTATATCTTTTCGCTATAATTTCTTATAACTCATATGCTTGAAAAAAAATTTCAAATTTAAATTTAACATTTTTTGTGCCACCGCCTGCTTCATCTCTTCCATCACCTCCTCTCTTCTCTCAACCTCCACCGCCTGCTTTCTTTATCGCATTCCCCTATCTATCTATTCATCCACTATCTATTTATTCACTCTATATCTCACTATATATCTCACTCTACTATATCTTTTCACTATAATTTCTTATAATTTATATGCTCAAAAAATCTTTTTGCTGCCACCGCCTGCTTCATCTCTTCCGTCACCTCCTCTCTTCTCTCAACCTCCACCGCCTGCTTTCTTTATCGCATTCCCCAATCTATCTATTCATCCACTATCTATTTATTCACTCTATATCTCACTATAAATCTCACTCTACTATATGTTTTCACTATAGTTTCTTATAACTTATATGCTTTAAAAAAATGTTTGCTGCCACCGCCTGCTTCATCTCTTCCGTCACCTCCTCTCTTCTCTCAACCTCCACCGCCTGCTTTCTTCATCGCATTCCCCTATCTACAGTATCTATCTATTCATCCACTATCTATTTATTTATTCACTCTATATCTCACTATATATCTCACTCTACTATATCTTTTTACTATAATTTCTTATAATTTATATGCTTAAAATTTTTTTGCTGCCACCGCCTGCCTAATCTCTTCCGTCACCTCCTCTCTTCTCTCAACCTCCACCGCCTGATTTCTTTATCGCATTCCCCTATCTATCTATTCATCCGCTGTTTATTTATTTATGCACTCTATATCTCACTCTACTATATCTTTTCACTATAATTTCTTATAATTTATATGCTTAAAATTTTTTTCAAAAGTGAATTTAACATTTTTTCTGCCACCGCCTGCTTCATCTCTTCCGTCACCTTCTCTCTTCTCTCAACCTCCTCCGCCTGCTTTCTTTATCGCATTCCCCAATCTATCTATTCATCCACTATCTATTTATTCACTCTATATCTCACTCTACTATATGTTTTCACTATAATTTACTTATAACTTATATGCTTTAAAAAAAAATTTGCTGCCACCGCCTGCTTCATCTCTTCCGTCACCTCCTCTCTTCTCTCAACCTCCACCGCCTGCTTTCTTTATCGCATTCCTCTATTCATCCACTATCTATTTATTTATTCACTCTATATCTTACTATATATCTCACTCTACTATATCTTTTCACTATAATTTCTTATAATTTATATGCTTAAATTTTTTTTGCTGCCACCGCCTGCTTCATCTCTTCCGTCACCTCCTCTCTTCTCTCAACCTCCACCGACTGCTTTCTTTATCTCATTCCCCTATCTATCTAGCTATTTATCCACTATCTATTTATTTATTCACTCTATATCTCACTATATATCTCACTCTACTATATCTTTTCACTATAATTTGTTATAATTTATATGCTTAAAAAATTTTTTGCTGCCACCGCCTGCTTCATCTCTTCCATCACCTCCTCTCTTCTCTCAACCTCCACCGCCTGCTTTCTTTATCGCATTCCCCTATCTATCTATTCATCCACTATATATTTATTTATTCACTCTATATATCACTATATATCTCACTCTACTATAATTTTTCACTATAATTTCTTATAATTTCTATGCTTAAAATTTTTTTCAAATGTAAATTTACATATTTTTCTGCCACCGCCTGCTTTATCTCTTCCGTCACCTCCTCTCTTCTCTCAACCTCCACCGCCTGCTTTCTTTATCGCATTCCCCTATCTATCTATTCATCCACTATATATTTATTTATTCACTCTATATATCACTATATATCTCACTCTACTATAATTTTTCACTATAATTTCTTATAATTTCTATGCTTTAAATTTTTTTCAAATGTAAATTTACATATTTTTCTGCCACCGCCTGCTTTATCTCTTCCGTCACCTCCTCTCTTCTCTCAACCTCCTCCGCCTGCTTTCTTTCTCGCATTCCCCTATCTATCTATTCATCCACTATATATTTATTTATTCACTCTATATCTCACTCTACTATATCTTTTCACTATAATTTCTTATCATTTATATGCTTAAATTTTTTTCATATGTAAATTTAAAAAAAATTCTGCCACCGCCTGCTTCATCTCTTCCGTCACATTCTCTCTACTGCCACCGCCTGCATTTTTTATCCCATTCTGTCACCTCTTCTCTATTTACTGCCACCGCCTGCTTAATGCGTCTCATTCCCCATCCTCTCCTCTCCTTTCTATGCTGCCACCGCCTATATTCTGCGTCTCATTCCCTGTCACCTCCTCTCTTTGTTGCCACCGCCTGCTTTCTTCATCCCATCTTTCTCCTTTCTTTGCCACCACCACCACCTTTCTGCCTCCTGCATCCTATTCCCAAACTGCTCTTACCAGCGTCACCACCAAATACAAAGGTCTCATACTACCTGACCGGTGTGTAGCCTTTGCCACTGTAGATCACACGCCTTCATATCTTACCTGTTGACATCCATCCTCTTACCTTCTGTATTTCAGCTGATGTTCTATATGATAACAAAAGTACATTGTACCTATTACTCCATGTGCAATCTGGTCACATTTATAACAAGATACAAAATAGCATAATATATATCTTTTGTTTCCATGATGAAATCTATAGACACTTGTATAATTTACTAGATTGTAACATTACGGGACTGCAGAGCATAAGCTGCTTTGTGACGCTTCTGTTTGCACTAATGCGCTCATCTGTAGAGTAAGCACCTGGACCTGCACATCAGGGGGTTCTATGGGGAGGGGCCACATCTTATGGGAAATGGAGGATGGGATAGAGTGTTTGTAAGTAATTGTACGCTGGCTGCTTTTACAAGATATAATATGTAAGTGAGACTGAAGGGGTACAGACTGAGTATCTTTAGTTACAGAGAGGTCGCAAAATCTCTTCCCTGCTTACGGATCTTTCTTTTACAGGTTCTCAGTAAAGACCTTATTCTGGTCCCCATGAAATGAATTTCACAGCGTTGCGTGAGGACCAAACTTCTTCCGCAGTGCCTGCGTACCCCCCCTCCCCCTGCACGGCTGCGAATCAGGGCCAGGGTGATCATAATGAATAGCAGGTAGGAAATAAATATGTGGTACACAGAAGTGGCAAGTTGCTCAAATGAACTCATTGGTCCATTGCAAGTGCTTGCAAGGGAGGGGCTAGTTCAGGCAAGGGAGGGGCTAGTTCAGGCAAGGTAGGGGCTAGTTCAGGCAACGGAGGGGCTAAACAAAGCAAGAGAATCACAGAATTCCCCCACCCTACAGTATAGTTATAATGCAGAAAACACAGTTTATTTCTCCTTCGCTCCATAGGGATATATGTACACTGAGTTCTCTGCATTACTACTATCATACATGTATTCCAATGCACTGATTAATATTTTTGCTGTACGTACCATCTATGTATATTACATGCCGCATACATAATGTAGTGCTGGAATAAATTCACCAGCAAATGTAGGGGCATTTTCTAGTGAGATCACTTAGAGAATGACCTGAAATCACCCCGGGTGTACGCCCCATTCTGAACATGTATTATTGGTTTGTATAATACTGCTATACCCAGATCTAGCTCCATTTTTCTTTCTTTATCATGTCCCCATTTAAAGTTGAAGTCTTCAATTAAACATGGTTAAAAATAATAAGAAAAATGAAGATATAATGTACTTACATGCAGAACCTGGCATGGTCGCATCCAGCAGTGCCTCTGCCTCACTAGATGTATTTAGACCAGGTGGATTTGGGAAGCTTCTCCAGCTGGAGGTAATTGACGAGAAACCCGTAAAATTTGCCTGCTCCGCCGCTGTAATTGGTGGGTAATTGGCCTCTTCTGCCTCCATTAGTTCTAGATGGTTATTACTGGAGGCAGAGGGTGGAAAGAATGCCTACAGAAATAAGAAGTAACGTTGTATATCAGTGATTATTACATCTACCATAGGACTGTGTAAGACAGACAGAGGCATTTAGCAAACTTCTTTATGTAAAGGTTATTTATAGTAGTTTCCATTATAGACCCTAAGAAAATGCCTATATATAAAGCTAAAGGCAGTGGCATAAATGTTGCATAAATGTATAAAGGTGTCGCTCAGACTATATATATATATATATATATATATATATATATATATATATAAAACCACAGCATTACAGTAGATGTGAGGTCGCTATGGTGCAATTACAGGTGTTCGTCTACTCTGTGCTATCAAGAGACATCTATATACTCTAGAAGTGCAGAGAGGAAAATGACATTCCAGAAGCTCACTATGGAAAGTGTAACCTGTGCTCTATAGTCCACTTTGTCTCCTTGTCAGCTTATTATGAGGCGCAGGATTATCAATTATATTAGAAAAATGTCAGAAGATGTAACGGAGCTCAAATCTGGGGCAATAAGAAAGTATTGGTAACATAGTAATTATGTCCTTTCTACTTGTGTGTCCCCTGCTAGAAAGAAAACTATAAATGTGTCTTTGTCAGTGATTTTTATGTAACCCTGAGCACAAGAATAACTGTGTTAGGGATCTTTACACTGTTAAGGCCCCCATATGCTACGCGATTTGGGCCAGAGGATCCAGCAGATTGTCTCTGACATCCGATCGGATCCGATGCGCAGTCCCGTGCGCATCGGATCAGAGCTCGGACGGCTGCACATAAAATACATCTTATGTGCAGCAGTCAGCAGGACATCCTGGGTGCGGTGAGCAGGGTGCGGCAGGTGGCAAGGAGAATTGAAAAATCCTATTCAAAAGACTGGGTGGCCACTGTTTGGCTGAGAGATCTCTTTCAGCAAATCAGCAGCCACCTGATCTTTTGAATAGTATTTTTGGTACTTGTTTCCTAGCACGGCCACAATCGTATGGATCGTGTACCTTTAAGTTAAGGTACACGATCCATACGATGGACCCGATTTCCTTTGAAATCAGGTCCATTTGGCCGGCTAGGACAAAATATCGGGGGCATCGCGTCGGTCGGGACCATTAACAATGGTCACGACGCGACCGACGCGATGCCCGCGATTTCCCCATAGGCTTCAATGTTAAAAAATATTTTAACATTGAAATCGTGTCGGGAAAGGTAAAATACCGGGGGCATCGCGTCGGTCGGGACCATTAACAATGGTCCCGACGCGATGCCCCCGATTTTTCCATAGGCTTCAATGTTAAAATATTTTTTAACATTGAAATAGTGAAAAAATTTGAAAAATGTGAAATGGGCCAATATGACCCATTTCACATTATAGATGTCCCCGTCGTCACCCCACGATAGACGCCAACCCGAAGCGTGGCGAGCGCAGCGAGCCCGCGAGGGGCGGCGGTGCGCGTCCTCCGACCTTTTCATTCCCCTACTATCCACGTCGGCGTGGAGGTGAGAATAGAATAGTGTGGCGAGCACAGCGAGCCACCGAGCCCGAAGCGTGGCGAGCGCAGCGAGCCCCGCCAGGGGACGCGTATAACTTCACAGGTATACGCGTCCCCTCGCGGGGCTCGCTGCGCTCGCCACGCTTCGGGTTGGCGTCTATCGTGGGGTGCGGTGTACGCCGTTAAATTTGGGGGGGTTGGGAATATTTTTACATTGAATCCAATGTAAAATCGGGTCCCAGGGACCCGATTTACATTTCATAAAAAAAAAAAAATCGGGTCCAAAATCGGTCGGTCGCGTCGATCGCATCGCATGCGACCAAATCGCATGCGATGCGATCGACCCGATTTTTCCGACACGACCACCCCGATGTAAATCGGTGTGGCCGTGCTAGGAAACAAGTACCGTATTTTTCAATTCATACACCCCCTGCCTGCAGCTCTCCGAGATTATGTGTGAAAAATCGCATGTAATTCATGTGTAAGAAAAGGCACATCATGTGCCAAATCTTATTGAGCTCTCTCAGGTAGGGGTAGGGTTAAGGTCAGGGTTAGTCTGCAGAAGAGGACAGGCTAGGGTTAGGCACTAGGGGGTAGTTAGGATTAAGGTCCGGGTCAGGCTGCAGAAGGGGAGAGTTAGGCTTAGACACTGGGGTGGATAGTTAGGGTTAGGCATTAGGGGGTCGAGAAGGGCTAAAATGACTAAAACTTGACAATTTGTCAGTTAAACGTTTCACCCTGTCTATCCTAGACACTGTCTAATTAGTGACCCTGTCAGCCTATTGCATGCTGACATAATGGCTGTCTATATATACAGAGCCGATCCCTTAATCCACACCCCATGTATGTGTTTGGCACTTATACATTATCTGCTGACCAGCAATGAGTAGCTCATGGAAGTTCTGTTTTATACTTACAGGGAAGTATGGGGGCTCCATCCCAAGGGATTCCATGGCGACCCAATCGATGTGCTGGAAGAAGGGGTGGTGGCGGATGTTGTCAGTAACTCCTGGTTCTTGGCCCAGATGGTTATTGACAAGCTGAAAAAGGTATTTGGATGTAATTATACAGCACAGTTGCTCAATACAATCATTGTACAAACATTTCTGCTGCCGCCACAGAAGAATATAAAGGGATTTCTCCATGGCCACAGTATGTTACTACTGACATTCTATCTGGGATCTGTTGTGTGTCTCACATTACATTCCCCTTCCAAGAACATGTAACCATTCTGCCATTTCCTGTCATATGTGTCCTAAAGGTCCGTACACACTGGGTGATTATGCTGTGTGTGTGTGTGCACAGCGATGATCGCTATCATCGCTGAGGGGGAAAGCTGCTCAGTGCATACACACTGGGCGGCTTTCCCCCTGCCCGGCGGGGAGGACGGCTTTGCATAGTGCAGAGCTATGCAAAGCCGTCCTCAAAGCCGCTCATCTGCTTGTAATAGCAGCAGATGAACGGCTTTACTGGCGATGATGTGGGAGCGCGCAGCAGCACTCACCGCCGGGGCACACACACTGGGCGGCTTTGAGCTGAAAGCCGCTCAAACCTGCTGAGTATGTGCTCCATTGTGATGCTCTTTATATTTATTAATCCTATTTATAAAATGCAGAAAAGTCACCTATCAATAAAAAAACACCCATGTAGATCTTTTACTCCTCTATCAATAGTTATAGCATAGCTAACAGCTGCGTCAGCCGTCGCCAAAAGATTCAGCTATTTTCCGTAAAGCCGCAATTCACTGCTGCACAATGCGCGGCATAGCAGGGCATATGGTATGCGTACACTCCCACTATGCATACACTTATATAGGAGCTGGCTGGTGCGGGCGCATGCACCCTGCTGCTTTATGGGAGCCTGCTTTGATGCGCTCACACTGCAATCCCACTACAGCAAGCTGCTATACGCAGCAAAGCTGTAGCAGGACACATCTGTAGTCAGTAATAGTGGCCGGCTGTCAGAGTGCAGAGTTTACTTGTAGCAGTAATTGGACAGTAGAG
This sequence comes from Crinia signifera, assembly GCF_055691185.1. NCBI lineage: Eukaryota > Metazoa > Chordata > Amphibia > Anura > Myobatrachidae > Crinia > Crinia signifera. The sequence goes on from NC_139217.1 coordinate 152,998,077, forward strand.
TAGATCAGATACTCTGGTTTTCAATAGAGATCAGAGGACTGAACAGATTGTTCCTATAACACAGTGACTAATGGTTACTTACATCCAACATCTTATAAAGTTATATACAACCAATGACATCATTTATATTAATAATTTATGAATGTAATATCATATTTACCATGTTAATGAGGTCCATGGCGGCAGATTCTGTTGCGCAGAATCTTGAGTGAGCAGCATGACCTCCGGTTATCATTTCGTTCAGGATGACTCCAAATGAGAACCAGTCTTCGCCAATCATGTACTCCTTGCCGAAATACAGCTACCAGAGGAGAGCAATTGGTTACCAACATTTTAATAATAATAATCACTTTGTTTTTTAATTTTTGCTTTTTTTTTGTAAATTAACAAAATAGCGGTAAAGATAACCCCTACATGTTATAGTAACAGCAGCAATATTTTATATTGTTTATAAATAATAAGTACTTTGCTGTTTTTAGGTATATTTTGTCCCGAGTTATTGCTCTTTCACTTGTATATGCCAGTTCACGTACTATATATTATTTACAGCAGCTGTCCTGCCAACACACGGCAACAGTCTCACGTCATCTTCCCATGGTAAGAGCCGGACCGGAAGTCGCATGTACCCGTTCCCATGGAGGACGCTATGGTGGAGGGTAGTCACTTAAGGTGATTTTGCTCAGTCCCATCAATGTCGATGCAATTTCGTCCGATTTTATGTAAATTGGGCACGTTTCGACATGTTTTAGATCCGATTCCGAACTGATGGTTACCCTTTGAGCGCTTATTGTATGTACAGTATGCACTATTTCCATCTTTATCACTCTTGAGATTATTACTTTGTGCATGATATGTTTGCAGCACTTTGGGTTCAGCTGCGCACTTTGGTCTGATTTGTATTTTTCAATCATGATCATTCCGGTGTGTACCCAACATAAGAGTCGTATTGTTTACTGTTAATTCTGCACCAGACCCAGAAGTCCAATGCCAGAGCTGCATCGCAATTGACAGCTCTTATGGAAAGAGCTGTCCTCTGCATTAATAATCGCATATGTTAGTGCATATGGGATTATTAATAATGCGGTACCCGGGGAATGCTGGTGGTGGGGGGGGGGGGGGGGGGGGGGGATGTAAGTGCATCTTCCACATGGAGAGAAATTGCCAACACTTGGCAGAATCAGAATTACCCAGAAATGTGCAACGATGCATGTGCGTGCTACAGTGAATACTTTTTACCCAACTTGGCTATATGCCGTCACATACAGGGTTGGAATCAGGCCCCATGTACATAGTTACATGAGGAAACAGTAGGAAACCCTTTGCATTTACCTCAGGAATAATGACACCACACCTTCTAGCACAGCCAGTAACACCCTCGTCTCTAGGCGTGATCTCAAGGGCCAGACCGAAGTCGGCGATCTTGAGATGTCCTGTTGGAGTCACCAAGATGTTCTCTGGTTTTAGGTCGCTGTGAAGAAAATAAAATCTTTGTTTTCATACAAACAGGAATTATTTGGTACATAAATTATATTGCACGTTACATGTGTACATTCTAACTAATAATAGTTTCATATGTTTGAGACCAAGGACTAATGTAATCATATTTACTGTAGGTTAGTGTCCATGTGATTCCACCATGTCATGTACATCTGTATGTGTTCTGCAGAATTCTAGGTTATTTAATAGTGGAACCTTCCTCGGCCCAATAACCCCTGTGATACTAATATGTGTGGTTACAGCATACTGTAAATAACTAGTGATATTGATGTCATAGGAAGCGGCAAATGGAGGCTGATGCTGGTCGTTCCCAGCTGGGGAAGGGGAGCAGCTTATAAATGGGGTCAGTTTATTCTTATTTGTAACCAGAAAAGAATTAATAACAATACACTGACACGTGGGCCAGGCAGCACATTGTGCTTATTGTGCTGTTATTCCCTGAGTGCAGCCGCTGCCATTTATCATTGGGGATTGTAAGCTTTTAGGGGTAATGGGCCTTATTCAGATCTGAGCTCATTACTAATTTGTTTGGAAAATGGGCAAAACCATGTGCACTGCAGTTGGGGCAGATGAAACCTGTGCAGAGAGAGTTACATTTGGGTGGGATGTGCTGAAACTGAAATCTAAATTGCAGTGTAAAAATAATGCAGCCAGTATTTACCCTGCACAGAAACAAAATAACTCTCTATAAATGTTACATTTGCCCCACCTGCAGTGTACATGGTTTTGCCCATTTTCCAAACAAATTTGTACTGAGCTCAGATCTGAATAAGGCACAATGGGTGAGTTATTTACCTGTGTAGTGAGTGCCAGACACCTTTAGATTCATATAAATAGCAATTGGAGATGGAGTTAAAGGAACCATATTAGGTGAAGTTATCCAACCTGTGTCCATCCACCTCTTCCGCAATTATTTATTTTAGCTTTCCTTAATTTGTCATCTGTCACTCCTGCTCCTCTTACTTCCCTTACTACACCTCTCATAACCTCCGTCCTCCTCTTTTTTTATGTACCTCCCACTCCTTCCAACTTATTACCCTGCACCTCTCACTCTCTCCCTCCACCTCCTTCCCCTCCACCTCCCACTTCTTTCTCCTCTGCACCTCCCACTCCATCCCTCCACCTCCTTTCCCTGCATGTCTACTCCCTCCTTGCTCCTCTGCGCCTCCCACTCCCTCCCTCCACCTGCTTCCCATGCACCTCTCACTACCTACTTCCTCCTCTTTCCTCTGCACCTCCCCCTCCACCTCCTTCCCCTGCACTTCTAAACCCATCCTTCCACCTCCTTCCCCTGCAACTCTCACATCCTCCTCCTTGCCCTGCATCTCTCACTCCCTCTTTCCTCCTCTACACCTCCCACTTCCTTCCTCTACCTCCTTCCCCTGCACTTCTTACTCCATCCTTCCACCTCCTTCCCCTGCACCTCTCCCTCCCTTCCTCCACCTCCCTCCTCTGCACCTCTCACTCCCTCCCACCTCTTTCCCCTGCACTTCTCAGCACCTCCTTCCCCTGCACCTCTCACTCCCTACTCAATACTCTCCTCAGCCATAATTGACAATAAAAGCATAAAACAATTGTGCAGAGACAGCCTCTGTGTCTACTGAGAGCTGTAGATGACGATTGTACATTACTATGTAAAGGAGGCCATGTAACATGTAATTGGGAAATATGTGCTAATTGGTAACATGTATAGCGTGTAGAATGTAGGAAGCAGACATGATCAGTATATTATGTTCTGCATTATACACTCCATAGTAATATCGCTTTATTATACTATTATCATACTGTAACTATATAATTACCCATGGACTATTCCCTTGGAATGGAGGAATTGAATCCCGCATACTATCTCTGCTGCATAGAATCTGTTGGATAGAAAACAGGTTAATGTTACATTGTAGGATGTATAAATAATGGGTGTGGTATAGGGGTCCGACAGTCGGGATCCCGACAGTCATTAGCCTGACATCGGGATCCCGACTGGCCGGACTCAGACAGCATGGTGAGCGCAACAGAGCCCCTTGCGGACTCGCTGCGCTCGCCACACTGGGGGCACAGAGGCTCGCTACGCTTGCCACCTATTGTATTCTTCCTCTATGGGGGTCGTGGACCCCCGCGAGGGAGAATAGCCGGTGGCCGTCGGGCACCCGGCTGTCTGTGTTTTGACAGTCGGGATCCCGTCATCGGGTAAATGACTGTCGGGATCCTGACTGTCGGGACCTCGTCCGGCCCCCATAAATAATGGCTGTGATTCCCAGATGACGCTCCCCCATTCTCTGACAAAGGCCTCATTTGGTTTGTTTCACATTCACCAGCTGAGGTTTCCCATATGAGGTTAATATGAGGTTTCCCATATGAGGTTAATATGAGGTTTCCCATATGAGGTTAATATGAGGTTTCCCATATGAGGTTAATATGAGGTTTCCCATATGAGGTTAATATGAGGTTTCCCATATGAGGTTAATATGAGGTTTCCCATATGAGGTTAATATGAGGTTTCCCATATGAGGTTAATATGAGGTTTCCCATATGAGGTTAATATGAGGTTTCCCATATGAGGTTAATATGAGGTTTCCCATATGAGGTTAATATGAGGTTTCCCATATGAGGTTAATATGAGGTTTCCCATATGAGGTTAATATGAGGTTTCCCATATGAGGTTAATATGAGGTTTCTGTTTTTGTGCATTGGTGCAATTCACTTCATATTGGGGGTTATTCTGGTTGATTCACAAGGCTACGAATTTGCAGCCTTGCGAATCCATGTAACCCCGCAGTGCGAATGGTGGTACGCCGTCCCACCATTCGCAAGGGTGATTCGCTGGCAGGGACTGCGAATGGATGTTACACAGAGTCTAGGTCGACAGGTTCATTAATTTGACAGCATCAAAAGGTCAACACGGATTAGGTCTACAGTCAAAAAGTCAACATGGGGTTTTCACATTTTTTCGTCCCAAATGTTGTACGCATGGTGGCGGGGGGTGGGGCATTCGCTCACCCAGCAGGTGGCAGTACAGGTACTGGTACTGAATTAGGCCCTGAGTCTCAAACCATGGAATAGTAAATGCAACAGTTTTTATCTGAAATTTACATCTGACGTGTGTCATTTCCCAAACCACATACACAGCTGCCCCTTAGTACATGGCCACCTTCATGTTGCTGCACACAGTGATGACAGCAGCTGTATAATCCTGTCACATCTGACGTGTGTCATTTCCCAAACCACATACACAGCTGCCCCTTAGTACACGGCCACCTTCATGTTGCTGCACACAGTGATGACAGCAGCTGTATAATCCTGTCACATCTGACGTGTGTCATTTCCCAAACCACATACACAGCTGCCCCTTAGTACACGGCCACCTTCATGTTGCTGCACACAGAGATGACAGCAGCTGTATAATCCTGTCACAGCTGGAGTTTGTTACTACTAATAGTATTACTTTGCCCAATATAAGGTGACACATATAAGGCATGCTTTTCTATACTGTATTATCTATTGATACATCAGAACCCTTCTGACTGAATACAAAATGTATATGTATAATATATAATCTATCAGTAAGTCCTCCCTCTATCAGCAGCTGTAACAACACATTACTCTATATCCTCACCTTGCACTGGAGATGTCCATGGGCCCATTCCTCATCAGGAGACTACGGAAGTCTCCGCCACTGGCATACTCCATCCCAAAGAACACGTGATTCTGTGTATGGTAGAAACAATTGTGTTATTATAATATAATAACAGCAATAGCAAAGGTTAGCATGGCTTCTGTACCAATTGCATAAATAACCGTACGTAACTGCTGCTGCAAATAAAATACAAGAACACTGTCCGTAAAGTAAGGACAAAATCTGTAGTGTAAAGTCGTGGCAGCTGGACTGTTTTGTAGAAGAGATTTTTACGCATGCGCTGTACTGTTTGGGAAAAGTGACATCTGGTGGTCAATGAGTGTAATTGCAGGTTACATTTACAAGATTACATTACATTTATAACGCAATCTATAATGGGACTATAGCGCAAGGAGCAGGCGCGATTCATGCGCGATTTGCATAGCGCACGTTATGCGCAACGCAGCCACGATGTACTTGGCCACATCTGTACATGGCAGGACAGAGCTAGGGCAAGGGGAATGTCACCTTTGTCCAAAATAACTAAGTAAGGAGAAATTCTATACATTACTCATTCACTTCTCATCTTCTCATGGGAATATAATGGACAGTCTAGTGATGGCCATCGGTGCCTTTGCCATCGATGGTTGCCATCAATGGCAAAAGTGCAACAGGCCATCAATAGTGTAAAACTATGCAATGGGTGTCCATCGATAGTTTTACATATTGATGGTCATCTATTATGTTTGAGTGATTGGCCTGTAGGCCAATCAAAACAAATGGGCGGGGCTTCGCGGGTGTCGGGGGCAGAGCCATCTGGTTCTCCCCCATTGATGGCAAAAGTATTCAACATCGACCATAAACCATTGATGATTTTGAATCATCGATGGTCGATGGCCATCCCTAGGACTGTCATAGGGAGGGGACGGGACCAGGGGGGCGGTGCCTATGCCAACAGTACATAGGTGGACAGTCATTAGGCTGACCACTATAGGTCAATACGTCAACACATGAAATATGTCGACCTGCATTAGGTGGACATGATGAAAAGGTTGACACAACATTAGGTCGACATGTAAAAGGTTAGAGGCAGTCACAGCCGTACCGTGCTCTGATGGGAGAAGTAGCCATGGATGAGGAATGGGCACCCAGATGCAAGGTCTAGCACTTTTCTTTCCATGAATGCATGTTCTACGCCGATCTCTAGGAGCCATCTCTTGCTCATGACCTTCACAGCCAACAACTGGCTGTGAGCTGAGTGTGAGGCCAGGAGAACCTAGAGGAAATATTACAGTGTTAACCTCATAACTACAGTGTCCTGGTGACGTCATCCCTTGTGGGTCCCTAACACTAAGCTGAAAGGCCCCCATACAGTTATTCCATTTGGGCCAATTTCATCTGAATCTGATGGATCAGGCTGAGCCATGTGTATGACATGCCATCGGATCCAGTGCATGCTCCCCTATCATAACGAAGGCTAACGGATGGCATGCGATGTTGCCATCCGAAAAGATCCAGGGCAGCTCCAGGGGGGGATGGCCATACACTTATGTGATACATTGCAATAGTGTATGGCCAGCTTTACATCTGGGCCACGGAATCCCCCCATGCTGGTAAAGCCCAGCCACCACCGGGCACCACCCTAGAAATATGCTTTTGTGTTACTGTTAATAAGAAAATGAGCTATTTGCTAAGGAGTGATACATAAGTGATGGACATAAATTAGACTGTGTTACACTGGTAAACAATAATAAAGTGCTACATTGAATGCTACCATGTGATGCCCCAAGCAGCCAGGCCGTACCCACTCTGGTGTATTATATAATACTTTTACTGCCAGAGATTTTGCACCTTGCAGGTTGCGTATCAGTGCAGCAGCATCTTCTACACAATGTAAAGATGTTTCACACGTATATAAGTGCCACATGTAATACAGGCAACATTCCCTGATGTTCTAGCTGATGCTGCACTGATAATGTAAGAAAAGGGGCCACTCTATAGCGGTAGGAGGTCACACATTACACAGTGCGTCTATCCTTCCATGCTTCTATCACCCCACATACTGTAACCTTATTACAGTGACTACTAGAAGAGGTCGCCCTACCCGAACCATCGGACACTGTAGTGTTATATTATAGCGGGGGAATGTTACACATCATGCAGTTATACTGTGTGCAATATCATTACATGGAATGGTGAATCACAACTGACATTGAATGATATTGCACTGCAGCCTTGTTCACCTCTAATAATATGGAGACATATAGTAATTCCCCTGTGACAACTGAAACCTCATTGCTTACCTTCCCAAAACCACCTTGGCCTAACTGATGGTGAAACGTCAGTCCCTGGATGGTACGAGAGACTGCATCTCTGAGGCAGGATGATGGAGCACTGCTGGTTTCTAATGGAGAGAGAAGCCAGAGGAGAACATTTCAACAGTGCCCATATATGATAGAACATGAATTAAGGTGACATTTATATTACCATGCCCCCCAACTTTGGCAGAGAAGGAAGAGGGATGCTTGTGTGTGCCCAAATTTCTGTGGGCGTGGCCTCCTGCTCCATGGGTGTGACCTATACTCATGGAACTGCTGCGAGGCACGCCCCATCTATACAGCTATGGGGGCATGTCCAGCACTTAGTGAGCTGCTGGCCATGCTCCCAGTCGCTCTGCCTTCCTGAATAGATGCAGTGCGCATGCACACAGCATTAAATCCCCACTGAGCAGCGGCAGGCAGGGGGGATTCCCTGCTGCCCCACCATCACCAGCACCGAATGCTGCTGGCCCTGGGTGGGATGCCAGACCGTTGAGAAGAATGTATAAACTCAACATTGGGTATCTTTATGCATACACTGTAACAAAACTCAACCTTTATCAACTTATACCTTATAACCTTAACACTTAAAATAAGACACGGACACAAGTGCAGGCATTTCAAAAATGAATGTCAAATTTATTGATTGACGACTATGACCTGACTATATATGGTGGCGGCACTAAAGAACAGTCATGGGAAAGGGGTAACATCACACGCGATTCACACACCGCTGGTGATCAACCCTCCCTTCATAACCCACCTGTGCGGGTGGTGTAAGCCATCTCCCATCCAGGAGCATGGGCTAATGACATATCTATGGCCCTTATTCTGGTTGGTGCGGTCGAGCCGCATATGCGGCTCCGACCGCACCAGACGAATCCCCGCCCACCCTACGGATCGCCACGGCCGTCCGTACACGGACGGCTGGCGATCCGCATAAAAATGGTGGAGGCTACGCCTCCACCATGGTGGGAGCTGCCCCCTGCATTCGATGGTCGTCGACCATCGAAGGCAGGTCCGCACGCCGCGGCAGCTCCCGCAAGCTGAGACCACACGGACAATCGTCCGTGTGGTAGCTTGTATGGGGGCTGAAAGCTGACATCCGGCGACGTCAGCTTTCCGCCCCCATGAGTTGCGTCATGCCCTCATTAGCATGCGTACGCCCCGCGTTTGCATGGGAACGCCCATGAAACGCGGGGCGTATACATAGGGAAATAAGGGCATGAAGCCCCTCACTCCCCTATACGCCCCCTTTGCGGCGTAGTAAATTTATGTGCGGCGAATTCGCCTGCACATGCGCAGATTGACCTCTGCGCATGTGCAGACGGAAAACATCGGCGGTACGGCCGCACGCGGGCCGTACCGCTCGAATCTGAATAAGGGCCTATGTCGGGAGAGTGCACCCACTATTTACATATTATTGCATATCATAGCCTGCCAACTCCTCCCCTGTACACCCATTGGCTATTCCCTACCTCATCAGATCTCATAACAAGTACAACATGCTACTTATAGTGACAGCATCAAAGAACCCTTCAGTGGTTTATGTCTTCTCAGTGCTTAATCAGCCATCGGTTCTCTTTATAGCAGAGAAACAGGGTAAAGTGACCAGAAAATCAGCCAAGTGACATGAAGATTTCCATTCAGTTATCCTACTGAGGAAAATGTTAGTCCAGTAGCATCAGGAGGCTAAGCTATTTTGCTTAGAGATTTTATTTTATGAAAACAGGACAGAGCGATGCACATTGTCATATGCACACGTGTGCAGCTCTGACGGGAGAAGTACATATCCAACTCCACCAACTGTATCTTGTCCCCATTGGGTAATGCTATCTTCAGATAAGGGGGCAGTGTGCAACAAATAAGGTACTTATGTATTAGCAGGGCGCCCATTGCGTAGTGGTGTAATCAGAATACCAATACACCACTATGCTGGCTACGTAAACTACGTAATTTACGTAACTGGAGCTGTGCTAATACATAATGGATCGTATCCCCACTATCCACGTCATACCCCCATTATCCACGGGGATGTGGAGTTAATTTTATAAAGTGTGGCGAGTGTAGTGTGCCACCTGAGCCCGAAGTATGGCGAGCCCCGCGAGGTGTCCCTTCGCGGGGCTCGCTGCACTCGCCACGCTTCGCTCGCCCACGTGGATAATGGAGGTATGACTTGGATAGTGGGGATATGATTGTGTTAGTGTGTGTGTGTAGTTTGTGTGTAGTGCATCATACTTGCCCCTCAACGATGTCCACAGCGCCTCCGGCAGTCGGATCCCCGCACAGGCGGGCATCATGACAGTCCTCCCCGGCAGCAATGTACGCAATAAGCGTAGTGCCGCTGGGGGAGCAGGGAAACCATGTGATGCTCCCCCAGCGGCATTTCAGTGAATTACATGCATTGCTCCGGCGGCCACCATATCTCCCCCCTCCGGCCGCCCGCCCAAGCTCTGCCACTGCCCGCCAGGATGTCCCTCTCTGGCCACCCGCAGAAACTCCGGCGCTGGCCGCCGGGATGTCCCCCGCCGGCCACCCTAAGCAGTAAGTCACATACAGTATTAGCCGGGCGCCCGTCAGTGGCTACGTTGTCAGCGTAGCCGGGTGCCCAGCAAATACATCAGTACCACAAATAATTATTGGCTGAGTAAGTTACATGGTCAGAGGAATAATTGTATGGTTGGATAGAGACCACTTCTGGTGGACACTTCGTCCCTCCCTTATTGGTTGGGTATAGGAGACGGATGCCAGCAGCTGTTTATGCAATTGACCCATCACGCTTTTTATGTTTAATCTGAGGAAGGGGCTGGAGGGGAGGAGCTTATGTACCGCTCTCATTAAGTGCTGACTACCTTTATCTACATCTCTATCTGCTTCTCTCACAGACAGTGATCAGCGCTGGGCCTTACCCACTTACACTACCTATAACGACTATTATAAAACTGGCACTTGTTAATATTAAACATGATTTACAGAAATCATTTTTAAAACTGATGGGATAACTAGTCTGTTAAATTAATAAAAATAAACAGCAGAAATATCTCCTTTACTGTCAGCAAGAAAAACGCTGCTGCTGGCGGAGAGAGGGAGTCACACTGCAGGGGGGGACAGATTATAGGAGAGAGTCACGCTGCAGTGGGGACAGAATATAGGAGGGAGTCACGTTGCTGGGGGATAGGCTGCAGGAGGGAGTCACGCTGCGGGTGGACAGTCTATAGGAGGGAGTCACGCTGTGGGGGGTGACAGACTGCAGGGGGGAGCCACGCTGCAGTGGGGACAGATTATAGGAGGGAGTCATGCTGCGGGGGGATAGACTTCAGGAGGGAGTCAAACTGCAGGGGGGGTGAGAACGGTGCATGGGGGAGTCATGCTGCAGGGGGGGGGGGCAGAAAGTGAGTCGCGGTGGTGAGACCAGTGCATGGATTTGTCATGCCGGGGGGGGGGGACAGACTGAGGGAGCAGGGGATCCAGCACAACACAGTTATCTTGGTATACCTGTACTGCTAAATAAAAGTGTCACTGGATTTAACAATAAGGGACAGTAGATATCATTGAATTAGATTTGGATGCATGTAACTGAGCATTTTGTACATAAATTCATGGAGATGTATTTTGTAATATAAGTAGTAGACACAGAGGCCTCAGCACCTAGCTCCCATACTACAGCTACCAAACTACATTCAGTGCCTGTATAACCACCGTGTGTGTGTATGTATCACTTACTTCTTCGGTCTGCATCTGCTTGTGGGTCTTCTCTCTTCTTTCTTACCGCGCTGGTCTCCTCTGAGCAGGGTGATGTCCTCCTGCAGATCTTCTTTCTCCTTGTGGCCGCCTTCCTCCTCGTCGCCGTCCTTTTCTGCATGCCAAAACTCCACTTGGCCTTCCACCGCATGGCCAAACTCCACCTGGTCATCCTCCGCATCGCCATGCTCCACATCGCTATCTTCGTAGCCGTCCTCTTCATCTCTTCTCTCTGCAAAGCCGTCCTCCTGCACGTAGCAATCTTGCCTGTAGCTCTCCTCCACATCTCTAGCTACCAACTGTCATCTGCCTACCAACTGCCACTTTTGCAGCAGAGGGTGGAAAGTAAACAGCTTGGTTGCCATAACAACATTCAAAGCAGCAAGTGCTGTGCTGTGGCATTACCCAGTTATATCTGTGCACTACATACAAGTTGTATATGTTATATCAATTGGGGGGAATGTGTGATATTAGCATTGGATTTAATAGTGATTTCCTAAATGATGGTGGGGGGACATTTTTATAAGCAGACTGATTAGAATACAATTTATATATATTGAGGTACATATTTGGGGTACTTGTGTATTATCCACTAATACCACTAATTAAGGTATGCGATGGACCCGATTTCAGACTTTTTCAGGGCTGAGTATTTTAAAATCGGGTCACATCGCATAATCAGCACTGACGGCATGGCACTCATACAGGAGGGGGGGAGTGGGTTGCGGCGGCTTTGGGCCGTGGGAACGCCCAGCATTTCACGGACGTTCCCGGGGTTTCCGGTAGCAGGTGGCTGACATCACATGATGTTAAGGGTCCCATACATCAGCAATTAATTGTGACAATTTTTTAGATATGGAGATGATTGCCACAATTAATATTAGATGTCTGGGCTCCCGCTTTTGGCAATCCCAATCAAAATCGCCAATCAATTGCTTAATCAGGTGTTTAAACATGTTTAATAATCTGGTATTATCTGCAGATGTTTTTTATATGTGTGGGCATTCCCAATTCATCTTCTTCATCTATTTACATTATGAACAGCTGAAATGACAATCGATTGGGCAATTTCCAGATATGAAGATGCAATCTTTAGATGGAAAAATCTGCCGATCACTGAAATAAATCTGTAATGTGTGGGCAAAGTCAGATAGATTGTAAAATCCATTTATCTGGCCAAAAAATCCCTGGATCTGGAAATCCATTAATTGTGATTGCTGATGAATGGGGCCCATTATTAGCCGCTCGCCCTGTCTTCAGCCGGAAGCCCTTAAATATAACTCAGTCTCCACTGACTTATATGTGTGAGCCCTGCAGAAATCATTAGATGGTCACCAACCATCGAATGATTTCTCCAGCAGCGGGACATGTAAGGGGATGTGTTTTCATACCATGGTTGCAAAGGGGATACGGCGGCGGGAGGTCAGCGATTCGTGGGGGCGGGCAAACTGGCACTCGATAAGCTGCGAGCTTTGCAATTTACTGAGTTAACCAGAATCAGGCCCATAGTGTACTGATGTACTGCGGAGTATAGGGGATATGTATTGTAGTGATGTAGTGCGGAGCATAGGGGATATATAGTGTAGTGATGTAGTGCGGAGTATAGGGGGTATGTGTTGTAGTGATGTAGTGTGGAGCATAGAGGATATATAGTGTAGTGATGTAGTGCAGAGTATAGGGGGTATGTATTGTAGTGATGTAGTGCGGAGCATAGAGGATATATAGTGTAGTGATGTACTGCGGAGTATAGGGGGTATGTATTGTAGTGATATAGTATGGAGTATAGAGGATATATAGGGAAGGGATGTAGTGCAGAGTATAGGGGGTATATAGTGTAGTGCGGAGTGTAGGGGGTATATAGTGTAGTGATGTAGAGCGGAGTATATGGGGTATGTAGTGTAGTGATGTAGTGCAGAGCATAGGGGGTATATAGTGTAGTGATGTAGTGCAGAGTATAGGGGGTATATAGTGTAGTGATGTAGTGCAGAGTATAGGGGGTATATAGTGTAGTGATGTAGTGCAGAGTATAGGGGGTATATAGTGTAGTGATGTAGTGCAGAGTATAGGGGTATGTAGTGTAGTGATGTAGTGCAGAGTATAGGGGGTATATAGTGTAGTGATGTAGTGCAGAGTATAGGGGGTATATATAGTGTAGTGATGTAGTGCAGAGTATAGGGGGTATACAGTATAGTATAAGGATGTAGTGTGAATTATAGGGGGTATATAGTGTAGTGCAGAGTATAGGGGGTATATAGTGTAGTGATGTAGTACAGAGTATAGGGTTTATATAGTTTAGTGATGTAGTAGGTAGTATAGGGGTATATAGTGTAATGATGTACTGCAGAGTATAAGGGTTGTATAGTGTTGTTATGTGGTGTGAAGTATAGGGGTTATATAATATAGTTTAGTGATGTAGTGCGGAGTATGAGGGGAATATAGTGTATTGATGTTGTGAGGAGTATAGGGGTTATATAGAGTAGTGATGTAGTGTGAAGTATAGGGGGTATATAGTGTAGTGATGTAGTGTGAATTATAGGGAGTATATAGTGTAGTGCAGAGTATATGGGGTATATAGTGTAGTGCTGTAGTACGGAGTATAGGGTTTATATAGTTTAGTGATGTAGGGGGAAATTTACTAAAGGAAATTTTTTTAAAAAATAGGTGTATTTGTATCCAGAAATACAGTTATTTTTGACATTTACTATCCCGAAAATACGGCAATTCGTAGTCGTATTGATGTGCTATCAATACGAATACGAATTGCCGTATTTTCGGCATAGTAAATGTCAAAAATAAGTGTATTTCTGGATACAAATACACCTATTTTTTTACAAATTTCCTTTAGTAAATTTTCCCCCCGTAGTATGTAGTATTGGGGTATATAGTGTAGTGATGTACTGCGGAGTATAAGGGTTGTATAGTGTAGTTATGTAGTGTGAAGTTTAGGGGGTAGATATTATAGTTCAGTGATGTAGTGCGGAGTATGAGGGGTATATAGTGTATTGATGTTATGAGGAGTATAGGGGTTATATAGAGTAGTAATGTAGTGTGAAGTATAGGGGCATATAGTGTAGTGATGTAGTGCGGAGTATGAGGGGTATATATAGTGTATTGATAAAGTGAGGAGTATAGGGGTTATATAGAGTAGTAATGTAGTGTGAAGTATAGGGGATATATAGTGCAGTGATGTAGTGCGGAGTATGAGGGGTATATAGTATAGTGAGGTACTATGGAGTATAGGGTTTATCTAGAGTAGTGATGTAGTGTGAAGTATAAGGGGTATACAGTGTAGTGATGTATTGCAGACCTTAGGGGGTATATAGTATAGTGAGGTACTGTGGAGTATAGGGGTTATCTAGAGTAGTGATGTCGTGTGAAGTATAGGGGGTATATAGTGTAGTGATGTAGTGCGGAGTATGAGGGGTATATAGTATAGTGAGGTACTGTGGAGTATAGGGGTTATCTAGAGTAGTGATGTAGTGTGAAGTATATGAGGATATATAGTTTAGTGATGTAGTGCTAAGTATAGGGGGTATATAGTTCATTGATGTAATGCGAAGTATAGGGGTTATATAGTGTAGTGATGTAGTGCTAAGTATAGGGGGTATATAGTGTAGTGATGTAGTGATAAGTATAGGGGGTATATAGTGTAGGGGTATAGGTCCATAATTGCTGACGCTGAAAATTTGTAGACCAAGCCTGAATCAGGTCCATAGTGTAGTGATTAGGTGCTGTATATATGGCTTATATGGGACCTTATTCTGGTCCACTTGCTCCCCCGCACGTTCACACGCGTGAGCAATTTTTGCATAATGCGCATGTGCATATGCTAGGTGTGAAGAGTATAGGGGGTATATAGTGTAGTGATGTTACGCAAAACATCCATTCGCAGCTGTGCGGGTGAATTCGTCGAACGAAGGGGGGGGGGGGGGGGTTAATCCACAGGTTATACAGGGCCAGATGGAGCTGCAGCTCCAGGCCTACACATAAAGTAGGCCCATCATCATGGCACCATGATGATCACGGGCTGGGCACAGTGTGGGCCATAAATCATGTTTGTATTTTGATGTGTTTAGCAAGAAATTGGTTCTTATAGTGTATGGGTTCTACATTGCATTGGCCTCACCTCCTCCACTTCTCATAATAGGCCCTTGTACATTATCAGCAGAGCCGTGAGTAGAGTGGCCAATGATTTGGCCCCAATATTGCCCAATATTTCGGGATTAGACTACTCTAATGCTGGGCAGCGTCTGAGCACTTGCTCAGACGCTGCCCAGCTGCTCCGAGTCCTGTGCCGGCTGTGCAGCTCAGATGCGCAGCGTGATGTGGTCAGAGGTCATGCTGGGCGTCACATTGTGCAGCCAACCGAACACGCCCCCCCGCACCGCCGCCGCTTTCTACAACTGGAGGCTCTTCGCTGAACGGAGGACTTTGGTGTTTATTTGTGTAATCCCGAATTGGATCTGGACTTCTTTTACCGACCGCAGAGAACTTTGGATGACGGATTCCGGACCATCATCCTTTGTATTTCAAGCGCTTTTGAGAACTGATTCAATTCAGATTCTCCATTCCATCCGGTACTTAGCCATTTTCTTTTCTTGTACTATCACATCACATGTTTGTCGTATATCAATAAAAGTGGTATTGCACCATACTGTATGTATTTTTTCTACATTTATTTTGGTGTCTCATCCGGACCTAGATAAATGATCTATGGTTGTGAGGATTGGTGTTCCACTATCCAAATAAGCAGTCGATTTGGAAGAAGAGGAGACACTATTGGGACAAGAGGAACGTATGGTTATATATATCTGTATATGCTAGCCAGTATTTGGAGAAGTGGACCGTTCCTATATATCTAGGGACGTATTTTACATTCACAAGGGCGCCGGTGGAGGGAACATGCCATCTTTTGTCACTTTACATGACAGGCACTGTGACACTGTGTAATAGGGCAGGCACTCTCTGTAATAAGGAGGTCACTGTGACACTTTCTGTAATAGTGCGGACACTGCAATATTCTGTAAGAAGGCAGGCACTGCGACATTGTCTGAAAGAAGGCAGGCACTGTGACACTTTCTGTAATAAGACGGGCACTGTGTCACTCTCTGTAAGAAGGGGGGCACTGCGACACACTCTGTAAGAAGGCAGGCACTGCATCACTACATAAAAAGGCAGGCACTATAAAACTTTATTTATTCATAAACAGTTTCTTATATAGCGCATACATATTGAGCATCACTTTGGCACTGTGATACTCTGTAATAAGGCGGGCACTGCGACACTCTCTGTAACACTGTGTAATAAGGCGGGCACTGCAAAATTCTCTGTAATAAGGTTGGCACTTTGACACTCTCTGTAATAAGGTGGGCACTGGGACACTCTCTGTAATAAGGTAGGCAATGCACCACTCTCGGTGTAATAAGGAGGGCACTGTGACACTATTTAATAAGGAGGGCACTCTGACACTGTCAACACAAAAAGGTGGGCACTGCGACACTTTCTGTAATAATGCAGGCACTCCGACACTGTAATAAGGAGGGCACTGTGACACTATTTAAGTATGCGGGCACTGAGACTCTTACTGTCATAATGCGGGAACTGCGACACTCTGTAATAATGTGGGCACTACGACACTCTATGTAATAAGGTGGGCACTTCAACACTCTGTGTAGTAAGGCGGGAACTGCAACACTTTGTGTAATAAGGTGGACACTGCGACATTCTCTGTGTAATAAGGTGGGCACTGCAACACTCTCTGTGTAAAAAGGTGGGCACGGTACCACTCTGTGTAATAAGGAGGGCACTGTACCACTCTCTGAGTAATAAGGAGGGCACTGTGACAATCTGTTTTAATTTGAGCTCTGCTAGACTCTCTATGTAATAAGGTGGGCACTGGGACACTCTCTGTAATAAGGTGAGCACTGGGACACTGTCTATTAAGTAAGGCACTGCGACATGGTCAACATAAAAAGGCGGGCACTGCAAAACTTTCTGTAATAATGCGGGCACTGCGACACTCTGTGATAAGGAGGGCACTGCGACACTTACTGTAATATTGCGGGCACTACGACACTAATAAGGAGGGCACTGTGATACTGTTTAAGTATGCGGGCACTGTGACACTGTGTAATAAGGTGGGCACTTCAACACTATCTGTGTAATAAGACGGGTACTGCAACACTCTAATAAGGTGGGCACTGCGACATTCTCTGTGTAATAAGGTGGGCACTTTGACACTCTCTCTGTAACAAGGTGGGCACTGTACCACTCTCTGTAGTAGTAGTAGTAGCACGCTTATTTATAAGGTGCCACAAAGTGTCCACAGCGCCGTACATAGCAAACAAAAACACAAATGATAAGGTAACGTACAGGCTGCGTTGATAAAATACAGCATAAATAGGGGTATAGCTGGTAGAACTAAAATCAGCATCAGTTCTGAATTAGGTGTCGAAATTGTCGAGAAGACTGAAGATGAAGTAGAGGAAGGGAAGAACCGGGCAGGAGCACTGGTGAGGTAAAGAGGTAGGGTGAGTACGTGAGGAAGGAGGGCCCTACTCATAAGAGTTAACATACTAAAAGGAGGTGGGTGGACAAACGAAAAACAATAGGATAAGTAGGAACGGATGGGAAGGAGGCAGGATTGGAGGATCAAAAGAGGTTAGGAGGAGGGAAAGGCTAGTCGAAAAAAGTGGGTTTTGAGGGAGCGCTTGAAGAAGGTAAGGGAATCAGAGAGCCTGATGGGTGGCAGGAGGTTGTTCCAGTGCAGCGGGGGCAGCGCGAGAGAAGTTTTGGACACGGGAGTGGGAGGAGGTGATTAGGTGAGAGGTCAGTCGGAGGTCAGCGGCGGAGCGGAGAGGACGGGAGTGAGTGTGGATAGAGATCAGTGAAGAGAGGTAAAGAGCGGTGGAGGAGGAGAGAGCTTTGTAGGTGGTGGTGAGGATTTTAAAGAGAACTCGGAAAGGAATGGGGAGCCAGTGAAGAGATAGACAGAGGGGGGAGGTGGAGGTAGAGCGGCGGGAGAGGAAGATGAGCCTAGCAGCATCGTTAAGAATGGATTGGAGAGGTGCAAGGCGGGTGAGAGGTAGCCCAGAGAGAAGGATGTTGCTGTAGTCAAGGCAGGAGATGACAAGAGAGTGAATGAGAATTTTGGTTGCGCCAGTGGAGAGGAATGGTCTGATGCGCGAGATGTTGTGTAGGTGAAAGCGGCAAGACTGTGAGAGAGCACGAATGTGGGGGGTGAAAGAGCGGGAGGAGTCAATGATGACAACGAGGCAGCGCGTTTGGTCGATGGAGGTGATCTTGGTTTCACCAATGCTGATGGAGATAGTGGGAGAAGAGGGGATGTTCAGGGGATGAAAGATTAGAAGTTCAGTTTTAGCCATGTTTAGTTTCAGGAAGCGTTGGGTCATCCGGGCTGAGATGGCCGTGAGGCATTCGGAGACCTTGGACAGGAGTGATGGGGATAGGTCGGAGGAGGAGAGATAGATTAGGGTATCATCAGCATAAAGGTGGTAATGGAAACCATAAGAGCTGATGAGGGTGCCCAGAGAGGTGGTGTAGAGGGAGAAGAGGAGAGGGCCAAGGACTGACCCTTGGGGAACACCGACTGGCTGCGGGGTAGTAGGAGAGGAGGAACTCGGAGTGGAGACGGAGAAGGAGCGATCGGAGAGGTATGAGGTGAACCAGGAGAAGACCGTGCCAGTGATGCCAAAGGAGGGGAGGGTGTTAAACAGGAGAGGGTGGTCAACAGTGTCAAAGGCAGCCGATAGATCAAGATGGATGAGGATAGAGAAGAGGCCTTTGGATTTAGACGATAGTAGATCGTTAGTGACTTTGGTCAGGGCAGTTTCAGTGGAATGTAAAGGGCGGAACCCAGAATGGAGGGGGTCTAGAATGGAGTTAGCAGTAAGGTGGCTTAGGAGACCATTATAGGTCAGACATTCTAGGAGCTTGGAGGCAAAAGGTAGGAGGGAGATGGGCCTGTAGTTGGATGGAGAGTTGGGGTCCAGATTTTTTTTTTGAGAATTGGGGAGACAAGAGCGTGTTTGAAGGAGGAAGGGAAGGTCCCAGAGGAAAGGGAAAGATTAAAGAGGTGAGCCAGGTGAGAGCAGACTGAGGGACGGAGACGACGGATAATATTGGAGGGGATAGGATCGAGCGAGCAGGTGGAGGGAGAAGCGGATTGAAGGATAGAGTGGACTTCAGCAGCAGTGGTGGGGTAAAATGAGGACAGGGGTGGGAAGGAGTGGAGTGGGGATGTAGGAGGGGAGGAGGGAGAGGGTGAGGTCATGGCAGCAGCGATGGCACTCCTAAGAGAGGAGATTTTGAAAAGTAGGTAGCAAAATCAGCGGCTACGATGGAGGATGGAAGAGCTGGAGGAGGGGGGGGGGGAGAGCAAGGAGTTGAAGGTGGCGAAGAGCCTGCGGGGGTTGGATGATTGGGAAAGGATGAAGGTCTTAAAGTAGGATTCCATGGACAGAGCAAGGGCAGAGCTGAAGGAGGAAAGAATGAATTTGAAATGGAGATAATCCGCGAGGGAGCGTGATTTCTTCCAGAAGCGCTCAGCAGTGCGAGAGCACTATTTAAGGAATCGGGTGATAGCGAGTGCCACAGTTGGGGGTTGGAGCATCGAAGGAGGATAGAGGAGGGAGGGCAGGCAGAGTTCAATGCCGAAGATAGCGTGTCATTATAGAGGGAGGCGGCGAGGTTTGGGCAGGACATGACGGCGATTGGGGCGAGAAGAAGACACAGCGCGTTTGAGAAGACAGCAAGATCTAGTGTGTTGACGTTATGCCGTGAGACAATGCGGGCACTGCGACACTTTGTGTAATAAGGCGGGTAATGCAACACTCTGTGTGTAGTAAGGCATGCACTGCGACATTCTCTGTGTAATAAGGTTGGCACTGCGACAGTCTCTGTGCAACAAGGCGGGCACTGCACCACTCTCTATGTAATAAGGAGGGCACTGCAACACTGTGTAATAAGGAGGGCACTACGACAATCTGTTATAATGTGGGCACTGCGACACTCTCTATATAATAATGTTGGCACTGCTGCACTCTCTATGTAAAAAGGTTGGCACTGCGACAGTCTCTGTGTAACAAGGCAGGCACTGTACCACTCTATGTAATAAGGAGGGCACTGCAACACTCTGTGTAATAAGGAGGGCACTACGACAATCTGTTATAATGTGGGCTCTGCGACACTCTATGTAATAATGTGGGCACTGCAAGACTCTTTGTAATTATTCATAAACAGTTTCTTATATAGAACATACATATTCTGCATCACTTTGGCACGGAGACACTTTGTTATAAGGTGGGCACTGCAACTCTCTGTAACACTGTGTAATAAGGCGGGCACTGCAATACTGTGTAAAAAGGTGGGCACTGCGACACTCTGTAACATCGTATAATAAGGTGGGCACTGTGACACTGTCATAAGGTGGGCACTGCAGCACTCTATGTAATAAGATGGGCACTTCAACACTGTGTAATAAGGTGGGCACTGCAACACTATGTAATAAGGTGGGCATTGCAACACTCTGTGTAATAAGGTGGGCACTGCGACATTCTCTGTGTAATAAAGTGGGCACTGCACCACTCTCTGTGTAATAAGGAGGGCACTGCGACAATCTGTGATAATGTGGGCTCTGCGACACTCTCTGTGTAATAAGGTGGGCACTGCGACACTCTGTGTAATAAGGTGGGCACTGCGACACTCTGTAATAAGGTGGGCACTACGACACTCTCTGTGTAATAAGGTGGGCACTCCGACACTCTCTATGGAATAAGGTGGGCACTGCGATACTCTGTAATAAGGTGGGCACTTTGACACTCTGTATAATAATGTGGGCTCTGCGACACTCTCTGTGAAAAAAGAAGGGCACTGCGACACTGCATAATAAAGCGGGCACTGCTACAATCTCTGTAATAATGTGGGCACTGCAACACTGTAATAATGTGGGCTCTGCGACACACTGTGTAAAAAGGTGGGCACTACGACACTCTGTGTAATAAGGTGTGAACTGCAACACTGTGTAATAAGGTGGGCACTGCGACACTATGTGTAATAATGTGGGTTCTGCAACACGCTGTGTGTAATAAGGCAAGCACTGCGACATTCTCTGTGTAATAAGGTTGGCACTGCAACAGTCTCTGTGTAACAAGGCGGGCACTGCACCACTCTCTGTGTAATAAGGAGAGCACTAAGACAATCTGTTATAATGTTGGCTCTGCGACACTCTCTATGTAATAATGTGGGCACTGCGACACTCTCTATGTAAAAAGGCATGAACTGCAACACTCTTTGCAATTATTTATTCATAAACAGTTTCTTATATAGCGCATACATATTCTGCATCGCTTTGGCACTGAGACACTTTGTAATAAGGTGTGCACTGCAACACTCTCTAACACTGTGTAATAAGGCGGGCACTGCAATACTGTGTAATAAGGTGGGCACTGCGACACTGTAAGAAGGTGGGCACTGACACTCTCTGTAACATCGTGTAATAAGGTGGGCACTGCAACTCTGTATAATAAGATGGGCACTTTAACACTCTCTGTGTAATAAGGTGGGCACTGTAACACTTTGTGTAATAAGGTGGGCACTGCGACATTCTTTGTGTAATAAGGTGGGCACTGCACCATTCTGTGTGTAATAAGGAGGGCACTGTGACAATCTGTGATAATGTGGGCTCTGCAACACTCTCTGTAATAAGGTGGGCACTGCGACTCTATGTAATAAGGTGGGCACTGCGACACCCTGTGTAATAAGGTGGGCACTACAACACTTTCTGTGTAATAAGGTGGGCACTACGACACTCTCTGTGTAATAAGGTGGGCACTACGACACTGTGTAATAAGGTGGGCACTGCAACAATATGTGTAATAATGTGGGTTCTGCGGCGCTCTCTGTGTAACAAGGCGGGCACTGCACCACTCTCTATGTAATAAGGAGGGCACTGCGACACTATGTAATAAGGAGGGCACTGTGACAATCTGTTATAATGTAGGCTCTGCGACACTCTCTATGTAATAATGTGGGCTCTGCGACACTCTCTATGTAATAAGGTGGGCACTGCAACACTATGTAATTATTTATTCATAAACAGTTTCTTGTATAGCGCATAGATATTTTGCATAGCTTTGGCACTGAGAAACAACAACAAGCAACAAGGCGGGCACTGCACCACTCTCTATGTAATAAGGAGGGCACTGCAACACTCTGTGTAATAAGGAGGGCACTACGACAATCTGTTATAATGTGGGCACTGCAACACTCTCTATATAATAATGTTGGCACTGCGGCACTCTCTATGTAAAAAGGTTGGCACTGCGACAGTCTCTGTGTAACAAGGCGGGCACTGCACCACTCTCTGTGTAATAAGGAAAGCACTAAGACAATCTGTTATAATGTTGGCTCTGCGACACTCTCTATGTAATAATGTGGGCACTGCGACACTCTCTATGTAAAAAGGCATGAACTGCAACACTCTTTGTAATTATTTATTCATAAACAGTTTCTTATATAGCACATACATATTCTGCTTCGCTTTGGCACTGAGACACTTTGTAATAAGGTGTGCACTGCAACACTCTCTCTAACACTGTGTAATAATGCGGGCACTGCAATACTGTGTAATAAGGTGGGCACTGCGACACTGTAAGAAGGTGGGCACTGTGACACTCTCTGTAACATCGTGTAATAAGGTGGGCACTGCAACTTTGTATAATAAGATGGGCACTTCAACACTCTCTGTGTAATAAGGTGGGCACTGCAACACTTTGTGTAATAAGGTGGGCACTGCGACAGTCTTTGTGTAATAAGGTGGGCACTGCACCATTCTGTGTGTAATAAGGAGGGCACTGTGACAATCTGTGATAATGTGGGCTCTGCAACACTCTCTGTAATAAGGTGGGCACTGCGACTCTATGTAATAAGGTAGGCACTGCGACACCCTGTGTAATAAGGTGGGCACTACAACACTTTCTGTGTAATAAGGTGGGCACTACGACACTCTCTGTGTAGTATGGTGGGCACTGCGACACTGTGTAATAAGGTGGGCACTGCAACAATATGTGTAATAATGTGGGTTCTGCGGCGCTCTCTGTGTAACAAGGCGGGCACTGCACCACTCTCTATGTAATAAGGAGGGCACTGCGACACTGTGTAATAAGGAGGGCACTGTGACAATCTGTTATAATGTGGGCTCTGCGACACTCTCTATGTAATAAGGTGGGCACTGCAACACTATGTAATTATTTATTCATAAACAGTTTCTTATATAGCGCATAGATATTTTGCATAGCTTTGGCTCTGAGAAACTTTGTAATAAAGTGGGCACTGCAACACTCTTGTAACACTGTGTAATAAGGCGGGCACTGCAATACTGTGTAATAAGGTGGGCACTGGGACACTCTCTGTAATAAGGTGGGCACTGGGACATTCTGTAATAAGGTGGACACTGGGACACTGTAATAAGAAGGGCATTGTGGCACTGTTTAAGTATGCCTGCACTGCAACGCTCTGTAATAAGACGGGTACTGTAACACTCTGTAATAAGGCAGGCACTGCAACATTCTCTGTGTAATAAGGTTGGCACTGTGACACTGTGTAATAAGGATGACACTACGACAATCTGTTATAATGTGGGCTCTGCGACACTCTCTATGTAATAATGTGGGCATTGCAAAACTCTCTATGTAATAAGGTGGGCACTGCAACACTCTCTATGTAATAAGGTGGGCACTGCAACACTCTTTGTATTATTTATTCATAAACAGTTTCTTATATAGCGCATACATATTCTGCATCGCTTTGGCACTGAGACACTTTGTAATAAGTTGGGCATTGCAACACTCTCTGTAACACTGTGTAATAAGGCGGGCACTGCAATACTGTGTAATAAGGTGGGCACTGCGACACTGTGTAATAAGGTGGGCACTGCGACAGTCTCTGTAACATTGTGTAATAAGGTGGGCATTGTGACACTGTCATAAGGTGGGCACTGCAACACTCTGTGTAATAAGATGGGCACTTCAACACTCTCTGTGTAATAAGGTGGGCATTGCAACATTCTGTGTAATATGGTGGGCACTGCAACATTCTCTGTGTAATAAGGTGGGCAATGCACCACTCTCTGTGTAATAAGGAGGGCACTGCGACGCTCTGTGTAATAAGGAGGGCACTGTGACACTGTTTAAGTATGCGTGCACTGCGACACTGTGTAATAAGGCGGGTAATGCATTAGTCTGTGTGTAATAAGGCAGGCACTGCAACATTCTCTGTCTAATAAGGTTGGCACTATGACATTCTCTGTGTATTAAGGTGGGCACTGGGACACTCTCTGTAATAAGGTGGGCACTGCGACAATCTGTTATAATGTGGGCTCTGCAATACTCTCTGTGTAATAAGACACTGCGACACTCTCTATGTAATAAGGTGGGCACTGCAATACTCTTTGTAATTATTTATTCATAAACAGTTTCTTATATAGCGCATACATATTCTGCATCGCTTTGGCACTGAGACACTTTGTAATAAGTTGGGCACTGCAACACTCTCTGTAACACTGTGTAATAAGGCGGGCACTGCAATACTGTGTAATAAGGTGGGCACTGCCACACTTTGTAATAAGGTGGGCACTGCAACACTCTCTGTAACATTGTGTAATAAGGTGGGCACTGTGACACTGTCATAAGATGGGCACTTCAACACTTTCTGTGTAATAAGGTGGGCACTGCAACACTGTAATAAGGTGGGCATTGCAACACTGTGTAATAAGGTGGGCACTGCGACACTCTCTGTGTAATAAGGTGGACACTGCACCACTCTCTGTGTAATAAGGAGGGCACTGCGACAATCTGTGATAATGTAGGCTCTGCGACACTCTCTGTGTAATAAGGTGGGCACTGCGACACTCTGTGTAATAAGGTGGGCACTGCGACACTCTGTGTAATAAGGTGGGCACTGCAACACTCTGTAATAAGGTGGGCATTGCAACACTGTTTAATAAGGTGGGCACTGCGACACTCTCTGTGTAATAAGGTGGGCACTGCAACACTCTCTGTGTAATAATGTGGGCTCTGCGACACTGTGTAATAATGTGGGCACTGCAACACTCTGTAATAAGGTGGGCATTGCAACACTGTGTAATAAGGTGGGCACTATGACACTCTCTGTGTAATAAGGTGGGCACTGCAACACTGTGTAATAAGGTGGGCACTGCGACACTGTGTAATAATGTGGGTTTTGCGACACTCTCTGTGTAATAAGGCGGGCACTGCACAACTCTATGTAATAAGGTGGGCACTACGATACTCTCTATGTAAATACATACAATCACATAGAAATAAAACTAAAAAATATTGATAAAAAGCACTGAACATCCTAAAGTAAGAAAGGTGCATATGGCAAAATAACGGATGGATCTGGATCAGACTTGGTAAGGGAAACGGGTGAGGGTGAATGTCCTGTCACAGCTGTAGTTAAGCGTGGCTTGGTGCTGGATTATAGTAATGTCAGAGACACCCAAATGGGGCTGATAATTACCCAAAGCCACTAGAGGATTTCCATCTCATGGGATCACATTGCATAAAATGTCCTCAAAGTTGTACGGCTGTATGACCAGTGTGTAGATTTGTAATCCAAGTGGTATTGCTGATGGCTAGTTGTATTGCTTGTGCTCCCGATGTTTGGAGACAACCAAATGTATAGATGAAACCAGCAGCTGGAGAGAGTCCCAGTTCGCTTAAAGAAGATTGAAGTGTAAAGTCTGGTCCATACAGGGATGGGGGAAGGGGGGGGAAGGGGGGGGGGGTTGTTTCCTACATGGGACTGACAACTCCATTATTATGTGGCAGCTATTAACAAGGCACCCCTGGTAGCGCCTACTAGTGCACCATAGGGAGCACATCCCCCTTCCTACAGTAATCTGACTGCCTGTTATACTTTACATACTTTTTTTTATCCTATCAAAGGGAGTGGGAGTGTGAGCAGGTCCATGTGATGTCATGACATCATGCGGTAGTCCCACAATACTCCTCTATGAATGGTTTGGATGGCCAGGATATTTTTATGGGGCCCCCCTGGGACCTGCTGGGCCCTAGGCAGGTGCCTACATTGCCTTGTGGAAAATCCGCCTCTGAACCAGAGGGGTTCTGTTGGGTAATATCTAGCTTCCTTTAATCCAGGAATATCTGGGAGGCTCCTGTAATTGGTTCTTACTGACTGTGTACAGGTAGCAGAGAGAGCTGTTGGCATGATTCATGTGGCCCACACATACACCCACAACACATTAGCCATCATAGAAGGGTGCACGTATGCCTTTATTATTACAGTGTCATTAAGTAACTACAATGTAACAGTACTCCTTACAGAAGTGTAGGTGTAGCAGTATAGGAGATGTAAGACTACGGAGGGGAGGGAGGTGTTAGGCACTAAAGGGGGTAACGGTTTGGCTTTGATGGGGAGGCAGGGGTTTAGGCTGCAGGCAGGGCCGGCGCTCACCTGCTCCAGGGGGGCTGATGCGGCTGCCGCCGCTATGCTCCGTTGGGGGGATGATGGAACCGCAGCATCTCACTCCACGGGGGGAGTTAGAGATGCAGCCCCGAATGGGCTCGAGAGATGTGGCTGCGGCCCCTATCTATAAGTGGGCTCCAGGGGTGGCGGTGTGGCTCACTCACCTGCTCCCAGGTGCTTTCCTCCTGCTCTCCTCGGCGTCGGCGGGACATTTCCTGCTGCTGCTCCTCCTGCAGCTCATTACCGCCCTCCAGTGGCCGGCTCCCTAGGCAAATGCCTTAAGCTGCCTAGTGGTGGCGCCGGCCCTGGCTGCAGGTAGGGCAGGTTGTGGGGGTTAGAATATGTACCACCCAGTTGTCAGGACTCTGCACATCAGGATGCCACTGTCGGTCCTCTGACTGCCAACATACCAAGCGCTGGGATGCTTGTACCATCCCAAATGAAGACACGATGGAGCCATGGATATAGGATTGGCCAAGCCAAGTTAGGGGCTCATCCACAGATGCCACTGAAGGGTTTGTGTACGTGGGTATATGTAACATCCCGCCCTAAATATTTTGTTCAGGACCGACGGGGAGTTCAAGGGAAATCTTAAGATCACAGATCTTTGTAGGGCGTGGGCAACTTTACTTGCAGCATCCAGGTGAAGGTATTGTGTAACAAGTACCAGCCTGTCCTCTAGATGCCGGTGCCCGCACGATTGCCTCCCCCCCCCCTTCCTCCCGGCAATTTCACCTCTCTGGTGTCTTAGGTCTGCCGGTCCCTGTACATGAAGCTATGGGGCAGCTGACATCTGCTGACCAACCACAGCCTGTCTATAACTTTCTAGGATGCAATAGAGAAAAGAGCGACTGAATCTGATTGGTTGCTATGGGCAACATCACCTCTTTTTATTTTTAGAAGGTCTAGTATATTTACCCCATAGGGGCCTGAGTCAGACATTCCATCAAGGGCCTGATTCTGGTTCACTTGCAAAAGCAAATTCTCTCTCTAATGGACAAAACCATGTGCACTGCAGGTGGGGCAGATGTAACATGTGCAGAGTTAGATTTGGGTGTTATATTGTTTCTGTGCAGGGTAACTACTGGCTGCTTTATTTTTACACTGTAATATAGTCAGCATGGACACTGTATCAGTGTAGCGCGTCCCCTTGCTATGCTCGCCATGCTTCGGGCGTGGTGATTTGCTGCAATTGGCACACTATAGTATTCTCCCTCCATGCCCTGGTGTATAGTAGGGTATGGTATACCGCCTGGTTTGTACAAAAAAGGTGAAAAACTCATGTTGATCTGTTGACCTTCCCATTGTCGTCCTAATGCTTGTGTTGACCTGTTGACCTTCCCATTGTTGTCCTAATGCTTGTCTTGAACTGTTGACCTTCCCATTGTTGTCCTAATGCTTGTCTTGAACTGTTGACCTTCCCATTGTTGTCCTAATGCTTGTGTTGACCTGTTGACCTTCCCATTGTCGTCCTAATGCTTGTCTTGAACTGTTGACCTTCCCATTGTCGTCCTAATGCTTGTGTTGACCCTGTCGGACCTGATTTACCTTGAACTCCCCCGGCAGCTCCCCGGGAGGGCTCCATCTAACTTGGCACTTAATGGCGGGTGCTGCCGGGGGGAGTTCAAGCGAAATCGGATGCTAAAAGCCCCCACGATGTGGCGCTGATGAGATTTATCTTATGCGCTTCATATAAGATCTCTGGGGTCTGATCCGCTGCATACGGGATTGCGGATTGTTGCAATCCCGGCCACAGATCCACAATCCACGGGCGTTTTCGCGGCCATGCCCCCTTTGCGCCGATCGGCAGGCGGGACATTGTTCAGCTGTCGGGCTGACCGCAAACGGGCCAGGATCACGGCTGTCGGCAGGGATCGACAGCCGTGATCCTAGATTGAATACCCCCCTAAGTCTGGTTGTTGGCCAGTCCTTGGCAGTTGTCAGCCACGATTACTTGATATTTTAAATAAAATTGATACGTACAATGTCTTACTATATAACATGTTTCTGTATAGAGGCCACAATAGTGTTATAATATGTATGTTATTCACGGGTGTCATTTGTTCCTTTTTCTGCAGGGTTCTGGCTTATCCCCATGTAATACTCCTGGTGCCCATCAATGCTGTGGAATACAGAAGAGTGATGGGTGGAACGCAGATCCTGGCTACGTGGCCTGTGAACCATGAAGTGTGGCTGTTGGACTTTCAGGGGTGGGTGTCTGGTGAGAAAACGGGATAGCAGACACTGAGGGGTACTTATGGGGGTAAGTGTCTCTGATTCTCTGTTGGTCTGATATCTGCAGTTGCCATGAGAATGGGGCTACGTCCCCAAAAGCACTAGGCTATGCTGCTTGTTTGAATACAATCTGTTGTACTAGTACCTGACTGAGACGCAGCGGGCACCTGCAGCTGTTTGTGCACACACACATTAAATATTTTACTAATTGATATGAATATATTTAGTTCCTAATCATTTATTTTAATGTCGATATATGGAAATACCCCCATGAAAATCCTGCATTTGACCCTTGTGGAGTGTAGGGGGCATATAGTGTACTGATGTAGTGCGGAGTACAGGGGGCATATAGTGTACTGATGTAGTGTGGAGTATAGGGGGCATATAGTGTACTGATGTAGTGTGGAGTATAGGGGGCATGTAGTGTACTGATGTAGTGTGGAGTATAGGGGGCATGTAGTGTACTGATGTAGTGTGGAGTATAGGGGGCATATAGTGTACTGATGTAGTGCGGAGTACAGGGGGCATATAGTTTACTGATGTAGTGTGGAGTATAGGGGGCATATAGTGTACTGATGTAGTGTGGAGTATAGGGGGCATATAGTGTACTGATGTAGTGTGGAGTATAGGGGGCATATAGTGTACTGATGTAGTGTGGAGTATAGGGGGCATATAGTGTACTGATGTAGTGTGGAGTATAGGGGGCATATAGTGTACTGATGTAGTGTGGAGTATAGGGGGCATATAGTGTACTGATGTAGTGTGGAGTATAGGGGGCATATAGTGTACTGATGTGGTGTGGAGTATAGGGGGCATATAGTGTACTGATGTAGTGCGGAGTACAGGTGGTATATAGGACCTTATTCATATCCATTGGTTCTCTGTGCATTCACATTTTCTGCGCATGCTTAGAGACACCGTATCGCCGACCATCGAATGATTTCCCCCTGCCAGCGAATGGATGAGTATGTAAATCATCCATTCGCAGGGGCTCACTGCAGACAGCACTCTGATTTCACAGCCTTGCAAGTCAATGACAACAAGGTACATAGGGGGTTATTCTGTTTGGTACGGTGGGACCGTATACGGGCGGATCTGGCTTTTTTTTTCATCTGCGCATACGTATCTTTCGCAATGCGCATGTGCGGCGACCTCACACTGCTCACGGACGGGTCTCTCCGTGCGAAAAAACCTGTCCGCAGGAGTGCGGTCATTGTGGGCGGCATGTGGGCGTTTTTATGGGAGCGGCCGGAATAATGAGGAAAACTGGCCATAAACATGGGCGTACACGGGGGTGTGCACACAAAATGCACGGTGCCACCACCTCCTCGATCGGCGAACGCACCGTGCATTTTGGCCCAAAAGCAGGCGGACACCAAAGATTGCTCCTGACCACCCCTAGAGATACCGTATGAGATCAGACGCCTGGGTCTGCTAATTAACGCTGATTACAGCCCTCAAACACATTGGAAGCATATCTTTCTACACTTCAACATGTAAAGGTTGGTTTAATCTTAGCTAATATTCATTGTAATACCTGGTTATACAGTATATGTCCAGGTAGTTATTTTATAACCATCTACACCCATTCAGAAAGTGTTTTTCTCTTTCAATGGTCCTGGTGACACAGCTCAACTTTGGGATGTAGGAGGGTCCGTAGGAGCAAGGCACCTATCCTAAAGCTTTTGGAGGGTAGGCTCCTCCCCTTCTGCATCCCAGACTCCTCAGTTTGTGTTAGGTGCCCACTGGAGTGGGTGCTATTCTAAAGGTCTGCTGGAGCAGCCGAAGGATTAGAGTTAGTTAGGAGTTTTTTATTTTATTAACTTTTACACTAGCTAGGTAGGCACAGTGTGAGGATTCTCATTGAATCCTCACACTGATAGCGCAGCAGGAGCTGGCAGAAGCGCTTCCTGTCAGCTCACTGCGCACAGGGGAGACACTGTCTGGTCTCCCTGTGCAGCGCTTACAGCTTCTATTAAGAAGCTGCCTGGGCTCCGGAGCGCTCTGAAACTGGCTTCACGCTAGGTGGGGATCATGGGGGACAGGCGCTCCGTGATGGCGGCGGCCATTTTCTGCGAAGCTTACACACTGAGCTCCTGTATGAGAGGACAGCAGTGTGTTACAGGCATGTTCCAAGTGGTCCCCAGCAGAGGGGGAGACACTGGAACTTGGAGATCCTGCAGTGGGAGCGGCTGTCTGGGGGTGGTTGGCGCCAAAAGCCACGGACCCCGCAACAGCAGGGACTTGGTCTCTTCCCTCACTCTGTTTTGGCGCCATTCAGAATGCTTGCAGCGGAGCTGAGCTGGCTGACAGATCCTAGCAGTGATTGAATTTCCTGGGCATCGTTTTCCCCACTTCTGAAAGCTTCAGACAGATAAGTGACTGTGGTACATTGGCTCTGTATAAAACACCTGTACTTTGTGCACTGTGACTGTGTTACTTTTTGCATCATGTCTGAGCAACAGTCTGTGGCTTTGGGGGAGGGAGCACTTAATGCATTGTGCGCTTGTAGTTTTTGTACACTAAAATTTGTCCCTGAGCAGATGGCCAAGGGGGGCTTGTGTATTACTTGCGCTGGTGTGAGACCCATGGGCAGTGAACCCCAGAGGGTAAAGCAATCGGAGCCTGCGTGGGCCAGTGCCCTGGGCAGGTCTGTAAATGCCTTAGTGCAATTGCTGGACAGGCAGAGTGATGTGTTGGTAGCTTCCCCTAGACCTATGTCATCATCTCAGCAGTCCTCTGGCTCCTTGCCTTTGACTCAAGCAGATCCTGGTTTCTTACAGGTCATGCAAGATACTGCTAAGGGGATCAGCAGGTTTAATGATTAGTTAGACAAATTTGATGGTGATACTGTAGGGACCCCAAAAAGGTCTTATTCAGTGCCATTGCTTGTTGCTGAAAAGGAGGGAGAGTACACAGACATCCCCTGGGATCAGGGTGATGACTCTGAGGATTCCTCTGCCCCATGGGTGGAGGATTTGATTACTGCTGTTAAACAGGCTTTGGATTTGTCTGTGGAGGATAAAACTCCTGTAAAAGGTGTACTTAAGTGGCAGCGTAAGGAAACTGTTACCTTCCCTGCGGATGAAGGTTTACAGGATTTATTGGAAGGGGCTTGGAAAACGCCTGATAAAAGGCTTCAGATGCCTAAGAGATTTTTAAATCTATACCCCATGCCTTAAGGCTCATGAAGACCTCTGGGAAAAAGTTGCGGTGGTAGACGCTTCTGTGGCACGGCTTTGTAAAGCCACGGTGCTACCTGTCCAGGGGGGGGCAGCCTTTAAGGACCCCGTAGACAAGAAGATTGAAGGTAACCTCAAGGCAATATTTGAAGGGGTGGGTTTTACTTTACGCCCTCTTATAGCATCAGCCGGGGTCTCTAAGGCCATGATTGTGTGGGCCAAAGACTTATGTACAATTTTGCATGCTGATCCAGGTGTGTTACTGCTTGCTGAGAAGCTAAAAGCAGCTGCGGAGTATGTGCTTGAGGCTGAGGAGGAAGCTCTCAAAATGGCTTCCAGAGTATCCACGGTGTCCGTCAATGCCAGGAGAGTGCTTTGGCTTAAAGCCTGGGAGGCGGATAATGAATCAAAAAAGGCCTTAGAGGCATTAGCTTTTAAAGGAAAGCTGTTGTTTGGTTCAGAGCTGGAAGAGATTATTAAGCAGGCCACGGGAGGCAAAAGTACCTTCCTGCCGGCTCCTGCAGCTAAACAGGCCTCAAGGTTTTCTGCTTTTAGGCCATCCTTTCGGCCCTCCCCTAGAGGGGGTGCGTCCTTTTGAGGACAGTCCTTTAGGGGAAAGTTTCAGTCCTCCAGGGGCAAGGCCCCAAAGTCAAAGTTCGGTTCCTTTCATAAGAAACCGAGCACCAAAGGTGAGGACAAGCCCTCAGCATGACTACCTGGGAAATATCCCAGCGGTAGTCAAGGTGGGGGGGGGCGTCTGAGATGGTTCTGGGACGCTTAGGCATTGTTAGGCCGGGAACCTTGGGTGTTGGACATTGTATCTCAGGGTTACAGGATTCCCTTCAAAGGTCTTCCTCCGAGAAGATTCATTCCTACACCACTGCCAAAGGAGTCTCGGCTCCGTGCTGCTCTTCTGAGAGCGGCTCAATCTCTCTTAGAGAAAAGTGTGGTGATCCCGGTCCCTCGTGCGGAGTGGAAGAAAGGCTTTTATTCCACTCTGTTTTTGGTGCCCAAGCCAGACGGGTCCTTCAGACCAATCTTAAATTTAAAGTCTTTGAATCTCCATCTGTGAGTAGACCATTTCAAGATGGAATCTCTACGGTCTGTGCTGCTAAGCCTGGACCAGGGAGAATTTTGGGCGTCCATGGATGTCCAGGACGCATATCTGCATGTTCCTATCCACCCGGAACATCAGGCTCTCTTGAGGTTTGCGATAGGAGACCTGCATTTGCAATTCAAGGCGTTGCCCTTTGGTCTGGCCCCAGCACCAAGGGTATTCACCAAAATTATGTCAGTAATGGCGGCTGCTCTCCGACTGAGGGGAATCACTGTGATTCCATATTTGGACGACGTGCTGTTCAAAGCAGAGTCGGCGGAGAGATTGCAGAGTCACTTTGCAGCAGCCATCAGTTTTTTGCAAGCTCACGGTTGGCTTTTAAACTTACAAAAGTCTCAGCTTGTGCCGTCACAGAGTCCAGTTCCTAGGGGTTGTCCTGGATACCCTACAAAAAGAGATCGGGTATTTCTACCAGAGACAAAGGCCAGGGACATAGCCACCTTAGTTCAGGAGATCCTGGGGTCTCAGAGTCCATCGGTTTGGAGGTGTCTCAAACTGCTGGGGAAAATGGTGGCGACTTTCGAGACGCTACAGTTTGCCAGGTTCCACTCTCGAGTGTTCCAGTGGGACATCCTGACATCTTGGTCAGGGAATACTCAGACCATGAAATCAGAGCACATAGTGTTGTCTCCAGAAACACGGTCTTCCCTGCAATGGTGGATGGAGGTGGAATTCCTTCAGTGGGGACGGTCTCTGCTGTCCTGGGACTGGCTGGTAGTCACTACCGACGCCAGTCTCAGGGGCTGGGGGGCAGTGGTTCTGGACCTACGCCTTCAGGGCTTATGGACCTCGGAGGAGTCTGCCTCACTATCTTGGAACTGCGGGCTGGGTGGAAAGTGATATCTCTGGCAGGAGAAAGATTGCAGGGTCTTCCTTTGAGGTTTCAGACCGACAACACCACGGCTGTGGCGTACCTGAATCATCAGGGAGGCACACACAGCAAGCTGGCCATGTGGGAGGTTTCCCAGATCTTCTTGTGGGCGGAACAGAATGTTCCAGCATCATCAGCGATATTCATCCCAGAGTGGAGAATGTCGAGGCCGATTTCCTGAGCAGGGAGGAACTGCGAGAGGGGAAATGGAGCCTGAACCCACAGGTATTTCATCAGATTACAGTGAAGTGGGGAACTCCGGATGTGGACCTGATGGCATCAAGGTTAAATCATCAGGTGCCCAGGTTCTATGCCAGGACAAGAGATCCACTGGCCGAAGCAGTGGATGCAATGACTATCCCCTGGGAGGGGAATCTACTTTATGCCTTCCCGCCGTTTCCAATGCAGACGAGAGTGTTGAAAAGAATCCTGTCCCAAAGAATTCCGGTGATTCTTGTAGCTCCAGATTGGCCAAGGAGGTCCTGGTTCTCGAGGCTTCAGAGATTGTCGGTGGACTCGTGGCGTCTACCTCTGAGGTCAGATCTGTTAAGCCAAGGGCCGTTCTTACACCTGGATTCAGCTCGGCTAGATTTGACGGCTAGGCTATTGAGACCGCCATCTTGAAGAACAAGGGTTTCTCGGAGGCTTTGGTTAACACCATGGTGAAAGCTAGGAAGTCAGTGTCTTCAGCTAACTATTATAGGGTCTGGAAGACCTATATTAGGTGGTGTGAAAGGCAGAAGTCGCATACATCGCGATTTTGACTGTCTAAATTGCTGGAGTTTCTGCAGGATGGTTTCTCGTCTGGGTTAAGCCTTCAGTCACTCAAGGTACAGATATCGGCCTTGTCGATTTACTTCCAGAAAAGGATAGCATTGCTATCGGAGGTGCAAACTTTCCTGCAAGGGGTTTCACGATTGAAACCTCCCTACAAGCAACCAGTGGCTCAATGGGATTTATCGCTGGTACTGGAGTGTCTTCAAAAGGCGCCTTTTGAGCCGTTAAGGTCGGCTGACCTTAAGTTCCTTACATGGAAGCTTGTATTTTTGTTGGCAGTTGCGTCAGCAAAGAGAGTATCGGAGTTGGGAGCATTGTCCTGCAAGTCTCCTTTTCTTATATTTCATGATGACAGGGCTGTTCTTCGAACAGTACCCCAATTTTTGCCAAAAGTAGTCTCTGCTTTTCATTTGAATCAGGAGATAGTTCTGCCTGTGTTCCAGCCCCCAGATGGTTCAAGGAAAAGGGACAAATTGAGGAATTTGGACGTTGTGCGCGCCTTACGCATTTATGTGGACAGGGTGAAGGGTGTCAGAAAGACTAAAACTCTGGTAGTCTTGTATGATGTGCACAAGATTGGTTGGCCTGCCTCTAAGCAGACCATTGCTAGGTGGTTGCGTTCCGTCATTGCCTTGGCATATACTAAGGTTGGTAGGCCTGTTCCGGCCAGGATAAATGCGCATACCACCAGGTCGGTCGCCACCTCTTGGGTGGTTCGACATGGGGCCACAGCTGAGCAAGTTTGCAGGGCCGCCACTTGGTCATCTGTTCACACTTTTGCCAAATTCTATAGGTTTCATGAGTTCGCGTCGGAGGACGCATCATTCAGGCGAGCAGTGATGAGAGCTACAGACCTGAGCGTACCCTCCCAAAGGACCGGCTCTGGAACGTCCCAATGTTGAGCTGTGTCACCAGGACCATTGAAAGAGAAAAAGGGATTTTTGTAAGAACTTACCGTTGGAATCCCTTTCTCTGATATGGTCCTGGTGACACAGCGATCCCTCCCTTATGGTGTGTACACACGGGAGCAATATTAGGTAAAATCGCTGGGAATATGGTCGCTGAGCGACCATATTGCCAGGGATTTGGAACGCAGCTGGCGATAAATCGCCAGCTGCGCGCTCCCGTGTGCACTCCCTGCTGGTCGCTGGAGCATGCTCCTGCGACCAGCGGCTTTCCCCGGCAATCACTGTGCCGGGAGGTCAGCGCAGCCCAGTGCCGCTGCTCCCTCCTCCCTTCACGGAGGTCAGCGCCGGGGAGATCAGCATTGATCTCCCCAGCCCCGTGCCGCTGCTCCCTCCCTCCTCCCTTCACGGAGGTCAGCGCCGGGGAGATCAGCATTGATCTCCCCAGCCCCGTGCCGCTGCTCCCTCCTTCCTCCCTTCAAAGTGACAGCAGCAGCGTCTGCTGCTGCTGCACTCCCCCTCCGTCCCGTAGCAGTGTCTCCTTTTCATCGCTGATGAAAAGGAGACACTGAGCAATATGATTGCTGGCAATATATTGCTAGCAATATATCGCTAGCAATCATATTGCATCGTGTGTACACAGCATTACGCTCAGTAAGTATGCCAGTGTTCATGATGTTTCATGTTATATATGGTTGAAAAGTTATTTTTAAAATTGTGCATATAATATGTGCAGGCGTTTGTACTGAGTTAATTTATTCCAGTGGCTTTGCAAGATTGAAATGAGGGGTGAAATGTAATAGGATGAGAGATTCAGAAAGTGAGAGATTTGGGAAGAAATCTCCTGTTTTTTTAAAGCGGCAATAATTTACACTGCAAAATCAAACTGGTTTTGCAGTGTAAATGATTTCGCCTTTAAAAAAACTGGAGATTTCTTCCCAAATCTCTCACTTTCTGAATCTCTCATCCTATTACATTTCACCCCAGGAGTCTGGGATGCAGAAGGGGAGGAGCCTACCCTCCAAAAGCTTTAGGATAGGTGCCTGGCTCCTACGGACCCTCCTACATCCCAATGTTGAGCTGTGTCACCAGGACCATATCAGAGAAAGGGATTTGAACGGTAAGTTCTTACAAAAATCCCTTTTTTTATACTTTAAAAAGCAGGACACTCAATTCACAGGAGTCGGCCCCCTGGATGGGTTACCGTCGACAAGCCGGCGGGGACCCGGGGGAGCAGCTGGAAGAGCCGTCGGAAGGGGATGCTCGCGCCTCTCGTGAGCGCACGTCCCCTTCTCGCAATCTATATGGCGCTGGCAGGGGATGGCGGCTGGCATCGCCTTCCCCTGCCAAGATGGGACCTGCCCCATCTGTACATTATGCACTTTCATATCTGCTATAAACTTTATGTAGCACACTCTGTATGTAAGATGCCACCAAGCACATTATTGCAATCACATATCTCTAACAAAGGATCCCAACATCTGCCTATCACACTCTAAAGTCTTATTTTGAACAATAGTAGAACATGTTTGCATGTGGCGTATGCTCAGATATACGGAAGGTGTCGGTGGGAAAACAGACGATATCCGTCCGTGCACTGTGGCGTACGCTCTGATGTACGACAGGTATCGGTGACTAAGAGGGAGATCTGTCCATGCACGGTGGCGTACGCTCAAGTGAACGCCACTCCCCATTGTCGGTGTCTGTGACCGTTCGTGTGCGGCTGTTCTGTGGGCGGCCTTACGCTCACTGTGAGCGTACGGAAAACGCACGGTGTGATGGACCGTACGCACGTTTCACCGGACCAAACAGAATAACCCCCATAGTGTAGTGATGTTGTGCGGAGTATAAGGGATATATATATATATAGTGCAGTGATGTAGTGCGGAGTACAGGGGTATATAGTGTAGTGATATAGTGCTGAGTATAGGGGGTATATAGTGTAGTGATGCAGTTCGGAGTATAGGGGGGTATGTAGTGCAGAGTGTAGGGGATATATAGTATAGTGATGTAGTATAGGGGTATATAGTGTAGTGATGTACTGCGGAGTATAAGGGGTATATAGTGTAGTTATGTAGTGTGGAGTATAGGGGGTATATAGTGTAGTGATGTAGTGCGGAGTATAGGGGGGTATATAGTGTAGTGATGTAGTGCGGAGTATAGGGGTATATAGTGTAGTGATCTAGTGCAGAGTATAGGTGTATATAGTGTAGTGATGTAGTGTGCAGTATAGGGGTATTTAGGCCCTTATTTTGGTTCACTTACAGCTCCTTCTTAAATGGACAAAAACCATGTGCACTGCAGGGGTGGCAGATATAACGTGCAGATAGAATTCAATTGGGGAGGGATTTTACTTCAAAAGTGAGACCTACAGTATATTGCAGTGTAAAAATAAAGCAGTCAGTACTTTCCGTGCACAGAAACAAAATAACTCCAACAAATCTAATTCTCTCTGCACATGTTACATCTGCCCCACCTGCAGTGCTCATGTTTTTTTCCATTTGGGAAGGAATTTGCCTTTGCGAGTGGACCAGAATAAGGGCCATAGTGTAGTGATGTAGTGCAGAGTATAGGGGGTATATAGTGTAGTGATGTAGTGTGGAGTATAGGGGTATACTGTATAGTGTAGTGATGTAGTGTGGAGTATAGGGGGTATATAGTGTAGTGATGTAGTGCGGAGTATAGCGAGTATATAGTATACCGATGTAGTGCGGAGTATAGGGGTATATAGTGTAATAATGTAGTAAGGAGTATAGGGGTATATAATTTAGTGATGTAGTACGTAGTACAGTGGGTATATACAGTAGTGATGTAGTGTGGAGTATAGGGGGTATATAGTGTAGTGATGTAGCGTGGAGTATAGGGGTATATATAGTGTACTGATGTACAGTAGTGTGGAGTATAGGGGGAATATATTGTAGTGATGTGTAGAGTATAGTAGGTATATAGGATCTCATTCTGATTGGTTCGCTGTTGCAAATTTCCAACGATGCGTGCTCGGAGACTTGCGTAGTCTTCATTCTTCATGCCGCTTACAGCGAGGGGGGGGGGGGGGCTTTCAGTATAGGAGGTATATAGTGTAGTGATTTAATCCACAGTATAGGGTATATAGTGTAGTGATGTACTGCAGAGTTTAGGGGTATATAGTGTAGTGCAGGGGCGGATTGGCTCACCGGGAAACCGGGCCGCTTCCCGGTGGGCCGGCACATTTTTAATTAATAGCGGCCGCCCACCCTCCCAGGCTGGGCTGCGGACCGCCGAACCGCCATCTCCG
Organism: Crinia signifera; assembly: GCF_055691185.1. Lineage (NCBI taxonomy): Eukaryota > Metazoa > Chordata > Amphibia > Anura > Myobatrachidae > Crinia > Crinia signifera. The sequence goes on from NC_139217.1 coordinate 153,037,135, forward strand.
CGGTTACCGGCCGCAGCAAAATGCTCTAATCAAAGATGGCTGCGGCCGGCCTCGGCTGTGACCATAGTTAAAATGGCCGCGGGAGGGCTGGTGCGCATGTGCGGCCGCACGCAGCACCTCCCGCGGTGCTTTCAGCCCGATTCACAGAGCTGACAGATTCGGCTTCTGCTTCCTCCTAGTGCCGCTGTTCTCATGGCTGACAGCAGGGGGAGCTAGCTGCGGAGGCAGCGTGCAGCTCAGCTCCTCTCAGGCTGTACTCCATGTGGCCGGGGGATGCAGGAAGTTTCCTCAGAGCCTGAAGCAAGCAGGGAAGGGGTGAGTGTTAAATGCCTAATGATTTTTTATACTGGCATTTGCTCTCCTGATATTTGCATGAGAGGGGAGTGTGTGTGTGTGTGTCTGTATGCTATATGTGTCAGTGTGTACATTATGTGTGTGTCTGTGTACATGCTGTATATGTGTGCTATGTTATGCTTTGTGTGTGTCAGTGTGTATATGCAGTGTCTATGCATGCCATGTGTATATGCTGTATGTATGTATGTATATGATATATGTAAGTAATGTGTGTATATGCTATGTGTGTTTTTGAGTGTATGGACTGTATGCTTAGATGTATATGTTGCGTTATGTTTTCTATGCTAGTGTGTGTGTGTTTGAAGTGTGTATATGAAGGGTTAATCAGCCATCTTGTTTCTGTGTCTTATAATTTCTGTGCCTGCTTATCTATGTTCTGGCTTGTTTCCAGTACTCGCTCGCTATCCCGTACTCTGTAACTTTCCTCAGAAACTGAACATTCTGTGAGTTCTCATAACTTTGCTACATACTCCCCTACAAGGCGACGTATAAGCCACCCCACAATAGACGCTGTTATTTTCCTACCTCTGCACCAAATATTAACCAATCATGTAATTGAACCAAGCGCCATATGTTGTGTATAAATATGTTGTTTTGTCATAATTAAATCAGAGTTAACCTTGTGTCTGTGGTCATCGTTACTGGTCATATCATATGAGGTTACACTCTCACGGAGCTCTAAGGGGTCTTCACACTGAGGTCAAATAAGGTAATTAATAGATCAGACAATCGATACATCGGCGTATGATCGATTCTCTTCAAGTGGGGGCTCGGCCACCGGGATGCGAGGTCCATTCCTACACAGATGTCATAAAGATTTTACAGTCTGCCTGAATCTGTTGTGAGGTTACGGACATACTCGATCCTGAACCTGTGACACCATGCCTGGGGTATGTTGAATGTCTTATATAGAAGTTAGAGTCTTCTATCATAGAAGTTAAAGTCTTCTATTTTTCCTGAACCTGTGACACCATGCCTGGGGTATGTTGAATGTCTTATATAGAAGTTAGAGTCTTCTATCATAGAAGTTAAAGTCTTCTATTTTTGTGCACATAACCTGATCTGGGATCAGATGCCGTACTTGGAGTACGAAGGAGACCTGGGGTCTTTAGTCTAAATAGTACCTCACTTTGAACGCCCATTCTTTATTGGCCAATTGTCTTTATTGTATTGTCTTAAAGTATAAGTTTTTCTTTCATTCAATATCCCTGTGTGATTGGTGAGTATACACACTCGTGATATCTGTATTTCCTTGTAAACCGTGCGGCTGGTAAGTTCACGCACAATAACTTCACCATTTGTCTAATCTGACTACTGTATGCCAACAGATTTGCGGACTTTATGCTCTCCTTCTCGGAGTAACGCAAAGTGAGGCTTCACATACAGTTCTCAGCAACAAAACCACTGGACTCTATCCACTGTCACGTAGACAGTCTGTGGTTTCCACTAACAAAATCATTATACATTTAAAAATTTTATGAGATGTCTAAAGTGAATACATAATTCTAAAAGTGAACAGACAAAGACTAACTCTCGCAGATTGCCGCTATAGGTTACACCTGCCTTTCTGTGACAGCGCCCCTAGTCTGTAAACTTTGAATTTTTCACGCTCTCATATTATAGTCATATATGTCACATCCTAGAACACCACAAATAGGAACTTGTTTAGATTGCCAGTGTAGTATAGTACTCTGGTACCATAACCCTGAAAGAGACGATAGTATCTGCCAATAGTGAACTTATAAGGTTCAAATCTACACTCACGTCCCTGTCTAACGGTACTGTTGTAGAGGCGGTCCTTGTATTAGGCTGCCATCTGCGCACAGACGTTATTCAAAAATACATTGATACACAATCATACCCCGACATGGGTGGAAATAATAGTAAGAATAAAACAGTCTATCCACCCCCATTACCTAGTGAAATATGTAAGGAGTATGTTGCCCACAAATTATTACCTTGTTAATCCATGAGGTGGACAATATAATAGATGGGACTGGAATCAAGTCCCCAGTATTAATACCCCGATCCCTGCAATATAGTAAACAGCTGCAGACTATCCCCTTAACAAAGCACAGGAGATAACTGACATGTGGAATGAAATCACCGTACACCAGTTCAGCTTTGAAAGATCTATTTTCTGTTGAGCTCCCAGGGTGTACGGCGGATTCCTGCTAGGCTTCTGTGTCTTTGCTGGAAGAGGGGGGTTTGAGGGGGAAGCTGCAGTATTGGTCTCTCTCTCCCTAACACTGAACATCGCTGCCTATTGCAGTTTCATGTAAACAGAAACAGTGACAAATTTCTGGAAAAGATTCAAGAAGTGTTGGACCAAGGAAGCAGGTCTGCCGCTTCTGCATAATGATAATTTACTTGTTTCTACTTTCATTAATAATCTGCTGCCGACTGTTTCAACTTGGACCTCTGATACAGTGAAGGATTTTGAAAAACATTTGTATGAAAGGGAAGCAGCAGGTTGTTTTGAAGTTAAAAGAAACACTGTCACACCATCACATACCCCGTTCACACGCTTCCAAAATCAAAACAATCCTAGGAGACAGAATAAACCATTCCGTCCTCCTAGAGACAGACTACCTCAGAGGGCTCCTGCGGGACCCCCACCCAACAGGCAGACAAGCTGCTATAATTATGAAACGGATAGCCATTAGGCTAGAGACTGTACGTTCCCTTCAAACAAACCCCGACAGGTCAGTAACCCCATGCAGTCCAGTCAACCCAGACCAAGAGACAACCCTAGATTTCAGATTGACTGGCAGGGACTGACCTTAAAGGGCCATGACATAGGAAAACATGAATTTACTTTAATACCTGACTGCCCAATCAATTTGCTAGGCAGAGATCTTCTCTCTGTGCTAGAAATCATAATTAGTCCATCAGAAGCAGGAAAGGGAATTGATGTTTCATCACCACACTTGCTCATGACTGACAGTTCTGACCCAAACACAGAATTAGACACTGTAAATCCTCAGATATGGTCAACAGGACCTCAGATAATAAACTAATTAATTGTTCTGTAGATAGTACCAGACATAAACTCACTCATCTCAGCAATCCCTGCAAACGCAACCCACTTTAATGTCATAGATTTGAAAAACGCATTTTTAGCATTCCTATAGACACAGAGACCCAATTACTCTTTGCTTTTTCATTTGAAGGTAAACAATTAACCTGGTGTCGTTTACCCCAAGGCTATATTGACTCTCCAGTGGTCTATAGCATAATCCTCCAAGCCACATTGGCTCCATGGCACCCCCCCCATGGTTCTGTCCTGCTACAGTATGCAGATGATCTGCTTCTCTGTAGTACCACCGAGGAGGCCAGCCGGTTAGATGTTATCAGAATGTGGACACAAGGTGTCAAAAGCTAAACTGCAATGGTGTAAAACAAATGTCAATTACCTGGGTTTTGTACTCTCTGAGGGAGAAAGGAAAATCAGTCCACAACGCATACAGTCTGTATTGGGCCTGGTCACCCCAACTACCCAGAAGGATATGCTGTCTTTCTTGGGTATGGTAAATTACTGCAGACAGTGGATTTCTGATTGTTCCTATTATGATAATATCTTGAGACAATGCACACTCAAAGACAAACCCAAGGTTATAGAATGGTCTAATGTAATGTTTTCTGCATTTGCAAAGTTGAGAGAAATGTTAGTAAAGAGTCCCGCGCTTGGCCTCCCGGATTATCTGTTAACATTCCATTTGTTTGCAAGGGACACCTGTACAACCATGGCAGGCGTGCTCACCCAACTTCATGGAGGCAAAATGCGCCCAGTCGCATTCTTCTCAAAGGTAATGCCTGTCACTGTGCAAGGAATGCCAGCTTGTCTTCGAGCACTGGCTGCCTGTGCAGTGGTTGTTGAGATGTCCACATCACTTACATTAGGACATCCTACTGTGTTACATACCACACATAATGTCCTCTCCATCCTCAAAGGTCTACACACACAACACATGTCTGCCCAAAGACTCAGCGGCTATGAAGTACTCCTACTAGGGAACCCTTCTCTCACTGTAAAATACGCAACAAACACAGAAGGACCTGTCCCTGTACTAAACGCACTTTTAGGTCTTAAAGGACCTGACGACGAGGCGCCGCCTCAACATGACTGTACTCTGACAATTGACTCAGAAACTTCACCCAGACATGACATGTCGACTGTGCCTATCCCCGATGCCGACATAATATTTGTTGACGGCTCCTGTAGCCGTCCCAATGACAACACGTACCAGGCAGGATATGCAGTGGTTAAACTTCCAAACACCACCCTTGAAGCAAAGACAGTCCCCTTACAGTCAGCACAAGCTGCAGAACTCATTGCACTCACTCGAGCTTGTCACATTTACAAAGACAAACCTGTCACAATTTACACAGACTCCAAATACGCTTACGGAGTTGTTCATGATCATGGTATGATCTGGCAACGCCGAGGCTTCACTGGCGCTGATGGGAAAGGCATATCACATGCGCAACTCATCACAGATCTCTTACACGCAATTACATTACCATCTCAAATTGCCATCCTTCATTGTAAAGCACACACTGGAGGAAAGGATGATATCAGCAAAGGCAATGCTCTTGCTGATACCGCTGCTAAACGTGCTGCCACTATAGCAACATATAACCTCACTCTTGCTGTCATCTCGCCTCCTTCGTTAGATGATACATACCTACTGACAGAATTACAGGCTGCTGCCTCTAATTCAGATCTATCAGATTGGACATATCCAATACTGCAGAAGAATCCACGGACTGGATTAATCTGCAAAGAGGGGAAACCATGTATACCCCAAACCAGTGCATCATTGTTCATAGTACATTACCACGGAGTAGGACACCATAGTATAGTAACAACTACTTTACTCCTCTCCAATGATTTCTACATTACTAATGCCAAAGAACTTGTAAAACAGTACATCAGTAGATGTATAGTGTGTCTTAGAAACAACCCAAACAACCCAAACAAAGCAAGACACCAGCACCTAGAATACCCAACCACTCCATTCACTCACCTGCAACTCGATTTCACACATATCAATAATGCAGGAAGACAGGAATATGCCCTGGTCATTGTCGACATGTTTTCTCGGTGGCCAGAAGCATATGCCACTAAATCAGAAGATGCAAAAAACAGTAGCCCGCATACTCACGCGAGAAATCATTCCGCGCTGGGGATGCCCGCTTTAAATTAATAGTGATAAAGGTTCAGCCTTCACAGCCAAAGTCACAGCAGAACTAGTCAAAGCACTGCAAATAGAATGGAAGTTTCACATTCCATATCACCCACAGAGAATGACTCCACAAAAGACTCTAGGTTACTCCCCCTTTGAAATACTAATGGGCAGACCTTTTCCCACGCCCTGGGCAAAGAAACCACTAGTTACAACTGAGGGAGATCTAGACGTAATAAGAGAAGAGTACATTAGATCCCTAATAGAGAAACTTAATGAGTTAGAACAAAATGTTATCTTTAAGAATCCTTCTCATCCACAGATACCCACTCACCCATTCAGGGTTGGAGACAAGGTCGTAGTGAAAGTGTTGCCGAGAAACAAGCACCCCGGAGATTTCACCTACGGACCAGAGACAGAAGTGGTCGCAGTCACCAGGACGGCTGTCCTCACCGACGAAGGACCAACGTGGATCCATGCATCCAGAGTGAAGAAAATTCCACCTCCACCACACGTCAACACAGAGGTCGACACCGATCCCGAGACTGACACAGACGGGACGAGAGAGGTAATAACGGGAGCCAGTGGCTCTGACCTCCAACTTGGAGAAGACCTGCCGGCTGGAGGTGATGAGGAATCAGGGGTACAACATTCTGAAGCCGAGGACGACGCTACAGGATATGACTCCCCCCACCTTAGCCCTAGTGATTTTATTCGGGCTTGTTCTTTATAACTGTTTTGCTGAAGTTGATATTACTCAAAATGATGGACGCTTTACCTTCTGGTATAATTCTTCTAGCACGACTGTCGCTACTTTTATATTTTCTTATTGTGATATTGTATCTTGTTCAAACAATCAAGGCGGGAATCGAGGAGAACCACCGCTACCATGGCTGTGTAACATCCACCACACACCACACGCTGTAAGTCACGTATATATCTGTATCACTAGTACTTACTGGGGAGATTCTTGTAACTCATGGGGGGCTGTTGGGTGGAACACTAGAGCAGATACCACTGCCTTTGATATCAGCCAAGACTGGGGATATTACCCCGATGTTGGCATCCATAAATGGTCCAATGGTCGATCCTTACTAGCCCGTATGTCCCTACGAAAAAAGGGCACTTGCAATAGCCAATTTATCATTAACCTAGAAAACCCGGCCCCCGGCGATGCCGGACTATATGTCATGGGTAAATATCAATCAGGAGAAAGCGGGGGCCCAAGGGGAAGATTTCATTTAAAAGACATGTATGATAACCCAGAATACACCGCCCTCAAAACCACTGTAAAACCTAAAACACCATCATCATTCTTTAAACCACATGTCACTACTTTTAATGAAATGTTAGCCATTAACAACCCCACTTACGAAGACACTATATCCATAGAAACTGGATTATCTGACGTAAATTATTGGCTAGAATGGATGAAATATAATGCACGTAAAGTTAATCAAACTGATTGTTATGTGTGTGGAAAATCCAGACCCCACTTGGGTACGGTGCCCATACACATACCTTCAGACCAAGATAAATGTTTCTTTAGCCTGTATACTGATACTATTGTAGAAGAAACTAAATGTGAACAATGGAAGAAAGAATATCCCATAATGGTAAAGAATACCAATCCTGGTAGTACCATAACCATTTATCCTGGTAATTATACATGTTATTACTCAAACAGCACTGCACAAAACACTGTAGATCTGAAATTGTTTCCTGATGGGTATTGTGCTGAACGAAGACATATCAGTATACCCACCATGAAAAAATCATTAGGAGACATTTATTTTATTTGTGGAGACATGAGACTCAGGACAAAGCTGGACAATCCTTGGAAAGGAGAGTGTGCCCTGGCAAAGATCATTATGCCCATACACATTCTCCCAGCCGATTTGTCTGAGCCTCTTCCCACAAATAAACCTAACACAAACTCCAGAAACAAAAGAGAAGCTCCAAAGGAAAGCTTCGATCCACACATATACATAGACACTATTGGTGTTCCCCGGGGAGTTCCTAAAGAATTTAAGGCTCGTGATGAGGTCGCTGCCGGCTTCGAGTCCCTGTTTCCCCAGGTAACCATCAATAAAAATGTGAACTGGATAAATTACATATATTATAATCAACAGCGCTTTGTTAATGATACTAGAGATGCTTTGAAAGGTATTGCTGAACAGTTGGAAGCTACATCACAAATGACATTTCAGAATCGTATGGCTTTAGATATGATGCTTGCCGAGAAAGGAGGAACCTGCGTGTACATAGGTAAGGTTGATGGATGCTGTACTTATATCCCAGACAACACAGGTCCTAATGGGAAAACTACCCTAGCTATTAAACATCTAGAAGATTTATCCATCGAACTCAAGAAGAACTCAGGTGTCACGAACCCCTGGAGTAGTTGGTTTGGTTGGTTAGACGATTGGAAACACGCACTAACACAAATAGGCATATTTATCCTCATTGTAATTATTGTACTTATGATAGTAGGATATTGTGTTTTTCCCATATGCAAGAAGATTGGTTCCAAGTACCTGGATAATGTAACACCTGCTATGTACACTGATCTCGCCAAAAGCCCTCCCTCACCAGAAGATTATGGTGAATATGTCAAAGTTTACCGTACCAAACAAGATGCCATCTACAAGAATCAAATTGTCTAAAAAGGACATTGATTCTAAGAGGGGACTGAAGGGTTAATCAGCCATCTTGTTTCTGTGTCTTATAATTTCTGTGCCTGCTTATCTATGTTCTGGCTTGTTTCCAGTACTCGCTCGCTATCCCGTACTCTGTAACTTTCCTCAGAAACTGAACATTCTGTGAGTTCTCATAACTTTGCTACATACTCCCCTACAAGGCGACGTATAAGCCACCCCACAATAGACGCTGTTATTTTCCTACCTCTGCACCAAATATTAACCAATCATGTAATTGAACCAAGCGCCATATGTTGTGTATAAATATGTTGTTTTGTCATAATTAAATCAGAGTTAACCTTGTGTCTGTGGTCATCGTTACTGGTCATATCATATGAGGTTACACTCTCACGGAGCTCTAAGGGGTCTTCACACTGAGGTCAAATAAGGTAATTAATAGATCAGACAATCGATACATCGGCGTATGATCGATTCTCTTCAGTATATATGCACTGTTTGTGTCTGTAGTGTGTGTATATGTGATGTTTTTGTAAGTATGCCATGTATGTATGTATGTACAGCATGTATGTACAGTATGTCTGTGTACAAAAGTGTGTGTGTAATGATGTACAGTACATGCAATACATGATGTACAGTCACCACCCCCCCTCCCCCCCTACCACTCCCAACATAATTCTGCATTTGCCCCAGTTCCAGGGGCGGGCTGGGCCAGGGGGCAGGGTGCCATGTGCCCCCCGGGCCGCTCTAAAAGGTACTACTTTTACGGGCCGCCTTGTATTTTACATTGTGACCTCCTGTAGGCCGTGCCACGGCTACAGGAACATGGCCGCCGGCCTCCTGCATGAGGACATGATCACATGTCCCGGGTCGGCCGCCTGTTACTTAAACATTCCTGTCTTGAATGATTCCTGGCCAACCACTCGTGCGTCTAGGGGGGAAGGGGCGGGCTGCGGTGGAGACAACAGCTACTCAGAGGACGGAGCCGCAGCGTGGGAAACCAAGGCAGGGCACAGCGAGACGGGAGCCGGACCCGGGCCTAAAAGCAAGTAACAACAGTACTATGTATTGGGTGTTATAATGGGGGGCGGGGGAGCTGCCTGTGGTGTCCTGGTATAATTATACAGGGGGAGCATCCTGTGGTGTCCTGCCAGGACACCACAGGCTGCTCCCCTTGTATAATTACACCAGGACAGTCTTGGTATAATTATACAGGGGGAGCTGCCTGTGGTGTCCTGGTATAATTATACAGGGGGAGCAGCCTGTGGTGTCCTGCCAGGACTCCACAGGCTGCTCCCCCTGTATAATTACACCAGGACAGTCTTGGTATAATTATACAGGGGGAGCTGCCTGTGGTGTAAGGTATAATTATACAGGGGGAACAGCCTGTGGTGTCCTGCCAGGACACCACAGGCTGCTCCCCTGTATAATTACACCAGGACAGCCTTGGTATAATTATACAGGGGGAGCTGCCTGTAGTGTAAGGTATAATTATACAGGGGAAGCATTATACAGGGGGAGCAGCCTGTGGTGTCCTGCCAGGACACCACAGGCTGCTCCCCCTGTATAATTATACCAGGACAGTCTTGGTATAATTATACAGGGGGAGCTGCCTATGGTGTAAGGTATAATTACACAGAGGAGCAGCCTGTGGTGTCCTGCCAGGACACCACAGGCTGCTCCCCCTGTATAATTATACCAGGATAGTCTTTGTACAATTATACAGGGGGAGCTGCCTATGGTGTAAGGTATAATTATACAGGGGGAGCAGCCTGTGGTGTCCTGCCAGGACACCACAGGCTGCTCCCCTTGTATAATTACACCAGGACAGTCTTGGTATAATTATACAGGCGGAGCAGCCTGTGGTGTCCTGGTATAGTTATACAGGGAGAGCAGCCTGTGGTATCCTCTTCTTTTAATATAGGGGGTTCTTGTTATTGTGCGGGGGGAGCAGCCTGTGGTGTAACGTATAGTTATACAGGGGGAGCAGCTTGTGGTGTCCTGGTATAATTATACAGAGGGAGCAGCCTGTGGTGTCCTATTCGTTTATTTTAATACTGGGGGGCAGCCTGGGGTGTCCTGATATACTGGGGAGAAGCCTGCGGTGTCCTGTTATTATACAGGGGAGCAGTCTGCGGTGTCCTGTTATTATACAGGGGAGCAGTCTACGGTGTTCTGTTATTATACAGGGGAGCAGTCTGTGGTGTCCTGTTATTATACAGGGGAGCAGTCTGTGGTGTCCTGTTATTATACAGGGGGAGCAGCCTGTGGTGTCCTGTTATTATACAGGGGGAGCAGCCTGTTGTGTCCTTATTATGTCGTTATTGGTGTCATTATTATCTTTTTTTTCTTAATACATATTTTTTTACCGCATACCACCTCCCACTCTGCTTCCCCCCCCCTCCCTACCTGAATCCTCCGCCACCCCACATCCTATGCCATGCTGCGTCTCCCCTCTGTCACCCTACGCCACCCTGCGTTCCCCCTCACATGCGCCTATTCTGCAGGCTGAGGGGCTGGGGACATAGCCAGCAGTTCAGAGAGCCACTAGCCATGCCCCCACAGCTGCTAAAATGGGGCGTGGCCTTGTTGAAATAGACCACACCCCCATATCAATAGGCCACGCCCTCCAAAATTTGCGGTTGCCGTCTCCCTGGGGCTGCTTCAACATATTTCCCCGGGCTGCTTTTAATTCCCAATCCGCCCCTGGTGTAGTGTAATGATGTACTGCATAGTATAGGGGTATATAGTGTAGGGATGTTCTGAGGGGGATGCAGTTAAAATCCCGACGGTCGGGATCCCGGCGTTCAGAATACCGACGCCGGAATCCTGACCGCCGAAATGCCGACACATTCTCCCTCTTGGGGTGTCCACGACACCCCTGGAGGGAGAATAAATTAGTGTGCCGAGCGTAGCGAGGCACCGGGCCCGCTGCGTGGCGAGCGCAGCGAGCCCGCACGGGGGGGCGATCCACGTCCCCCCCTTGTCGGCATTTCGGCTGTCGGGATTCCGGCGTTGGGATTCTGAACGCCGGGATCCCGACCGCCGGGATTCAATACTGAATCCGTTCTGAGGAATATGGGGGTATATAGTGTGGAGTATAGGGCTATTTAGTGTAGTGATGCAGTATGGAGTATAGGGGCTATATAGTGTAGTGATGTAGCGCGGAGTATAGGGTATATATAGCGTAGTGTGGAGTATAGCGGTATATAGAGAATTGTTGTAGTGCGGAGTATAGGGGGTATATAGTGTAGGGATGCAGTGCATAGTATAGGGGTATATAGTGTAGTGAAGATTATATGGTCTGCTGTATCAGTCAGCGGGTGCCCAGTCTGCTCCGCTGTATCAGTCCAGGGGGTTCCCAGTCTGCTCTGCTGTATCAGTCAGGGGGTAGCTATTCCTTTATAAATGTTCAGGGTCCAGCCTGATAGCCGAGGTCCTTAATGAGAAGCAGCAGAACCCGATCCTCTTTTCTCATAATACCCCTTTCACACTAATTATTGTACATGGTTACATGCCCTGTCTCAGCAACTGATTCCCTGTTCACACTGCCGGCTGGACCCGCAATATTACCAGGTAGAACCCTTTCAGACCGCACCCGTGTGTAGCCTACCTGATCTGCCGGTACTTGTAGATGAGGTCATTCCGCTCTCTTGTCCTTTTAGCGTGACCCAGGTTGCACTGTTCACACCAAAGGCACCCCGAGTCCCCCCCATGGTGGGGACCAGGGTCAGATTCCTGGGTAGCGGGAAAGCCAGAGACTTCTATAATCCTAGCTTTCCATGCTGCAGTATGCAGAGGACATAGAACCCTAGTTTCTGCACATTGGATCTGGCAGTACCGCCACATGCATGCAAACATCTATTTAGGTATTTATAAATCGGGACCTGTCTCGGCCGGTCCAGAAAAGGGATGGGGCTAAGGAGCAGTTGGGCGTGGCCTATCATCGCAGAGTTTTCGGGACCATGCCAGCATTCCCCTGGAAGCTGGGCAGCTCCGGGTTTGCTCCCTCCCTTAGAGATGCAGTGCCATACAGAGTTGAGCAGCGGTAATCTCCGGCTCCCTACAACTGCCCCTCCCCCTCTCCCCACCAAGGGTACATTGCCACTAGCGGGAAAGATAGCGGCACAGTCTTCAAATAGCAGAACTGTTCCGCTGTAATAGGGACAGTTGGGAGGTATGCAGGGCATGCGCACAAATACTGACTTCTAGGGAATGCATCACTCATTATTTTGTATACTGAGCGTTGGCACTACCAATTTTTTTTTCTATACATTACAACCTTTTTATAAAGGTTTCAAGTTTTTAATCACTGTAGGAGATACTAATTTACAGATACCAGGGCATTCTGGAACTTAGTGAAATAAATACACATGCAAAACGGTTTGTTTGTTTGTTTGTTTATTTATTGCAATATTTATTTACTTAAATTGCAGCATTGCAGACGTATTCAGACACTACTTCTGTGGCATCACAAGTCGGAGAGAATTTGGCTGGTCTGATGATAAAGTCGGTTACGTATGTGGAGCAGCATTTTAGATAACAGACAAGTTGGGTAGTTGGTCAGTTGGATGGTTGGAGGAAAGTAAAGCCCCATACACACTTAATGAGTCCCCAATTACGGCGATATCGGCAGCGGCGGGGATGCCGACTCTGGCAACCTGTGCACACTTTCCGATGCGGGAGGGGGATAGAGCTACGGTCATGCTACAGCTGCAGCATGACCGTCAATATTGAGGACTCCCCCGTCTTCGTTAAACAATGAAAGGGAGTGAGCATCATTAACAATATGGAGTAGACACATTAGGCAATATTGATTGTGTGTGTGGGGCTTTATACTTTCCCCATCACCTTCTCACTTTACTACCACCGCCTGCTTCAACCCTTTCCCCCGTCACTTTCTCTCTTCTTTCTACTGCCAGCACATGCTTTTTTCATACCATTCCCTCACCTCCTCTCTATGGCCCTTATTCTGATTGACGCGTACTTTACCGCATACTTTCGGATCGCGTCTTTACGGCGTCTGCGCATGCGTGGAGAACGCAACGCGCATGTGCCACGCCTTGACTCCGTACCTGTTCGGCCAAATCCCGTCCAAAACTGTTCCCCGCAATCAGTCGGGAAATATGGGCGTATTATGGGCGTCATGCGGAATGACACATGGGCGTAGTTTCAAAGTGGGCAAAACGGGGCGGAAACATGGGCGGACACGGGGGAGTACACTTATGTTGGGGGGCGTACATTCGGATACCACTCCGAATGCACGCGATCAAAAAGGGAAGAAATGTGCGGTGTCCACAAGTGTACTATTGCTTTGCGGACACCACTCGTTCATGCGGTAGGCGAACGTACGCCTAATGACTACAAGCATTAACACCTGAACCCAATAGAATCGACTCCTTTACTCATTACTCACTAATAGGACGCTTGTCAGTGCTTTAATTGAAACCATTGCACTTCAATTGCTGTAAGGGTTAATGTGTGCAATGCATGTGTTAGGCATGCTTGTAAGGATATATTGGCATCTAATTGATTCCAATTCCAAATAAGAAGTTTTTTATGAGGATAGGTAATTGAATAAGTGGGTCATGTGATGTATTGCAGAATATACATAATAGTGGGTTGTTTGGCGTAAATACTCCGCTTACGTGCGGTAGCACCGCTTGGCTCCCGTTCGGATGCGGTATTCCCGAGCATACCGTGCAGAATCGGAGTGTTTCTCCCGCACACGCATGGTTTGTATGTCGTCCGTAAACACGCCCTGTTCTTAAAGAGTGAGTCCGTCCGAATGCGGAGGACCCGTGGGCGTTTCTACGGACGATGGCCGCACGCGGCAGAACACCGTGGCGTGCGGACCGCTCCGTAAGAATGCGGGAATATCCGCACCAACCAGAATAAGGGCCTATGCCAGCACTGCCTGCTTTCTGCATTCCATTCCCTAACACTTCCTCTCCTCTCTCTGCTGACACCACCCGCTTTCTGCATTCTGTACCCTAACACTTCCTCTCCTCACTCTGTTGCCGCCACCTGCTTTCTGCATCCCATTCCCTAACACTTCCTCTCCTCTCTCTGCTGCCACCACTTGCTTTCTGCATTCTGTACCCTAACACTTCCTCTCATCTCTCTGTTGCCATCACCTGCTTTTTTGCATCCCATTCCCTAACACTTTCTCTCCTCTCTCTGATGCCACCACCTGCTTTCTGCATTCCATTCCCTAACACTTCCTCTCCTCTCTCTGCTGACACCACCTGCTTTCTGCATTCCATTCCCTAACACTTCCTCTCCTCTCTCTGCTGCCTCCACCTGTTTTCTGCATTCCATTCCCTAACACTTCCTCTCCTCTCTCTGCTGAAACCACCTGCTTTCTGCATTCGGGACCCTAACACTTCCTTTCTTCTCTCTGCTGACACCACCTGCTTTCTGCATTCCATTCCCTAACACTTCCTCTCCTCTCTCTGTTGCCACCACCTGCTTTCTGCATCCCATTCCCTAACACTTCCTCTCCTCTCTCTGCTGCCACCACCTGCTTTCTGCATTCTGTACCCTAACACTTCCTCTCATCTCTCTGTTGCCATCACCTGCTTTCTGCATCCCATTCCCTAACACTTCCTCTCCTCTCTCTGCTGGCACCACCTGCTTTCTGCATTCGGGACCCTAACACTTCCTTTCTTCTCTCTGCTGACACGACCCGCTTTCTGCATTCTGTACCCTAACACTTCCTCTCATCTCTCTGTTGCCACCACCTGCTTTCTGCATCCCATTCCCTAACACTTCCTCTCCTCTCTCTGATGCCACCACCTGCTTTCTGCATTCCATTCCCTAACACTTCCTCTCCTCTCTCTGCTGACACAACCTGCTTTCTGCATTCGGGACCCTAACACTTCCTTTCTTCTCTCTGCTGACACCACCTGCTTTCTGCATTCCATTCCCTAACACTTCCTCTCCTCTCTCTGCTGCCTCCACCTGTTTTCTGCATTCCATTCCCTAACACTTCCTCTCCTCTCTCTGCTGCCACCACCTGCTTTCTGCATTCTGTACCCTAACACTTCCTCTCATCTCTCTGTTGCCATCACCTGCTTTCTGCATCCCATTCCCTAACACTTCCTCTCCTCTCTCTGCTGGCACCACCTGCTTTCTGCATTCGGGACCCTAACACTTCCTTTCTTCTCTCTGCTGACACGACCCGCTTTCTGCATTCTGTACCCTAACACTTCCTCTCATCTCTCTGTTGCCATCACCTGCTTTTTTGCATCCCATTCCCTAACATTTCCTCTCCTCTCTCTGCTGACACCACCTGCTTTCTGCATTCCATTCCCTAACACTTCCTCTTCTCTCTCTGCTGCCTCCACCTGTTTTCTGCATTCCATTCCCTAACACTTACTCTCCTCTCTCTGCTGAAACCACCTGCTTTCTGCATTCGGGACCCTAACACTTCCTTTCTTCTCTCTGCTGACACCACCTGCTTTCTGCATTCCATTCCCTAACACTTCCTCTCCTCTCTCTGTTGCCACCACCTGCTTTCTGCATCCCATTCCCTAACACTTCCTCTCCTCTCTCTGCTGCCACCACCTGCTTTCTGCATTCTGTACCCTAACACTTCCTCTCATCTCTCTGTTGCCATCACCTGCTTTCTGCATCCCATTCCCTAACACTTCCTCTCCTCTCTCTGCTGGCACCACCTGCTTTCTGCATTCGGGACCCTAACACTTCCTTTCTTCTCTCTGCTGACACGACCCGCTTTCTGCATTCTGTACCCTAACACTTCCTCTCATCTCTCTGTTGCCACCACCTGCTTTCTGCATCCCATTCCCTAACACTTCCTCTCCTCTCTCTGATGCCACCACCTGCTTTCTGCATTCCATTCCCTAACACTTCCTCTCCTCTCTCTGCTGACACAACCTGCTTTCTGCATTCGGGACCCTAACACTTCCTTTCTTCTCTCTGCTGACACCACCTGCTTTCTGCATTCCATTCCCTAACACTTCCTCTCCTCTCTCTGCTGCCTCCACCTGTTTTCTGCATTCCATTCCCTAACACTTCCTCTCCTCTCTCTGCTGACACCACCTGCTTTCTGCATTCGGGACCCTAACACTTTCTTTCTTCTCTCTGCTGACACCACCTGCTTTCTGCATTCCATTCCCTAACACTTCCTCTACTCTCTCTGTTGCCACCACCTGCTTTCTGCATCCCATTCCCTAACACTTCCTCTCCTCTCTCTGCTGCCACCACCTGCTTTCTGCTTTCTGTACCCTAACACTTCCTCTCCTCACTCTGTTGCCACCACTTGGTTTCTGCATTCTGTACCCTAACACTTCCTCTCCTCACTCTGTTGCCACCACCTGCTTTCTGCATCCCATTCCCTAACACTTCCTCTCCTCTCTCTGCTGCCACCACCTGCTTTCTGCATTCGGGACTCTTAACACTTTCTTTCTTCTCTCTGCTGACACGACCCGCTTTCTGCATTCTGTACCCTAACACTTCCTCTCATCTCTCTGTTGCCACCACCTGCTTTCTGCATCCCATTCCCTAACACTTCCTCTCCTCTCTCTGATGCCACCACCTGCTTTCTGCATTCCATTCCCTAACACTTCCTCTCCTCTCTCTGCTGACACCACCTGCTTTCTGCATTCCATTCCCTAACACTTCCTCTCCTCTCTCTGTTGCCACCACCTGCTTTCTGCATTCGGGACCCTAACACTTCCTTTCTTCTCTCTGCTGACACCACCTGCTTTCTGCATTCCATTCCTTAACACTTCCTCTCCTCTCTCTGCTGACACCACCTGCTTTCTGCATTCCATTCCCTAACACTTCCTCTCCTCTCTCTGCTGCCTCCACCTGTTTTCTGCATTCCATTCCCTAACACTTCCTCTCCTCTCTCTGCTGACACCACCTGCTTTCTGCATTCGGGACCCTAACACTTTCTTTCTTCTCTCTGCTGACACCACCTGCTTTCTGCATTCCATTCCCTAACACTTCCTCTACTCTCTCTGTTGCCACCACCTGCTTTCTGCATCCCATTCCCTAACACTTCCTCTCCTCTCTCTGCTGCCACCACCTGCTTTCTGCTTTCTGTACCCTAACACTTCCTCTCCTCACTCTGTTGCCACCACTTGGTTTCTGCATTCTGTACCCTAACACTTCCTCTCCTCACTCTGTTGCCACCACCTGCTTTCTGCATCCCATTCCCTAACACTTCCTCTCCTCTCTCTGCTGCCACCACCTGCTTTCTGCATTCGGGACTCTTAACACTTTCTTTCTTCTCTCTGCTGACACGACCCGCTTTCTGCATTCTGTACCCTAACACTTCCTCTCATCTCTCTGTTGCCACCACCTGCTTTCTGCATCCCATTCCCTAACACTTCCTCTCCTCTCTCTGCTGCTGGCACAACCTGCTTTCTGCATCCCATTCCCTAACACTTCCTCTCCTCTCTCTGCTGCCACCACCTGCTTTCTGCATTCTGTACCCTAACACTTCCTCTCATCTCTCTGTTGCCATCACCTGCTTTCTGCATCCCATTCCCTAACACTTCCTCTCCTCTCTCTGATGACACCACCTGCTTTCTGCATTCCATTCCCTCACCCTCCTCTCCTTTCTCTGCCGGCACCACCTGCTTTCTGCATTCTGGACCCTAACACTTCCTTTCTTCTCTCTGCTGACACGACCCGCTTTCTGCATTCTGTACCCTAACACTTCCTCTCATCTCTCTGTTGCCACCACCTGCTTTCTGCATCCCATTCCCTAACACTTCCTCTCCTCTCTCTGCTGACACGACCTGCTTTCTGCATTCGGGACCCTAACACTTCCTTTCTTCTCTCTGCTGACACCACCTGCTTTCTGCATTCCATTCCCTAACACTTCCTCTCCTCTCTCTGCTGCCTCCACCTGTTTTCTGAATTCCATTCCCTAACACTTCCTCTCCTCTCTCTGCTGACACCACCTGCTTTCTGCATTCCATTCCCTAACACTTCCTTTCTTCTCTCTGCTGACACCACCTGCTTTCTGCATTCCATTCCTTAACACTTCCTCTCCTCTCTCTGTTGTCACCACCTGCTTTCTGCATTCCATTCCCTAACACTTCCTCTCCTCTCTCTGCTGACACCACCTGCTTTCTGCATTCCATTCCCTAACACTTCCTTTCTTCTCTCTGCTGACACCACCTGCTTTCTGCATTCCATTCCTTAACACTTCCTCTCCTCTCTCTGTTGCCACCACCTGCTTTCTGCATCCCATTCCCTAACACTTCCTCTCCTCTCTCTGCTGCCACCACCTGCTTTCTGCATTCTGTACCCTAACACTTCCTCTCATCTCTCTGTTGCCATCACCTGCTTTCTGCATCCCATTCCCTAACACTTCCTCTCCTCTCTCTGATGACACCACCTGCTTTCTGCATTCCATTCCCTCACCCTCCTCTCCTTTCTCTGCCGGCACCACCTGCTTTCTGCATTCTGGACCCTAACACTTCCTTTCTTCTCTCTGCTGACACGACCCGCTTTCTGCATTCTGTACCCTAACACTTCCTCTCATCTCTCTGTTGCCACCACCTGCTTTCTGCATCCCATTCCCTAACACTTCCTCTCCTCTCTCTGCTGACACCACCTGCTTTCTGCATTCGGGACCCTAACACTTCCTTTCTTCTCTCTGCTGACACCACCTGCTTTCTGCATTCCATTCCCTAACACTTCCTCTCCTCTCTCTGATGCCACCACCTGCTTTCTGCATTCCATTCCCTAACACTTCCTCTCCTCTCTCTGCTGACACCACCTGTTTTCTGCATTCCATTCCTTAACACTTCCTCTCCTCTCTCTGCTGACACCACCTGCTTTCTGAATTCCATTCCCTAACACTTCCTCTCCTCTCTTTGCTGCCTCCACCTGTTTTCTGCATTCGGTACCCTAACACTTCCTTTCCTCTCTCTGCTGCTGGCACAACCTGCTTTCTGCATTCCATTCCCTAACACTTCCTCTCCTCTCTCTGCTTTCACCACCTGCTTTCTGCATTCCATTCCCCAGTGCTTTCTCTTCTCTATACTGCTACCGCCTGCTTTCTATGTCCCATTTACTGTCACCTCCTCTCTCTGCTACCACCACCTGCCTTACGCATCCCATTACCAGTCAGTTCCTCTCTCTGCTACTACCACCTGCTTTCTGCATTCCATTCCCCATTGCTTCCTCTTCTCTATAGTGCTACCGCCTGCTTTTTATGTCCCATTTACTGTCACCTCCTCTCTCTACTACCACCACCTGCCTTATGCATCCCATTACCAGTCAGTTCCTCTCTCTGCTACTACCACCTGCTTTCTGCGTCCCATTCACCTTCTCTCCTCTATGCCGCTACTGCCTGCTTTCTCCATCTCATTCCCTGTCACGTATTGTATCCTCTTTCTGCCACCACCAACTGCTTTCTAAATCCTAATCCCTATCTCTTCCTCTACACTTTCTGCTGCCGTCGCCTACTTTCTGCATCCAGTTTCCCATCACCTCTCTCTGCCACCACTGCCCCTTTCTTGTAATATTTTGTGCTAGTTTATTTTTTCATTATACAACATCACAAAAATATTAAACTGTACATAAAAAAAAACCTGACCTCCAGCCGGTCCATCACACGCCTTTATTGTATTGTTGTATCATGAAAAAACAAATATTAAAATGTAAAAAAACAGTCTTCCACTGCCACTTCTAGGCAGACCATCACATACCTTTCTTTGTGTTGTTGTTGTTGTCGTATCAAAAACAATAAAAAAAATGTAAATTGTAAACAAAATAGAAACAGCCGCCAACCGCCCATTCTCCTCTTTCTGCCACCACCGCCTTCATTTCTGAATCCCATTTCTCCTCTCCTCCTCTCTCTGCTATTACTGCCTGCTTTCTGCCTCCCATTCCTCTTCACCTCCTTTCTCTGCTGCTACCACCTGTTTTCTGCATCCCATTCTCCTCCTCTCCTTTATGCCACCACGTCTACTTTCTGCATTCACTATTCACTAACACCTATCCTCGCTCTGCCGCCACCAACTGCTTTCTGCATTTCATTCCCTGACATGTATCCTCTCTCTACCGCCACCACCTGCTTTCTGCATCCCATTCCCCTACTCTCCTCTATGGTGCCATTGCCTGCTTTCTGCATCCCATTCCCTATCTCTTCCTCTACGCCAGGGGTGTCCAACCTTTCACCTTCCCTGGGCCACATTAGAAGATGAAAATTTGGTTTGGGCCGCACATAAAATAAAATAACAGTAACGATACCTGATCATCCAAAAAAAACATAGACAACATAGTTAACATATTAAACTTAATTGGAAATAAAGTTAGTGAGATGTTTGACATTGTTTCTCATATTCTGACACAGAGAATAAGCCGAAATTCACATTCTGACACAGAGAATAAGCCAAAATTCACATTCTGACACAGATAATAAGCCAAAATTCACAATGTGACACAGGGAATGAGTACAAATTCACATTCTGACACAGAGAATAAGCCGAAATTCACTTTCTGACACAGAGAATAAGCCGAAATTCACAATGTGACACAGGGAATGAGTAAAAATTCACATTGTGACACACAGAATAAGCCAAAATTCACATTGTGACACAGAAAATAAGCTGAAATACACATTCTGACACAGGGAATGAGTAAAAATTCACATTCTGACACAGATAACACATATGCCCCCACAGTGCCATATAACACATATGCCCCCACAGTGCCAGGTGACACATATGCCCCCACAGTGCCATATGACACATATGCCCCCACAGTGCCATGTGACACATATGCCCCCACAGTGCCATATGCCCCCACAGTGCCATATGCCCCCACAGTGCCAGGTGACACACATGCCCCCACAGTGCCAGGTGACACATATGCCCCACATTAGGCTCCATTATACATATACCACACACACTGTCATGCACCATTATCTATATGTCCCACACCGTGATGCTCCATTATACATATGCCACACCGTGATGCTCCATTATACATATGCCACACCGTGATGCTCCATTATACATATGCCCCACAGCGTGAAGCTCCTTTATACATATGCCCCACACATTGATGCTCATTAAACATATGCCACACAAATGATGCCCATTAAACATATGCCCCACACCTTTATGCTCATTAATTAATAATCATCAATGTGTGTGGGGCATATTCACACTTATATTCATAATGCCCCCTGGTAATGCCACATTACCAGGGGGCATTATGAATATAAGTGGCCTTACCAGGGGGCATTATGAATATAAGTGGCATTACCAGGGGGCATTATGAATATAAGTGGCATTACCAGGGGGCATTATAAATATAAGTGGCATTACCAGGGGGCATTATGAATATAATGCCCCCTGGTAATGCCACTTATATTCATAATGCCCCCTGTAGTGATTACTCACCACAGCTGATGGTAGTGGGGGTATGAGAAGTCACCGCTGGCCTGGCTGCCTGCTCCTGCCGCCGCCACCCATCAGATCATCATCCAGCCCTGCGCGCTGCTGGGATGAATCACGTGGGGGAAGCGCCAGCACAGACGTCCTTCGGACCGCAGGAGCAGCTGAGTGCGCCTGCGCATGCACACCAGCGCTCCCGCGGCCATTTTAGGTTTGGGAGAACTCGATGCTGGCCGCGGCCATCTTTACTTTGGGCACAGTGCCGCGGCCAGCACGGAGACGCTGCTGCAGGCGGAGTTGCCCTATAATTTATATTTAGAACTTCTATAAAATGCACTGGGCCGCATTACTACCCGACCTGGGCCGCATGCGGCCCGCGGGCCGCGGGTTGGACAAGCCTGCTCTACGCTTTCTGTTGCTGCCACTTACTTTCTACATTCAGTTTCCCATCACCTCCTCTCTCTGCCACCACTACCCCTTTCTTGCCATGTTTTGTGTTAGTTTATTTTTTCATAATATAACATCACAAAAATATTAAAATGTAAAAAAAAAACCTGGCCTCCAACCGTTCCCCCTCTAGCCAGACCATCACACGCCTTTATTGTGTTGTTGTATCATGAAAAAATATACTGACACAAAAATATTCGGGTGTGGTATAGGGGTCCGACAGTCGGGATCCCGACTGGCCGGACCCAGACAGCATGGCGAGCGCAATAAAGCCCCTTGCGGGCTCGCTACGCGAGCCACCTATTCTATTCTCCCTCTATGCGGGTTGTGGACCCCGGCTGTCTGGGTTTTGACAGTCGAGATCTTGACGTCGGGTGAATGCCTGTCGGGATCCCGACTGTCGGGACCCCATCCGGCACCGACCTCTCTTTTCTGACACTGCCTCCTTCCTGCGTCCCATTCCCCGTCACTTACTGTCTTTGCTGCCACCGCCTGCTTTTTCATCCCATTCCATCACCTCCT
Organism: Crinia signifera; assembly: GCF_055691185.1. Lineage (NCBI taxonomy): Eukaryota > Metazoa > Chordata > Amphibia > Anura > Myobatrachidae > Crinia > Crinia signifera. Next base: position 153,059,695 of record NC_139217.1, read on the forward strand.
CTTCTCTCTGTACTTCCACTGCCTGCTTCCTGCATCTTATTCCACTTCACCCACTTTCTCTGCTGCCACCGTCTGTATTCTGTGTCCCATTCACCATCACCTCTACTCTTTGCTGCCACCACCTGCTTCCTGTGTCCCATTCCGTCACATCCTTTCTCTGCTGTCAGCGCCTGCTACCTGCGTCCCATTCCACCTGACCTACTATCTCTGCTGCCTTGGCCTGCTTTATGCATCCTTTTGCCTATCTCTTTCTCTATGCTTTCTGCTACCGCCACCTACTTTCTTCATCCATTTTTCCAATTTCCACCTGCTTCTCTCTATCCATGTTTTTTTGTTCGTTTATTTTTTTTTATTTTTTTTTATATTCTTTATTAGTTTTGCAATTATAACATCCATAAAAAAAAGAAGAAAGAAGACATTTACATACATACAATTACATACATACATTTACATTTTTATTAGTAGGCACCTGTTTTAACTAACTCACAATATACCCTTGACAATGCTATTTATTTCCAGTCTCTCCCTACCTTAAATTCGCACTTGCTCAACCCTAGATCCCTAGGCCTTATGAGAGAATATGGATGATATTACTACTCTATCTTATTTGTGTTACCCTTAATCGTTTCTCAAGTGTACAACATTACTTTTTAGTGACTCTTACTTAATCCAATTCCTTATTTAAAGTGCAACGTGTCAAAAAAAAAAAAAAAAAAAAAAAAAAAACTTACATAATACACTACTAACAAGGAAAATATCTATTGTGCACATCATTTATCATTTAACTTTTGTTGTAGTAAGGGGATTGTATCCAGTGATCCCAAATTAAGTGGTGTTTATTTAATGTTTGATTTCTATGTGCTAAACGTCTTTCTTGATCTACAATAAAATTTACACGTGCTTTCCATGCTTCCACGTCCGGTGCGATATTTGACATCCACATTCTCCCAATAATAACCTTTGCAATCGATAATACATTAATAATATAAGTTCTATCCTTCCTGTCAATTCCTCCTGGGACTATACCCAATATACAACATCTATCCGATAACAGTTCACTTGGAATTCCCGTATTAGATATAACCCGTTTAACACTATCCCAGTACTCAGCTACAAGATTACACTCCCAGATTAGATGAATAAATGTGCCTGATATAGCTCCACATTTAGGGCAGGTAGTTGAACCATTGCCCTTAAATTTGCTCAACCTACTAGGGGTTATATATGACCGATGTAGTATAAACAGTTGTGTTTGTTGGATACGCAATGAATTTGTGGCCCTAGCCACTGCGGTTTTAGCTGACAACCATTCTAAATCGGTCAAAGCCCCTATATCGCCTTCCCATTTTTCCCTCACATAGACCAGGTCCTGTCCCAATTTACCTTCTTTTAGCAAGTTGTAAATCTTAGAGGTAAGACCTTTATTGTTATTAGATTTAAGAATCCTCTTTACGTCTGTTTCGCTAAACCTGGGTAATGGTTGTTTAATCTGCGCTATCAGAGCGCTTCTTAATTGAAAATATCTAAAGAGGTAAGATCTTGGGAGATCGTATTCTTCTTTTAACTGGGTGAATGTTTTAACCCCATTTAAATCGAAAAACTGGGAAACATATATCACTGAGTGGGAATGCCACACCTCGATTTTTTTTGTTTGCTATGTACGGCGCTGCGGACACTTTGCGGCGCCTTATAAATAAACGTACTACTACTACTACTACTATTCTATGTCCCATTTACCATCACCTCCTCTCTTTTTTGACACTGCCATCCTATTCCACTTCACCCACTGAGACAGCTGCCACCGTCTGTATTCTGTGTCCCATTCACCATCACCTCTACTCTTTGCTGCCACCACCTGCTTCCTGTGTCCCATTCCGTCATATCCTTTCTCTGCTGTCAGCGCCTGCTACCTGCGTCCCATTCCACCTGACCTACTATCTCTGCTGCCTTGGCCTGCTTTATGCATCCTTTTCCCTATCTCTTTCTCTACGCTTTCTGCTACCGCCACCTACTTTCTTCATCCACTTTTCCAATCTCCACCTGCTTCTCTTTATCCATGTTTTTTTGTTCGTTTATTTTTTAATAATACATCACAAACTATTAAAATAAAAAAAAATAACCTGGCCTCCACCACATGCTTCCTGCATCCCATTTCCCTTAACCTAATGTCTCTCCTGCCACTGGCTGCTTTCTTATCCCATTCCGTCACCCTCTCTCGTCTCTCTACTGCCACCGCCTGCTTCCTGTGTCCCATTTCCCATCACCTCCTCTCTCTGCCACCACTGCCCCTTTCTAGCCATGTTTTGTGTTTTTTCTCATAATACAACATCACAAAAATATTAAAATGTAAAAAAAAAAAATGGCCTCCAATCGGCCCCTCTAGCCAGACCATCAAGTGCCTTTATTGTGGTGTTGTATCATGAAAAAATAAACTGACGCAAAAATATTAGACCTCCTGTCTTTGACGCGAAAATATTAGACCTCCTGTCTTTGCTGCCACCTTCTGCTTCATCCCTTTACCCATCACCTCCTCTCTTCTCTCAACCTCCACCGCCTGCTTTCTTTGTCCTGTTCCCCATCACCTCTCCTATAACAGGTAAACTAACACAAAAGTATTCAAATGTATGTTGATTTCTTGACTTGTATATTTGATTTTGTATATTTTCACTATCATTTCTTATAACTTATATGATTTAAAATATTGTTAAAATGTACATTTTAAATTTTTGTTGCCACTGCCTACTTCATCTCTTTCCCTGTCACCTCCTCTCTTCTCTCTACTGCCACGCCTGCATTTTTTATCCCATTCTGTCACGTCCTCTCCTCTATTTACTGCCACCGCCTGCTTCCTGCGTCTCAATTCACATCCTCGCCTCTCCTTTCTATACTGCCACCGCCTATATTCTGTGTTTCATTCCCCGTCGCCTTCTCTCTTTTGCTGCAACCGCCTGCGTTATTCATCCCATTCCTCTCCTTTCTTTGCCAGCACCACCTGCTTTCTGCCTCCTTCTGCATCCTATTCCCAAACTGCTCTTACCAGCGTCACCATCAAATACAAAGGTCTTATACTACTTGACCTGTGTGTAGCCTTTGCCACTGTAGATGACACTCATTTAAATGCTTCCACTGCCTGTAGTCTGCATATCATTCCCCTTCACCTAGTGTCTCTGCTGTTACCGCCTGCTTTCTTCATTCCATTCCATCGCCTCCTCTCCTCTCTCTGCTGTCACTGCCTGCTTCCTGTGTCCCATTCCCTGTCACCTACTGTCTCTGCTACCACCACCTGCTTTCTGCATCCTATTCCCTATGTCTTCCTCTATGCTTTCTGCTGCTGCCCCCTACTTTCTGCATCCAGTTTCCCATCACCTTCTCTTTCTGCCACCACTGCCCCTTTCTAGCCATGTTTTGTGTTGTTTTTTTTTCCATAAAACAACATCACAAAATTATTGAAATTAAGAAAAAAAAATCTGGCCTCCATCCGTTCCCCCTGTAGCCAGACCATCACACGCCTTTATTGTGTTGTTGTATCATGAAAACATAAACTGACACAAAAATATGAAACCTGCTGCCACCGCCTGCTTCATCCCTGTCCCCATCACATCCACTCTTCTCTCTGCTGCCACGGCCTGCTCTCTACATCTCATTTAGTCACCTACTCTCCTCTTTACTGCCACTGCCTGCTTCCTGCGTCCCACTCCCCTTCACCTACTGTCTGCTGCCACCGCCTGCTTTCTTCATCCCATTCTGTCACCTCCTCTCTCTACTGCCACCACCTGTTTCCTACATCCTATTCCCCTTCATCTACTGTCTCTGCTGCCACCGTTTGTTTTCTGTGTCCCATTCACCGTCACCTCCACTCTTTGCTGCCACCATCTGCTTCCTGTGTCCCATCCTCTGCCACCTACTGTCTCTGCTGCCACCACCTGCTTTCTTCATACCTTTCCACATCACGTCCTCTCTTCTCTCAACCTCCACCGCCTGCTTTCTTTATCGCATTCCCCTATCTATCTATCTATCTATCTATCTATCTATCTACCCACTATCTATCTATCTATCTATCATCTACCTGTCTATCTACTCACTATCTATTCATCCACTATCTATTTATTTATTCACTCTCTATCTCACTATATATCTCCCTCTAATATAAATGTCTTCACTATAATTTCTTATAACTTTTATGCTTAAATTTTCTTTTGCTGCCACAGCCTGCTTCATCTCTTCCGTCACCTCTACTCTTCTCTCAACCTCCACCGCCTGCTTTCTTTATCGCATTCCCCTATCTATCTATTCATCCACTATCTATTTATTTATCCACTTTCTATCTCACTATACTGTATATCTCACTCTACTATATCTTTTCCCTTTAATTTCTTATAACTTATATGCTTAAAAAAAAATTCAAATGTAAATTTACATTTTTTTCTGCCACCGCCTGCTTCATCTCTTCCATCACCTCCTCTTCTCTCTACTGCCACGCCTGCATTTTTCATCCCATTCTGTCACCTCCTCTATTTACTGCCACCACCTGCTTCCTGCGTCTCATTCCCCATCCTTGCCTCTCCTTTCTGTGCCGCCACCACCTATATTCTGTGTCTCATTCCCTGTCGCCTCCTCTCTTTTGCTGAAACGTCCTGCTTTCTTCATCCCATTCCTCTCCTTTCTTTGCCACCACCACCTGCTTTATGCCTCCTTCTGCATCCTATTCCCAAAATGCTCTTACCAGCGTCACCATCAAATACAAAGGTCTTATACTACTTGACCTGTGTGTAGCCTTTGCCACTGTAGATGACACTCATTTAAATGCTGCCACTGTCTGTAGTCTGCGTACCATTCCCCTTCACCTAGTGTCTCTGCTGCCATCGCCTGCTTTCTTCATTCCATTCCATCACCTCCTCTCTCTGCTGTCACTGCCTGCTTCCTGTGTCCCATTCCCTGTCACCTACTGTCTCTGCTGCCACCACCTGCTTTCTGTATCCTATTCCCTATGTCTTCCTCTGTGCTTTCTGCTGCTGCACCCTACTTTCTGCATCCAGTTTCCCATCACCTTCTCTCTCTGCCACCACTGCCCCTTTCTAGGCATGTTTTGTGTTGAGGTTTTTTTCATAATACAACATCACAAAATTATTGAAATGAAGAAAAAAAAACCTGGCCTCCATCCGTTTCCCCCTCTAGCCAGACCATCACACGCCTTTATTGTGTTGTTGTATCATGAAAAAATAAACTGACACAAAAATATGAAACCTGCTGCCACCGCCTGCTTCATCCCTGTCCCCATCACCTCCTCTCTTCTCTCTGCTGCCACGGCCTGCTCTCTACATCCCATTTAATCACCTACTCTCCTCTTTACTGCCACTGCGTGCTTCCTACGTCCCACTCCCCTTCACATACTGTCTGCTGCCACCGCCTGCTTTCTTCATCCCATTCTGTCACCTCCTCTCTCTACTGCCACCACCTGTTTCCTACATCCTATTCCCCTTCACCTACTGTCTATGCTGCCACTGTTTGTTTTCTGTGTCCTATTCACCGTCACCTCCACTCTTTGCTGCCACCATCTGCTTCCTGTGTCCGATCCCCTGCCACCTACTGTCTCTGCTGCCACCGCCTGCTTTCTTCCTTTTCCACATCACGTCCTCTCTTCTCTCAACCTCCACCGCCTGCTTTCTTTATCGCACTCCCCTACCCACTATCTTATCTACCCATTATCTGTCTGTCTATCTACCCACTATCTATCTATTTATCCACTATCTATCTATCTATTTACCCACTAGATATCTATCTATTCATCCACCATCTATTTATTTATCCACTCTTTCTCTCACTAGACATCTCACTCTAATATATATGTCTTCACTATAATTTCTTATAACTTTTATGCTATAATTTTCTTTTGCTTCCACCGCCTGCTTCATCTCTTCCGTCAACCTCCACCACCTGCTTTCTTTATCGCATTCCCCTATCTATCTATTCATCCACTATCTATTTATTTATCCACTTTCTGTCTCACTATATATCTCACTCTACTATATCTTTTCGCTATAATTTCTTATAACTCATATGCTTGGAAAAAAATTTCAAATTTAAATTTAACATTTTTTGTGCCACCGCCTGCTTCATCTCTTCCATCACCTCCTCTCTTCTCTCAACCTCCACCGCCTGCTTTCTTTATCGCATTCCCCTATCTATCTATTCATCCACTATCTATTTATTCACTCTATATCTCACTATATATCTCACTCTACTATATCTTTTCACTATAATTTCTTATAATTTATATGCTCAAAAAATCTTTTTGCTGCCACCGCCTGCTTCATCTCTTCTGTCACCTCCTCTCTTCTCTCAACCTCCACCGCCTGCTTTCTTTATCGCATTCCCCTATCTATCTATTCATCCACTATCTATTTATTTATTCACTCTATGGGGGTTATTCAGGTTGATTCGCAAGGCTGCGAATTCGCAGTCTTGCGAGTCCACCAAACCCCGCCCGGCAAACGCACCCCCCCGCCGCCCCAGCAATGTGCGGCTTCGGCCGCACAGCAGCGAATGGATGTTTTGCATAAACATCCATTCGCTTTGCTGGGATGTCGGCCCACATCATTCGATGGTCACCGACCATCGAATGATGTTTAGCGTGCACGCATATATAAGTGACTTTTCAGTCACTTACGTTTGCGTGCACGCTGGCGTGATATGGGCGGGCAGCTGACATCCGGTGATGTCAGCTACCCGGCCCACACACCCGCGTCACTGCCTCATTACCATGAGAATGCCCAGCGTTCTCATGGGAACGCCCATGGAACGCTGGGCGTTCCCATATTGTAATGGGGCAGCCCGGCGCCCCCCGCCCATCTCCGCCCCCCCTCGCTGCCATGGGTGCGTGCACCCGTCAACCCGAAAGGTCGCCATGGGTGCACGCACCATATGCCTGCACATGCGCAGATACCCGTCTGCGCATGTGCAGATGGCCAACATCGGATCTGCGTGCGAATGCACGCAGATCTGAATAAGGACCTATATCTCACTATATATCTCACTCTACTATATCTTTTCACTATCATTTCTTCTAATTTATATGCTTAAAATTTTTTTGCTGCCACCGCCTGCTTCATCTCTTCCGTCACCTCCTCTCTTCTCTCAACCTCCACCGCCTGCTTTCTTTATCGCATTCCCCTATCTATCTATTCATCCACTATCTATTTATTTATGCACTCTATATCTCACTATATATCTCACTCTACTATATTTTTTCACTATAATTTCTTATAATTTATATGCTTAAAAAATTTTTCAAAAGTAAATTTAACATTTTTTGCTGCCACCGCCTGCTTCATCTCTTCCGTCACCTCCTCTCTTCTTCTCAACCTCCACCGCCTGCTTTCTTTATCGCATTCCACAATCTATCTATTCATCCACTATCTATTTATTCACTCTATACTGTATCTTACTATATATCTCACTCTACTATATGTTTTCACTATAATTTCTTATAACTTATATGCTTTAAAAAATTTTTTGCTGCCACCGCCTGCTTCATCTCTTCCGTCACCTCCTCTCTTCTCTCAACCTCCACCGCCTGCTTTCTTTATCGCATTCCCCTATCTATCTATTCATCCACTATCTATTTATTTATGCTCTCTATATCTCACTATATATCTCACTCTACTATATCTTTTCACTATAATTTCTTATAATTGATATGCTTAAATTATTTTTCAAAAGTAAATTTAACATTTTTTTCTGCCACCGCCTGCTTCATCTCTTCCGTCACCTCCTCTCTTCTCTCAACCTCCACCGCCTGCTTTCTTTATCGCATTCCCCAATCTATCTATTCATCCACTATCTATTTATTCACTCTATATCTCACTATAAATCTCACTCTACTATATGTTTTCACTATAGTTTCTTATAACTTATATGCTTTAAAAAAATGTTTGCTGCCACCGCCTGCTTCATCTCTTCCGTCACCTCCTCTCTTCTCTCAACCTCCACCGCCTGCTTTCCTCATCGCATTCCCCTATCTACAGTATCTATCTATTCATCCACTATCTATTTATTTATTCACTCTATATCTCACTATATATCTCACTCTACTATATCTTTTTACTATAATTTCTTATAATTTATATGCTTAAAATTTTTTTGCTGCCACCGCCTGCTTCATCTCTTCCGTCACCTCCTCTCTTCTCTCAACCTCCACCGCCTGCTTTCTTTATCGCATTCCCCTATCTATCTATTCATCCGCTGTTTATTTATTTATGCACTCTATATCTCACTCTACTATATCTTTTCACTATAATTTCTTATAATTTATATGCTTAAATTTTTTTTCAAAAGTGAATTTAACATTTTTTCTGCCACCGCCTGCTTCATCTCTTCCGTCACCTCCTCTCTTCTCTCAACCTCCTCCGCCTGCTTTCTTTATCGCATTCCCCAATCTATCTATTCATCCACTATCTATTTATTCACTCTATATCTCACTCTACTATATGTTTTCACTATAATTTACTTATAACTTATATGCTTTAAAAAAAAATTTGCTGCCACCGCCTGCTTCATCTCTTCCGTCACCTCCTCTCTTCTCTCAACCTCCACCGCCTGCTTTCTTTATCGCATTCCTCTATTCATCCACTATCTTTTTATTTATTCACTCTATATCTTACTATATATCTCACTCTACTATATCTTTTCACTATAATTTCTTATAATTTATATGCTTAAATTTTTTTTGCTGCCACCGCCTGCTTCATCTCTTCCGTCACCTCCTCTCAACCTCCACCGACTGCTTTCTTTATCTCATTCCCCTATCTATCTAGCTATTCATCCACTATCTATTTATTTATTCACTCTATATCTCACTATATATCTCACTCTACTATATCTTTTCACTATAATTTGTTATAATTTATATGCTTAAAAAATTTTTTTGCTGCCACCGCCTGCTTCATCTCTTCCATCACCTCCTCTCTTCTCTCAACCTCCACCGTCTGCTTTCTTTATCGCATTCCCCTATCTATCTATTCATCCACTATATATTTATTTATTCACTCTATATATCACTATATATCTCACTCTACTATAATTTTTCACTATAATTTCTTATAATTTCTATGCTTAAAATTTTTTTCAAATGTAAATTTACATATGTTTCTGCCACCGCCTGCTTTATCTCTTCCGTCACCTCCTCTCTTCTCTCAACCTCCACCGCCTGCTTTCTTTATCGCATTCCCCTATCTATCTATTCATCCACTATATATTTATTTATTCACTCTATATATCACTATATATCTCACTCTACTATAATTTTTCACTATAATTTCTTATAATTTCTATGCTTAATATTTTTTTCAAATGTAAATTTACATATTTTTCTGCCACCGCCTGCTTTATCTCTTCCGTCACCTCCTCTCTTCTCTCAACCTCCTCCGCCTGCTTTCTTTCTCGCATTCCCCTATCTATCTATTCATCCACTATATATTTATTTATTCACTCTATATCTCACTCTACTATATCTTTTCACTATAATTTCTTATCATTTATATGCTTAAATTTTTTTCATATGTAAATTTAAAAAAAATTCTGCCACCGCCTGCTTCATCTCTTCCGTCACATTCTCTCTACTGCCACCGCCTGCATTTTTTATCCCATTCTGTCACCTCTTCTCTATTTACTGCCACCGCCTGCTTAATGCGTCTCATTCCCCATCCTCTCCTCTCCTTTCTATGCTGCCACCGCCTATATTCTGCGTCTCATTCCCTGTCACCTCCTCTCTTTGTTACCACCGCCTGCTTTCTTCATCCCATTCCTCTCCTTTCTTTGCCACCACCACCACCTTTCTGCCTCCTGCATCCTATTCCCAAACTGCTCTTACCAGCGTCACCACCAAATACAAAGGTCTCATACTACCTGACCGGTGTGTAGCCTTTGCCACTGTAGATCACACGCCTTCATATCTTACCTGTTGACATCCATCCTCTTACCTTCTGTATTTCAGCTGATGTTCTATATGATAACAAAAGTACATTGTACCTATTACTCCATGTGCAATCTGGTCACATTTATAACAAGATACAAAATAGCATAATATATATCTTTTGTTTCCATGATGAAATCTATAGACACTTGTATAATTTACTAGATTGTAACATTACGGGACTGCAGAGCATAAGCTGCTTTGTGACGCTTCTGTTTGCACTAATGCGCTCATCTGTAGAGTAAGCACCTGGACCTGCACATCAGGGGGTTCTATGGGGAGGGGCCACATCTTATGGGAAATGGAGGATGGGATAGAGTGTTTGTAAGTAATTGTACGCTGGCTGCTTTTACAGGATATAATATGTAAGTGAGACTGAAGGGGTACAGACTGAGTATCTTTAGTTACAGAGAGGTCGCAAAATCTCTTCCCTGCTTACGGATCTTTCTTTTACAGGTTCTCAGTAAAGACCTTATTCTGGTCCCCATGAAATGAATTTCACAGCGTTGCGTGTGGACCAAACTTCTTCCGCAGTGCCTGCGTACCCCCCCTCCCCCTGCACGGCTGCGAATCAGGGCCAGGGTGATCATAATGAATAGCAGGTAGGAAATAAATATGTGGTACACAGAAGTGGCAAGTTGCTCAAATGAACTCATTGGTCCATTGCAAGTGCTTGCAAGGGAGGGGCTAGTTCAGGCAAGGGAGGGGCTAGTTTAGGCAAGGTAGGGGCTAGTTCAGGCAACGGAGGGGCTAAACAAAGCAAGAGAATCACAGAATTCCCCCACCCTACAGTATAGTTATAATGCAGAAAACACAGTTTATTTCTCCTTCGCTCCATAGGGATATATGTACACTGAGTTCTCTGCATTACTACTATCATACATGTATTCCAATGCACTGATTAATCCTTTTGCTGTACGTACCATCTATGTATATTACATGCCGCATACATAATGTAGTGCTGGAATAAATTCACCAGCAAATGTAGGGGCATTTTCTAGTGAGATCACTTAGAGAATGACCTGAAATCACCCCGGGTGTACGCCCCATTCTGAACATGTATTATTGGTTTGTATAATACTGCTATACCCAGATCTAGCTCCATTTTTCTTTCTTTATCATGTCCCCATTTAAAGTTGAAGTCTTCAATTAAACATGGTTAAAAATAATAAGAAAAATGAAGATATAATGTACTTACATGCAGAACCTGGCATGGTCGCATCCAGCAGTGCCTCTGCCTCACTAGATGTATTTAGACCAGGTGGATTTGGGAAGCTTCTCCAGCTGGAGGTAATTGACGAGAAACCCGTAAAATTTGCCTGCTCCGCCGCTGTAATTGGTGGGTAATTGGCCTCTTCTGCCTCCATTAGTTCTAGATGGTTATTACTGGAGGCAGAGGGTGGAAAGAATGCCTACAGAAATAAGAAGTAACGTTGTATATTAGTGATTATTACATCTACCATAGGACTGTGTAAGACAGACAGAGGCATTTAGCAAACTTCTTTATGTAAAGGTTATTTATAGTAGTTTCCATTATAGACCCTAAGAAAATGCCTATATATAAAGCTAAAGGCAGTGGCATAAATGTTGCATAAATGTATAAAGGTGTCGCTCAGACTATATATATATATATATATATATATATATATATATATATATATATATATATATATAACCACAGCATTACAGTAGATGTGAGGTTGCTATGGTGCAATTACAGGTGTTCGTCTACTCTGTGCTATCAAGAGACATCTATATACTCTAGAAGTGCAGAGAGGAAAATGACATTCCAGAAGCTCACTATGGAAAGTGTAACCTGTGCTCTATAGTCCACTTTGTCTCCTTGTCAGCTTATTATGAGGCGCAGGATTATCAATTATATTAGAAAAATGTCAGAAGATGTAACGGAGCTCAAATCTGGGGCAATAAGAAAGTATTGGTAACATAGTAATTATGTCCTTTCTACTTGTGTGTCCCCTGCTAGAAAGAAAACTAAAAATGTGTCTTTGTCAGTGATTTTTATGTAACCCTGAGCACAAGAATAACTGTGTTAGGGATCTTTACACTGTTAAGGCCCCCATATGCTACGCGATTTGGGCCAGAGGATCCAGCAGATTGTCTCTGACATCCGATCGGATCCGATGCGCAGTCCCGTGCGCATCGGATCAGAGCTCGGACGGCAGCACATAAAATACATCTTATGTGCAGCAGTCAGCAGGACATCCTGGGTGCGGTGAGCAGGGTGCGGCAGGTGGCAAGCAGAATTGAAAAATCCTATTCAAAAGACTGGGTGGCTGAGAGATCTCTTTCAGCAAATCAGCAGCCACCTGATCTTTTGAATAGTATTTTTGGTACTTGTTTCCTAGCACGGCCACAATCGTATGGATCGTGTACCTTTAAGTTAAGGTACACGATCCATACGATGGACCCGATTTCCTTTGAAATCAGGTCCATTTGGCCGGCTAGGACAAAATATCGGGGGCATCGCGTCGGTCGGGACCATTAACAATGGTCACGAGCCGACCGACGCGATGCCCGCGATTTCCCCATAGGCTTCAATGTTAAAAAATATTTTAACATTGAAATCGTGTCGGGAAAGGTAAAATATCGGGGGCATCGCGTCGGTCGGGACCATTAACAATGGTCCCGACGCGATGCCCCCGATTTTTCCATAGGCTTCAATGTTAAAATATTTTTTAACATTGAAATAGTGAAAAAATGTGAAAAATGTGAAATGGGCCAATATGACCCATTTCACATTATAGATGTCCCCGTCGTCACCCCACGATAGACGCCAACCCGAAGCGTGGCGAGCGCAGCGAGCCCGCGAGGGGCGGCGGTGCGCGTCCTCCAACCTTTTCATTCCCCTACTATCCACGTCGGCGTGGAGGTGAGAATAGAATAGTGTGGCGAGCGCAGCGAGCCACCGAGCCCGAAGCGTGGCGAGCGCAGCGAGCCCCGCGAGGGGACGCGTATAACTTCACAGGTATACGCGTCCCCTCGCGGGGCACGCTGCGCTCGCCACGCTTCGGGCTCGGTGGCTCGCTGCGCTCGCCACACTATTCTATTCTCACCTCCACGCCGACGTGGATAGTAGGGGAATGAAAAGGTCGGAGGACGCGCACCGCCGCCCCTCGCGGGCTCGCTGCGCTTGCCACGCTTCAGGTTGGCGTCTATCGTGGGGTGCGGTGTACGCCGTTAAATTTGGGGGGGTTGGGAATATTTTTACATTGAATCCAATGTAAAATCGGGTCCCAGGGACCCGATTTACATTTCATAAAAAAAAAAAAAAATCGGGTCCAAAATCGGTTTTTCAATTCATACACCCCCTGCCTGCAGCTCTCCGAGATTATGTGTGAAAAATCGCATGTAATTCATGTGTAAGAAAAGGCACATCATGTGCCAAATCTTATTGAGCTCTCTCAGGTAGGGGTAGGGTTAAGGTCAGGGTTAGTCTGCAGAAGAGGACAGGCTAGGGTTAGGCACTAGGGGGCAGTTAGGATTAAGGTCCGAGTTAGGCTTAGACACTGGGGTGGATAGTTAGGGTTAGGCATTAGGGGGTCGAGAAGGGCTAAAATGACTAAAACTTGACAATTTGCCAGTTAAACGTTTCACCCTGTCTATCCTAGACACTGTCTAATTAGTGACCCTGTCAGCCTATTGCATGCTGACATAATGGCTGTCTATATATACAGAGCCGATCCCTTAATCCACACCCCATGTATGTGTTTGGCACTTATACATTATCTGCTGACCAGCAATGAGTAGCTCATGGAAGTTCTGTTTTATACTTACAGGGAAGTATGGGGGCTCCATCCCAAGGGATTCCATGGCGACCCAATCGATGTGCTGGAAGAAGGGGTGGTGGCGGATGTTGTCAGTAACTCCTGGTTCTTGGCCCAGATGGTTATTGACAAGCTGAAAAAGGTATTTGGATGTAATTATACAGCACAGTTGCTCAATACAATCATTGTACAAACATTTCTGCTGCCGCCACAGAAGAATATAAAGGGATTTCTCCATGGCCACAGTATGTTACTACTGACATTCTATCTGGGATCTGTTGTGTGTCTCACATTACATTCCCCTTCCAAGAACATGTAACCATTCTGCCATTTCCTGTCATATGTGTCCTAAAGGTCCGTACACACTGGGTGATTATGCTGTGTGTGTGTGTGCACAGCGATGATCGCTATCATCGCTGAGGGGGAAAGCTGCTCAGTGCATACACACTGGGCGGCTTTCCCCCTGCCCGGCGGGGAGGACGGCTTTGCATAGTGCAGAGCTATGCAAAGCCGTCCTCAAAGCCGCTCATCTGCTTGTAATAGCAGCAGATGAACGGCTTTACTGGCGATGATGTGGGAGCGCGCAGCAGCACTCACCGCCGGGGCACACACACTGGGCGGCTTTGAGCTGAAAGCCGCTCAAACCTGCTGAGTATGTGCTCCATTGTGATGCTCTTTATATTTATTAATCCTATTTATAAAATGCAGAAAAGTCACCTATCAATAAAAAAACACCCATGTAGATCTTTTACTCCTCTATCAATAGTTATAGCATAGCTAACAGCTGCGTCAGCCGTCGCCAAAAGATTCAGCTATTTTCCGTAAAGCCGCAATTCACTGCTGCACAATGCGCGGCATAGCAGGGCATATGGTATGCGTACACTCCCACTATGCATACACTTATATAGGAGCTGGCTGGTGCGGGCGCATGCACCCTGCTGCTTTATGGGAGCCTGCTTTGATGCGCTCACACTGCAATCCCACTACAGCAAGCTGCTATACGCAGCAAAGCTGTAGCAGGGCACATCTGTAGTCAGTAATAGTGGCCGGCTGTCAGAGTGCAGAGTTTACTTGTAGCAGTAATTGGACAGTAGAGTAGATCAGATACTCTGGTTTTCAATAGAGATCAGAGGACTGAACAGATTGTTCCTATAACACAGTGACTAATGGTTACTTACATCCAACATCTTATAAAGTTATATACAACCAATGACATCATTTATATTAATAATTTATGAATGTAATATCATATTTACCATGTTAATGAGGTCCATGGCGGCAGATTCTGTTGCGCAGAATCTTGAGTGAGCAGCATGACCTCCGGTTATCATTTCGTTCAGGATGACTCCAAATGAGAACCAGTCTTCGCCAATCATGTACTCCTTGCCGAAATACAGCTACCAGAGGAGAGCAATTGGTTACCAACATTTTAATAATAATAATCACTTTGTTTTTTAATTTTTGCTTTTTTTTTTGTAAATTAACAAAATAGCGGTAAAGATAACCCCTACATGTTATAGTAACAGCAGCAATATTTTATATTGTTTATAAATAATAAGTACTTTGCTGTTTTTAGGTATATTTTGTCCCGAGTTATTGCTCTTTCACTTGTATATGCCAGTTCACGTACTATATATTATTTACAGCAGCTGTCCTGCCAACACACGGCAACAGTCTCACGTCATCTTCCCATGGTAAGAGCCGGACCGGAAGTCGCATGTACCCGTTCCCATGGAGGACGCTATGGTGGAGGGTAGTCACTTAAGGTGATTTTGCTCAGTCCCATCAATGTCGATGCAATTTCGTCCGATTTTATGTAAATTGGGCACGTTTCGACATGTTTTAGATCCGATTCAGAACTGATGGTTACCCTTTGAGCGCTTATTGTATGTACAGTATGCACTATTTCCATCTTTATCACTCTTGAGATTATTACTTTGTGCATGATGTGTTTGCAGCACTTTGGGTTCAGCTGCGCACTTTGGTCTGATTTGTATTTTTCAATCATGATCATTCCGGTGTGTACCCAACATAAGAGTCGTATTGTTTACTGTTAATTCTGCACCAGACCCAGAAGTCCAATGCCAGAGCTGCATCGCAATTGACAGCTCTTATGGAAAGAGCTGTCCTCTGCATTAATAATCGCATATGTTAGTGCATATGGGATTATTAATAATGCGGTACCTGGGGAATGCTGGTAGTGGGGGGGGGGGGGGGGGGATGTAAGTGCATCTTCCACATGGAGAGAAATTGCCAACACTTGGCAGAATCAGAATTACCCAGAAATGTGCAACGATGCATGTGCGTGCTACAGTGAATACTTTTTACCCAACTTGGCTATATGCCGTCACATACAGGGTTGGAATCAGGCCCCATGTACATAGTTACATGAGGAAACAGTAGGAAACCCTTTGCATTTACCTCAGGAATAATGACACCACACCTTCTAGCACAGCCAGTAACACCCTCGTCTCTAGGCGTGATCTCAAGGGCCAGACCGAAGTCGGCGATCTTGAGATGTCCTGTTGGAGTCACCAAGATGTTCTCTGGTTTTAGGTCGCTGTGAAGAAAATAAAATCTTTGTTTTCATACAAACAGGAATTATTTGGTACATAAATTATATTGCACGTTACATGTGTACATTCTAACTAATAATAGTTTCATATGTTTGAGACCAAGGACTAATGTAATCATATTTACTGTAGGTTAGTGTCCATGTGATTCCACCATGTCATGTACATCTGTATGTGTTCTGCAGAATTCTAGGTTATTTAATAGTGGAACCTTCCTCGGCCCAATAACCCCTGTGATACTAATATGTGTGGTTACAGCATACTGTAAATAACTAGTGATATTGATGTCATAGGAAGCGGCAAATGGAGGCTGATGCTGGTCGTTCCCAGCTGGGGAAGGGGAGCAGCTTATAAATGGGGTCAGTTTATTCTTATTTGTAACCAGAAAAGAATTAATAACAATACACTGACACGTGGGCCAGGCAGCACATTGTGCTTATTGTGCTGTTATTCCCTGAGTGCAGCCGCTGCCATTTATCATTGGGGATTGTAAGCTTTTAGGGGTAATGGGCCTTATTCAGATCTGAGCTCATTACTAATTTGTTTGGAAAATGGGCAAAACCATGTGCACTGCAGTTGGGGCAGATGAAACCTGTGCAGAGAGAGTTACATTTGGGTGGGATGTGCTGAAACTGAAATCTAAATTGCAGTGTAAAAATAATGCAGCCAGTATTTACCCTGCACAGAAACAAAATAACTCTCTATAAATGTTACATTTGCCCCACCTGCAGTGTACATGGTTTTGCCCATTTTCCAAACAAATTTGTACTGAGCTCAGATCTGAATAAGGCACAATGGGTGAGTTATTTACCTGTGTAGTGAGTGCCAGACACCTTTAGATTCATATAAATAGCAATTGGAGATGGAGTTAAAGGAACCATATTAGGTGAAGTTATCCAACCTGTGTCCATCCACCTCTTCCGCAATTATTTATTTTAGCTTTCCTTAATTTGTCATCTGTCACTCCTGCTCCTCTTACTTCCCTTACTACACCTCTCATAACCTCCGTCCTCCTCTTTTTTTATGTACCTCCCACTCCTTCCAACTTATTACCCTGCACCTCTCACTCTCTCCCTCCACCTCCTTCCCCTCCACCTCCCACTTCTTTCTCCTCTGCACCTCCCACTCCATCCCTCCACCTCCTTTCCCTGCATGTCTACTCCCTCCTTGCTCCTCTGCGCCTCCCACTCCCTCCCTCCACCTGCTTCCCATGCACCTCTCACTACCTACTTCCTCCTCTTTCCTCTGCACCTCCCCCTCCACCTCCTTCCCCTGCACTTCTAAACCCATCCTTCCACCTCCTTCCCCTGCAACTCTCACATCCTCCTCCTTGCCCTGCATCTCTCACTCCCTCTTTCCTCCTCTACACCTCCCACTTCCTTCCTCTACCTCCTTCCCCTGCACTTCTTACTCCATCCTTCCACCTCCTTCCCCTGCACCTCTCCCTCCCTTCCTCCACCTCCCTCCTCTGCACCTCTCACTCCCTCCCACCTCTTTCCCCTGCACTTCTCAGCACCTCCTTCCCCTGCACCTCTCACTCCCTACTCAATACTCTCCTCAGCCATAATTGACAATAAAAGCATAAAACAATTGTGCAGAGACAGCCTCTGTGTCTACTGAGAGCTGTAGATGACGATTGTACATTACTATGTAAAGGAGGCCATGTAACATGTAAGTGGGAAATATGTGCCAATTGGTAACATGTATAGCGTGTAGAATGTAGGAAGCAGACATGATCAGTATATTACGTTCTGCATTATACACTCCATAGTAATATCGCTTTATTATACTATTATCATACTGTAACTATATAATTACCCATGGACTATTCCCTTGGAATGGAGGAATTGAATCCCGCATACTATCTCTGCTGCATAGAATCTGTTGGATAGAAAACAGGTTAATGTTACATTGTAGGATGTATAAATAATGGGTGTGGTATAGGGGTCCGACAGTCGGGATCCCGACAGTCATTAGCCTGACATCGGGATCCCGACTGGCCGGACTCAGACAGCATGGTGAGCGCAACAGAGCCCCTTGCGGACTCGCTGCGCTCGCCACACTGGGGGCACAGAGGCTCGCTACGCTTGCCACCTATTGTATTCTTCCTCTATGGGGGTCGTGGACCCCCGCGAGGGAGAATAGCCGGTGGCCGTCGGGCACCCGGCTGTCTGTGTTTTGACAGTCGGGATCCCGTCGTCGGGTAAATGACTGTCGGGATCCTGACTGTCGGGACCCCGTCCGGCCCCCATAAATAATGGCTGTGATTCCCAGATGACGCTCCCCCATTCTCTGACAAAGGCCTCATTTGGTTTGTTTCACATTCACCAGCTGAGGTTTCCCATATGAGGTTAATATGAGGTTTCCCATATGAGGTTAATATGAGGTTTCCCATATGAGGTTAATATGAGGTTTCCCATATGAGGTTAATATGAGGTTTCCCATATGAGGTTAATATGAGGTTTCCCATATGAGGTTAATATGAGGTTTCCCATATGAGGTTAATATGAGGTTTCCCATATGAGGTTAATATGAGGTTTCCCATATGAGGTTAATATGAGGTTTCCCATATGAGGTTAATATGAGGTTTCTGTTTTTGTGCATTGGTGCAATTCACTTCATATTGGGGGTTATTCTGGTTGATTCACAAGGCTACGAATTTGCAGCCTTGCGAATCCATGTAACCCCGCAGTGCGAATGGTGGTACGCCGTCCCACCATTCGCAAGGGCGATTCGCTGGCAGGGACTGCGAATGGATGTTACACAGAGTCTAGGTCGACAGGTTCATTAATTTGACAGCATCAAAAGGTCAACACGGATTAGGTCTACAGTCAAAAAGTCAACATGGGGTTTTCACATTTTTTCGTCCCAAATGTTGTACGCATGGTGGCAGGGGGTGGGGCATTCGCTCACCCAGCAGGTGGCAGTACAGGTACTGGTACTGAATTAGACCCTGAGTCTCAAACCATGGAATAGTAAATGCAACAGTTTTTATCTGAAATTTACATCTGACGTGTGTCATTTCCCAAACCACATACACAGCTGCCCCTTAGTACACAGCCACCTTCATGTTGCTGCACACAGTGATGACAGCAGCTGTATATTCCTGCCACAGCTGACGTGTGTCATTTCCCAAACCACATACACAGCTGCCCCTTAGTACACGGCCACCTTCATGTTGCTGCACACAGTGATGACAGCAGCTGTATAATCCTGTCACATCTGACGTGTGTCATTTCCCAAACCACATACACAGCTGCCCCTTAGTACACGGCCACCTTCATGTTGCTGCACACAGTGATGACATCAGCTGTATAATCCTGTCACATCTGACATGTGTCATTTCCCAAACCACATATACAGCTGCCCCTTAGTACACGGCCACCTTCATGTTGCTGCACACAGAGATGACAGCAGCTGTATAATCCTGTCACAGCCGGAGTTTGTTACTACTAATAGTATTACTTTGCCCAATATAAGGTGACACATATAAGGCATGCTTTTCTATACTGTATTATATATTGATACATCAGAACCCTTCTGACTGAATACAAAATGTATATGTATAATATATAATCTATCAGTAAGTCCTCCCTCTATCAGCGGCTGTAACAACACATTACTCTATATCCTCACCTTGCACTGGAGATGTCCATGGGCCCATTCCTCATCAGGAGACTACGGAAGTCTCCGCCACTGGCATACTCCATCCCAAAGAACACGTGATTCTGTGTATGGTAGAAACCATTGTGTTATTATAATATAATTACAGCAATAGCAAAGGTTAGCATGGCTTCTGTACCAATTGCATAAATAACCGTACGTAACTGCTGCTGCAAATAAAATACAAGAACACTGTCCGTAAAGTAAGGACAAAATCTGTAGTGTAAAGTCGTGGCAGCCGGACTGTTTTGTAGAAGAGATTTTTACGCATGCGCTGTACTGTTTGGGAAAAGTGACATCTGGTGGTCAATGAGTGTAATTGCAGGTTACATTTACAAGATTACATTACATTTATAACGCAATCTATAATGGGACTATAGCGCAAGGAGCAGGCGCGATTCATGCGCGATTTGCATAGCGCACGTTATGCGCAACGCAGCCACGATGTACTTGGCCACATCTGTACATGGCAGGACAGAGCTAGGGCAAGGGGAATGTCACCTTTGTCCGAAATAACTAAGTAAGGAGAAATTCTATACATTACTCATTCACTTCTCATCTTCTCATGGGAATATAATGGACAGTCTAGTGATGGCCATCGGTGCCTTTGCCATCGATGGCAAAAGTGCAACAGGCCATCAATAGTGTAAAACTATGCAATGGGTGTCCATCGATAGTTTTACATATTGATGGTCATCTATTATGTTTGAGTGATTGGCCTGTAGGCCAATCAAAACAAATGGGCGGGGCTTTGCGGGTGTCGGGGGCAGAGCCATCTGGTTCTCCCCCATTGATGGCAAAAGTATTCAACATCGACCATAAACCATTGATGATTTTGAATCATCGATGGCCATCCCTAGGACTGTCATGGGGAGGGGACGGGACCAGGGGGGCGGTGCCTAGGCCAACAGTACATAGGTGGACAGTCATTAGGCTGACCACTATAGGTCAATACGTCAACACATGAAATATGTCGACCTGCATTAGGTGGACATGATGAAAAGGTTGACACAACATTAGGTCGACATGTAAAAGGTTAGAGGCAGTCACAGCCGTACCGTGCTCTGATGGGAGAAGTAGCCATGGATGAGGAATGGGCACCCAGATGCAAGGTCTAGCACTTTTCTTTCCATGAATGCATGTTCTACGCCGATCTCTAGGAGCCATCTCTTGCTCATGACCTTCACAGCCAACAACTGGCTGTGAGCTGAGTGTGAGGCCAGGAGAACCTAGAGGAAATATTACAGTGTTAACCTCATAACCACAGTGTCCTGGTGACGTCATCCCTTGTGGGTCCCTAACACTAAGCTGAAAGGCCCCCATACAGTTATTCCATTTGGGCCAATTTCATCCGAATCTGATGGATCGGGCTGAGCCATGTGTATGACATGCCATCGGATCCAGTGCATGCTCCCCTATCATAACGGAGGCTAACGGATGGCATGCGATGTTGCCATCCAAGAAGATCCAGGGCAGCTCCAGGGGGGGGATGGCCATACACTTATGTGATACATTGCAATAGTGTATGGCCAGCTTTACATCTGGGGCACGGAATCCCCCCATGCTGGTAAAGCCCAGCCACCACCGGGCACCTCCCTAGAAATATGCTTTTGTGTTACTGTTAATAAGAAAATGAGCTATGTGCTAAGGAGTGATACATAAGTGATGGACATAAATTAGACTGTGTTACACTGGTAAACAATAATAAAGTGCTACATTGAATGCTACCATGTGATGCCCCAAGCAGCCAGGCCGTACCCACTCTGGGGTATTATATAATACTTTTACTGCCAGAGATTTTGCACCTTGCAGGTTGCGTTTCAGTGAAGCAGCATCTTCTACACAATGTAAAGACGTTTCACACGTATATAAGTGCCACATGTAATACAGGCAACATTCCCTGATGTTCTAGCTGATGCTGCACTGATAATGTAAGAAAAGGGGCGACTATAGCGGTAGGAGGTCACACATTACACAGTGCGTCTATCCTTCCATGCTTCTATCACACCACATACTGTAACCTTATTACAGTGACTACTAGAAGAGGTCGCCCTACCAGAACCATCGGACACTGTAGTGTTATATTATAGCGGGGGAATGTTACACATCATGCAGTTATACTGTGTGCAATATCATTACATGGAATGGTGAATCACAACTGACATTGAATGATATTGCACTGCAGCCTTGTTCACCTCTAATAATATGGAGACATATAGTAATTCCCCTGTGACAACTGAAACCTCATTGCTTACCTTCCCAAAACCACCTTGGCCTAACTGATGGTGAAACGTCAGTCCCTGGATGGTACGAGAGACTGCATCTCTGAGGCAGGATGATGGAGCACTGCTGGTTTCTAATGGAGAGAGAAGCCAGAGGAGAACATTTCAACAGTGCCCATATATGATAGAACATGAATTAAGGTGACATTTATATTACCATGCCCCCCAACTTTGGCAGAGAAGGAAGAGGGATGCTTGTGTGTGCCCAAATTTCTGTGGGCGTGGCCTCCTGCTTCATGGGTGTGACCTATACTCATGGAACTGCTGCGAGGCACGCCCCATCTATACAGCTATGGGGGCATGTCCAGCACTTAGTGAGCTGCTGGCCATGCTCCCAGTCACTCTGCCTACCTGAATAGATGCAGTGCGCATGCACACAGCATTAAATCCCCACTGAGCAGCGGCAGGCAGGGGGGATTCCCTGCTGCCCCACCATCACCAGCACCGAATGCTGCTGGCCCTGGGTGGGATGCCAGACCGTTGAGAAGAATGTATAAACTCAACATTGGGTATCTTTATGCATACACTGTAACAAAACTCAACCTTTATCAACTTATACCTTATAACCTTAACACTTAAAATAAGACACGGACACAAGTGCAGGCATTTCAAAAATTAATGTCAAATTTATTGATTGATGACTATGACCTGACTATATATGGTGGCGGCACTAAAGAACAGTCATGGGAAAGGGGTAACATCACACGCGATTCACACACCGCTGGTGATCAACCCTCCCTTCATAACCCACCTGTGCAGGTGGTGTAAGCCATCTCCCATCCAGGAGCATGGGCTAATGACATATCAATGTCGGGAGAGTGCACCCACTATTTACATATTATTGCATATCATAGCCTGCCAACTCCTCCCCTGTACACCCATTGGCTATTCCCTACCTCATCAGATCTCATAGCAAGTACAACATGCTACTTATAGTGACAGCATCAAAGAACCCTTCAGTGGTTTATGTCTTCTCAGTGCTTAATCAGCCATCGGTTCTCTTTATAGCAGAGAAACAGGGTAAAGTGACCAGAAAATCAGCCAAGTGACATGAAGATTTCCATTCAGTTATCCTACTGAGGAAAATGTTAGTCCAGTAGCATCAGGAGGCTAAGCTATTTTGCTTAGAGATTTTATTTTATGAAAACAGGACAGAGCGATGCACATTGTCATATGCACACGTGTGCAGCTCTGACAGGAGAAGTACATATCCAACTCCACCAACTGTATCTTGTCCCCATTGGGTAATGCTATCTTCAGATAGGGGGGCAGTGTGCAACAAATAAGGTACTTATGTATTAGCAGGGCGCCCATTGCGTAGTGGTGTAATCAGAATACCAATACACCACTATGCTGGCTACGTAAACTACGTAATTTACGTAACTGGAGCTGTGCTAATACATAATGGATCATATCCCCACTATCCACGTCATACCCCCATTATCCACGGGGATGTGGAGTTAATTTTATAAAGTGTGGCGAGTGTAGTGTGCCACCTGAGCCCGAAGCATGGCGAGCCCCGCGAGGTGTCCCTTCGCGGGGCTCGCTGCACTCGCCACGCTTCGCTCGCCCACGTGGATAATGGAGGTATGACTTGGATAGTGGGGATATGATTGTGTTAGTGTGTGTGTAGTTTGTGTGTAGTGCATCATACTTACCCCTCAACGATGTCCACAGCGCCTCCGGCAGTCGGATCCCCGCACAGGCGGGCGTCATGACAGTCCTCCCCGGCAGCAATGTACGCAATAAGCGTAGTGCCGCTGGGGGAGCAGGGAAACCATGTGATGCTCCCCCAGCGGCATTTCAGTGAATTACATGCATTGCTCCGGCGGCCACCATATCTCCCCCCTCCGGCCGCCCGCCCAAGCTCTGCCACTGCCCGCCAGGATGTCCCTCTCTGCCCACCCGCAGAAACTCCGGCGCTGGCCGCCGGGATGTCCCCCGCCGGCCACCCTAAGCAGTAAGTCACATACAGTATTAGCCGGGCGCCCGTCAGTGGCTACGTTGTCAGCATAGCCGGGTGCCCAGCAAATACATCAGTACCACAAATAATTACTGGCTGAGTAAGTTACATGGTCAGAGGAATTATTGTATGGTTGGATGGAGACCACATCTGGTGGACACTTCGTCCCTCCCTTATTGGTTGGGTATAGGAGACGGATGCCAGCAGCTGTTTATGCAATTGACCCATCACGCTTTTTATGTTTAATCTGAGGAAGGGGCTGGAGGGGAGGAGCTTATGTACCGCTCTCATTAAGTGCTGACTACCTTTATCTACATCTCTATCTGCTTCTCTCACAGACAGTGATCAGCGCTGGACCTTACCCACTTACACTACCTATAACGACTATTATAAAACTGGCACTTGTTAATATTAAACATGATTTACAGAAATCATTTTTAAAACTGATGGGATAACTAGTCTGTTAAATTAATAAAAATAAACAGCAGAAATATCTCCTTTACTGTCAGCAAGAAAAACGCTGCTGCTGGCGGAGAGAGGGAGTCACACTGCAGGGGGGGACAGATTATAGGAGAGAGTCACGCTGCAGTGGGGACAAAATATAGGAGGGAGTCACGTTGCTGGGGGATAGGCTGCAGGAGGGAGTCACGCTGCGGGTGGACAGTCTATAGGAGGGAGTCACGCTGTGGGGGGTGACAGACTGCAGGGGGGAGCCACGCTGCAGTGGGGACAGATTATAGGAGGGAGTCATGCTGCGGGGGGATAGACTTCAGGAGGGAGCCACACTGCAGGGGGGGTGAGAACGGTGCATGGGGGAGTCATGCTGCAGGGGGGGGGGGCAGAAAGTGAGTCGCGGTGGTGAGACCAGTGCATGGATTTGTCATGCCGGGGGGACGGGGACAGACTAAGGGAGCAGGGGATCCAGCACAACACAGTTATCTTGGTATACCTGTACTGCTAAATAAAAGTGTTACTGGATTTAACAATAAGGGACAGTAGATATCATTGAATTAGATTTGGATGCATGTAACTGAGCATTTTGTACATAAATTCATGGAGATGTATTTTGTAATATAAGTAGTAGACACAGAGGCCTCAGCACCTAGCTCCCATACTACAGCTACCAAACTACATTCAGTGCCTGTATAACCACCGTGTGTGTGTATGTATCACTTACTTCTTCGGTCTGCATCTGCTTGTGGGTCTTCTCTCTTCTTTCTTACCGCGCTGGTCTCCTCTGAGCAGGGTGATGTCCTCCTGCAGATCTTCTTTCTCCTTGTGGCCGCCTTCCTCCTCGTCGCCGTCCTTTTCTGCATGCCAAAACTCCACTTGGCCTTCCACCGCATGGCCAAACTCCACCTGGTCATCCTCCGCATCGCCATGCTCCACATCGCTATCTTCGTAGCCGTCCTCTTCATCTCTTCTCTCTGCAAAGCCGTCCTCCTGCACGTAGCAATCTTGCCTGTAGCTCTCCTCCACATCTCTAGCTACCAACTGTCATCTGCCTACCAACTGCCACTTTTGCAGCAGAGGGTGGAAAGTAAACAGCTTGGTTGCCATAACAACATTCAAAGCAGCAAGTGCTGTGCTGTGGCATTACCCAGTTATATCTGTGCACTACATACAAGTTGTATATGTTATATCAATTGGGGGGAATGTGTGATATTAGCATTGGATTTAATAGTGATTTCCTAAATGATGGTGGGGGGACATTTTTATAAGCAGACTGATTAGAATACAATTTATATATATTGAGGTACATATTTGGGGTACTTGTGTATTATCCACTAATACCACTAATTAAGGTATGCGATGGAACCGATTTCAGACTTTTTCAGGGCTGAGTATTTTAAAATCGGGTCACATCGCATAATCAGCACTGACGGCATGGCACTCATACAGGAGGGGGGGAGTGGGTTGCGGCGGCTTTGGGCCGTGGGAACGCCCAGCATTTCACGGACGTTCCCGGGGTTTCCGGTAGCAGGTGGCTGACATCACATGATGTTAAGGGTCCCATACATCAGCAATTAATTGTGACAATTTTTTAGATATGGAGATGATTGCCACAATTAATATTAGATGTCTGGGCTCCCGCTTTTGGCAATCCCAATCAAAATCGCCAATCAATTGCTTAATCAGGTGTTTAAACATGTTTAATAATCTGGTATTATCTGCAGATGTTTTTTATATGTGTGGGCATTCCCAATTCATCTTCTTCATCTATTTACATTATGAACAGCTGAAATGACAATCGATTGGGCAATTTCCAGATATGAAGATGCAATCTTTAGATGGAAAAATCTGCCGATCACTGAAATAAATCTGTAATGTGTGGGCAAAGTCAGATAGATTGTAAAATCCATTTATCTGGCCAAAAAATCCCTGGATCTGGAAATCCATTAATTGTGATTGCTGATGAATGGGGCCCATTATTAGCCGCTCGCCCTGTCTTCAGCCGGAAGCCCTTAAATATAACTCAGTCTCCACTGACTTATATGTGTGAGCCCTGCAGAAATCATTAGATGGTCACCAACCATCGAATGATTTCTCCAGCAGCGGGACATGTAAGGGGATGTGTTTTCATACCATGGTTGCAAAGGGGATACGGCGGCGGGAGGTCAGCGATTCGTGGGGGCGGGCAAACTGGCACTCAATAAGCTGCGAGCTTTGCAATTTACTGAGTTAACCAGAATCAGGCCCATAGTGTACTGATGTACTGCGGAGTATAGGGGATATGTATTGTAGTTATGTAGTGCGGAGCATAGGGGATATATAGTGTAGTGATGTAGTGCGGAGTATAGGGGGTATGTGTTGTAGTGATGTAGTGTGGAGCATAGAGGATATATAGTGTAGTGATGTAGTGCAGAGTATAGGGGGTATGTATTGTAGTGATGTAGTACGGAGCATAGAGGATATATAGTGTAGTGATGTACTGCGGAGTATAGGGGGTATGTATTGTAGTGATATAGTATGGAGTATAGAGGATATATAGGGAAGGGATGTAGTGCAGAGTATAGGGGGTATATAGTGTAGTGCGGAGTGTAGGGGGTATATAGTGTAGTGATGTAGAGCGGAGTATATGGGGTATGTAGTGTAGTGATGTAGTGCAGAGTATAGGGGGTATATAGTGTAGTGATGTAGTGCAGAGTATAGGGGGTATATAGTGTAGTGATGTAGTGCAGAGTATAGGGGGTATATAGTGTAGTGATGTAGTGCAGAGTATAGGGGGTATGTAGTGTAGTGATGTAGTGCAGAGTATAGGGGGTATATAGTGTAGTGATGTAGTGCAGAGTATAGGGGGTATATATAGTGTAGTGATGTAGTGCAGAGTATAGGGGGTATACAGTATAGTATAAGGATGTAGTGTGAATTATAGGGGGTATATAGTGTAGTGCAGAGTATAGGGGGTATATAGTGTAGTGATGTAGTACAGAGTATAGGGTTTATATAGTTTAGTGATGTAGTAGGTAGTATAGGGGTATATAGTGTAGTGATGTACTGCAGAGTATAAGGGTTGTATAGTGTTGTTATGTGGTGTGAAGTATAGGGGTTATATAATATAGTTTAGTGATGTAGTGCGGAGTATGAGGGGAATATAGTGTATTGATGTTGTGAGGAGTATAGGGGTTATATAGAGTAGTGATGTAGTGTGAAGTATAGGGGGTATATAGTGTAGTGATGTAGTGTGAATTATAGGGAGTATATAGTGTAGTGCAGAGTATATGCGGTATATAGTGTAGTGCTGTAGTACGGAGTATAGGGTTTATATAGTTTAGTGATGTAGGGGGAAATTTACTAAAGGAAATTTGTAAAAAAAATAGGTGTATTTGTATCCAGAAATACAGTTATTTTTGACATTTAGGGGGAAATTTACTAATATGAAAAACCTTGTTTTTCGTATTAGTATTTTCCCTATGACTGCATACGACTGTTTCAGTCGTATGCAAAGTCGTGTTCCGGAGGGGGATTTACAAAGCAGTCATATACGACTGCTTTGTAACCCTCCGATGTCGTAGGAATTCGTATTAACAGCCGTATATACGGCTGCTAATACGAATTATTTGTAGGCAGTCTGCACGGATCAGTCAGATCCGTGCAGGCTGCAAGGTGTAAAAAAAAAAAAAATAAATAAATAATAATAAAAAAAACGGCGTGGGGTCCCCCCCACAGCCGAAACCAGCACCAGGCTGACAGAGCCTGGAGCCGGTAATTAAAAATCAGGGAACCCGACAAATAGGGGTTCCCTGATTTTTAACAACCAGCCCCAGGCTCCTGCTCTGGGGCTGGTTCCCAAAATACGGGGGACAAAATGAGTAGGGGTCCCCCGTATTTTAAGAACCAGCCCCAGGCAAAACCAGCCAGCAGGGTAATGCCACAGCCGGGGGGAGACTTTTTATGCAAGTCCCCCCGGCCAAAGCATTAACCCTACCGACCAGTCAGCCTGGCCAGGGGCCCTGGGGGAGTGGGGAACCCCCCCAATAAAGGGGTCCCCCCCCTCCAGGACTTACCTGACCAGGCTGAAGCCTGGTGCTGTCCTCGATGCCCCTGGGCGGTGGGCATCGAGCTGATTATGGTGTAAAAAAATAGAACAAACTATTGTTTTTTACTGTGGCACTACAAGTGCCAGCAAGCCTCCCAGCAAGCTGGGACTTGGAGAACCACAAGTCCCAGCCTGCTGGGCATTAAAGGGCCCGCTGGGTCTTGTAGTGCCACAGTAAAAAAAATAGTTAAATAAAACACGCTGACACCCATTTTAAATGAAAGTTTAATACACACATTACATACATACTGATACTTACCTTTCTTGATCCCGTAGGTAGCCCTGGTCCTGATGTCCTGTGTCGTCCATGTCGACTGTCTGCGTCGTCCTCCAGGTCCATGTCGACGGTCCGTGTCGTCCTCCAGGTCCATGGCGGTGTCCGGGTCCGAAGAAATCCATGTTGGAGCTGTGGAAGGAAATCCTACTCACCTGGTCCTGCGCTGAAGAAGTCTTCTCTTGATCCGACGTAATCCAGGTAATGTTGAAGCTGTCGCCGGTCCCCGCTGTCTCCGCTGTCTCTGCATCGCGCTGAGGAGGGATGCTGAGAAGTTTCATATTCGGCGCCTCTCCTCAGACTGAATTCTATTGGCCGCCTAGCAGGCCAATCAGGAGCCGACTTTCCTGAGGAAGCCGGACACCTAATTAACCGGAGAAACGCGGTGAGCTTTATATTTAGCAGACGAGATACCATCCATCCAGCGGACCTACCCATTCATCCCTACAAGTTGGCACCAATCTACACCGAATCCTATTCAACGCTGAGGCTGTGGGATTTAGCTTGGTCCCTTAATTTGGATATCGCGGTGAGCCACACACAAGGGGAATTGTGCTTATGGAAACACAAGGCACTGGGAAATAACCTTGGTCCAGCTCAAACCTTTGGATTACAAATTCCTCATCTAACATACTAGGAGGATCAAGGATGGTAATATATGAAACCCTATCAGCTGCTATATGACTTTTTAATCAAATTTATATCACCCATTGGTGGATAAGACTGAGCCCACTAACCATTAGCCTTTTTAAAGTAAATACTAAATGTGAATTAATTTGTATCTGTATATGTATGTATTGATTATATGTTATCTATTTTTATAATTCATCAGTAAACAAACAATTAACTATATACCGTCCTATATTGTTTCTTTGTCTTAAACAACCAGCGCCAGTACAAACCACATTCTTTTTTCTACAAAAATCTGGGGCTGACTACCCCCGGTACCGGCTGCTGTTAATTGCGCACCACACATAACCTTTCCCTTATCTTTAGGACTACGAATTGTTGTATTTTTGGGATTGTAAATCCCGAAAATACAAATTCGTAAAAAAAAGGTGTATTTCTCCCTACGAATACACCTTTTTTCTACGAATCCATTTTGGTAAATGTCCCCCTTACTATCCCGAAAATACGGCAATTCGTAGTCGTATTGATGTGCTACGAATACGAATTGCCGTATTTTCGGCATAGTAAATGTCAAAAATAAGTGTATTTCTGGATACAAATACACCTATTTTTTACAAATTTCCTTTAGTAAATTTTCCCCCCGTAGTATGTAGTATGTAGTATTGGGGTATATAGTGTAGTGATGTACTGCGGAGTATAAGGGTTGTATAGTGTAGTTATGTAGTGTGAAGTTTAGGGGGTAGATATTATAGTTCAGTGATGTAGTGCGGAGTATGAGGGGTATATAGTGTATTGATGTTATGAGAAGTATAGGGGTTATATAGAGTAGTAATGTAGTGTGAAGTATAGGGGCATATAGTGTAGTGATGTAGTGCGGAGTATGAGGGGTATATATAGTGTATTGATAATGTGAGGAGTATAGGGGTTATATAGAGTAGTAATGTAGTGTGAAGTATAGGGGATATATAGTGCAGTGATGTAGTGCGGAGTATGAGGGGTATATAGTATAGTGAGGTACTGTGGAGTATAGGGGTTATCTAGAGTAGTGATGTAGTGTGAAGTATAAGGGGTATACAGTGTAGTGATGTATTGCAGACCTTAGGGGGTATAAAGTATAGTGAGGTACTGTGGAGTATAGGGGTTATCTAGAGGAGTGATGTAGTGTGAAGTATAGGGGGTATATAGTGCAGTGATGTAGTGCGGAGTATGAGGGGTATATAGTATAGTGAGGTACTGTGGAGTATAGGGGTTATCTAGAGTAGTGATGTAGTGTGAAGTATATGAGGATATATAGTTTAGTGATGTAGTGCGGAGTATGAGGGGTATATAGTATAGTGAGGTACTGTGGAGTATAGGGGTTATCTAGAGTAGTGATGTAGTGTGAAGTATAAGGGGTATACAGTGTAGTGATGTATTGCAGACCTTAGGGGGTATAAAGTTTAGTGAGGTACTGTGGAGTATAGGGGTTATCTAGAGGAGTGATGTAGTGTGAAGTATAGGGGGTATATAGTGTAGTGATGTAGTGCGGAGTATAGGGGGTATATAGTGCAGTGATGTAGTGCGGAGTATGAGGGGTATATAGTATAGTGAGGTACTGTGGAGTATAGGGGTTATCTAGAGTAGTGATGTAGTGTGAAGTATAAGGGGTATACAGTGTAGTGATGTATTGCAGACCTTAGGGGGTATATAGTATAGTGAGGTACTGTGGAGTATAGGGGTTATCTAGAGTAGTGATGTCGTGTGAAGTATAGGGGGTATATAGTGTAGTGATGTAGTGCGGAGTATGAGGGGTATATAGTATAGTGAGGTACTGTGGAGTATAGGGGTTATCTAGAGTAGTGATGTAGTGTGAAGTATATGAGGATATATAGTTTAGTGATGTAGTGCTAAGTATAGGGGGTATATAGTTCATTGATGTAATGCGAAGTATAGGGGTTATATAGTGTAGTGATGTAGTGCTAAGTATAGGGGGTATATAGTGTAGTGATGTAGTGATAAGTATAGGGGGTATATAGTGTAGGGGTATAGGTCCATAATTGCTGACGCTGAAAATTTGTAGACCAAGCCTGAATCAGGTCCATAGTGTAGTGATTAGGTGCTGTATATATGGCTTATATGGGACCTTATTCTGGTCCACTTGCTCCCCCGCACGTTCACACGCGTGAGCAATTTTTGCATAATGCGCATGTGCATATGCTAGGTGTGAAGAGTATAGGGGGTATATAGTGTAGTGATGTTACGCAAAACATCCATTCGCAGCTGTGCGGGTGAATTCGTCGAACGAAGGGGGGGGGGGGGGTTAATCCACAGGTTATACAGGGCCAGATGGAGCTGCAGCTCCAGGCCTACACATAAAGTAGGCCCATCATCATGGCACCATGATGATCACGAGCTGGGCACAGTGTGGGCCATAAATCATGTTTGTATTTTGATGTGTTTAGCAAGAAATTGGTTCTTATAGTGTATGGGTTCTACATTGCATTGGCCTCACCTCCTCCACTTCTCATAATAGGCCCTTGTACATTATCAGCAGAGCCGTGAGTAGAGTGGCCAATGATTTGGCCCCAATATTGCCCAATATTTCGGGATTAGACTACTCTAATGCTGGGCAGCGTCTGAGCACTTGCTCAGACGCTGCCCAGCTGCTCCGAGTCCTGTGCCGGCTGTGCAGCTCAGATGCGCAGCGTGATGTGGTCAGAGGTCATGCTGGGCGTCACACTGTGCAGCCAACCGAACACGCCCCCCCCGCACCGCCGCCGCTCTCTACAACTGGAGGCTCTTCGCTGAACGGAGGACTTTGGTGTTTATTTGTGTAATCCCGAATTGGATCTGGACTTCTTTTACCGACCGCAGAGAACTTTGGATGACGGATTCCGGACCATCATCCTTTGTATTTCAAGCGCTTTTGAGAACTGATTCAATTCAGATTCTCCATTCCATCCGGTACTTAGCCATTTTCTTTTCTTGTACTATCACATCACATGTTTGTCGTATATCAATAAAAGTGGTATTGCACCATACTGTATGTATTTTTTCTACATTTATTTTGGTGTCTCATCCGGACCTAGATAAATGATCTATGGTTGTGAGGATTGGTGTTCCACTATCCAAATAAGCAGTCGATTTGGAAGAAGAGGAGACACTATTGGGACAGGAGGAACGTATGGTTATATATATCTGTATATGCTAGCCAGTATTTGGAGAAGTGGACCGTTCCTATATATCTAGGGACGTATTTTACATTCACAAGGGCGCCGGTGGAGGGAACATGCCATCTTTTGTCACTTTACATGACGATGTAGAGTGGGTGGGGGGGTCGGTTCTGGCAGGCACTGTGACACTGTGTAATAGGGCAGGCACTCTCTGTAATAAGGCGGTCACTGTGACACTTTCTGTAATAGTGCGGACACTGCAATATTCAGTAAGAAGGCAGGCACTGCGACATTGTCTGAAAGAAGGCAGGCACTGTGACACTTTCTGTAATAAGGCGGGCAGTGCGTCACTCTCTGTAAGAAGGGGGGCACTGCGACACACTCTGTAAGAAGGCAGGCACTGCATCACTACATAAAAAGGCAGGCACTATAAAACTTTATTTATTCATAAACAGTTTCTTATATAGCGCATACATATTGAGCATCACTTTGGCACTGTGATACTCTGTAATAAGGCGGGCACTGCGACACTCTCTGTAACACTGTGTAATAAGGCGGGCACTGCAAAATTCTCTGTAATAAGGTTGGCACTTTGACACTCTCTGTAATAAGGTGGGCACTGGGACACTCTCTGTAATAAGGTGGGCACTGGGACACTCTCGGTGTAATAAGGAGGGCACTGTGACACTATTTAATAAGGAGGGCACTCTGACACTGTCAACACAAAAAGGTGGGCACTGCAACACTTTCTGTAATAATGCAGGCACTCCGACACTGTAATAAGGAGGGCACTGTGACACTATTTAAGTATGCGGGCACTGAGACTCTTACTGTCATAATGCGGGAACTGCGACACTCTGTAATAATGCGGGCACTACGACACTCTATGTAATAAGGTGGGCACATCAACACTCTGTGTAGTAAGGCGGGAACTGCAACACTTTGTGTAATAAGGTGGACACTGCGACATTCTCTGTGTAATAAGGTGGGCACTGCAACACTCTCTGTGTAAAAAGGTGGGCACGGTACCACTCTGTGTAATAAGGAGGGCACTGTACCACTCTCTGAGTAATAAGGAGGGCACTGTGACAATCTGTTTTAATTTGAGCTCTGCTAGACTCTCTATGTAATAAGGTGGGCACTGGGACACTCTCTGTAATAAGGACGGTGAGCACTGGGACACTGTCTATTAAGTAAGGCACTGCGACATGGTCAACATAAAAAGGCGGGCACTGCAAAACTTTCTGTAATAATGCGGGCACTGCGACACTCTGTGATAAGGAGGGCACTGCGACACTTACTGTAATATTGCGGGCACTACGACACTAATAAGGAGGGCACTGTGATACTGTTTAAGTATGCGGGCACTGTGACACTGTGTAATAAGGTGGGCACTTCAACACTATCTGTGTAATAAGACGGGTACTGCAACACTCTAATAAGGTGGGCACTGCGACATTCTCTGTGTAATAAGGTGGGCACTTTGACACTCTCTCTGTAACAAGGTGGGCACTGTACCACTCTCTGTAGTAGTATTAGTAGCACGCTTATTTATAAGGTGCCACAAAGTGTCCACAGCGCCGTACATAGCAAACAAAAACACAAATGATAAGGTAACGTACAGGCTGCGTTGATAAAATACAGCATAAATAAGGGTATAGCTGGTAGAACTAAAATCAGCATCAGTTCTGAATTAGGTGTCGAAATTGTCGAGAAGACTGAAGATGAAGTAGAGGAAGGGAAGAACCGGGCACTGGTGAGGTAAAGAGGTAGGGTGAGTATGTGAGGAAGGAGGGCCCTACTCATAAGAGTTAACATACTAAAAGGAGGTGGGTGGACGAACGAAAAACAATAGGATAAGTAGGAACGGATGGGAAGGAGGCAGGATTGGAGGATCAAAAGAGGTTAGGAGGAGGGAAAGGCTAGTCGAAAAAAGTGGGTTTTGAGGGAGCGCTTGAAGAAGGTAAGGGAATCAGAGAGCCTGATGGGTGGCAGGAGGTTGTTCCAGTGCAGCGGGGGCAGCGCGAGAGAAGTTTTGGACACGGGAGTGGGAGGAGGTGATTAGGTGAGAGGTCAGTCGGAGGTCAGCGGCGGAGCGGAGAGGACGGGAGTGAGTGTGGATAGAGATCAGTGAAGAGAGGTAAGGAGCGGTGGAGGAGGAGAGAGCTTTGTAGGTGGTGGTGAGGATTTTAAAGAGAACTCGGAAAGGAATGGGGAGCCAGTGAAGAGATAGACAGAGGGGGGAGGTGGAGGTAGAGCGGCGGGAGAGGAAGATGAGCCTAGCAGCATCGTTAAGAATGGATTGGAGAGGTGCAAGGCGGGTGAGAGGTAGCCCAGAGAGAAGGATGTTGCTGTAGTCAAGGCAGGAGATGACAAGAGAGTGAATGAGAATTTTGGTTGCGCCAGTGGAGAGGAATGGTCTGATGCGCGAGATGTTGTGTAGGTGAAAGCGGCAAGACTGTGAGAGAGCACGAATGTGGGGGGTGAAAGAGCGGGAGGAGTCAATGATGACAACGAGGCAGCGCGTTTGGTCGATGGAGGTGATCTTGGTTTCACCAATGCTGATGGAGATAGTGGGAGAAGAGGGGATGGAAGATTAGATGTTCAGTTTTAGCCATGTTTAGTTTCAGGAAGCGTTGGGTCATCCGGGCTGAGATGGCCGTGAGGCATTCGAAGACCTTGGACAGGAGCGATGGGGATAGGTCGGAGGAGGAGAGATAGATTAGGGTATCATCAGCATAAAGGTGGTAATGGAAACCATAAGAGCTGATGAGGGTGCCCAGAGAGGTGGTGTAGAGGGAGAAGAGGAGAGGGCCAAGGACTGACCCTTGGGGAACACCGACTGGCTGCGGGGTAGTAGGAGAGGAGGAACTCGGAGTGGAGACGGAGAAGGAGCGATCGGAGAGGTATGAGGTGAACCAGGAGAAGACCGTGCCAGTGATGCCAAAGGAGGGGAGGGTGTTAAACAGGAGAGGGTGGTCAACAGTGTCAAAGGCAGCCGATAGATCAAGATGGATGAGGATAGAGAAGAGGCCTTTGGATTTAGCCGATAGTAGATCGTTAGTGACTTTGGTCAGGGCAGTTTCAGTGGAATGTAAAGGGCGGATCCCAGAATGGAGGGGGTCTAGAATGGAGTTAGCAGTAAGGTGGCTTAGGAGACCATTATAGGTCAGACATTCTAGGAGCTTGGAGGCAAAAGGTAGGAGGGAGATGGGCCTGTAGTTGGATGGAGAGTTGGGGTCCAGATTTTTTTTTTGAGAATTGGGGAGACAAGAGCGTGTTTGAAGGAGGAAGGGAAGGTCCCAGAGGAAAGGGAAAGATTAAAGAGGTGAGCCAGGTGAGAGCAGACTGAGGGACTGAGACGACGGATAATATTGGAGGGGATAGGATCGAGCGAGCAGGTGGAGGGAGAAGCGGATTTAAGGATAGAGTGGACTTCAGCAGCAGTGGTGGGGTAAAATGAGGACAGGGGTGGGAAGGAGGGGAGTGGGGATGTAGGAGGGGAGGAGGGAGAGGGTGAGGTCATGGCAGCAGCGATGGCACTCCTAAGAGAGGAGATTTTGAAAAGTAGGTAGCAAAATCAGCGGCTACGATGGAGGATGGAAGAGCTGGAGGAGGGGGGGGAGAGCAAGGAGTTGAAGGTGGCGAAGAGCCTGCGGGGGTTGGATGATTGGGAAAGGATGAGGGTCTTAAAGTAGGATTCCATGGACAGAGCAAGGGCAAAGCTGAAGGAGGAAAGAATGAATTTGAAATGGAGATAATCCGCGAGGGAGCGTGATTTCTTCCAGAAGCGCTCAGCAGTGCGAGAGCACTATTTAAGGAATCGGGTGAAAGCGAGTGCCACAGTTGGGGGTTGGAGCATCGAAGGAGGATAGAGGAGGGAGGGCAGGCAGAGTTCAATGCCGAAGATAGCGTGTCATTATAGAGGGAGGCGGCGAGGTTTGGGCAGGACATGACGGCGATTGGGGCGAGAAGAAGACACAGCGCGTTTGAGAAGACAGCAAGATCTAGTGTGTTGACGTTATGCCGTGAGACAATGCGGGCACTGCGACACTTTGTGTAATAAGGCGGGTACTGCAACACTCTGTGTGTAGTAAGGCATGCACTGCGACATTCTCTGTGTAATAAGGTTGGCACTGCGACAGTCTCTGTGCAACAAGGCGGGCACTGCACCACTCTCTATGTAATAAGGAGGGCACTGCAACACTGTGTAATAAGGAGGGCACTACGACAATCTGTTATAATGTGGGCACTGCGACACTCTCTATATAATAATGTTGGCACTGCGGCACTCTCTATGTAAAAAGGTTGGCACTGCGACAGTCTCCGTGTAACAAGGCGGGCACTGTACCACTCTATGTAATAAGGAGGGCACTGCAACACTCTGTGTAATAAGGAGGGCACTACGACAATCTGTTATAATGTGGGCTCTGCGACACTCTATGTAATAATGTGGGCACTGCAACACTCTTTGTAATTATTCATAAACAGTTTCTTATATAGAACATACATATTCTGCATCACTTTGGCACGGAGACACTTTGTTATAAGGTGGGCACTGCAACTCTCTGTAACACTGTGTAATAAGGCGGGCACTGCAATACTGTGTAATAAGGTGGGCACTGCGACACTGTGTAATAGGGTGAGCACTGCGAAACTCTGTAACATCGTATAATAAGGTGGGCACTGTGACACTGTCATAAGGTGGGCACTGCAGCACTCTATGTAATAAGATGGGCACTTCAACACTGTGTAATAAGGTGGGCACTGCAACACTATGTAATAAGGTGGGCATTGCAACACTCTGTGTAATAAGGTGGGCACTGCGACATTCTCTGTGTAATAAAGTGGGCACTGCACCACTGTCTGTGTAATAAGGAGGGCACTGCGACAATCTGTGATAATGTGGGCTCTGCGACACTCTCTGTGTAATAAGGTGGGCACTGCGACACTCTGTGTAATAAGGTGGGCACTGCGACACTCTGTAATAAGGTGGGCACTACGACACTCTCTGTGTAATAAGGTGGGCACTCCGACACTCTCTATGGAATAAGGTGGGCACTGCGATACTCTGTAATAAGGTGGGCACTTTGACACTCTGTATAATAATGTGGGCTCTGCGACACTGTGAAAAAAGAAGGGCACTGCGACACTGCATAATAAAGCGGGCACTGCTACAATCTCTGTGTAATTAGGTGGGCACTGCAACACTGTAATAATGTGGGCTCTGCGACACACTGTGTAAAAAGGTGGGCACTACGACACTCTGTGTAATAAGGTGTGAACTGCAACACTGTGTAATAAGGTGGGCACTGCGACACTATGTGTAATAATGTGGGTTCTGCAACACTCTGTGTGTAATAAGGCAGGCACTGCGACATTCTCTGTGTAATAAGGTTGGCACTGCAACAGTCTCTGTGTAACAAGGCGGGCACTGCACCACTCTCTGTGTAATAAGGAGAGCACTAAGACAATCTGTTATAATGTTGGCTCTGCGACACTCTCTATGTAATAATGTGGGCACTGCGACACTCTCTATGTAAAAAGGCATGAACTGCAACACTCTTTGCAATTATTTATTCATAAACAGTTTCTTATATAGCGCATACATATTCTGCATCGCTTTGGCACTGAGACACTTTGTAATAAGGTGTGCACTGCAACACTCTCTAACACTGTGTAATAAGGCGGGCACTGCAATACTGTGTAATAAGGTGGGCACTGCGACACTGTAAGAAGGTGGGCACTGTGACACTCTCTGTAACATTGTGTAATAAGGTGGGCACTTTAACACTCTCTGTGTAATAAGGTGGGCACTGCGACATTCTTTGTGTAATAAGGTGGGCACTGCACCATTCTGTGTGTAATAAGGAGGGCACTGTGACAATCTGTGATAATGTGGGCTCTGCAACACTCTCTGTAATAAGGTGGGCACTGCGACTCTATGTAATAAGGTGGGCACTGCGACACCCTGTGTAATAAGGTGGGCACTACAACACTTTCTGTGTAATAAGGTGGGCACTACGACACTCTCTGTGTAATATGGTGGGCACTACGACACTGTGTAATAAGGTGGGCACTGCAACAATATGTGTAATAATGTGGGTTCTGCGGCGCTCTCTGTGTAACAAGGCGGGCACTGCACCACTCTCTATGTAATAAGGAGGGCACTGCGACACTGTGTAATAAGGAGGGCACTGTGACAATCTGTTATAATGTAGGCTCTGCGACACTCTCTATGTAATAATGTGGGCTC
Organism: Crinia signifera; assembly: GCF_055691185.1. Classification (NCBI taxonomy): domain Eukaryota; kingdom Metazoa; phylum Chordata; class Amphibia; order Anura; family Myobatrachidae; genus Crinia; species Crinia signifera. The sequence goes on from NC_139217.1 coordinate 153,098,783, forward strand.
TGCGACACTCTCTGTGTAATAAGGTGGGCACTGCGACACTCTGTGTAATAAGGTGGGCACTGCGACACTCTGTAATAAGGTGGGCACTACGACACTCTCTGTGTAATAAGGTGGGCACTCCGACACTCTCTATGGAATAAGGTGGGCACTGCGATACTCTGTAATAAGGTGGGCACTTTGACACTCTGTATAATAATGTGGGCTCTGCGACACTGTGAAAAAAGAAGGGCACTGCGACACTGCATAATAAAGCGGGCACTGCTACAATCTCTGTGTAATTAGGTGGGCACTGCAACACTGTAATAATGTGGGCTCTGCGACACACTGTGTAAAAAGGTGGGCACTACGACACTCTGTGTAATAAGGTGTGAACTGCAACACTGTGTAATAAGGTGGGCACTGCGACACTATGTGTAATAATGTGGGTTCTGCAACACTCTGTGTGTAATAAGGCAGGCACTGCGACATTCTCTGTGTAATAAGGTTGGCACTGCAACAGTCTCTGTGTAACAAGGCGGGCACTGCACCACTCTCTGTGTAATAAGGAGAGCACTAAGACAATCTGTTATAATGTTGGCTCTGCGACACTCTCTATGTAATAATGTGGGCACTGCGACACTCTCTATGTAAAAAGGCATGAACTGCAACACTCTTTGCAATTATTTATTCATAAACAGTTTCTTATATAGCGCATACATATTCTGCATCGCTTTGGCACTGAGACACTTTGTAATAAGGTGTGCACTGCAACACTCTCTAACACTGTGTAATAAGGCGGGCACTGCAATACTGTGTAATAAGGTGGGCACTGCGACACTGTAAGAAGGTGGGCACTGTGACACTCTCTGTAACATTGTGTAATAAGGTGGGCACTTTAACACTCTCTGTGTAATAAGGTGGGCACTGCGACATTCTTTGTGTAATAAGGTGGGCACTGCACCATTCTGTGTGTAATAAGGAGGGCACTGTGACAATCTGTGATAATGTGGGCTCTGCAACACTCTCTGTAATAAGGTGGGCACTGCGACTCTATGTAATAAGGTGGGCACTGCGACACCCTGTGTAATAAGGTGGGCACTACAACACTTTCTGTGTAATAAGGTGGGCACTACGACACTCTCTGTGTAATATGGTGGGCACTACGACACTGTGTAATAAGGTGGGCACTGCAACAATATGTGTAATAATGTGGGTTCTGCGGCGCTCTCTGTGTAACAAGGCGGGCACTGCACCACTCTCTATGTAATAAGGAGGGCACTGCGACACTGTGTAATAAGGAGGGCACTGTGACAATCTGTTATAATGTAGGCTCTGCGACACTCTCTATGTAATAATGTGGGCTCTGCGACACTCTCTATGTAATAAGGTGGGCACTGCAACACTATGTAATTATTTATTCATAAACAGTTTCTTATATAGCGCATAGATATTTTGCATAGCTTTGGCACTGAGAAACAACAACAAGCAACAAGGCGGGCACTGCACCACTCTCTATGTAATAAGGAGGGCACTGCAACACTCTGTGTAATAAGGAGGGCACTACGACAATCTGTTATAATGTGGGCACTGCAACACTCTCTATATAATAATGTTGGCACTGCGGCACTCTCTATGTAAAAAGGTTGGCACTGCGACAGTCTCTGTGTAACAAGGCGGGCACTGTACCACTCTATGTAATAAGGAGGGCACTGCAACACTCTGTAATAAGGAGGGCACTACGACAATCTGTTATAATGTGGGCTCTGCGACACTCTATGTAATAATGTGGGCACTGCAACACTCTTTGTAATTATTCATAAGCAGTTTCTTATATAGAACATACATATTCTGCATCACTTTGGCACGGAGACACTTTGTTATAAGGTGGGCACTGCAACTCTCTGTAACACTGTGTAATAAGGCGGGCACTGCAATACTGTGGAATAAGGTGGGCACTGCGACACTGTGTAATAGGGTGAGCACTGCGACACTCTGTAACATCGTATAATAAGGTGGGCACTGTGACACTGTCATAAGGTGGGCACTGCAGCACTCTATGTAATAAGACGGACACTTCAACACTGTGTAATAAGGTGGGCACTGCAATACTCTTTGTAATTATTTATTCATAAACAGTTTCTTATATAGCGCATACATATTCTGCATCGCTTTGGCACTGAGACACTTTGTAACACTCTCTGTAACACTGTGTAATAAGGCGGGCACTGCAATACTGTGTAATAAGGTGGGCACTGCGACACTTTGTAATAAGGTGGGCACTGCAACACTCTCTGTAACATTGTGTAATAAGGTGGGCACTGTGACACTGTCATAAGATGGGCACTGCACCACTCTCTGTGTAATAAGGTGGGCACTGCAACACTCTGTAATAAGGTGGGCATTGCAACACTGTGTAATAAGGTGGGCACTGCGACACTCTCTGTGTAATAAGGTGGGCACTGCAACACTCTCTGTGTAATAATGTGGGCTCTGCGACACACTCTGTGTAATAAGGTGGGCACTATGACACTCTCTGTTTAATAAGGTGGGCACTGCAACACTGTGTAATAAGGTGGGCACTGCGACACTGTGTAATAATGTGGGTTTTGCGACACTCTCTGTGTAATAAGGCGGGCACTGCACCACTCTCTACGTAATAAGGAGGGCACTGCGACACTCTCTGTGTAATAAGGTAGGCACTTTGACAGTCTCTGTGTAACAAGGTGGGCACTGTACCACTCTCTGTGTAATAAGATGGGCACTGTGACACTCTCTGTGTAATAAGGCGGGAACTGCACAACTCTATGTAATAAGGTGGGCACTACGATACTCTCTATGTAAATACATACAATCACATAGAAATAAAACTAAAAAATATTGATAAAAAGCACTGAACATCCTAAAGTAAGAAAGGTGCATATGGCAAAATAACGGATGGATCTGGATCAGACTTGGTAAGGGAAACGGGTGAGGGTGAATGTCCTGTCTCAGCTGTAGTTAAGCGTGGCTTGGTGCTGGATTATAGTAATGTCAGAGACGCCCAAATGGGGCTGATAATTACCCAAAGCCACTAGAGGATTTCCATCTCTTGGGATCGCATTGCAGAAAATGTCCTCAAAGGTGTACGGCTGTATGGCCAGTGGGTAGATTTGTAATCCAAGTGGTATTGCTGATGGCTAGTTGTATTGCTTGTGCTCCCAATGTTTGGAGACAACCAAATGTATAGATGAAACCAGCAGCTGGAGAGAGTCCCAGTTCGCTTAAAGAAGATTGAAGTGTAAAGTCTGGTCCATACAGGGATGGGGGAAGGGGGGGGGGGGTGGTTTCCTACATAGGACTGACAACTCCATTATTAAGTGGCAGCTATTAACAAGGCACCCCTGGTAGCGCCTCCTAGTGCACCATAGGGAGCACATCCCCCTTCCTACAGTAATCTGACTGCCTGTTATGCTTTGCATACTTTTTTTTATCCTATCAAAGGGAGTGGGAGTGTGAGCAGGTCCATGTGATGTCATGACATCATGCGGTAGTCCCACAATACTCCTCTATGAATGGTTTGGATGGCCAGGATATTTTTATGGGACCCCCCTGGGACCTGCTGGGCCCTAGGCAGGTGCCTACATTGCCTTGTTGAAAATCCGCCTCTGAACCAGAGGGGTTCTGTTGGGTAATATCTAGCTTCCTTTAATCCAGGAATATCTGGGAGGCTCCTGTAATTGGTTCTTACTGACTGTGTACAGGTAGCAGAGAGAGCTGTTGGCATGATTCATGTGGCCCACACATACACCCACAACACATTAGCCGTCATAGAAGGGTGCACGTATGCCTTTATTATTACAGTGTCATTAAGTAACTACAATGTAACAGTACTCCTTACAGAAGTGTAGGTGTAGCAGTATAGGAGATGTAAAGGCCCATACACACTAGAAGATTTTCATTTCAAAAGACTTTGCCAAAATCTCTGAAAGATATATCTTTTACCAAAATAGTGCGTACACACTGAGCTAGTTTCCCCAAAGAGCAAGAGATTTTCAGGAGGCGAAAGTCTTTGCTGAACATCTTTCATATAAAAGGTGATTTACATAATGGGCGGGGTTTGAATTACAAGGATGGGAGCAGCGGCCATTTTATTCAGTGCATTCCTGTTATTGGTGCATGATTTAGAACTGATTGCTGGGCTGCATATATTTGGAGCCCAGCGTTCAGGTAAACTACACCTGCTCCACCCTGACCGGGCAAAATGCCACCCATGTGCATGGCAAAATTTTATTTGCAGCTGTGCACGTAGGGAGAAATCCATTCAAAATATACATTGGGGGTGCAGTGGCGGCGGTAAAATATACATTGCTGGCCTGCAAAAAATGTAAGGCATGGCTTTGTGGGACAGGGGACTATATACCACATACCGTAATGCCCATTACACATTATGACACACACCATAATGCCCATTACGCATATGCCACACACCATAATGCCCATTACATATAATGCCACATAAGTGTCGTTTACCTACATGCTCATTGCTAGGGTTTTCATGCACGGTGCCAGGGGTAACATGCACGGTGCCAGGGGTAACATGCTATGTGCACTGCATCCTTACGCTCACCTTGCCCTGCTGTCTGTCCCTGCCCATACCTCCCAACTTTCGTCCGGAGGAAATAGGGACACTCCGCGCGAGCGCCCGAAAAGGGGGCGGGGCGTATGCAAATGAGGGCACGGCTTATGCTAATTAGCCGCGACCTCATTTTCATACGAGAATAGACGCTGTGCGCATGCGCACAGCGTCTATTCTACTAGATTGGGGGGTCTCCCAACTGCCACCCCCCGCAGCGGGACAATGCCTGCCGCTGGTGGGACGTCGGGACAGGACCCGAAAATCGGGACTGTCCCGACGGAATCGTGACAGTTGGGAGGTATGCCTGCCTGCATCAGTAAAGGAGACCGCCGGGCAGAGCGGTGGGGAAATCCGACTGTCTCAGAGCAGGTTCATCTGTCCGCGACTCGCAGCCAATCAGGTGACGGTGGCTCGCTAGTTGCAAGCAGGCGTGTCATTCCAAATAGCCCCACAGCGGGTGGTTGGACCTGCTCTGAGATAGCCGGGTTTACCACCACTCTGCCGGCTGTCTCCTTTAACGATGTAGGCAGGGACAGACAGTGGGGCAAAGTGAGCGGACGTTCCGCCTCCAAAATGGACTGACGGAACGCAGTTCTGCCTAGTTCTGGCTCAATTTAACTCATAGTGGGCATTAATGCCAGTAATATATACATTGCTGGCATGTGCCAGCAATCTATATTACTGGCTTACGATTGTCATTGGTGCCCAGTGGTGCCAGTAATATAGATTGCTGGCATGTGCCAACAATCTATATATTACTGGCTTACAATTGTCATTGGTGCCCAGTGGTGCCAGTAATATATAGATTGCTGGCATGTGCCAGCAATCTATATATTACTGGCTTATAAATGTTATTGGTGCCCAGTGGTGCCTAACATATACATTGCTGGCACATGACAGCAATCAGGGGCAAACGCAGGATTTTCAGAAGGGGGTTTCCGGAGATGCACACTTAGGTGACCCAGTATATGCCGGGTCAGTTAAAGTATTATATGTAAATGTATAAATAATAATAATAATAATAATATATACATATATATATATAGAGAGGTCAGACGGTGGCACTCAGAACAAAACGACACACAGGCTGGTTATTGCCAACGTTTCAAGGCCATTTGGCCCCTTTATCAAGAAAGAGAGATGAATATAAACAAATACAAACAGATTAAATACCTTATCAGACTGTTCCGTCCGTGTACGTCGTGCCGGGGGGACGCCCACTGATGACGTCACGCGCCGGCTCTGTCGTTCACAGACTGACGGAGAGTCCGCACCATGTGACACAAATTGACCAATCTGCCAGATGGTCAATTGCCAGATGGGGTGGGAGAAGGGGGCATTGGGCTGAATGAAGGGGCCCTGACATATAACTTCCGGGGTGGTAGAGGATGTTTAATATGCAGAGGAGGGGTGTATAGTGGAGTGGGCTTATTATTCATAATTTTCTGGTGGGAGGACAGCGTGCTTGACTGCAGATATCTCCAGTTCCCGGAAAAAGATTTCTTAGATTTTAATTGGAATTAAAAAGTAGAGAATCCCACCTACCAAATAGTATTGGGGACTAGGGAATCACAGTTCAGGAGGCAGAGCAATCCGCCAATGAGTATATAAAACTATATATGAGGTGTTTGGAGCTGGAGCAGTAACCAGCTGCTGGAAGGCTGATATCTCTGGATCTGGGAACAGTAGAGACAAGCTACTAGTGTCAATCAAAGGGGAAGAGTTCCAGCTTTTGGAATATACCCTCAGAAAAACTCTCAGTCAGACAGAACCTGAAATATCTGACTGGGAAGAGCAATTAACAGGCTTGGATGGGGACCACTGCTTTGAAGTCAGATATCTCCAGTTCCCAAGGGCCGATTTTAAAAATTCTTGTACGCATGGAAATAGGGGACCCTCAGCTTTCAGATAATGGCCCTGAGACTCCTGGGGGGGTTTCTGGGTACTCAGAAACCCCCCCTGCGTGCGCTACTGCAATGTATATATTATTGGCTTAAAAGAGAAAACATTGGTGGCCAGTGCTGCTCCGTGTGGAGCAGGATGCAGGGGGATGGGGGGTGCATCAGCTGCATGCACCTGTGGGCGGCCGGGACCGGGCGGCAGAGCATAGACAGACCCGTGTGGACATAGCACGGGTGAACAGTGGAGCGGGGCGGACCAGCGCGGCAGCAGGCAGGGTGAGACAGGCGGGGGAGCAGAGCTCTTCACCAGCCAGCCGCCGCAGCAGCCAGCCGGACGAGTGAGCGGGGCAGCGAGGACAAGTCCAGGAGGGTGAGTATGACAGGCGAGGGGGCGGGGGGAGGGCGGCGGGGCGTACCGCCGGGCTGAAAGTGGTTAATCACTTTCAGCCCTGCAGCGTACACACACAGCGATGATGGATGGAAAACCATCCATCATCGCTGGATCTGCTGGTAAAACCAGCAGATGAAAGACCTTCCTAGCGGTGATGCGGGAGCACGCATCATCGCTAGTCGGGGGTCGCTGTCCCATACACACTAATCGATTTTCAGCTGTTTTGACCGATTTTTAGGTGAAAATCGTCAAGTGTGTATGGGCCTTAAGACTACGGAGGGGAGGGAGGTGTTAGGCACTAAAGGGGGTAACGGTTTGGCTTTGATGGGGAGGCAGGGGTTTAGGCTGCAGGCAGGGCCGGCGCTCACCTGCTCCAGGGGGGCTGATGCGGCTGCCGCCGCTATGCTCCGTTGGGGGGATGATGCAACCGCAGCATCTCACTCCACGGGGGGAGTTAGAGATGCAGCCCCGAATGGGCTCGAGAGATGTGGCTGCGGCCCCTATCTATAAGTGGGCTCCAGGGGTGGCGGTGTGGCTCACTCACCTGCTCCCAGGTGCTTTCCTCCTGCTCTCCTCGGCGTCGGCGGGACATTTCCTGCTGCTGCTCCTCCTGCAGCTCATTACCGCCCTCCAGTGGCCGGCTCCCTAGGCAAATGCCTTAAGCTGCCTAGTGGTGGCGCCGGCCCTGACTGCAGGTAGGGCAGGTTGTGGGGGTTAGAATATGTACCACCCAGTTGTCAGGACTCTGCACATCAGGATGCCACTGTCGGTCCTCTGACTGCCAACATACCAAGCGCTGGGATGCTTGTACCATCCCAAATGAAGACACGATGGAGCCATGGATATAGGATTGGCCAAGCCAAGTTAGGGGCTCATCCACAGATGCCACTGAAGGGTTTGTGTACGTGGGTATATGTAACATCCCGCCCTAAATATTTTGTTCAGGACCGACGGGGAGTTCAAGGGAAATCTTAAGATCACAGATCTTTGTAGGGCGTGGGCAACTTTACTTGCAGCATCCAGGTGAAGGTATTGTGTAACAAGTACCAGCCTGTCCTCTAGATGCCGGTGCCCGCACGATTGCCTCCCCCCCCCCCCCCCCTTCCTCCCGGCAATTTCACCTCTCTGGTGTCTTAGGTCTGCCGGTCCCTGTACGTGAAGCTATGGGGCAGCTGACATCTGCTGACCAACCACAGCCTGTCTAAATCTTTCTAGGATGCAATAGAGAAAAGAGCGACTGAATCTGATTGGTTGCTATGGGCAACATCGCCTCTTTTTATTTTTAGAAGGTCTAGTATATTTACCCCATAGGGGCCTGAGTCAGACATTCCATCAAGGGCCTGATTCTGGTTCACTTGCAAAAGCAAATTCTCTCTCTAATGGACAAAACCATGTGCACTGCAGGTGGGGCAGATGTAACATGTGCAGAGTTAGATTTGGGTGTTATATTGTTTCTGTGCAGGGTAACTACTGGCTGCTTTATTTTTACACTGTAATATAGTCAGCATGAACACTGTATCAGTGTACCGCGTCCCCTTGCTATGCTCGCCATGCTTCGGGCGTGGTGATTTGCTGCAATTGGCACACTATAGTATTCTCCCTCCATGTCCTGGTGTATAGTAGGGTATGGTATACCGCCTGGTTTGTACAAAAAAGGTGAAAAACTCATGTTGACCTGTTGACCTTCCCATTGTCGTCCTAATGCTTGTGTTGACCTTTTGACCTTCTCATTGTTGTCCTAATGCTTGTGTTGACCTGTTGACCTTCCCATTGTTGTCCTAATGCTTGTGTTGACCTTTTGACCTTCCCATTGTCATCCTAATGCTTGTGTCGACTTGTTGACCTTCCCATTGTCATCCTAATGCTTGTGTCGACCTGTTGACCTTCCCATTGTCGTCCTAATGCTTGTCTTGAACTGTTGACCTTCCCATTGTCGTCCTGATGCTTGTGTTGACCCTGTCGGACCTGATTTACCTTGAACTCCCCCGGCAGCTCCCCAGGAGGGCTCCATCTAACTTGGCACTTAATGGCGGGTGCTGCTGGGGGAGTTCAAGCGAAATCGGATGCTAAAAGCCCCCACGATGTGGCGCTGATGAGATTTATCTTATGCGCTTCATATAAGATCTCTGGGGTCTGATCCGCTGCATACGGGATTGCGGATTGTTGCGATCACGGCCACAGATCGACAATCCACGGGCGTTTTCGCGGCCATGCCCGCTTTGCGCCGATCGGCAGGCGGGACATTGTTCAGCTGTCGGGCTGACCGCAAACGGGCCAGGATCACGGCTGTCGGCAGGGATCGACAGCCGTGATCCTAGATTGAATACCCCCCTAAGTCTGGTTGTTGGCCAGTCCTTGGCAGTTGTCAGCCACGATTACTTGATATTTTAAATAAAATTGATACGTACAATGTCTTACTATATAACATGTTTCTGTATAGAGGCCACAATAGTGTTATAATATGTATGTTATTCACGGGTGTCATTTGTTCCTTTTTCTGCAGGGTTCTGGCTTATCCCCATGTAATACTCCTGGTGCCCATCAATGCTGTGGAATACACAAGAGTGATGGGTGGAACGCAGATCCTGGCTACGTGGCCCGTGAACCCTGAAGTGTGGCTGTTGGACTTTCAGGGGTGGGTGTCTGGTGAGAAAACGGGATAGCAGACACTGAGGGGTACTTATGGGGGTAAGTGTCTCTGATTCTCTGTTGGTCTGATATCTGCAGTTGCCATGAGAATGGGGCTACGTCCCCAAAAGCACTAGGCTATGCTGCTTGTTTGAATACAATCTGTTGTACTAGTACCTGACTGAGACGCAGCGGGCACCTGCAGCTGTTTGTGCACACACACATTAAATATTTTACTAATTGATATGAATATATTTAGTTCCTAATCATTTATTTTAATGTCAATATATGGAAATACCCCCATGAAAATCCTGCATTTGACCCTTGTGGAGTGTAGGGGGCATATAGTGTACTGATGTAGTGCGGAGTACAGGGGGCATATAGTGTACTGATGTAGTGTGGAGTATAGGGGGCATATAGTGTACTGATGTAGTGTGGAGTATAGTTACATAGTAGGTAAGGCTGAAAAAAGACTTGCGTCCATCTAGTTCAACCTGGTATAGATATCCATTGCTGATTTGGTAGGTTCTGGTATTTTACAGACAAATTATATTTCTTATTTGTACCCATGGATGTTTTTCTCCAGTAAATGTTTGTCCAACTTTGCCTTGAACGCATTTAATGAGCCAGCCATTACCACCTCTCTGGGAAGAGAGTTCCAGAGTTTGACTGTTCTGACCGTAAAGAAATTCTTTCTACTAGCTGAATGAAATCTTTTTTCTTCTAATCTATACTCATGCCCTCGCGTCCTAGATTCCTTTCTAGTAGAAAATAGGGTGTGTGACAGTTCCTTATATTGGCCCTTGATATACTTGTACATGTTGAGCATGTTACCCCTTAAACGTCTCTTTTCTAATGTAAATAGTCCCAAATTGCTTAATCTCTCCCCGTAGCTTAAATTCTCCATTCCCCTAATAAGCTTTGTTGCTCGCCTTTGGACTTTTTCTAATTCTATGATGTCCTTTTTATAGTGTGGGGCCCAGAACTGTACTCCATACTCTAGGTGAGGTCTCACCAATGCTTTATATAGTGGCATAATTACCCTTGAGTCCCTAGTTTCCATTCCCCTCTTAATACATGCCAGAATTTTGTTGGCCTTTTTTGTAGCTACATTACAATGGGCACTACATCCTAGATTGCTGTCTATTTGGACTCCTAGATCCTTTTCAAGTATGGAATTACCCAGTTCCTCTCCGCTAAGGTTGTAACTTGCACACTGGTTGTGTCTCCCAAGGTGCATAACCTTACATTTATCTACATTGAACCTCATCTTCCATTTTTTAGCCCACTCATCTAGAATTGCAAGATCATTTTGAAGCATGGTGACATCTTCTGGTGATTTGATGACTTTGCTAAGTTTTGTATCGTCCGCAAAGATGGATACATTGCTGAGTAACCCTATCCCAATATCGTTAATAAAAATGTTAAACAAAATGGGCCCCAAAACCGAGCCCTGGGGCACTCCACTTAGTACCGGTATCATATCTGATACGGCACCATTCACAACCACTCTTTGTTCTCTATTACATAGCCAATTCCCTACCCATCTGCAGATATTTTCACCCAATCCTAGGTTCTCCATTTTATTAATCAATCTCTTGTGTGGGACAGTATCAAATGCTTTAGCGAAATCTAGGAAAATCACATCTACAGCATTTCCATTATCGAGGTTTTTGCTAACCTCTTCATAGAACCCTAGTAGATTAGTTTGGCATGAACGATTTTTCACGAACCCATGTTGGTTAGTACTGAGTAGACGGTGATTATCTAAATATTCCTGGATACCATCCCTTAAAAATCCTTCAAATAGTTTACCCATCTTCCATCCCCCGAACATTCCATCTTCTCCCACTATCTCCATCAGCATTGGTGAAACCGAGATCACCTCCACCGACCAAACGCGCTGCCTCGGTGTTATCATTGACTCCTCCCTCTCTTTCACCCCCCACATTCGTGCTCTCTCACAGTCTTGCCGCTTTCACCTACGCAACATCTCACGCATCAGACCATTCCTCTCCACTGACGCGACCAAAATTCTCATTCACTCTCTTGTCATCTCCCGCCTTGACTACTGCAACATCCTTCTCTCTGGGCTACCTCTCACCCGCCTCGCACCTCTCCAATCCATTCTTAACGCTGCTGCTAGGCTCATCTTCCTCTCCCGCCGTTCTACCTCCGCCTCCCCCCTCTGTCTATCTCTTCACTGGCTCCCCATTCCTTTCCGAGTTCTCTTTAAACTCCTCACCACCACCTACAAGGCTCTCTCCTCCTCCACCGCTCCTTACCTCTCTTCACTGATCTCTATCCACACTCCCTCCCGTCCTCTTCGCTCCATCACTGACCGCCGACTGACCTCTCACCTAATCACCTCCTCCCACTCCCGTGTCCAAGACTTCTCTCGCGCTGCCCCCCTGCACTGGAACAACCTCCCGCCACCCATCAGGATTTCTGATTCCCTTACCTCCTTCAAGCGCTCCCTTAAAACCCACTTTTTTCGACTAGCCTATCCCTCCTCCTAACCTCTTTTGATCCTCCTATCCTGCCTCCGTTTCCCTCCGTTCCTACTTATCCTATTGTTTTTCGTTCGTCCACCCACCTATTTTTAGTATGTTAACTCTTATGAGTAGGGCCCTCCTTCCTCACGTACTCACCCTACCTCTTTACCTCACCTGTGCTCCTGTCCTGTTCTTCCCTTCCTCTACTTCATCTTCAGTCTCCTCAACAATTTTGACACCTACTTCTGAACTGATGCTGATTTTAGTTCTACCAGCTATACCCCTATTTATACTGTATTTTTCAACACACCCTGTACGTTACCTCGTAATTTTTTTGTTTGCTATGTACGGCGCTGCGGACACTTTGCGGTGCCTTATAAATAAACGTACTACTACTACTACTACTACTACCCACAATTGATGTTAAACTAACGGGTCTGTAATTAGCGGGATCTTCCTTTTTTCCTTTTTTGAATATTGGCACTACCTCTGCTATTCTCCAATCTTTTGGTACTATACCTGACGATAGTGACTTGCTAAAAATATAATGTAGGGGGGTAGCTAGTTCATCCCTTAATTCCATTAATACCCTCGGATGAATCCCATCTGGCCCTGGTGACTTATTTGTTTTGAGTTTGCTTAGCCTCAGTATTATTTCCTTCGGCGTGAAATCCACAGTCTGCTCTCCCTTAGTAAATACTGATGAGAAGAACTCATTTAACAGTTTTGCTTTTCCCTTGTCCTCAGTAACACTTTTTCCACTAGTATCAGTTAGTGGGCCTATGTTTTCCTTAATTAAACGTTTACTATTTATGTATTTAAAAAACTTCTTTGGGTTGGTTTTGCTTTCAGTGGCTATGCACTCTTCATATAATATTTTAGCTGCTTTGATTACCCCTTTACAAGTTTTGTTTGATTCTTTGTATTTTTGCGAACGCCTCCTCATTCAAGTTATTTTTATAGAATTTAAAGGCTCTGGTTTTATTGTTGATAGCTGACCTTACTTCTTTGTCCAACCATGGTGGCTTTTTTTTGTTGAATTTACCTTTAATTACTTTAGGAATGTATTCAATAGTTAGTGAATCAAGCACCTTTTTTAGAGTATCCCACATTTCCTCTGCATTTTTTCCCTCCATAACCGTTTCCCACCCAATTCCTGTAAGGGCTTCCCTGAATAATTCAAAGTTCGCTTTTCTGAAGTTTAGTATTTTTGCAGATCCTTTTTGATGTAATTTACTGAAGTTGATTTCCAGTGAAACCATATTGTGATCACTATTCCCTAATTGTTCAATTACTTTTGTGTTTGAAACTAAGTCTGTGTTATTTGTTAACCCCTTCATGACAGAGCCAGTTTGTGCCTTCATGACAGAGCCCTTTTTTTCAAATCTGACATGTCTCACTTAAGTGGGGATAACTTTTTTTTGCTTTTACTTATCCCAGTGATTTTGAGATTGTTTTCTCGTGACACATTGTACTTCAAGTTAGTGGTAAATTTTCGTCGATACAGTCTGTGTTTTTTTGTGAAAAATACCAAAATATCGTGAAAAAATGGAAAATTTAGCAATTTGCAAAATGTTAAATTTTCTGCTTGTGAGACAAATAATCATACCACTCAAAATAGTTAATAACTAACATAGACCATATGTCTACTTTATGTTTCCATCATTATTTCAACTTCCTTTTAATTTTTTTGGACACTAGGAGGCTTACAATATGAATAGCAAATTCTCAAATTTTCATGAAAATTTCAAACACTGATTTTTTTAGGGACCAGTTCAGTTCTGATGTGACTTTGAGGGACTTGTATGTGAGACACCCCCATAAATGATGCCATTTCAAAAACTGCACCCCTCACAGTATTCAAAACAGCATTTTGGAAGTTTGTTAACCCTTTAGGTGTTTCACAGGAATTAAAACAAAGTGTAGGTAAAATTTCAAAATTTCTTTTTTTTTGCAGAGTTTCAATTTTAATACATTTTTCTAACGAATACAGTAGATTTTACTAGAGAAATGTGACTAAAAATTGATTCCCCCAATTCTTTTGTTTTCAAAAATATCCTATATGTGGCCCTAGTGTGCACGTTGACCAAACCACAGGCTTCATAATAGAAGGAGCACCTACTTGATTTTGGAGCCTCCTTTTTATGAGATTTTTTTTTAGGCACCATGTAGGTTTCTAGGCACCATAAGTGCTAAAAGTTAGGAACCTCCCCCACAAGTCACCCCATTTTGCAATCTACACCCCTCAGGGAATTCATCTAGGGGTATAGTGTACATTTCAAACCCCCAGGGGTTTCACCAATTTTGGTACAACTGGGATGTGAAAATGGAAAATTACATTTTTTTACACAAACATGCAGTTCTGGCTCAAAATTTTTCATTTTCACAAGGAATGAAGGAGACAAAGCACCCCAAAATCTGTGCCCCAATTTCTCCCGAGTACGGCAATGCCTCACATGTGACCAAAAAATACCAGTTGGGTGCATGGCAGGACTTAGAAGGGAAGGAGTGATTTTTGGATTTTGCAGCAAAGATTTTGGTGGAATGAATGGTGGGTGCTATGTTGCATTAGCAAGACTCCCAAAGCACCAATACAGTGGAACCCCCCCACAAGTCACCCCATTTTGCAAAGTACACCCCTCAGGGAATTCATCTAGGGGTATAGTGTACATTTCAAACCCCCAGGGGTTTCACCAATTTTGGTACAACTGGGATGTGAAAATGGAAAATTACATTTTTTTACACAAACATGCAGTTCTGGCTCAAAATTTTTCATTTTCACAAGGAATGAAGGAGACAAAGCACCCCAAAATCTGTGCCCCAATTTCTCCCGAGTACGGCAATGCCTCACATGTGACCAAAAAATACCAGTTGGGTGCATGGCAGGACTTAGAAGGGAAGGAGTGATTTTTGGATTTTGCAGCAAAGATTTTGGTGGAATGAATGGTGGGTGCTATGTTGCATTAGCAAGACTCCCAAAGCACCAATACAGTGGAACCCCCCCACAAGTCACCCCATTTTGCAAAGTACACCCCTCAGGGAATTCATCTAGGGGTATAGTGTACATTTCAAACCCCCAGGGGTTTCACCAATTTTGGTACAACTGGGATGTGAAAATGGAAAATTACATTTTTTTACACAAACATGCAGTTCTGGCTCAAAATTTTTCATTTTCACAAGGAATGAAGGAGACAAAGCACCCCAAAATCTGTGCCCCAATTTCTCCCGAGTACGGCAATGCCTCACATGTGACCAAAAAATACCAGTTGGGTGCATGGCAGGACTTAGAAGGGAAGGAGTGATTTTTGGATTTTGCAGCAAAGATTTTGGTGGAATGAATGGTGGGTGCTATGTTGCATTAGCAAGACTCCCAAAGCACCAATACAGTGGAACCCCCCCACAAGTCACCCCATTTTGCAAAGTACACCCCTCAGGGAATTCATCTAGGGGTATAGTGTACATTTCAAACCCCCAGGGGTTTCACCAATTTTGGTACAACTGGGATGTGAAAATGGAAAATTACATTTTTTTACACAAACATGCAGTTCTGGCTCAAAATTTTTCATTTTCACAAGGAATGAAGGAGACAAAGCACCCCAAAATCTGTGCCCCAATTTCTCCCGAGTACGGCAATGCCTCACATGTGACCAAAAAATACCAGTTGGGTGCATGGCAGGACTCAGAAGGGAAGGAGTGATTTTTGGATTTTGCAGCAAAGATTTTGGTGGAAAGAATGGTGGGTGCTATGTTGCATTAGCAAGACTCCCAAAGCACCAATACAGTGGAACCCCCCCACAAGTCACCCCATTTTGCAAAGTACACCCCTCAGGGAATTCATCTAGGGGTATAGTGTACATTTCAAACCCCCAGGGGTTTCACCAATTTTGGTACAACTGGGATGTGAAAATGGAAAATTACATTTTTTTACACAAACATGCAGTTCTGGCTCAAAATTTTTCATTTTCACAAGGAATGAAGGAGACAAAGCACCCCAAAATCTGTGCCCCAATTTCTCCCGAGTACGGCAATGCCTCACATGTGACCACAAAATACCAGTTGGGTGCATGGCAGGACTCAGAAGGGAAGGAGTGATTTTTGGATTTTGCAGCAAAGATTTTGGTGGAATGAATGGTGGGTGCTATGTTGCATTAGCAAGACTCCCAAAGCACCAATACAGTGGAACACCCCCACAAGTCACCCCATTTTGCAAAGTACACCCCTCAGGGAATTCATCTAGGGGTATAGTGTACATTTCAAACCCCCAGGGGTTTCACCAATTTTGGTACAACTGGGATGTGAAAATGGAAAATTACATTTTTTTACACAAACATGCAGTTCTGGCTCAAAATTTTTCATTTTCACAAGGAATGAAGGAGACAAAGCACCCCAAAATCTGTGCCCCAATTTCTCCCGAGTACGGCAATGCCTCACATGTGACCAAAAAATACCAGTTGGGTGCATGGCAGGACTCAGAAGGGAAGGAGTGATTTTTGGATTTTGCAGCAAAGATTTTGGTGGAATGAATGGTGGGTGCTATGTTGCATTAGCAAGACTCCCAAAGCACCAATACAGTGGAACCCCCCCACAAGTCACCCCATTTTGCAAAGTACACCCCTTAGGGAATTCATCTAGGGGTATAGTGTACATTTCAAACCCCCAGGGGTTTCACCAATTTTGGTACAACTGGGATGTGAAAATGGAAAATTACATTTTTTTACACAAACATGCAGTTCTGGCTCAAAATTTTTCATTTTCACAAGGAATGAAGGAGACAAAGCACCCCAAAATCTGTGCCCCAATTTCTCCCGAGTACGGCAATGCCTCACATGTGACCAAAAAATACCAGTTGGGTGCATGGCAGGACTCAGAAGGGAAGGAGTGATTTTTGGATTTTGCAGCAAAGATTTTGGTGGAATGAATGGTGGGTGCTATGTTGCATTAGCAAGACTCCCAAAGCACCAATACAGTGGAACCCCCCCACAAGTCACCCCATTTTGCAAAGTACACCCCTCAGGGAATTCATCTAGGGGTATAGTGTACATTTCAAACCCCCAGGGGTTTCACCAATTTTGGTACAACTGGGATGTGAAAATGGAAAATTACATTTTTTTACACAAACATGCAGTTCTGGCTCAAAATTTTTCATTTTCACAAGGAATGAAGGAGACAAAGCACCCCAAAATCTGTGCCCCAATTTCTCCCGAGTACGGCAATGCCTCACATGTGACCAAAAAATACCAGTTGGGTGCATGGCAGGACTCAGAAGGGAAGGAGTGATTTTTGGATTTTGCAGCAAAGATTTTGGTGGAATGAATGGTGGGTGCTATGTTGCATTAGCAAGACTCCCAAAGCACCAATACAGTGGAACCCCCCCACAAGTCACCCCATTTTGCAAAGTACACCCCTCAGGGAATTCATCTAGGGGTATAGTGTACATTTCAAACCCCCAGGGGTTTCACCAATTTTGGTACAACTGGGATGTGAAAATGGAAAATTACATTTTTTTACACAAACATGCAGTTCTGGCTCAAAATTTTTCATTTTCACAAGGAATGAAGGAGACAAAGCACCCCAAAATCTGTGCCCCAATTTCTCCCTAGTAGGGCAATGCCTCACGTGTGACCAAAAAATACCAGTTGGGTGCATGGCAGGACTCAGAAGGGAAGGAGTGATTTTTGGATTTTGCAGCACAAATTTTGGTGGAATGAATGGTGGGTGCTATGTTGCATTACCAATACAGTGGAACCCCCCCACAAGTGACCCCATTTTGCAAAGTACACCCCTCAGGGAATTCATCTAGGGGTATAGTGTACATTTCAAACCCCCAGGGGTTTCATCAATTTTGGTACAACTGGGCAGTGAAAATGAAAAAAATACATTTTTTTACACAAAAATGTACTTCTGGCTCAAAATTTTTCATTTTCACAAGGAATGAAGGAGACAAAGCACCCCAAAATCTGTGCCCCCATTTCTCCAGAGTACGGCAATGCCTCACATGTGACCAAAAAATACCAGTTGGGTGCATGGCAGGACTCAGAAGGGAAGGAGTGATTTTTGGATTTTGCAGCACAGATTTTGGTGGAATGAATGGTGGGTGCTATGTTGCATTACCAATACAGTGGAACCCCCCCACAAGTGACCCCATTTTGCAAACTACACCCCTCAGGGAATTCATCTAGGGGTATAGTGTACATTTCAAACCCCCAGGGGTTTCATCAATTTTGGTACAACTGGGCAGTGAAAATGAAAAAAATACATTTTTTTACACAAAAATGTACTTCTGGCTCAAAATTTTTCATTTTCACAAGGAACGAAGGAGACAAAGCACCCCAAAATCTGTGCCCCAATTTTTCCCGAGTACGGCAATGCCTCACGTGTGACCAAAAAATACCAGTTGGGTGCATGGCAGGACTCAGAAGGGAAGGAGTGATTTTTGGATTTTGCAGCACAGATTTTGGTGGAATGAATGGTGGGTGCTATGTTGCATTACCAATACAGTGGAACCCCCCCACAAGTGACCCCATTTTGCAAACTACACCCCTCAGGGAATTCATCTAGGGGTATAGTGTACATTTCAAACCCCCAGGGGTTTCATCAATTTTGGTACAACTGGGCAGTGAAAATGAAAAAAATACATTTTTTTACACAAAAATGTACTTCTGGCTCAAAATTTTTCATTTTCACAAGGAATGAAGGAGACAAAGCACCCCAAAATCTGTGCCCCCATTTCTCCAGAGTACGGCAATGCCTCACATGTGACCAAAAAATACCAGTTGGGTGCATGGCAGGACTCAGAAGGGAAGGAGTGATTTTTGGATTTTGCAGCACAGATTTTGGTGGAATGAATGGTGGGTGCTATGTTGCATTACCAATACAGTGGAACCCCCCCACAAGTGACCCCATTTTGCAAACTACACCCCTCAGGGAATTCATCTAGGGGTATAGTGTACATTTCAAACCCCCAGGGGTTTCATCAATTTTGGTACAACTGGGCAGTGAAAATGAAAAAAAAACATTTTTTTACACAAAAATGTACTTCTGGCTCAAAATTTTTCATTTTCACAAGGAATGAAGGAGACAAAGCACCCCAAAATCTGTGCCCCCATTTCTCCAGAGTACGGCAATGCCTCACATGTGACCAAAAAATACCAGTTGGGTGCATGGCAGGACTCAGAAGGGAAGGAGTGATTTTTGGTTTTTGCAGCTCAGATTCTGGTGGAATGAATGGTGGGTGCTATGTGGCATTAGCAAGACCCCCGAAGCACGGTGAAATGATGAACCTAATAATCCATAGATGTGTGGTATATTTTGAAACACTCCTTTATACATAGGCCGGGTTTGTCGGGGCAAGTTTCACAGTGGAAAATAGTTTCCTTTCTTATTCCCTTTTTATAGCAAACTTTGCACCTTTTTTGTGTCCTGCCCTTTCTTGCAGTGGAGGGGATTTCGTTGGGAAAATGCTGCCCTGGTACAATACGGGGGCCAGTACTAGAAGTACTGGGGCCCTCTGCCTGCTGATTCCCAAATGTTAGGCTCTTTATGACTTCCTCTTGAAAGTGCATAAATGTCCCCCTCTGGCCGGTAGAACGGAATAGCACGTAAGCGTTATACAGTGCCATCTGGATGATATACACGGCCAGCTTCTTGTACCAGATATTTGTTTTCCGCAGGGCACTGTACGGCTTCAGTACCTGATCTGAAAGATCCACTCCACCCATGTACTTATTGTAATCTAGGATACAATTTGGTTTTGAGGTGTGGGTACTGGTACCTCGTACAGGGATGGAGGTGGTACTGTCTCCATGAATTGTTGTCAGTATAAGGACATCCCTCTTGTCCTTATATTTGACCAACAACATATTTTCGGTGCATATTCCCCTGCTTTCACCCCTTCTCATTACTTGGGCAATGTGCGTTTTGGGGAGGCCTCTTTGGTTCTTGCGCACAGTACCGCAAGCTGCTGTACCTCTTGAACCAAGGGCCTTAAACAGGGGGATGCTGGTGTAAAAGTTATCCACATAGAGGTGATAACCCTTATCCAGGAAGGGGTGCATTAAATCCCAGACAATTTTTCCACTAACACCTACGAGGGAGGGGGGGCATTCTGGTGGTTCAATTCTTGAATCCTTCCCTTCATATACCCTAAACTTGTGGGTGTACCCTGTGGTGCTTTCACACAGCTTATACATTTTTATCCCATACCTTGCCCTCTTACTGGGAAGGTACTGGCGGAATTTAACCCTTCCTTTAAAATGTATAAGGGACTCGTCGATACTAATACATTTATCAGGGATGTATAGCTCTGCAAATTTGGCACTGAAATGATCAATGACCGGCCTGACTTTGAATAGCCTGTCAAAGGTGGGATCATCTCTGGGTGGGCACTGTGCATTATCGGTGTAATGTATAAATTTATGGATTGCCTCAAAACGAGCCCGGGGCATGGCCATACGGTGAAATGGGGTGCTGTACAGAACATCTGTACTCCAATATTGCCTAATTTGTGGCTTTTTTACTATGCCCATATGTAACACCAGACCCCAAAACGTCATCATCTCTACTGCATCTACAGGGGTCCACCTAGCAAATGATGACGTGGGGTTTTGAGCAATAAACTGCTGGGCATATAAATTAGTTTGGTCCACCATTAAATTTATAAAATCATCAGAGAAAAATAATTTAAAAATGTCAATTTCTCTGAGACCTGTTGAATCAAATTGGATTCCTGGGATGGCCAAAAATTTAGGAACCTGGGGCTCAAAATTGTCTGGTGGTGGGGTCCATACGAGATCAATTATTGGGGGGGGGGGGTCTCAGCTGCTCTACGGGGGCGTCTTTGAGGGGGTCCCTCATCATCAGAGGAGGAAGAGGAGCTTAAGACAAATCCTTCAAATTCCCCGCTTGCCTCACTGGCTGTGTCAGAGTCAGAGGCAAGCATGGCATATGCCTCCTCCACCGAATACATTCTCCTGGATGACTGGGACGACATTTGGGATGACATTTGGGATGCCATTTATATTTTTGTGTTACTGGTAGTGAAATGTTTCAACACGTGTATAGTGTAGGGGGGGGTACAAACTTTATTTCAACCCGGGGGGTATGTAGTGTGTATGTATGTAGTGCAGAAAAAAAAAAATACAAAAATAAAAAAATTGAAGGGTTCAAAAAAAAAAAAAATGGAAGGGGTTAAAAAAAAAATGGAAGGGGTTAAAAAAAAAATGGAAGGGGTTAAAAAAAAAAAAATGGAAGGGGTTAAAAAAAAAAAAGGTCCTGCGCCAAAAATTGAGCACAGATGTTGGTCAGTAACGTCCGTCACTGAACAGCGCTCAAAGGCAACAGGAATTTGATCAAAAAAAAAATAAAATAGATCAACCCTGTGCCGAAAAAGCTGATCAGTGATGTACGTCACTGATCAGCGCACAGTGGCCACAGGACACACACAAAATCACAGTGTGTGTAAAAAAAAAATGTAAAAAAGACCCCACAGCACTCACAAAAAATAAAAAAAGGTGATCAGTGATGCGACACTGATTACCAGTGAGGGGCAGCAGGTGCACAACCTTTGGTGGTACTGACAGGTATATATAAAAAAAAAAACCTCTGCACCCCTAAAAAGTTGCTGATCACCTCAGATATAGTGATCAGCACAAAAGGCGGGGGCAGCAGACACAAAATTTAGCACTCTCTATCACTCTCTGTCACTATCTCTCTCTATCTCTCTATCTCTCACTATCTATCACTCTATGACACTGCAGCAGCAGCACTGACAGGTATATCTATATATAAAAAAAAACCTGCGCCCCCAAAAAGTTGCTGATCAGTTAATTTATACTGATCAGCACAAAAGGGGGGGCAGCAGTCAGTTATAAAAAAAATATATAGCACAATCTGTCACTATCTCTCTATCTCTCTCTCTCTATCTCTCTCTATCTCTCTCTATCTATCTATAGCTCTATCACACTGCAGCAGCACAAAATATAGCACTAGGCCTCTCTATCTCTCTCTATCTCTCTCTATCTCTTTCAGTTATATAAAAAATATATAGCACAATCTGTCACTATCTCTCTCTCTATCTCTCTCTCTCTATCTCTCTCTATCTCTCTATCTATAGCTCTATCACACTGCAGCAGCACAAAATATAGCACTAGGCCTCTCTATCTCTCTCTATCTCTCTCTATCTCTCTCTCTCTAACTCTCTCTCTATCTAATAAATCGCAGCAGCACAAGATGTCACAGGATGTCACAAGATGTCACAAGCATAAGCAATATCAATGATCAGGTAAGTATTTTGGATGGGTTCTGGTCAGTATAGGCGGCAGCTGGGCACGGTGACCGCACTGCACGCTATTCCAGACCGGAATGGCGTCTGCAGTGCAGTCACCGTTAGTTTAAACCCCCCTCCATGGCTGTGATTGGTCCGTCGGTCCGACGAACCAATCACGGCCTTTGGGGGCGGGAGGGGTGAGGTGGGGTGACACCAGTGTCACCCTTACACCCCGCGGTGATTGGTGCTGTACTTTACAGCACCAATCACCTCCGATCCCGTGTCACCGGCGAACGTTATTCGCCGGTGACACAGAAAACGCTGTGAATGAACAGCCAATCACAGCGATCGCCGACGGGGGGGCGGCATGCACGGACATGTCTGCTGTCAGGGACAGCAGACATCGTCCCTCTGTCACTGCGTCTCTAGACGCAGTGACAGTTTTAAGCCATGACGTATATATACGTCAACGGTCGGGAAGTACTTCCCGGCCATGACGTATATATACGTCAAATGTCGTGAAGGGGTTAATACTAAGTCCAAGAGCGCCTCATCACGAGTTGGAGTTTCTACCGTTTGTGTAATAAACTGGTCTTTAAGTAAGCTTAAGAACCCATTGCTTGTTGCTGATTTACCTGTTTCGTTTTCCCAATCAATGTTGGGTAAATTAAAATCCCCCATAATTAATACCTGACCCTGATTTGATGCTTGTTTGATTTGGTTTAAAAGAAGAGACTCTTCCCTTTCATTTATATTTGGTGGTCTATAGCATACCCCTATTATAAATTTGTTTTTTGGTTTCTTATTATTGTCGGTTATCTCTGCCCTCACTGTCTCTGAGTTGTCGTCTTCCAGGTCTGTGCTCATTTTTTTCATAAATGATGTTAAGTTATTATTTACATATAGGCACACACCCCCGCCCCTTCTATTTTCCCTGTCTTTCCTGTAGAGTGTATATCCCTCCATGTTTAATGCCCAGTCATGCGACTCATTACACCATGTTTCTGTAATACCAATGATGTCGTAGTCATCCCTACTGATCACCGTTTCAAGCTCCCCGATTTTACTCACTAAGCTTCTTGCATTAGCCAGTAAGCATTTTAATTTATGTTTATTTTTAGATATGGCTCTAATATTGTGATTAGTTTCACCCCAGGACCCATTTGAATTCTTTACTAGCTTCCTCTTTCCCCTCTCCCCTTCAATAGACTCTCTACAGGCCTCCCCACCATGCACACTGCCTGCCCTCTCCATAGGGGGCATGTAGTGTACTGATGTAGTGTGGAGTATAGGGGGCATGTAGTGTACTGATGTAGTGTGGAGTATAGGGGGCATATAGTGTACTGATGTAGTGCGGAGTACAGGGGGCATATAGTGTACTGATGTAGTGTGGAGTATAGGGGGCATATAGTGTACTGATGTAGTGTGGAGTATAGGGGGCATATAGTGTACTGATGTAGTGTGGAGTATAGGGGGCATATAGTGTACTGATGTAGTGTGGAGTATAGGGGGCATATAGTGTACTGATGTAGTGTGGAGTATAGGGGGCATATAGTGTACTGATGTAGTGTGGAGTATAGGGGGCATATAGTGTACTGATGTAGTGTGGAGTATAGGGGGCATATAGTGTACTGATGTAGTGCGGAGTACAGGGGGTATATAGGACCTTATTCATATCCATTTGGTCCTCTGTGCATTCACATTTTCTGCGCATGCTTAGAGACACCGTATCGCTGACCATCGAATGATTTCCCCCTGCCTGCGAATGGATGAGTATGTAAATCATCCATTCGCAGCCATGCGCGGGGGGGGGGGGGGGGGGGGCTCACTGCAGACAGCACTCTGATTTCACAGCCTTGCAAGTCAATGACAACAAGGTACCCTTGTACCTGTTTGGTACGGTGGGACCGTATACGGGCGGATCTGGCTTTTTTTTTCATCTGCGCATGCGTATCTTTCGCAATGCGCATGTGCGGCGACCTCACACTGCTCACGGACGGGTCTCTCCGTGCGAAAAAACCTGTCCGCAGGAGTGCGGTCATTGTGGGCGGCATGTGGGCGTTTTTATGGGAGCGGCCGGAATAATGAGGAAAACTGGGCATAAACATGGGCGTACACGGGGGTGTGCACACAAAATGCACGGTGCCACCACCTCCTCGATCGGCGAACGCACCGTGCATTTTGGCCCAAAAACAGGCGGACACCAAAGATTGCTCCTGACCACCCCTAGAGATACCGCATGAGATCAGACACCTGGGTCTGCTAATTAACGCTGATTACAGCCCTCAAACACATTGGAAGCATATCTTTCTACACTTCAACATGTAAAGGTTGGTTTAATCTTAGCTAATATTCATTGTAATACCTGGTTATATATGTCCAGGTAGTTATTTTATAACCATCTACACCCATTCAGAAAGTGTTTTTCTCTTTCAATGGTCCTGGTGACACAGCTCAACTTTGGGATGTAGGAGGGTCCGTAGGAGCAAGGCACCTATCCTAAAGCTTTTGGAGGGTAGGCTCCTCCCCTTCTGCATCCCAGACTCCTCAGTTTGTGTTAGGTGCCCACTGGAGTGGGTGCTATTCTAAAGGTCTGCTGGAGCAGCCGAAGGATTAGAGTTAGTTAGGAGTTTTTTATTTTATTAACTTTTACACTAGCTAGGTAGGCACAGTGTGAGGATTCTCATTGAATCCTCACACTGACAGCGCAGCAGGAGCTGGCAGAAGCGCTTCCTGTCAGCTCACTGCGCACAGGGGAGACACTGTCTGGTCTCCCTGTGCAGCGCTTACAGCTTCTATTAAGAAGCTGCCTGGGCTCCGGAGCGCTCTGAAACTGGCTTCACGCTAGGTGGGGATCATGGGGGACAGGCGCTCCGTGATGGCGGCGGCCATTTTCTGCGGAGCTTACACACTGAGCTCCTGTATGAGAGGACAGCAGTGTGTTACAGGCATGTTCCAAGTGGTCCCCAGCAGAGGGGGAGACACTGGAACTTGGAGATCCTGCAGTGGGAGCGGCTGTCTGGGGGTGGTTGGCGCCAAAAGCCACGGACCCCGCAACAGCAGGGACTTGGTCTCTTCCCTCTCTCTGTTTTGGCGCCATTCAGAATGCTTGCAGCGGAGCTGAGCTGGCTGACAGATCCTAGCAGTGATTGGATTTCCTGGGCATCGTTTTCCCCACTTCTGAAAGCTTCAGACAGATAAGTGACTGTGGTACATTGGCTCTGTATAAAACACCTGTACTTTGTGCACTGTGACTGTGTTACTTTTTGCATCATGTCTGAGCAACAGTCTGTGGCTTTGGGGGAGGGAGCCCTTAATGCATTGTGCGCTTGTAGTTTTTGTACACTAAAATTTGTCCCTGAGCAGATGGCCAAGGGGGGCTTGTGTATTACTTGCGCTGGTGTGAGACCCATGGGCAGTGAACCCCAGAGGGTAGAGCAATCGGAGCCTGCGTGGGCCAGTGCCCTGGGCAGGTCTGTAAATGCCTTAGTGCAATTGCTGGACAGGCAGAGTGATGTGTTGGTAGCTTCCCCTAGACCTATGTCATCATCTCAGCAGTCCTCTGGCTCCTTGCCTTTGACTCAAGCAGATCCTGGTTTCTTACAGGTCATTCAAGATACTGCTAAGGGGATAAGCAGGTTTAATGATTAGTTAGACAAATTTGATGGTGATACTGTAGGGACCCCAAAAAGGTCTTATTCAGTGCCATTGCTTGTTGCTGAAGAGGAGGGAGAGTACACAGACATCCCCTGGGATCAGGGTGATGACTCTGAGGATTCCTCTGCCCCATGGGTGGAGGATTTGATTACTGCTGTTAAACAGGCTTTGGATTTGTCTGTGGAGGATAAAACTCCTGTAAAAGGTGTACTTAAGTGGCAGCGTAAGGAAACTGTTACCTTCCCTGCGGATGAAGGTTTACAGGATTTATTGGAAGGGGCTTGGAAAACGCCTGATAAAAGGCTTCAGATGCCTAAAAGATTTTTAAGTCTATACCCCATGCCTTAAGGCTCAAGAAGACCTCTGGGAAAAAGTTGCGGTGGTAGACGCTTCTGTGGCACGGCTTTGTAAAGCCACGGTGCTACCTGTCCAGGGGGGGGGGCAGCCTTTAAGGACCCCGTAGACAAGAAGATTGAAGGTAACCTCAAGGCAATATTTGAAGGGGTGGGTTTTACTTTACGCCCTCTTATAGCATCAGCCTGGGTCTCTAAGGCCATGATTGTGTGGGCCAAAGACTTATGTACAATTTTGCATGCTGATCCAGGTGTGTTACTGCTTGCTGAGAAGCTAAAAGCAGCTGCGGAGTATGTGCTTGAGGCTGAGGAGGAAGCTCTCAAAATGGCTTCCAGAGTATCCACGGTGTCCGTCAATGCCAGGAGAGTGCTTTGGCTTAAAGCCTGGGAGGCGGATAATGAATCAAAAAAGGCCTTAGAGGCATTAGCTTTTAAAGGAAAGCTGTTGTTTGGTTCAGAGCTGGAAGAGATTATTAAGCAGCAGTGGCAAACGCAGGATTTTCAGAAGGGGGTTTCCAGAGGGGCGGAGCAAAGCATGGAGATGGACGCTTAGGTGACCAAGTATATGCCGGGTCAGTTAAATTATTATAGATAGACCAAATGTATATAAATAATAATAATAATAATAATAATAAAAAAAAAAAAAATATATATATATATATATACACACACACACACACACACACACACATACAGGGGTGTCAACAGCAGTGCAAGACCCCGGGGCATAGCAATGTATTGGGGCCCCTACCGATCCTCCAGTGGTAGGGGTGGGGGAAGCTTTGATGTCCTGCGGGTGGTAGGGGGTATTATATCAACCGCTCTGCATGTAGGGCCTGGATCAGTAATTTCCACTAATTACCCCTTTACTGCACAGATGGTGGGAGAAGGGGCATTGGGCTGAATGAAGGGGCCCTGATACATAACTTCCAGGGTGGTAGAGAATGTTTAATATGCAGAGGAGGGGTGTATAGTTGAGTGGGCTCATTATTCATAATTTTCTGGTGGGAGGACAGCTTGCTTGACTGCAGATATCTCCAGTTCCCGGAAAAAGATTTCTTCGATTTTAATGGAATTAAAAACTAGAGAATCCCACCTACCAAATGGTATTGGGGACTAGGTGATCATACTTCAGGAGGCAGAGCAATCTGCCCACGAGTATATAATACTACATATTAGGTGTGTGGAGCTGGAGCAGTAACCAGCTGCTGGAAGGCTGATATCTCTGATTCTTGGAACAGTAGAGACAAGCTACTAGTGTTCCTCACAGGTTAAGAGTCCCAGCTTTTGGAATATACCCTAAAAAAAAACAGACAGAACCTGAAATATCTGACTGGGAATAACAATTAACAGGTTTGGATGGGGACCACTGTTTTGAAGTCAGATATCTCCGGTTCCCAAGGGCCGATTTTTACAATTCTTGTACCCCTGGAAAGAGGAGACCCTCAGCTTTCAGCTGAGGGCCCTTAGACTCCTGGGGGGGGGTTTCTGGGTACTCAGAAACCCCCCCTGCGTGCGCTACTGAGCAGGCCACGGGAGGCAAAAGTACCTTCCTGCCGGCTCCTGCAGCTAAACAGGCCTCAAGGTTTTCTGCTTTTAGGCCGTCCTTTCGGCCCTCCCCTAGAGGGGGTGTGTCCTTTTGAGGACAGTCCTTTAGGGGAAAGTTTCAGTCCTCCAGGGGCAAGGCCCCAAAGTCAAAGTTCGGTTCCTTTCATAAGAAACCGAACACCAAAGGTGAGGACAAGCCCTCAGCATGACTACCTGGGAAATATCCCAGCGGTAGTCAAGGTGGGGGGGCGTCTGAGATGGTTCAGGGACGCTTAGGCATTGTTGGGCCGGGAACCTTGGGTGTTGGACATTGTATCTCCGAGAAGATTCATTCCTACACCACTGCCAAAGGAGTCTCGGCTCCGTGCTGCTCTTCTGAGAGCGGCTCAATCTCTCTTAGAGAAAAGTGTGGTGATCCCGGTCCCTCGTGCGGAGTGGAAGAAAGGCTTTTATTCCACTCTGTTTTTGGTGCCCAAGCCTGACGGGTCCTTCAGACCAATCTTAAATTTAAAGTCTTTGAATCTCCATCTGTGAGTAGACCATTTCAAGATGGAATCTCTACGGTCTGTGCTGCTAAGCCTGGACCAGGGAGAATTTTGGGCGTCCATGGATGTCCAGGATGCATATCTGCATGTTCCTATCCACCCGGAACATCAGGCTCTATTGAGGTTTGCAATAGGAGACCTGCATTTGCAATTCCAGGCGTTGCCCTTTGGTCTGGCCCCAGCACCAAGGGTATTCACCAAAATTATGTCAGTAATGGCGGCTGCTCTCCGACTGAGGGAAATCACTGTGATTCCATATTTGGACAACGTGCTGTTCAAAGCAGAGTCGGCGGAGAGATTGCAGAGTCACTTTGCTGCAGCCATCAGTTTTTTGCAAGCTCACGGTTGGCTTTTAAACTTACTAAAGTCTCAGCTTGTGCCGTCACAGAGTCCAGTTCCTAGGGGTTGTCCTGGATACCCATCTACAAAAGAGATCGGGTATTTCTACCAGAGACAAAGGCCAGGGACATAGCCACCTTAGTTCAGGAGATCCTGGGGTCTCAGAGTCCATCGGTTTGGAGGTGTCTCAAACTGCTGGGGAAAATGGTGGCGACTTTCGAGACGCTACAGTTTGCCAGGTTCCACTTTCGAGTGTTCCAGTGGGACATCCTGACATCTTGGTCGGGGAATACTCAGACCATGAAATCAGAGCACATAGTGTTGTCTCCAGAAACACGGTCTTCCCTGCAATGGTGGATGGAGGTGGATTTCCTTCAGTGGGGACGGTCTCTGCTGTCCTGGGACTGGCTGGTAGTCACTTCCGACGCCAGTCTCAGGGGCTGGGGGGCAGTGGTTCTGGACCTACGCCTTCAGAGCTTATGGACCTCGGAGGAGTCTGCCTCACTATCTTGGAACTGCGGGCTGTGTGGAAAGTGATATCTCTGGCAGGAGAAAGATTGCAGGGTCTTCCTTTGAGGTTTCAGACCGACAACGCCACGGCTGTGGCGTACCTGAATCATCAGGGAGGC
Organism: Crinia signifera; assembly: GCF_055691185.1. Classification (NCBI taxonomy): domain Eukaryota; kingdom Metazoa; phylum Chordata; class Amphibia; order Anura; family Myobatrachidae; genus Crinia; species Crinia signifera. Next base: position 153,128,127 of record NC_139217.1, read on the forward strand.
ACACACAGCAAGCTGGCCATGTGGGAGGTTTCCCGGATCTTCTTGTGGGCGGAACAGAATGTTCCAGCATCATCAGCGATATTCATCCCAGAGTGGAGAATGTCGAGGCCGATTTCCTGAGCAGGGAGGAACTGCGAGAGGGGAAATGGAGCCTGAACCCACAGGTATTTCATCAGATTACAGTGAAGTGGGGAACTCCGGATGTGGACCTGATGGCATCAAGGTTAAATCATCAGGTGCCCAGGTTCTATGCCAGGACAAGAGATCCACTGGCCGAAGCAGTGGATGCAATGACTATCCCCTGGGAGGGGAATCTACTTTATGCCTTCCCGCCGTTTCCAATGCAGGCAAGAGTGTTGAAAAGAATCCAGTCCCAAAGAATTCCGGTGATTCTTGTAGCTCCAGATTGGCCAAGGAGGTCCTGGTTCTCGAGGCTTCAGAGATTGTCGGTGGACTCAAGGCGTCTACCTCTGAGGTCAGATCTGTTAAGCCAAGGGCCGTTCTTACACCTGGATTCAGCTCGGCTAGATTTGACGGCTAGGCTATTGAGACCGCCATCTTGAAGAACAAGGGTTTCTCGGAGGCTTTGGTTAACACCATGGTGAAAGCTAGGAAGTCAGTGTCTTCAGCTAACTATTATAGGGTCTGGAAGACCTATATTAGGTGGTGTGAAAGGCAGAAGTCGCATACATCGCGATTTCGACTGTCTAAATTGCTGGAGTTTCTGCAGGATGGTTTCTCGTCTGGGTTAAGCCTTCAGTCACTCAAGGTACAGATATCGGCCTTGTCGATTTACTTCCAGAAAAGGATAGCATTGCTACCGGAGGTGCAAACTTTCCTGCAAGGGGTTTCACGATTGAAACCTCCCTACAAGCAACCAGTGGCTCCATGGGATTTATCGCTGGTACTGGAGTGTCTTCAAAAGGCGCCTTTTGAGCCGTTAAGGTCGGCTGACCTTAAGTTCCTTACATGGAAGCTTGTATTTTTGTTGGCAGTTGCGTCAGCAAAGAGAGTATCGAAGTTGGGAGCATTGTCCTGCAAGTCTCCTTTTCTTATATTTCATGATGACAGGGCTGTTCTTCGAACAGTACCCCAATTTTTGCCAAAAGTAGTCTCTGCTTTTCATTTGAATCAGGAGATAGTTCTGCCTGTGTTCCAGCCCCCAGATGGTTCAAGGAAAAGGGACAAATTGAGGAATTTGGACGTTGTGCGCGCCTTACGCATTTATGTGGACAGGGTGAAGGGTGTCAGAAAGACTAAAACTCTGCTAGTCTTGTATGATGTGCACAAGATTGGTTGGCCTGCCTCTAAGCAGACCATTGCTAGGTGGTTGCGTTCCGTCATTGCCTTGGCATATACTAAGGTTGGTAGGCATCTGTTCACACTTTTGCCAAATTCTATAGGTTTCATGAGTTCACGTCGGAGGACGCATCATTCAGGCGAGCAGTGATGAGAGCTACAGACCTGAGCGTACCCTCCCAAAGGACCGGCTCTGGAACGTCCCAATGTTGAGCTGTGTCACCAGGACCATTGAAAGAGAAAAAGGGATTTTTGTAAGAACTTACCGTTGGAATCCCTTTCTCTGATATGGTCCTGGTGACACAGCGATCCCTCCCTTATGGTGTGTACACACGGGAGCAATATTAGGTAAAATCGCTGGGAATATGGTCGCTGATAAATCGCCAGCTGCGCGCTCCCTTGTGCACTCCCTGCTGGTCGCTGGAGCATGCTCCTGCGACCAGCGGCTTTCCCCGGTAATCACTGTGCCGGGAGGTCAGCGCAGCCCAGTGCCGCTGCTCCCTCCCTCCTCCCTTCACGGAGGTCAGCGCCGGGGAGATCAGCATTGATCTCCCCAGCCCAGTGCCGCTGCTCCCTCCCTCCTCCCTTCACGGAGGTCAGAGCCGGGGAGATCAGCATTGATCTCCCCAGCCCCGTGCCGCTGCTCCCTCCCTCCTCCCTTCACGGAGGTCAGCGCCGGGGAGATCAGCATTGATCTCCCCAGCCCCGTGCCGCTGCTCCCTCCTTCCTCCCTTCAAAGTGACAGCAGCAGCGTCTGCTGCTGCTGCACTCCCCCTCCGTCCCGTAGCAGTGTCTCCTTTTCATCGCTGATGAAAAGGAGACACTGAGCAATATGATTGCTGGCAATATATTGCTAGCAATATATCGCTAGCAATCATATTGCACCGTGTGTACACAGCATTACGCTCAGTAAGTATGCCAGTGTTCATGATGTTTCATGTTATATATGGTTGAAAAGTTATTTTTAAAATTGTGCATATAATATGTGCAGGCGTTTGTACTGAGTTAATGTATTCCAGTGGCTTTGCAAGATTGAAATGAGGAGTCTGGGATGCAGAAGGGGAGGAGCCTACCCTCCAAAAGCTTTAGGATAGGTGCCTGGCTCCTACGGACCCTCCTACATCCCAATGTTGAGCTGTGTCACCAGGACCATATCAGAGAAAGGGATTCTTACAAAAATCCCTTTTTTTATACTTTAAAAAGCAGGACACTCAATTCACAGGAGTCGGCCCCCTGGACGGGTTACCGTCGACAAGCCGGCGGGGACCCGGGGGAGCAGCTGGAAGAGCCGTCGGAAGGGGACGCTCGCGCCTCTCGTGAGCACGCGTCCCCTTCTCGCAATCGATATGGCGCTGGCAGGGGATGGCGGCTGGCATCGCCTTCCCCTGCCAAGATGGGACCTGCCCCATCTGTACATTATGCACTTTCATATCTGCTATAAACTTTATGTAGCACCCTCTGTATGTAAGATGCCACCAAGCACATTATTGCAATCACATATCACTAACAAAGGATCCCAACATCTGCCTATCACACTCTAAAGTCTTATTTTGAACAATAGTAGAACATGTTTGCATGTGGCGTATGCTCAGATATACGGAAGGTGTCGGTGGGAAAACAGACGATATCCGTCCGTGCACTGTGGCGTACGCTCTGATGTACGACAGGTATCGGTGACTAAGAGGGAGATCTGTCCATGCACGGTGGCGTACGCTCAAGTGAACGCCACTCCCCATTGTCGGTGTCTGTGACCGTTCGTGTGCGGCTGTTCTGTGGGCGGCCTTACGCTCACTGTGAGCGTACGGAAAACGCACGGTGTGATGGACCGTACGCACGTTTCACCGGACCAAACAGAATAACCCCCATAGTGTAGTGATGTTGTGCGGAGTATAAGGGATATATATATATAGTGCAGTGATGTAGTGCGGAGTACAGGGGTATATAGTGTAGTGATATAGTGCTGAGTATAGGGGGTATATAGTGTAGTGATGCAGTTCGGAGTTCAGGGGGGTATGTAGTGCAGAGTGTAGGGGATATATAGTATAGTGATGTAGTATAGGGGTATATAGTGTAGTGATGTACTGCGGAGTATAAGGGGTATATAGTGTAGTTATGTAGTGTGGAGTATAGGGGGTATATAGTGTAGTGATGTAGTGCGGAGTATAGGGGGGTATATAGTGTAGTGATGTAGTGCGGAGTATAGGGGTATATAGTGTAGTGATCTAGTGCAGAGTATAGGTGTATATAGTGTAGTGATGTAGTGTGCAGTATAGGGGTATTTAGGCCCTTATTTTGGTTCACTTACAGCTCCTTCTTAAATGGACAAAAACCATGTGCACTGCAGGGGTGGCAGATATAACGTGCAGATAGAATTCAATTGGGGAGGGATTTTACTTCAAAAGTGAGACCTACAGTATATTGCAGTGTAAAAATAAAGCAGTCAGTACTTTCCGTGCACAGAAACAAAATAACTCCAACAAATCTAATTCTCTCTGCACATGTTACATCTGCCCCACCTGCAGTGCTCATGTTTTTTTCCATTTGGGAAGGAATTTGCCTTTGCGAGTGGACCAGAATAAAGGCCATAGTGTAGTGATGTAGTGCAGAGTATAGGGGGTATATAGTGTAGTGATGTAGTGTGGAGTATAGGGGTATACTGTATAGTGTAGTGATGTAGTGTGGAGTATAGGGGGTATATAGTGTAGTGATGTAGTGCGGACTATAGCGAGTATATAGTATACCGATGTAGTGCGGAGTATAGGGGTATATAGTGTAATAATGTAGTAAGGAGTATAGGGGTATATAATTTAGTGATGTAGTACGTAGTACAGTGGGTATATACAGTAGTGATGTAGTGTGGAGTATAGGGGGTATATAGTGTAGTGATGTAGTGTGGAGTATAGGGGGTTTTATAGTGTAGTGATGTAGTGTGGAGTATAGGGGGTATATAGTGTAATAATGTAGTAAGGAGTATAGGGGTATATAATTTAGTGATGTAGTATGGAGTACAGTGGGTATATAGTGTAGTGATGTAGCGTGGAGTATAGGGGTATATATAGCAGGGTTGCCGACCCTCCCGGAATTTCCGGGAGTCTCCCGAAAATCGGGACCCCCTCCCGGCACCCCGGAAGGGTGGGCAACCCTCCCGGATTCAGGGGGGACCCCCGCTAACCCCCGGATCGCGGCATTAAAATGCCGCAATCCTCGGGTTTTCGAGGAGGGGGCGGGGCTAAATGATGCGATTTAGCCCCGCCCCCTCCACGGAGATACCTTAATCCGCTGGTTTACCAGCATAGGGGCGGGGCTTAGTGATGTCACCCTTAAGCCCCGCCCCCTGAGTGGCTACAGAAACTCTCCTCTCCGGGCTTCTCCCGGAGAGGAGAGTAACAAAGTCGGCAACCCTGATATATAGTGTACTGATGTAGTGTGGAGTATAGGGGGAATATATTGTAGTGATGTGTAGAGTATAGTAGGTATATAGGATCTCATTCTGATTGGTTCGCTGTTGCAAATTTCCAACGATGCGTGCTCGGAGACTTGCGTAGTCTTCATTCTTCATGCCGCTTACAGCGAGGGGGGGGGGGGGCTTTCAGTATAGGAGGTATATAGTGTAGTGATTGAATCCACAGTATAGGGTATATAGTGTAGTGATGTACTGCAGAGTTTAGGGGTATATAGTGTAGTGCAGGGGCGGATTGGCCCACCGGGAAACCGGGCCGCTTCCCGGTGGGCCGGCACATTTTTAATTAATAGCGGCCGCCCACCCTCCCAGGCTGGGCTGCGGACCGCCGAACCGACATCTCCGCGGTTACCGGCCGCAGCAAAATGCTCTAATCAAAGATGGCTGCGGCCGGCCTCGGCTGTGACCATAGTTAAAATGGCCGCGGGAGGGCTGGTGCGCATGTGCGGCCGCACGCAGCACCTCCCGTGGTGCTTTCAGCCCGATTCACAGAGCTGACAGATTCGGCTTCTGCTTCCTCCTAGTGCCGCTGTTCTCATGGCTGACAGCAGGGGGAGCTAGCTGCGGAGGCAGCGTGCAGCTCAGCTCCTCTCAGGCTGTACTCCATGTGGCCGGGGGATGCAGGAAGTTTCCTCAGAGCCTGAAGCAAGCAGGGAAGGGGTGAGTGTTAAATGCCTAATGATTTTTTATACTGGCATTTGCTCTCCTGATATTTGCATGAGAGGGGAGTGTGTGTGTGTGTGTGTGTGTGTGTGTGTGTGTGTGTGTGTGTGTGTGTGTGTGTCTGTATGCTATATGTGTCAGTGTGTACATTATGTGTGTGTCTGTGTACATGCTGTATATGTGTGCTATGTTATGCTTTGTGTGTGTCAGTGTGTATATGCTGTGTCTATGCATGCCATGTGTATATGCTGTATGTATGTATGTATATGATATATGTAAGTAATGTGTGTATATGCTATGTGTGTTTTTGAGTGTATGTACTGTATGCTTAGATGTATATGTTGCGTTATGTTTTCTATGCTAGTGTGTGTGTGTTTGAAGTGTGTATATATGCACTGTTTGTGTCTGTAGTGTGTGTATATGTGATGTTTTTGTAAGTATGCCATGTATGTATGTACAGCATGTATGTACAGTATGTCTGTGTACAAAAGTGTGTGTGTAATGATGTACAGTACATGCAATACATGATGTACAGTCACCACCCCCCCTCCCCCCCTACCACTCCCAACATAATTCTGCATTTGCCCCAGTTCCAGGGGCGGGCTGGGCCAGGGGGCAGGGTGCCATGTGCCCCCCGGGACGCTCTAAAAGGTACTACTTTTACGGGCCGCCTTGTATTTTACATTGTGACCTCCTGTAGGCCGTGCCACGGCTACAGGAACATGGCCGCCGGCCTCCTGCATGAGGACATGATCACATGTCCCGGGTCGGCCGCCTGTTACTTAAACATTCCTGTCTTGAATGATTCCTGGCCAACCACTCGTGCGTCTAGGGGGGAAGGGGCGGGCTGCGGTGGAGACAACAGCTACTCAGAGGACGGAGCCGCAGCGTGGGAAACCAAGGCAGGGCACAGCGAGACGGGAGCCGGACCCGGGCCTAAAAGCAAGTAACAACAGTACTATGTATTGGGTGTTATAATGGGGGCGGGGGAGCTGCCTGTGGTGTCCTGGTATAATTATACAGGGGGAGCATCCTGTGGTGTCCTGCCAGGACACCACAGGCTGCTCCCCTTGTATAATTACACCAGGACAGTCTTGGTATAATTATACAGGCGGAGCAGCCTGTGGTGTCCTGGTATAGTTATACAGGGAGAGCAGCCTGTGGTATCCTCTTCTTTTAATATAGGGGGTTCTTGTTTTTGTGCGGGGGGAGCAGCCTGTGGTGTAACGTATAGTTATACAGGGGGAGCAGCTTGTGGTGTCCTGCTATAATTATACAGAGGGAGCAGCCTGTGGTGTCCTATTCGTTTATTTTAATACTGGAACATGGCCGCCGGCCTCCTGCATGAGGACATGATCACATGTCCCGGGTCGGCCGCCTGTTACTTAAACATTCCTGTCTTAAATGATTCCTGGCCAACCACTCGTGCGTCTAGGGGGGAAGGGGCGGGCTGCGGTGGAGACAACAGCTACTCAGAGGACGGAGCCGCAGCGTGGGAAACCAAGGCAGGGCACAGCGAGACGGGAGCCGGACCCGGGCCTAAAAGCAAGTAACAACAGTACTATGTATTGGGTGTTATAATGGGGGCGGGGGAGCTGCCTGTGGTGTCCTGGTATAATTATACAGGGGGAGCATCCTGTGGTGTCCTGTCAGGACACCACAGGCTGCTCCCCTTGTATAATTACACCAGGACAGTCTTGGTATAATTATACAGGGGGAGCTGCCTGTGGTGTCCTGGTATAATTATACAGGGGGAGCAGCCTGTGGTGTCCTGCCAGGACTCCACAGGCTGCTCCCCCTGTATAATTACACCAGGACAGTCTTGGTATAATTATACAGGGGGAGCTGCCTGTGGTGTAAGGTATAATTATACAGGGGGAGCAGCCTGTGGTGTCCTGCCAGGACACCACAGGCTGCTCCCCTGTATAATTACACCAGGACAGCCTTGGTATAATTATACAGGGGGAGCTGCCTGTAGTGTAAGGTATAATTATACAGGGGAAGCAGCCTGTGGTGTCCTGCCAGGACACCACAGGCTGCTCCCCTTGTATAATTACACCAGGACAGTCTTGGTATAATTATACAGGCGGAGCAGCCTGTGGTGTCCTGGTATAGTTATACAGGGAGAGCAGCCTGTGGTATCCTCTTCTTTTAATATAGGGGGTTCTTGTTATTGTGCGGGGGGAGCAGCCTGTGGTGTAACGTATAGTTATACAGGGGGAGCAGCTTGTGGTGTCCTGGTATAATTATACAGAGGGAGCAGCCTGTGGTGTCCTATTCGTTTATTTTAATACTGGGGGGCAGCCTGGGGTGTCCTGATATACTGGGGAGCAGCCTGCGGTGTCCTGTTATTATACAGGGGAGCAGTCTACGGTGTCCTGTTATTATACCGGGGAGCAGTCTGTGGTGTCCTGTTATTATACAGGGGAGCAGTCTGTGGTGTCCTGTTATTATACAGGGGGAGCAGCCTGTGGTGTCCTGTTATTATACAGGGGGAGCAGCCTGTTGTGTCCTTATTATGTCGTTATTGGTGTCATTATTATCTTTTTTTTCTTAATACATATTTTTTTACCGCATACCACCTCCCACTCTGCCTTCCCCCCCCCCTCCCTACCTGAATCCTCCGCCACCCCACATCCTATGCCATGCTGCGTCTCCCCTCTGTCACCCTACGCCACCCTGCGTTCCCCCTCACATGCGCCTATTCTGCAGCCTGTGGGGCTGGGGACATAGCCAGCAGTTCAGAGAGCCACTAGCCATGCCCCCACAGCTGCTAAAATGGGGCGTGGCCTTGTTGAAATAGACCACACCCCATATCAATAGGCCACGCCCCCAACATTTGCGCGGTTGCCGTCTCCCTGGGGCTGCTTCAACATATTTCCCCGGGCTGCTTTTAATTCCCAATCCGCCCCTGGTGTAGTGTAATGATGTACTGCAGAGTATAGGGGTATATAGTGTAGGGATGTTCTGAGGGGGATGCAGTTAAAATCCCGACGGTCGGGATCCCGGCGTTCAGAATCCCGACGCCGGAATCCCGACCGCCGAAATGCCGACACATTCTCCCTCTTGGGGTGTCCACGACACCCCTGGAGGGAGAATAAATTAGTGTGCCGAGCGTAGCGAGGCACCAGGCCCGCTGCGTGGCGAGCGCAGCGAGCCCACAAGGGGGGGCGATCCACGTCCCCCCCTTGTCGACATTTCGGCTGTCGGGATTCCGGCGTTGGGATTCTGAACGCCGGGATCCCGACCGCCGGGATTCAATACTGAATCCGTTCTGAGGAATATGGGGGTATATAGTGTGGAGTATAGGGCTATTTAGTGTAGTGATGCAGTATGGAGTATAGGGGCTATATAGTGTAGTGATGTAGTGCGGAGTATAGGGTATATATAGCGTAGTGTGGAGTATAGCGGTATATAGAGAATTGTTGTAGTGCGGAGTATAGGGGGTATATAGTGTAGGGATGCAGTGCATAGTATAGGGGTATATAGTGTAGTGAAGATTATATGGTCTGCTGTATCAGTCAGCGGGTGCCCAGTCTGCTCCGCTGTATCAGTCCAGGGGGTTCCCAGTCTGCTCTGCTGTATCAGTCAAGGGGTAGCTATTCCTTTATAAATGTTCAGGGTCCAGCCTGATAGCCGAGGTCCTTAATGAGAAGCAGCAGAACCCGATCCTCTTTTCTCATAATACCCCTTTCACACTAATTATTGTACATGGTTACATGCCCTGTCTCAGCAACTGATTCCCTGTTCACACTGCCGGCTGGACCCGCAATATTACCAGGTAGAACCCTTTCAGACCGCACCCGTGTGTAGCCTACCTGATCTGCCGGTACTTGTAGATGAGGTCATTCTGCTCTCTTGTCCTTTTAGCGTGACCCAGGTTGCACTGTTCACACCAAAGGCACCCCGAGTCCCCCCCATGGTGGGGACCAGGGTCAGATTCCTGGGTAGCGGGAAAGCCAGAGACTTCTATAATCCTAGCTTTCCATGCTGCAGTATGCAGAGGACATAGAACCCTAGTTTCTGCACATTGGATCTGGCAGTACCGCCACATGCATGCAAACATCTATTTAGGTATTTATAAATCGGGACCTGTCTCGGCCGGTCCAGAAAAGGGATGGGGCTAAGGAGCAATTGGGCGTGGCCTATCATCGCAGCCTTTTTTTTTTTTTCATTTTCGGGACCATGCCAGCATTCCCCTGGAAGCTGGGCAGCTCCGGGTTTGCTCCCTCCCTTAGAGATGCAGTGCCATACAGAGTTGAGCAGCGGTAATCTCCGGCTCCCTACAACTGCCCCTCCCCCTCTCCCCACCAAGGGTACATTGCCACTAGCGGGAAAGATAGCGGCACAGTCTTCAAATAGCAGGACTGTTCCGCTGTAATAGGGACAGTTGGGAGGTATGCAGGGCATGCGCACAAATACTGACTTCTAGGGAATGCATCACTCATTATTTTGTATACTGAGCGTTGGCACTACCAATTTTTTTTTCTATACATTACAACCTTTTTATAAAGGTTTCAAGTTTTTAATCACTGTAGGAGATACTAATTTACAGATACCAGGGCATTCTGGAACTTAGTGAAATAAATACACATGCAAAACGGTTTGTTTGTTTGTTTGTTTATTTATTGCAATATTTATTTACTTAAATTGCAGCATTGCAGACGTATTCAGACACTACTTCTGTGGCATCACAAGTCGGAGAGAATTTGGCTGGTCTGATGATAAAGTCGGTTACGTATGTGGAGCAGCATTTTAGATAACAGACAAGTTGGGTAGTTGGTCAGTTGGATGGTTGGAGGAAAGTAAAGCCCCATACACACTTAATGAGTCCCCAATTACGGCGATATCGGCAGCGGCGGGGATGCCGACTCCGGCAACCTGTGCACACTTTCCGATGCGGGAGGGGGATAGAGATACGGTCATGCTACAGCTGCAGCATGACCGTCAATATTGAGGACTCCCCCGTCTTCGTTAAACAATGAAAGGGAGTGAGCATCATTAACAATATGGAGTAGACACATTAGGCAATATTGATTGTGTGTGTGGGTGTCACGCTAGGGGTACCTTGTGGATCTGTCTGAGGCCTGGAGGTTGGGTGTTTACGGCTTGAAGGAGGCTGGAGAACAGCAGGTTTAATATAACTCTTTATTGTAGCACCAACATAAGAAGGCAAAACCATAAATGATACTGCAGGCTGGAAAACCCAGTGGAATACCTGGGTAACAACTGAAAGTCCAGAATGATGGGATTGATCCCAGAGTCTCTGTTAGCTTACTGGGGAAAACAATGACTGACTGTGGGAGCAGACGACAATGGGCAGTAGGAGACGGAAGTCAGCGACCTCCGATGACTGGTAGTAGACGCAGATGCCGACAGCAGGGTGAAGCCGCGTCAGCGAGCTGAAGGACTGACAGCAGGTGCAGATGCAGACAGCAGGATGGAGAAGCGTCAGCGGGCACGGAGGCTGGCAGTAGATGCGGATGCATACAGCAGGATGGTGAGGCGTCAGCAGGCACGGAAGACTGGCAGTAGGTGCGGAGGCAGACAGCAGAATGGTGAGGCGTCCGCAGGCACGGAAGACTGGCAGTAGGTGCGACTGGACCACAGGCAGACGTGATGGTGTGTCAACAGACACGCAGGACTGACGACAGGTACAGCGGGTCGACAGCAGGAGTGAAGATGTGTCAACAGACACGCAGGGCTGGTAACAGGTACAGCTGGTCGACAGCAGGAGTGAAGATGTGTCCACAGACACGCAGGGCTGGTAACAGGTGCAGCTGGTCGACAGCAGGAGTGAAGATGTGTCAACAGACACGCAGGGCTGGTAACAGGTGCAGCTGGTCGACAGCAGGAGTGAAGATGTGTCAACAGACACGCAGGGCTGGTAACAGGTGCCGCTGGTCGACAGCAGGAGTGGAGATGTGTCAACAGACACGCAGAGCTGGCAGCAGGTGCAACTGGTCGACAGCAGGAGTGAAGATGTGTCAACAGACACGCAGAGCTGGCAGCAGGTGCAACTGGTCGACAGCAGGAGTGAAGATGTGTCAACAGACACGCAGGGCTGGTAACAGGTGCAGCTGGTCGACAGCAGGAGTGAAGATGTGTCAACAGACACGCAGGGCTGGCAACAGGTGCAGCTGGTCGACAGCAGGAGTGGAGATGTGTCAACAGACACGCAGGGTTGGCAACAGGTGCAGCTGGTCGACAGCAGGAGTGGAGATGTGTCAACAGACACGCAGGGCTGGCAATAGGTGCAGCTGGTCGACAGCAGGAGTGGAGATGTGTCAACAGACACGCAGGGCTGGCAACAGGTACAGCTGGTCGACAGCAGGAGTGGAGATGTGTCAACAGACACGCAGGGCTGGTAACAGGTGCAGCTGGTCGACAGCAGGAGTGAAGATGTGTCAACAGACACGCAGGACTGCAACATGTGCAGAGGCTTGAGAGACTGTAGCAAACCTGAAAGGGCCGTAGGCAGAGTGCAATTGCAAAGTCCAGGGAACAGGTGTGACGCTGTAAGGGCTGGGAGCAGAATGCAAATGCAGGTATCCAGATATCAGGTGTTGGACTGCAGGTAACGAAGACAGGGATCAGGGATATCACAGGGCAAGGACAGGAGCTCAGGCTGAAGCTTCCTCCACAGGGATTGACAACAAAGCACTGGCGCCTGTATGCCCCAGAGGGCTCTGCTTTATCCCCCAGGGCAGATCCTGATTGGAGGAGTTGAACTGGAGCTCTGAACCATTGGCTGGCTACAACAACATGGCGGCGCCCAAACTGGAGACAGACAACCTTGTCTAGCTCTCATGCTGGATGCGCATGCCGCAGGCCCCAGGAGGATGGTCGCGGCCGGAAGACCTAGACGCCGCGCTCCCCGTCCTGCACCCAGACGGATGGCCCGCAGGCCCCGCCGCCGGAGATGAACAGGTGAGCGGCGCGTCCTAACCGCGGCCGTGACAGTGGGGCTTTATACTTTCCCCATCACCTTCTCACTTTACTACCACCGCCTGCTTCAACCCTTTCCCCCGTCACTTTCTCTCTTCTTTCTACTGCCAGCACATGCTTTTTTCATACCATTCCGTCACCTCCTCTCTGTGCCAACACTGCCTGCTTTCTGCATTCCATTCCCTAACACTTCCTCTCCTCTCTCTGCTGACACCACCCGCTTTCTGCATTCTGTACCCTAACACTTCCTCTCCTCACTCTGTTGCCACCACCTGCTTTCTGCATCCCATTCCCTAACACTTCCTCTCCTCTCTCTGCTGCCACCACTTGCTTTCTGCATTCTGTACCCTAACACTTCCTCTCATCTCTCTGTTGCCATCACCTGCTTTTTTGCATCCCATTCCCTAACACTTCCTCTCCTCTCTCTGATGCCACCACCTGCTTTCTGCATTCGGGACTCTAACACTTCCTTTCTTCTCTCTGCTGACACGACCCGCTTTCTGCATTCTGTACCCTAACACTTCCTCTCCTCACTCTGTTGCCACCACCTGCTTTCTGCATCCCATTCCCTAACACTTCCTCTCCTCTCTCTGCTGCCACCACTTGCTTTCTGCATTCTGTACCCTAACACTTCCTCTCCTCTCTCTGATGCCACCACCTGCTTTCTGCATTCCATTCCCTAACACTTCCTCTCCTCTCTCTGCTGACACCACCTGCTTTCTGCATTCGGGACCCTAACACTTCCTTTCTTCTCTCTGCTGACACCACCTGCTTTCTGCATTCCATTCCCTAACACTTCCTCTCCTCTCTCTGCTGACACCACCTGCTTTCTGCATTCCATTCCCTAACACTTCCTCTCCTCTCTCTGCTGCCTCCACCTGTTTTCTGCATTCCATTCCCTAACACTTCCTCTCCTCTCTCTGCTGCCACCACCTGCTTTCTGCATTCTGTACCCTAACACTTCCTCTCATCTCTCTGTTGCCATCACCTGCTTTCTGCATCCCATTCCCTAACACTTCCTCTCCTCTCTCTGCTGGCACCACCTGCTTTCTGCATTCGGGACCCTAACACTTCCTTTCTTCTCTCTGCTGACATGACCCGCTTTCTGCATTCTGTACCATAACACTTCCTCTCATCTCTCTGTTGCCACCACCTGCTTTCTGCATCCCATTCCCTAACACTTCCTCTCCTCTCTCTGATGCCACCACCTGCTTTCTGCATTCCATTCCCTAACACTTCCTCTCCTTTCTCTGCTGACACAACCTGCTTTCTGCATTCGGGACCCTAACACTTCCTTTCTTCTCTCTGCTGACACCACCTGCTTTCTGCATTCCATTCCCTAACACTTCCTCTCCTCTCTCTGCTGCCTCCACCTGTTTTCTGCATTCCATTCCCTAACACTTCCTCTCCTCTCTCTGCTGACACCACCTGCTTTCTGCATTCGGGACCCTAACACTTTCTTTCTTCTCTCTGCTGACACCACCTGCTTTCTGCATTCCATTCCCTAACACTTCATCTCCTCTCTCTGTTGCCACCACCTGCTTTCTGCATCCCATTCCCTAACACTTCCTCTCCTCTCTCTGCTGCCACCACCTGCTTTCTGCATTCTGTACCCTAACACTTCCTCTCATCTCTCTGTTGCCATCACCTGCTTTCTGCATCCCATTCCCTAACACTTCCTCTCCTCTCTCTGATGACATCACCTGCTTTCTGCATTCTGTACCCTAACACTTCCTCTCATCTCTCTGTTGCCACCACCTGCTTTCTGCATTCCATTCCCTCACCCTCCTCTCCTCTCTCTGCCGGCACCACCTGCTTTCTGCATTCGGGACCCTAACACTTCCTTTCTTCTCTCTGCTGACACCACCTGCTTTCTGCATTCCATTCCCTAACACTTCCTCTCCTCTCTCTGCTGACACCACCTGTTTTCTGCATTCCATTCCTTAACACTTCCTCTCCTCTCTCTGCTGACACCACCTGCTTTCTGAATTCCATTCCCTAACACTTCCTCTCCTCTCTCTGCTGCCTCCACCTGTTTTCTGCATTCGGTACCCTAACACTTCCTTTCCTCTCTCTGCTGCTGGCACAACCTGCTTTCTGCATTCCATTCCCTAACACTTCCTCTCCTCTCTCTGCTTTCACCACCTGCTTTCTGCATTCCATTCCCCAGTGCTTCCTCTTCTCTATACTGCTACCGCCTGCTTTCTATGTCCCATTTACTGTCACCTCCTCTCTCTGCTACCACCACCTGCCTTACGCATCCCATTACCAGTCAGTTCCTCTCTCTGCTTTCACCACCTGCTTTCTGCATTCCATTCCCCATTGCTTCCTCTTCTCTATAGTGCTACCGCCTGCTTTCTATGTCCCATTTACTGTCACCTCCTCTCTCTACTACCACCACCTGCCTTATGCATCCCATTACCAGTCAGTTCCTCTCTCTGCTACTACCACCTGCTTTCTGCGTCCCATTCACCTTCTCTCCTCTATGCCGCTACTGCCTGCTTTCTCCATCTCATTCCCTGTCACGTATTGTATCCTCTTTCTGCCACCACCAACTGCTTTCTAAATCCTAATCCCTATCTCTTCCTCTACACTTTCTGCTGCCGTCGCCTACTTTCTGCATCCAGTTTCCCATCACCTCTCTCTGCCACCACTGCCCCTTTCTTGTAATATTTTGTGCTAGTTTATTTTTTCATTATACAACATCACAAAAATATTAAACTGTACATAAAAAAAAACCTGACCTCCAGCCGGTCCATCACACGCCTTTATTGTATTGTTGTATCATGAAAAAACAAATATTAAAATGTAAAAAAACAGTCTTCCACTGCCACTTCTAGGCAGACCATCACATACCTTTCTTTGTGTTGTTGTTGTTGTCGTATCAAAAACAATAAAAAAAATGTAAATTGTAAACAAAATAGAAACAGCCGCCAACCTCCCATTCTCCTCTTTCTGCCACCACCGCCTTCATTTCTGAATCCCATTTCTCCTCTCCTCCTCTCTCTGCTATTACTGCCTGCTTTCTGCCTCCCATTCCTCTTCACCTCCTTTCTCTGCTGCTACCACCTGTTTTCTGCATCCCATTCTCCTCCTCTCCTTTATGCCACCACGTCTACTTTCTGCATTCACTATTCACTAACACCTATCCTCGCTCTGCCGCCACCAACTGCTTTCTGCATTTCATTCCCTGACATGTATCCTCTCTCTACCGCCACCACCTGCTTTCTGCATCCCATTCCCCTACTCTCCTCTATGGTGCCATTGCCTGCTTTCTGCATCCCATTCCCTATCTCTTCCTCTACGCCAGGGGTGTCCAACCTTTCACCTTCCCTGGGCCACATTAGAAGATGAAAATTTGGTTTGGGCCGCACATAAAATAAAATAACAGTAACGATACCTGATCATCCAAAAAAAACATAGACAACATAGTTAACATATTAAACTTAATTGGAAATGAAGTTAGTGAGATGTTTGACATTGTTTCTCACATTCTGACACAGAGAATAAGCCGAAATTCACATTCTGACACAGAGAATAAGACAAAATTCACATTCTGACACAGATAATAAGCCAAAATTCACAATGTGACACAGGGAATGAGTACAAATTCACATTCTGACACAGAGAATAAGCCAAAATTCACATTGTGACACAGAAAATAAGCTGAAATACACATTCTGACACAGGGAATGAGTAAAAATTCACATTCTGACACAGGGTGCCAGATAACACATATGCCCCCACAGTGCCATATAACACATATGCCCCCACAGTGCCAGGTGACACATATGCCCCCACAGTGCCAGGTGACACATATGCCCCCACAGTGCCATATAACACATATGCCCCCACAGTGCCAGATAACACATATGCCCCCACAGTGCCATATAACACATATGCCCCCACAGTGCCAGGTGACACATATGCCCCCACAGTGCCATATGACACATATGCCCCCACAGTGCCATGTGACACATATGCCCCCACAGTGCCATGTGACACACATGCCCCCACAGTGCCAGGCGACACATATGCCCCACATTAAGCTCCATTATACAAATACCACACACACTGTCATGCACCATTATCTATATGTCCCACACCGTGATGCTCCATTATACATATGCCACACCGTGATGCTCCATTATACATATGCCACACCGTGATGCTCCATTATACATATGCCCCACAATGTGAAGCTCCATTATACAAATGCCCCACAGCGTGAAGCTCCTTTATACATATGCCCCACACATTGATGCTCATTAAACATATGCCACACAAATGATGCCCATTAAACATATGCCCCACACCTTTATGCTCATTAATTAATAATCATCAATGTGTGTGGGGCATATTCACACTTATATTCATAATGCCCCCTGGTAATGCCACTTATATTCATAATGCCCCCTGTAGTGATTACTCACCACAGCTGATGGTAGTGGGGGTATGAGAAGTCACCGCTGGCCTGGCTGCCTGCTCCTGCCGCCGCCACCCATCAGATCATCATCCAGCCCTGCGCGCTGCTGGGATGAATCACGTGGGGGAAGCGCCAGCACAGACGTCCTTCGGACCGCGGGAGCAGCTGAGTGCGCCTGCGCATGCACACCAGCGCTCCCGCGGCCATTTTAGGTTTGGGAGAACTCGATGCTGGCCGCGGCCATCTTTACTTTGGGCACAGTGCCGCGGCCAGCACGGAGACGCTGCTGCGGGCGGAGTTGCCCTATAATTTATATTTAGAACTTCTATAAAATGCACTGGGCCGCATTACTACCCGACCTGGGCCGCATGCGGCCCGCGGGCCGCGGGTTGGACAAGCCTGCTCTACGCTTTCTGTTGCTGCCACTTACTTTCTACATTCAGTTTCCCATCACCTCCTCTCTCTGCCACCACTACCCCTTTCTTGCCATGTTTTGTGTTAGTTTATTTTTTCATAATATAACATCACAAAAATATTAAAATGTAAAAAAAAAACCTGGCCTCCAACCGTTCCCCCTCTAGCCAGACCATCACACGCCTTTATTGTGTTGTTGTATCATGAAAAAATATACTGACACAAAAATATTCGGGTGTGGTATAGGGGTCCGACAGTCGGGATCCCGACGACGGGATCCCGACTGGCCGGACCCAGACAGCATGGCGAGCGCAATAAAGCCCCTTGCGGGCTCGCTACGCGAGCCACCTATTCTATTCTCCCTCTATGCGGGTTGTGGACCCCGGCTGTCTGGGTTTTGACAGTCGAGATCTCAACGTCGGGTGAATGCCTGTCGGGATCCCGACTGTCGGGACCCCATCCGGCACCGAAATATTTGATATCACCTCCTCTCTTTCCTGACACTGCCTCCTTCCTGCGTCCCATTCCCCGTCACTTACTGTCTTTGCTGCCACCGCCTGCTTTTTCATCCCATTCCATCACCTCCTCTTCTCTCTGTACTTCCACTGCCTGCTTCCTGCATCTTATTCCACTTCACCCACTGTCTCTGCTGCCACCGTCTGTATTCTGTGTCCCATTCACCATCACCTCTACTCTTTGCTGCCACCACCTGCTTCCTGTGTCCCATTCCGTCACATCCTTTCTCTGCTGTCAGCGCCTGCTACCTGCGTCCCATTCCACCTGACCTACTATCTCTGCTGCCTTGGCCTGCTTTATGCATCCTTTTGCCTATCTCTTTCTCTATGCTTTCTGCTA
Organism: Crinia signifera; assembly: GCF_055691185.1. Taxonomy (NCBI): domain Eukaryota; kingdom Metazoa; phylum Chordata; class Amphibia; order Anura; family Myobatrachidae; genus Crinia; species Crinia signifera. The sequence continues at coordinate 153,146,192 of NC_139217.1, forward strand.
CCGCCACCTACTTTCTTCATCCATTTTTCCAATTTCCACCTGCTTCTCTCTATCCATGTTTTTTTGTTCGTTTATTTTTTTATTTTATTTTTTTTTATATTCTTTATTAGTTTTGCAATTATAACATCCATAAAAAAAAGAAGAAAGAAGACATTTACATACATACAATTACATACATACATTTACATTTTTATTAGTAGGCACCTGTTTTAACTAACTCACAATATACCCTTGACAATGCTATTTATTTCCAGTCTCTCCCTACCTTAAATTCGCACTTGCTCAACCCTAGATCCCTAGGCCTTATGAGAGAATATGGATGATATTACTACTCTATCTTATTTGTGTTACCCTTAATCGTTTCTCAAGTGTACAACATTACTTTTTAGTGACTCTTACTTAATCCAATTCCTTATTTAAAGTGCAACGTGTCAAAGAAAAAAAAAAAAACTTACATAATACACTACTAACAAGGAAAATATCTATTGTGCACATCATTTATCATTTAACTTTTGTTGTAGTAAGGGGATTGTATCCAGTGATCCCAAATTAAGTGGTGTTTATTTAATGTTTGATTTCTATGTGCTAAACGTCTTTCTTGATCTACAATAAAATTTACACGTGCTTTCCATGCTTCCACGTCCGGTGCGATATTTGACATCCACATTCTCCCAATAATAACCTTTGCAATCGATAATACATTAATAATATAAGTTCTATCCTTCCTGTCAATTCCTCCTGGGACTATACCCAATATACAACATCTATCCGATAACAGTTCACTTGGAATTCCCGTATTAGATATAACCCGTTTAACACTATCCCAGTACTCAGCTACAAGATTACACTCCCAGATTAGATGAATAAATGTGCCTGATATAGCTCCACATTTAGGGCAGGTAGTTGAACCATTGCCCTTAAATTTGCTCAACCTACTAGGGGTTATATATGACCGATGTAGTATAAACAGTTGTGTTTGTTGGATACGCAATGAATTTGTGGCCCTAGCCACTGCGGTTTTAGCTGACAACCATTCTAAATCGGTCAAAGCCCCTATATCGCCTTCCCATTTTTCCCTCACATAGACCAGGTCCTGTCCCAATTTACCTTCTTTTAGCAAGTTGTAAATCTTAGAGGTAAGACCTTTATTGTTATTAGATTTAAGAATCCTCTTTACGTCTGTTTCGCTAAACCTGGGTAATGGTTGTTTAATCTGCGCTATCAGAGCGCTTCTTAATTGAAAATATCTAAAGAGGTAAGATCTTGGGAGATCGTATTCTTCTTTTAACTGGGTGAATGTTTTAACCCCATTTAAATCGAAAAACTGGGAAACATATATCACTGAGTGGGAATGCCACACCTCGATTTTTTTTGTTTGCTATGTACGGCGCTGCGGACACTTTGCGGCGCCTTATAAATAAATGTACTACTACTACTACTACTATTCTATGTCCCATTTACCATCACCTCCTCTCTTTTTTGACACTGCCATCCTATTCCACTTCACCCACTGAGACAGCTGCCACCGTCTGTATTCTGTGTCCCATTCACCATCACCTCTACTCTTTGCTGCCACCACCTGCTTCCTGTGTCCCATTCCGTCATATCCTTTCTCTGCTGTCAGCGCCTGCTACCTGCGTCCCATTCCACCTGACCTACTATCTCTGCTGCCTTGGCCTGCTTTATGCATCCTTTTCCCTATCTCTTTCTCTACGCTTTCTGCTACCGCCACCTACTTTCTTCATCCACTTTTCCAATCTCCACCTGCTTCTCTTTATCCATGTTTTTTTGTTCGTTTATTTTTTAATAATACATCACAAACTATTAAAATAAAAAAAAATAACCTGGCCTCCACCACATGTTTCCTGCATCCCATTTCCCTTAACCTAATGTCTCTCCTGCCACTGGCTGCTTTCTTATCCCATTCCGTCACCCTCTCTCGTCTCTCTACTGCCACCGCCTGCTTCCTGTGTCCCATTTCCCATCACCTCCTCTCTCTGCCACCACTGCCCCTTTCTAGCGATGTTTTGTGTTTTTTCTCATAATACAACATCACAAAAATATTAAAATGTAAAAAAAAAAATTGGCCTCCAATCGGCCCCTCTAGCCAGACCATCAAGTGCCTTTATTGTGGTGTTGTATCATGAAAAAATAAACTGACGCAAAAATATTAGACCTCCTGTCTTTGACGCAAAAATATTAGACCTCCTGTCTTTGCTGCCACCTTCTGCTTCATCCCTTTACCCATCACCTCCTCTCTTCTCTCAACCTCCACCGCCTGCTTTCTTTGTCCTGTTCCCCATCACCTCTCCTATAACAGGTAAACTAACACAAAAGTATTCAAATGTATGTTGATTTCTTGACTTGTATATTTGATTTTGTATATTTTCACTATCATTTCTTATAACTTATATGATTTAAAATATTGTTAAAATGTACATTTTAAATTTTTGTTGCCACTGCCTACTTCATCTCTTTCCCTGTCACCTCCTCTCTTCTCTCTACTGCCACGCCTGCATTTTTTATCCCATTCTGTCACGTCCTCTCCTCTATTTACTGCCACCGCCTGCTTCCTGCGTCTCAATTCACATCCTCGCCTCTCCTTTCTATACTGCCACCGCCTATATTCTGTGTTTCATTCCCCGTCACCTTCTCTCTTTTGCTGCAACCGCCTGCTTTCTTCATCCCATTCCTCTCCTTTCTTTGCCAGCACCACCTGCTTTCTGCCTCCTTCTGCATCCTATTCCCAAACTGCTCTTACCAGCGTCACCATCAAATACAAAGGTCTTATACTACTTGACCTGTGTGTAGCCTTTGCCACTGTAGATGACACTCATTTAAATGCTTCCACTGCCTGTAGTCTGCGTATCATTCCCCTTCACCTAGTGTCTCTGCTGTTACCGCCTGCTTTCTTCATTCCATTCCATCGCCTCCTCTCCTCTCTCTGCTGTCACTGCCTGCTTCCTGTGTCCCATTCCCTGTCACCTACTGTCTCTGCTACCACCACCTGCTTTCTGCATCCTATTCCCTATGTCTTCCTCTATGCTTTCTGCTGCTGCCCCCTACTTTCTGCATCCAGTTTCCCATCACCTTCTCTTTCTGCCACCACTGCCCCTTTCTAGCCATGTTTTGTGTTGTTTTTTTTTCCATAAAACAACATCACAAAATTATTGAAATTAAGAAAAAAAAATCTGGCCTCCATCCGTTCCCCCTCTAGCCAGACCATCACACGCCTTTATTGTGTTGTTGTATCATGAAAACATAAACTGACACAAAAATATGAAACCTGCTGCCACCGCCTGCTTCATCCCTGTCCCCATCACATCCACTCTTCTCTCTGCTGCCACGGCCTGCTCTCTACATCTCATTTAGTCACCTACTCTCCTCTTTACTGCCACTGCCTGCTTCCTGCGTCCCACTCCCCTTCACCTACTGTCTGCTGCCACCGCCTGCTTTCTTCATCCCATTCTGTCACCTCCTCTCTCTACTGCCACCACCTGTTTCCTACATCCTATTCCCCTTCATCTACTGTCTCTGCTGCCACCGTTTGTTTTCTGTGTCCCATTCACCGTCACCTCCACTCTTTGCTGCCACCATCTGCTTCCTGTGTTCCATCCCCTGCCACCTACTGTCTCTGCTGCCACCACCTGCTTTCTTCATACCTTTCCACATCACGTCCTCTCTTCTCTCAACCTCCACCGTCTGCTTTCTTTATCGCATTCCCCTATCTATCTATCTATCTATCTATCTATCTATCTATCTACCCACTATCTATCTATCATCTACCTGTCTATCTATCTACTCACTATCTATTCATCCACTATCTATTTATTTATTCACTCTCTATCTCACTATATATCTCCCTCTAATATAAATGTCTTCACTATAATTTCTTATAACTTTTATGCTTAAATTTTCTTTTGCTGCCACCTCCTGCTTCATCTCTTCCGTCACCTCTACTCTTCTCTCAACCTCCACCGCCTGCTTTCTTTATCGCATTCCCCTATCTATCTATTCATCCACTATCTATTTATTTATCCACTTTCTATCTCACAATACTGTATATCTCACTCTACTATATCTTTTCACTTTAATTTCTTATAACTTATATGCTTAAAAAAAATTTCAAATGTAAATTTAAATTTTTTTCTGCCACCGCCTGCTTCATCTCTTCCATCACCTCCTCTTCTCTCTACTGCCACGCCTGCATTTTTCATCCCATTCTGTCACCTCCTCTATTTACTGCCACCACCTGCTTCCTGCGTCTCATTCCCCATCCTTGCCTCTCCTTTCTGTGCCGCCACCACCTATATTCTGTGTCTCATTCCCTGTCGCCTCCTCTCTTTTGCTGAAACGTCCTGCTTTCTTCATCCCATTCCTCTCCTTTCTTTGCCACCACCACCTGCTTTATGCCTCCTTCTGCATCCTATTCCCAAAATGCTCTTACCAGCGTCACCATCAAATACAAAGGTCTTATACTACTTGACCTGTGTGTAGCCTTTGCCACTGTAGATGACACTCATTTAAATGCTGCCACTGTCTGTAGTCTGCGTACCATTCCCCTTCACCTAGTGTCTCTGCTGCCATCGCCTGCTTTCTTCATTCCATTCCATCACCTCCTCTCCTCTCTCTGCTGTCACTGCCTGCTTCCTGTGTCCCATTCCCTGTCACCTACTGTCTCTGCTGCCACCACCTGCTTTCTGTATCCTATTCCCTATGTCTTCCTCTGTGCTTTCTGCTGCTGCACCCTACTTTCTGCATCCAGTTTCCCATCACCTTCTCTCTCTGCCACCACTGCCCCTTTCTAGGCATGTTTTGTGTTGAGGTTTTTTTTCATAATACAACATCACAAAATTATTGAAATGAAGAAAAAAAAACCTGGCCTCCATCCGTTTCCCCCTCTAGCCAGACCATCACACGCCTTTATTGTGTTGTTGTACCATGAAAAAATAAACTGACACAAAAATATGAAACCTGCTGCCACCGCCTGCTTCATCCCTGTCCCCATCACCTCCTCTCTTCTCTCTGCTGCCACGGCCTGCTCTCTACATCCCATTTAATCACCTACTCTCCTCTTTACTGCCACTGCGTGCTTCCTACGTCCCACTCCCCTTCACCTACTGTCTGCTGCCTCCGCCTGCTTTCTTCATCCCATTCTGTCACCTCCTCTCTCTACTGCCACCACCTGTTTCCTACATCCTATTCCCCTTCACCTACTGTCTATGCTGCCACTGTTTGTTTTCTGTGTCCTATTCACCGTCACCTCCACTCTTTGCTGCCACCATCTGCTTCCTGTGTCCGATCCCCTGCCACCTACTGTCTCTGCTGCCACCGCCTGCTTTCTTCCTTTTCCACATCACGTCCTCTCTTCTCTCAACCTCCACCACCTGCTTTCTTTATCGCACTCCCCTACCCACTATCTATCTACCCATTATCTGTCTGTCTATCTACCCACTATCTATCTATTTATCCACTATCTATCTATCTATTTACCCACTAGATATCTATCTATTCATCCACCATCTATTTATTTATCCACTCTCTCTCTCACTAGACATCTCACTCTAATATATATGTCTTCACTATAATTTCTTATAACTTTTATGCTATAATTTTCTTTTGCTTCCACCGCCTGCTTCATCTCTTCCGTCAACTTCTTTCTTCTCTCAACCTCCACCACCTGCTTTCTTTATCGCATTCCCCTATCTATCTATCTATTCATCCACTATCTATTTATTTATCCACTTTCTGTCTCACTATATATCTCACTCTACTATATCTTTTCGCTATAATTTCTTATAACTCATATGCTTGAAAAAAAATTTCAAATTTAAATTTAACATTTTTTGTGCCACCGCCTGCTTCATCTCTTCCATCACCTCCTCTCTTCTCTCAACCTCCACCGCCTGCTTTCTTTATCGCATTCCCCTATCTATCTATTCATCCACTATCTATTTATTCACTCTATATCTCACTATATATCTCACTCTACTATATCTTTTCACTATAATTTCTTATAATTTATATGCTCAAAAAATCTTTTTGCTGCCACCGCCTGCTTCATCTCTTCCGTCACCTCCTCTCTTCTCTCAACCTCCACCGCCTGCTTTCTTTATTGCATTCCCCTTTCTATCTATTCATCCACTATCTATTTATTTATTCACTCTATGGGGGTTATTCAGGTTGATTCGCAAAGCTGCGAATTCGCAGTCTTGCGAGTCCACCAAACCCCGCCCGGCGAACATCGAATGATGTTTAGCGTGCACGCATATATAAGTGACTTTTCAGTCACTTACATTTGCGTGCACGCTGGCGTGATATGGGCGGGCAGCTGACATCCGGTGATGTCAGCTACCCGGCCCACACACCCGCGTCACTGCCTCATTACCATGAGAATGCCTAGCGTTCTCATGGGAACGCCCATGGAACGCTGGGCGTTCCCATATTGTAATGGGGCAGCCCGGCGCCCCCCGCCCATCTCCGCCCCCCCTCGCTGCCATGGGTGCGTGCACCCGGCAACCCGAAAGGTCGCCATGGGTGCACGCACCATATGCCTGCACATGCGCAGATACCCGTCTGCGCATGTGCAGATGGCCAACATCGGATCTGCGTGCGAATGCACGCAGATCTGAATAAGGACCTATATCTCACTATATATCTCACTCTACTATATCTTTTCACTATAATTTCTTCTAATTTATATGCTTAAAATTTTTTTGCTGCCACCGCCTGCTTCATCTCTTCCGTCACCTCCTCTCTTCTTCTCAACCTCCACCGCCTGCTTTCTTTATCGCATTCCACAATCTATCTATTCATCCACTATCTATTTATTCACTCTTTACTGTATCTTACTATATATCTCACTCTACTATATGTTTTCACAATAATTTCTTATAACTTATATGCTTTAAAAAAATTTTTGCTGCCACCACCTGCTTCATCTCTTCCGTCACCTCCTCTCTTCTCTCAACCTCCACCGCCTGCTTTCTTTATCGCATTCCCCTATCTATCTATTCATCCACTATCTATTTATTTATGCTCTCTATATCTCACTATATATCTCACTCTACTATATCTTTTCACTATAATTTCTTATAATTTATATGCTTAAATTATTTTTTAAAAGTAAATTTAACATTTTTTTCTGCCACCGCCTGCTTCATCTCTTCCGTCACCTCCTCTCTTCTCTCAACCTCCACCGCCTGCTTTCTTTATCGCATTCCCCAATCTATCTATTCATCCACTATCTATTTATTCACTCTATATCTCACTATAAATCTCACTCTACTATATGTTTTCACTATAGTTTCTTATAACTTATATGCTTTAAAAAAATTTTTTTTCAAAAGTAAATTTAAAATTTTTTCTGCCACCGCCTGCTTCATCTCTTCCGTCACCTCCTCTCTTCTTCTCAACCTCCACCGCCTGCTTTCTTTATCGCATTCCACAATCTATCTATTCATCCACTATCTATTTATTCACTCTATACTGTATCTTACTATATATCTCACTCTACTATATGTTTTCACAATAATTTCTTATAACTTATATGCTTTAAAAAAAATTTTGCTGCCACCGCCTGCTTCATCTCTTCCGTCACCTCCTCTCTTCTCTCAACCTCCACCGCCTGCTTTCTTTATCGCATTCCCCTATCTATCTATTCATCCACTATCTATTTATTTATGCTCTCTATATCTCACTATATATCTCACTCTACTATATCTTTTCACTATAATTTCTTATAATTTATATGCTTAAATTATTTTTCAAAAGTAAATTTAACATTTTTTTCTGCCACCGCCTGCTTCATCTCTTCCGTCACCTCCTCTCTTCTCTCAACCTCCACCGCCTGCTTTCTTTATCGCATTCCCCAATCTATCTATTCATCCACTATCTATTTATTCACTCTATATCTCACTATAAATCTCACTCTACTATATGTTTTCACTATAGTTTCTTATAACTTATATGCTTTAAAAAAATGTTTGCTGCCACCGCCTGCTTCATCTCTTCCGTCACCTCCTCTCTTCTCTCAACCTCCACCGCCTGCTTTCTTCATCGCATTCCCCTATCTACAGTATCTATCTATTCATCCACTATCTATTTATTTATTCACTCTATATCTCACTATATATCTCACTCTACTATATCTTTTTACTATAATTTCTTATAATTTATATGCTTAAAATTTTTTTGCTGCCACCGCCTGCCTAATCTCTTCCGTCACCTCCTCTCTTCTCTCAACCTCCACCGCCTGATTTCTTTATCGCATTCCCCTATCTATCTATTCATCCGCTGTTTATTTATTTATGCACTCTATATCTCACTCTACTATATCTTTTCACTATAATTTCTTATAATTTATATGCTTAAAATTTTTTTCAAAAGTGAATTTAACATTTTTTCTGCCACCGCCTGCTTCATCTCTTCCGTCACCTCCTCTCTTCTCTCAACCTCCTCCGCCTGCTTTCTTTATCGCATTCCCCAATCTATCTATTCATCCACTATCTATTTATTCACTCTATATCTCACTCTACTATATGTTTTCACTATAATTTACTTATAACTTATATGCTTTAAAAAAAAATTTGCTGCCACCGCCTGCTTCATCTCTTCCGTCACCTCCTCTCTTCTCTCAACCTCCACCGCCTGCTTTCTTTATCGCATTCCTCTATTCATCCACTATCTATTTATTTATTCACTCTATATCTTACTATATATCTCACTCTACTATATCTTTTCACTATAATTTCTTATAATTTATATGCTTAAATTTTTTTTGCTGCCACCGCCTGCTTCATCTCTTCCGTCACCTCCTCTCTTCTCTCAACCTCCACCGACTGCTTTCTTTATCTCATTCCCCTATCTATCTAGCTATTTATCCACTATCTATTTATTTATTCACTCTATATCTCACTATATATCTCACTCTACTATATCTTTTCACTATAATTTGTTATAATTTATATGCTTAAAAAAATTTTTTGCTGCCACCGCCTGCTTCATCTCTTCCATCACCTCCTCTCTTCTCTCAACCTCCACCGCCTGCTTTCTTTATCGCATTCCCCTATCTATCTATTCATCCACTATATATTTATTTATTCACTCTATATATCACTATATATCTCACTCTACTATAATTTTTCACTATAATTTCTTATGATTTCTATGCTTAAAATTTTTTTCAAATGTAAATTTACATATTTTTCTGCCACCGCCTGCTTTATCTCTTCCGTCACCTCCTCTCTTCTCTCAACCTCCACCGCCTGCTTACTTTATCGCATTCCCCTATCTATCTCTTCATCCACTATATATTTATTTATTCACTCTATATATCACTATATATCTCACTCTACTATAATTTTTCACTATAATTTCTTATAATTTCTATGCTTAAAATTTTTTTCAAATGTAAATTTACATATTTTTCTGCCACCGCCTGCTTTATCTCTTCCGTCACCTCCTCTCTTCTCTCAACCTCCTCCGCCTGCTTTCTTTCTCGCATTCCCCTATCTATCTATTCATCCACTATATATTTATTTATTCACTCTATATCTCACTCTACTATATCTTTTCACTATAATTTCTTATCATTTATATGCTTAAATTTTTTGTAAATTTAAAAAAAATTCTGCCACCGCCTGCTTCATCTCTTCCGTCACATTCTCTCTACTGCCACCGCCTGCATTTTTTATCCCATTCTGTCACCTCTTCTCTATTTACTGCCACCGCCTGCTTAATGCGTCTCATTCCCCATCCTCTCCTCTCCTTTCTATGCTGCCACCGCCTATATTCTGCGTCTCATTCCCTGTCACCTCCTCTCTTTGTTGCCACCGCCTGCTTTCTTCATCCCATCTTTCTCCTTTCTTTGCCACCACCACCACCTTTCTGCCTCCTGCATCCTATTCCCAAACTGCTCTTACCAGCATCACCACCAAATACAAAGGTCTCATACTACCTGACCGGTGTGTAGCCTTTGCCACTGTAGATCACACGCCTTCATATCTTACCTGTTGACATCCATCCTCTTACCTTCTGTATTTCAGCTGATGTTCTATATGATAACAAAAGTACATTGTACCTATTACTCCATGTGCAATCTGGTCACATTTATAACAAGATACAAAATAGCATAATATATATCTTTTGTTTCCATGATGAAATCTATAGACACTTGTATAATTTACTAGATTGTAACATTACGGGACTGCAGAGCATAAGCTGCTTTGTGACGCTTCTGTTTGCACTAATGCGCTCATCTGTAGAGTAAGCACCTGGACCTGCACATCAGGGGGTTCTATGGGGAGGGGCCACATCTTATGGGAAATGGAGGATGGTATAGAGTGTTTGTAAGTAATTGTACGCTGGCTGCTTTTACAAGATATAATATGTAAGTGAGACTGAAGGGGTACAGACTGAGTATCTTTAGTTACAGAGAGGTCGCAAAATCTCTTCCCTGCTTACGGATCTTTCTTTTACAGGTTCTCAGTAAAGACCTTATTCTGGTCCCCATGAAATGAATTTCACAGCGTTGCGTGAGGACCAAACTTCTTCCGCAGTGCCTGCGTACCCCCCCTCCCCCTGCACGGCTGCGAATCAGGGCCAGGGTGATCATAATGAATAGCAGGTAGGAAATAAATATGTGGTACACAGAAGTGGCAAGTTGCTCAAATGAACTCATTGGTCCATTGCAAGTGCTTGCAAGGGAGGGGCTAGTTCAGGCAAGGGAGGGGCTAGTTCAGGCAAGGTAGGGGCTAGTTCAGGCAACGGAGGGGCTAAACAAAGCAAGAGAATCACAGAATTCCCCCACCCTACAGTATAGTTATAATGCAGAAAACACAGTTTATTTCTCCTTCGCTCCATAGGGATATATGTACACTGAGTTCTCTGCATTACTACTATCATACATGTATTCCAATGCACTGATTAATATTTTTGCTGTACGTACCATCTATGTATATTACATGCCGCATACATAATGTAGTGCTGGAATAAATTCACCAGCAAATGTAGGGGCATTTTCTAGTGAGATCACTTAGAGAATGACCTGAAATCACCCCGGGTGTACGCCTCATTCTGAACATGTATTATTGGTTTGTATAATACTGCTATACCCAGATCTAGCTCCATTTTTCTTTCTTTATCATGTCCCCATTTAAAGTTGAAGTCTTCAATTAAACATGGTTAAAAATAATAAGAAAAATGAAGATATAATGTACTTACGTGCAGAACCTGGCATGGTCGCATCCAGCAGTGCCTCTGCCTCACTAGATGTATTTAGACCAGGTGGATTTGGGAAGCTTCTCCAGCTGGAGGTAATTGACGAGAAACCCGTAAAATTTGCCTGCTCCGCCGCTGTAATTGGTGGGTAATTGGCCTCTTCTGCCTCCATTAGTTCTAGATGGTTATTACTGGAGGCAGAGGGTGGAAAGAATGCCTACAGAAATAAGAAGTAACGTTGTATATCAGTGATTATTACATCTACCATAGGACTGTGTAAGACAGACAGAGGCATTTAGCAAACTTCTTTATGTAAAGGTTATTTATAGTAGTTTCCATTATAGACCCTAAGAAAATGCCTATATATAAAGCTAAAGGCAGTGGCATAAATGTTGCATAAATGTATAAAGGTGTCGCTCAGACTATATATATATATATATATATATATATATATATATATATATATATACAAACAGTAGAGTTAGATTGAGGGACCTGGGGGGACCCCCAAAGAAACAGGCGGCACTCGATCAGCTGGATGGGTAGAATCCAAATTTTATGTGCAAAGTTTTTAAAAGAATACAAGCATGTCTGCCAACGTTTCAAAGCCGGTGCGGCTTTATCATCAGGGCTTGTGTAGCATGAAAAGTGCGTGTAGTGCTGTGCTTTTTCACAGCACTACACGCACTTTTCATGCTACACAAGCCCTGATGATAAAGCCGCACCGGCTTTGAAACGTTGGCAGACATGCTTGTATTCTTTTAAAAACTTTGCACATAAAATTTGGATTCTACCCATCCAGCTGATCGAGTGCCGCCTGTTTCTTTGGGGGTCCCCCCAGGTCCCTCAATCTAACTCTACTGTTTGTATACCCATCCGAGGAAGGCACCGTGGCATATACCTCAGTGAAGAGAGTGCCAGTCAACCCTATAGATTATATATATATATATATATATATAAAACCACAGCATTACAGTAGATGTGAGGTCGCTATGGTGCAATTACAGGTGTTCGTCTACTCTGTGCTATCAAGAGACATCTATATACTCTAGAAGTGCAGAGAGGAAAATGACATTCCAGAAGCTCACTATGGAAAGTGTAACCTGTGCTCTATAGTCCACTTTGTCTCCTTGTCAGCTTATTATGAGGCGCAGGATTATCAATTATATTAGAAAAATGTCAGAAGATGTAACGGAGCTCAAATCTGGGGCAATAAGAAAGTATTGGTAACATAGTAATTATGTCCTTTCTACTTGTGTGTCCCCTGCTAGAAAGAAAACTAAAAATGTGTCTTTGTCAGTGATTTTTATGTAACCCTGAGCACAAGAATAACTGTGTTAGGGATCTTTACACTGTTAAGGCCCCCATATGCTACGCGATTTGGGCCAGAGGATCCAGCAGATTGTCTCTGACATCCGATCGGATCCGATGCGCAGTCCCGTGCGCATCGGATCAGAGCTCGGACGGCTGCACATAAAATACATCTTATGTGCAGCAGTCAGCAGGACATCCTGGGTGCGGTGAGCAGGGTGCGGCAGGTGGCAAGGAGAATTGAAAAATCCTATTCAAAAGACTGGGTGGCCACTGTTTGGCTGAGAGATCTCTTTCAGCAAATCAGCAGCCACCTGATCTTTTGAATAGTATTTTTGGTACTTGTTTCCTAGCACGGCCACAATCGTATGGATCGTGTACCTTTAAGTTAAGGTACACGATCCATACGATGGACCCGATTTCCTTTGAAATCAGGTCCATTTGGCCGGCTAGGACAAAATATCGGGGGCATCGCGTCGGTCGGGACCATTAACAATGGTCACGACGCGACCGACGCGATGCCCGCGATTTTCCCATAGGCTTCAATGTTAAAAAATATTTTAACATTGAAATCGTGTCGGGAAAGGTAAAATACCGGGGGCATCGCGTCGGTCGGGACCATTAACAATGGTCCCGACGCGATGCCCCCGATTTTTCCATAGGCTTCAATGTTAAAATATTTTTTAACATTGAAATAGTGAAAAAATTTGAAAAATGTGAAATGGGCCAATATGACCCATTTCACATTATAGATGTCCCCGTCGTCACCCCACGATAGACGCCAACCCGAAGCGTGGCGAGCGTAGCGAGCCCGCGAGGGGCGGCGGTGCGCGTCCTCCGACCTTTTCATTCCCCTACTATCCACGTCGGCGTGGAGGTGAGAATAGAATAGTGTGGCGAGCGCAGCGAGCCACCGAGCCCGAAGCGTGGCGAGCGCAGCGAGCCCCGCCAGGGGACGCGTATAACTTCACAGGTATACGCGTCCCCTCGCGGGGCTCGCTGCGCTCGCCACGCTTCGGGTTGGCGTCTATCGTGGGGTGCGGTGTACGCCGTTAAATTTGGGGGGGTTGGGAATATTTTTACATTGAATCCAATGCGATCGACCCGATTTTTCCGACACGACCACCCCGATGTAAATCGGTGTGGCCCTGCTAGGAAACAAGTACCGTATTTTTCAATTCATACACCCCCTGCCTGCAGCTCTCCGAGATTATGTGTGAAAAATCGCATGTAATTCATGTGTAAGAAAAGGCACATCATGTGCCAAATCTTATTGAGCTCTCTCAGGTAGGGGTAGGGTTAAGGTCAGGGTTAGTCTGCAGAAGAGGACAGGCTAGGGTTAGGCACTAGGGGGTAGTTAGGATTAAGGTCCGGGTCAGGCTGCAGAAGGGGAGAGTTAGGCTTAGACACTGGGGTGGATAGTTAGGGTTAGGCATTAGGGGGTCGAGAAGGGCTAAAATGACTAAAACTTGACAATTTGTCAGTTAAACGTTTCACCCTGTCTATCCTAGACACTGTCTAATTAGTGACCCTGTCAGCCTATTGCATGCTGACATAATGGCTGTCTATATATACAGAGCCGATCCCTTAATCCACACCCCATGTATGTGTTTGGCACTTATACATTATCTGCTGACCAGCAATGAGTAGCTCATGGAAGTTCTGTTTTATACTTACAGGGAAGTATGGGGGCTCCATCCCAAGGGATTCCATGGCGACCCAATCGATGTGCTGGAAGAAGGGGTGGTGGCGGATGTTGTCAGTAACTCCTGGTTCTTGGCCCAGATGGTTATTGACAAGCTGAAAAAGGTATTTGGATGTAATTATACAGCACAGTTGCTCAATACAATCATTGTACAAACATTTCTGCTGCCGCCACAGAAGAATATAAAGGGATTTCTCCATGGCCACAGTATGTTACTACTGACATTCTATCTGGGATCTGTTGTGTGTCTCACATTACATTCCCCTTCCAAGAACATGTAACCATTCTGCCATTTCCTGTCATATGTGTCCTAAAGGTCCGTACACACTGGGTGATTATGCTGTGTGTGTGTGCACAGCGATGATCGCTATCATCGCTGAGGGGGAAAGCTGCTCAGTGCATACACACTGGGCGGCTTTCCCCCTGCCCGGCGGGGAGGACGGCTTTGCATAGTGCAGAGCTATGCAAAGCCATCCTCAAAGCCGCTCATCTGCTTGTAATAGCAGCAGATGAACGGCTTTACTGGCGATGATGTGGGAGCGCGCAGCAGCACTCACTGCCGGGGCACACACACTGGGCGGCTTTGAGCTGAAAGCCGCTCAAACCTGCTGAGTATGTGCTCCATTGTGATGCTCTTTATATTTATTAATCCTATTTATAAAATGCAGAAAAGTCACCTATCAATAAAAAAACACCCATGTAGATCTTTTACTCCTCTATCAATAGTTATAGCATAGCTAACAGCTGCGTCAGCCGTCGCCAAAAGATTCAGCTATTTTCCGTAAAGCCGCAATTCACTGCTGCACAATGCGCGGCATAGCAGGGCATATGGTATGCGTACACTCCCACTATGCATACACTTATATAGGAGCTGGCTGGTGCGGGCGCATGCACCCTGCTGCTTTATGGGAGCCTGCTTTGATGCGCTCACACTGCAATCCCACTACAGCAAGCTGCTATACGCAGCAAAGCTGTAGCAGGACACATCTGTAGTCAGTAATAGTGGCCGGCTGTCAGAGTGCAGAGTTTACTTGTAGCAGTAATTGGACAGTAGAGTAGATCAGATACTCTGGTTTTCAATAGAGATCAGAGGACTGAACAGATTGATCCTATAACACAGTGACTAATGGTTACTTACATCCAACATCTTATAAAGTTATATACAACCAATGACATCATTTATATTAATAATTTATGAATGTAATATCATATTTACCATGTTAATGAGGTCCATGGCGGCAGATTCTGTTGCGCAGAATCTTGAGTGAGCAGCATGACCTCCGGTTATCATTTCGTTCAGGATGACTCCAAATGAGAACCAGTCTTCGCCAATCATGTACTCCTTGCCGAAATACAGCTACCAGAGGAGAGCAATTGGTTACCAACATTTTAATAATAATAATCACTTTGTTTTTTAATTTTTGCTTTTTTTTTTGTAAATTAACAAAATAGCGGTAAAGATAACCCCTACATGTTATAGTAACAGCAGCAATATTTTATATTGTTTATAAATAATAAGTACTTTGCTGTTTTTAGGTATATTTTGTCCCGAGTTATTGCTCTTTCACTTGTATATGCCAGTTCACGTACTATATATTATTTACAGCAGCTGTCCTGCCAACACACGGCAACAGTCTCACGTCATCTTCCCATGGTAAGAGCCGGACCGGAAGTCGCATGTACCCGTTCCCATGGAGGACGCTATGGTGGAGGGTAGTCACTTAAGGTGATTTTGCTCAGTCCCATCAATGTCGATGCAATTTCGTCCGATTTTATGTAAATTGGGCACGTTTCGACATGTTTTAGATCCGATTCCGAACTGATGGTTACCCTTTGAGCGCTTATTGTATGTACAGTATGCACTATTTCCATCTTTATCACTCTTGAGATTATTACTTTGTGCATGATATGTTTGCAGCACTTTGGGTTCAGCTGCGCACTTTGGTCTGATTTGTATTTTTCAATCATGATCATTCCGGTGTGTACCCAACATAAGAGTCGTATTGTTTACTGTTAATTCTGCACCAGACCCAGCAATGCCAGAGCTGCATCGCAATTGACAGCTCTTATGGAAAGAGCTGTCCTCTGCATTAATAATCGCATATGTTAGTGCATATGGGATTATTAATAATGCGGTACCCGGGGAATGCTGGTGGTGGGGGGGGGGGGGGGGGGGGATGTAAGTGCATCTTCCACATGGAGAGAAATTGCCAACACTTGGCAGAATCAGAATTACCCAGAAATGTGCAACGATGCATGTGCGTGCTACAGTGAATACTTTTTACCCAACTTGGCTATATGCCGTCACATACAGGGTTGGAATCAGGCCCCATGTACATAGTTACATGAGGAAACAGTAGGAAACCCTTTGCATTTACCTCAGGAATAATGACACCACACCTTCTAGCACAGCCAGTAACACCCTCGTCTCTAGGCGTGATCTCAAGGGCCAGACCGAAGTCGGCGATCTTGAGATGTCCTGTTGGAGTCACCAAGATGTTCTCTGGTTTTAGGTCGCTGTGAAGAAAATAAAATCTTTGTTTTCATACAAACAGGAATTATTTGGTACATAAATTATATTGCACGTTACATGTGTACATTCTAACTAATAATAGTTTCATATGTTTGAGACCAAGGACTAATGTAATCATATTTACTGTAGGTTAGTGTCCATGTGATTCCACCATGTCATGTACATCTGTATGTGTTCTGCAGAATTCTAGGTTATTTAATAGTGGAACCTTCCTCGGCCCAATAACCCCTGTGATACTAATATGTGTGGTTACAGCATACTGTAAATAACTAGTGATATTGATGTCATAGGAAGCGGCAAATGGAGGCTGATGCTGGTCGTTCCCAGCTGGGGAAGGGGAGCAGCTTATAAATGGGGTCAGTTTATTCTTATTTGTAACCAGAAAAGAATTAATAACAATACACTGACACGTGGGCCAGGCAGCACATTGTGCTTATTGTGCTGTTATTCCCTGAGTGCAGCCGCTGCCATTTATCATTGGGGATTGTAAGCTTTTAGGGGTAATGGGCCTTATTCAGATCTGAGCTCATTACTAATTTGTTTGGAAAATGGGCAAAACCATGTGCACTGCAGTTGGGGCAGATGAAACCTGTGCAGAGAGAGTTACATTTGGGTGGGATGTGCTGAAACTGAAATCTAAATTGCAGTGTAAAAATAATGCAGCCAGTATTTACCCTGCACAGAAACAAAATAACTCTCTATAAATGTTACATTTGCCCCACCTGCAGTGTACATGGTTTTGCCCATTTTCCAAACAAATTTGTACTGAGCTCAGATCTGAATAAGGCACAATGGGTGAGTTATTTACCTGTGTAGTGAGTGCCAGACACCTTTAGATTCATATAAATAGCAATTGGAGATGGAGTTAAAGGAACCATATTAGGTGAAGTTATCCAACCTGTGTCCATCCACCTCTTCCGCAATTATTTATTTTAGCTTTCCTTAATTTGTCATCTGTCACTCCTGCTCCTCTTACTTCCCTTACTACACCTCTCATAACCTCCGTCCTCCTCTTTTTTTATGTACCTCCCACTCCTTCCAACTTATTACCCTGCACCTCTCACTCTCTCCCTCCACCTCCTTCCCCTCCACCTCCCACTTCTTTCTCCTCTGCACCTCCCACTCCATCCCTCCACCTCCTTTCCCTGCATGTCTACTCCCTCCTTGCTCCTCTGCGCCTCCCACTCCCTCCCTCCACCTGCTTCCCATGCACCTCTCACTACCTACTTCCTCCTCTTTCCTCTGCACCTCCCCCTCCACCTCCTTCCCCTGCACTTCTAAACCCATCCTTCCACCTCCTTCCCCTGCAACTCTCACATCCTCCTCCTTGCCCTGCATCTCTCACTCCCTCTTTCCTCCTCTACACCTCCCACTTCCTTCCTCTACCTCCTTCCCCTGCACTTCTTACTCCATCCTTCCACCTCCTTCCCCTGCACCTCTCCCTCCCTTCCTCCACCTCCCTCCTCTGCACCTCTCACTCCCTCCCACCTCTTTCCCCTGCACTTCTCAGCACCTCCTTCCCCTGCACCTCTCACTCCCTACTCAATACTCTCCTCAGCCATAATTGACAATAAAAGCATAAAACAATTGTGCAGAGACAGCCTCTGTGTCTACTGAGAGCTGTAGATGACGATTGTACATTACTATGTAAAGGAGGCCATGTAACATGTAAGTGGGAAATATGTGCCAATTGGTAACATGTATAGCGTGTAGAATGTAGGAAGCAGACATGATCAGTATATTACGTTCTGCATTATACACTCCATAGTAATATCGCTTTATTATACTATTATCATACTGTAACTATATAATTACCCATGGACTATTCCCTTGGAATGGAGGAATTGAATCCCGCATACTATCTCTGCTGCATAGAATCTGTTGGATAGAAAACAGGTTAATGTTACATTGTAGGATGTATAAATAATGGGTGTGGTATAGGGGTCCGACAGTCGGGATCCCGACAGTCATTAGCCTGACATCGGGATCCCGACTGGCCGGACTCAGACAGCATGGTGAGCGCAACAGAGCCCCTTGCGGACTCGCTGCGCTCGCCACGCTGTGGGCACGGAGGCTCGCTACGCTTGCCACCTATTGTATTCTTCCTCTATGGGGGTCGTGGACCCCCGCGAGGGAGAATAGCCGGTGGCCGTCGGGCACCCGGCTGTCTGTGTTTTGACAGTCGGGATCCCGTCGTCGGGTAAATGACTGTCGGGATCCTGACTGTCGGGACCCCGTCCGGCACCCATAAATAATGGCTGTGATTCCCAGATGACGCTCCCCCATTCTCTGACAAAGGCCTCATTTGGTTTGTTTCACATTCACCAGCTGAGGTTTCCCATATGAGGTTAATATGAGGTTTCCCATATGAGGTTAATATGAGGTTTCCCATATGAGGTTAATATGAGGTTTCCCATATGAGGTTAATATGAGGTTTCCCATATGAGGTTAATATGAGGTTTCCCATATGAGGTTAATATGAGGTTTCCCATATGAGGTTAATATGAGGTTTCCCATATGAGGTTAATATGAGGTTTCCCATATGAGGTTAATATGAGGTTTCCCATATGAGGTTAATATGAGGTTTCCCATATGAGGTTAATATGAGGTTTCCCATATGAGGTTAATATGAGGTTTCCCATATGAGGTTAATATGAGGTTTCTGTTTTTGTGCATTGGTGCAATTCACTTCATATTGGGGGTTATTCTGGTTGATTCACAAGGCTACGAATTTGCAGCCTTGCGAATCCATGTAACCCCGCAGTGCGAATGGTGGTACGCCGTCCCACCATTCGCAAGGGTGATTCGCTGGCAGGGACTGCGAATGGATGTTACACAGAGTCTAGGTCGACAGGTTCATTAATTTGACAGCATCAAAAGGTCAACACGGATTAGGTCTACAGTCAAAAAGTCAACATGGGGTTTTCACATTTTTTCGTCCCAAATGTTGTACGCATGGTGGCGGGGGGTGGGGCATTCGCTCACCCAGCAGGTGGCAGTACAGGTACTGGTACTGAATTAGGCCCTGAGTCTCAAACCATGGAATAGTAAATGCAACAGTTTTTATCTGAAATTTACATCTGACGTGTGTCATTTCCCAAACCACATACACAGCTGCCCCTTAGTACATGGCCACCTTCATGTTGCTGCACACAGTGATGACAGCAGCTGTATAATCCTGTCACATCTGACGTGTGTCATTTCCCAAACCACATACACAGCTGCCCCTTTGTACACCGCCACCTTCATGTTGCTGCACACAGTGATGACAGCAGCTGTATAATCCTGTCACATCTGACGTGTGTCATTTCCCAAACCACATACACAGCTGCCCCTTAGTACACGGCCACCTTCATGTTGCTGCACACAGAGATGACAGCAGCTGTATAATCCTGTCACAGCTGGAGTTTGTTACTACTAATAGTATTACTTTGCCCAATATAAGGTGACACATATAAGGCATGCTTTTCTATACTGTATTATCTATTGATACATCAGAACCCTTCTGACTGAATACAAAATGTATATGTATAATATATAATCTATCAGTAAGTCCTCCCTCTATCAGCAGCTGTAACAACACATTACTCTATATCCTCACCTTGCACTGGAGATGTCCATGGGCCCATTCCTCATCAGGAGACTACGGAAGTCTCCGCCACTGGCATACTCCATCCCAAAGAACACGTGATTCTGTGTATGGTAGAAACAATTGTGTTATTATAATATAATAACAGCAATAGCAAAGGTTAGCATGGCTTCTGTACCAATTGCATAAATAACCGTACGTAACTGCTGCTGCAAATAAAATACAAGAACACTGTCCGTAAAGTAAGGACAAAATCTGTAGTGTAAAGTCGTGGCAGCTGGACTGTTTTGTAGAAGAGATTTTTACGCATGCGCTGTACTGTTTGGGAAAAGTGACATCTGGTGGTCAATGAGTGTAATTGCAGGTTACATTTACAAGATTACATTACATTTATAACGCAATCTATAATGGGACTATAGCGCAAGGAGCAGGCGCGATTCATGCGCGATTTGCATAGCGCACGTTATGCGCAACGCAGCCACGATGTACTTGGCCACATCTGTACATGGCAGGACAGAGCTAGGGCAAGGGGAATGTCACCTTTGTCCAAAATAACTAAGTAAGGAGAAATTCTATACATTACTCATTCACTTCTCATCTTCTCATGGGAATATAATGGACAGTCTAGTGATGGCCATCGGTGCCTTTGCCATCGATGAGTGCCATCAATGGCAAAAATGCAACAAGCCATCAATAGTGTAAAACTATGCAATGGGTGTCCATCGATAGTTTTACATATTGATGGTCATCTATTATGTTTGAGTGATTGGCCTGTAGGCCAATCAAAACAAATGGGCGGGGCTTCGCGGGTGTCGGGGGCAGAGCCATCTGGTTCTCCCCCATTGATGGCAAAAGTATTCAACATCGACCATAAACCATTGATGATTTTGAATCATCGATGGTCGATGGCCATCCCTAGGACTGTCATAGGGAGGGGACGGAACCAGGGGGGCGGTGCCTAGGCCAACAGTACATAGGTGGACAGTCATTAGGCTGACCACTATAGGTCAATACGTCAACACATGAAATATGTCGACCTGCATTAGGTGGACATGATGAAAAGGTTGACACAACATTAGGTCGACATGTAAAAGGTTAGAGGCAGTCACAGCCGTACCGTGCTCTGATGGGAGAAGTAGCCATGGATGAGGAATGGGCACCCAGATGCAAGGTCTAGCACTTTTCTTTCCATGAATGCATGTTCTACGCCGATCTCTAGGAGCCATCTCTTGCTCATGACCTTCACAGCCAACAACTGGCTGTGAGCTGAGTGTGAGGCCAGGAGAACCTAGAGGAAATATTACAGTGTTAACCTCATAACTACAGTGTCCTGGTGACGTCATCCCTTGTGGGTCCCTAACACTAAGCTGAAAGGCCCCCATACAGTTATTCCATTTGGGCCAATTTCATCTGAATCTGATGGATCAGGCTGAGCCATGTGTATGACATGCCATCGGATCCAGTGCATGCTCCCCTATCATAACGAAGGCTAACGGATGGCATGCGATGTTGCCATCCGAAAAGATCCAGGGCAGCTCCAGGGGGGGATGGCCATACACTTATGTGATACATTGCAATAGTGTATGGCCAGCTTTACATCTGGGCCACGGAATCCCCCCATGCTGGTAAAGCCCAGCCACCACCGGGCACCACCCTAGAAATATGCTTTTGTGTTACTGTTAATAAGAAAATGAGCTATTTGCTAAGGAGTGATACATAAGTGATGGACATAAATTAGACTGTGTTACACTGGTAAACAATAATAAAGTGCTACATTGAATGCTACCATGTGATGCCCCAAGCAGCCAGGCCGTACCCACTCTGGTGTATTATATAATACTTTTACTGCCAGAGATTTTGCACCTTGCAGGTTGCGTATCAGTGCAGCAGCATCTTTTACACAATGTAAAGATGTTTCACACGTATATAAGTGCCACATGTAATACAGGCAACATTCCCTGATGTTCTAGCTGATGCTGCACTGATAATGTAAGAAAAGGGGCCACTCTATAGCGGTAGGAGGTCACACATTACACAGTGCGTCTATCCTTCCATGCTTCTATCACCCCACATACTGTAACCTTATTACAGTGACTACTAGAAGAGGTCGCCCTACCCGAACCATCGGACACTGTAGTGTTATATTATAGCGGGGGAATGTTACACATCATGCAGTTATACTGTGTGCAATATCATTACATGGAATGGTGAATCACAACTGACATTGAATGATATTGCACTGCAGCCTTGTTCACCTCTAATAATATGGAGACATATAGTAATTCCCCTGTGACAACTGAAACCTCATTGCTTACCTTCCCAAAACCACCTTGGCCTAACTGATGGTGAAACGTCAGTCCCTGGATGGTACGAGAGACTGCATCTCTGAGGCAGGATGATGGAGCACTGCTGGTTTCTAATGGAGAGAGAAGCCAGAGGAGAACATTTCAACAGTGCCCATATATGATAGAACATGAATTAAGGTGACATTTATATTACCATGCCCCCCAACTTTGGCAGAGAAGGAAGAGGGATGCTTGTGTGTGCCCAAATTTCTGTGGGCGTGGCCTCCTGCTCCATGGGTGTGACCTATACTCATGGAACTGCTGCGAGGCACGCCCCATCTATACAGCTATGGGGGCATGTCCAGCACTTAGTGAGCTGCTGGCCATGCTCCCAGTCGCTCTGCCTTCCTGAATAGATGCAGTGCGCATGCACACAGCATTAAATCCCCACTGAGCAGCGGCAGGCAGGGGGGATTCCCTGCTGCCCCACCATCACCATCACCAGCACCGAATGCTGCTGGCCCTGGGTGGGATGCCAGACCGTTGAGAAGAATGTATAAACTCAACATTGGGTATCTTTATGCATACACTGTAACAAAACTCAACCTTTATCAACTTATACCTTATAACCTTAACACTTAAAATAAGACACGGACACAAGTGCAGGCATTTCAAAAATGAATGTCAAATTTATTGATTGACGACTATGACCTGACTATATATGGTGGCGGCACTAAAGAACAGTCATGGGAAAGGGGTAACATCACACGCGATTCACACACCGCTGGTGATCAACCCTCCCTTCATAACCCACCTGTGCGGGTGGTGTAAGCCATCTCCCATCCAGGAGCATGGGCTAATGACATATCAATGTCGGGAGAGTGCACCCACTATTTACATATTATTGCATATCATAGCCTGCCAACTCCTCCCCTGTACACCCATTGGCTATTCCCTACCTCATCAGATCTCATAGCAAGTACAACATGCTACTTATAGTGACAGCATCAAAGAACCCTTCAGTGGTTTATGTCTTCTCAGTGCTTAATCAGCCATCGGTTCTCTTTATAGCAGAGAAACAGGGTAAAGTGACCAGAAAATCAGCCAAGTGACATGAAGATTTCCATTCAGTTATCCTACTGAGGAAAATGTTAGTCCAGTAGCATCAGGAGGCTAAGCTATTTTGCTTAGAGATTTTATTTTATGAAAACAGGACAGAGCGATGCACATTGTCATATGCACACGTGTGCAGCTCTGACGGGAGAAGTACATATCCAACTCCACCAACTGTATCTTGTCCCCATTGGGTAATGCTATCTTCAGATAAGGGGGCAGTGTGCAACAAATAAGGTACTTATGTATTAGCAGGGCGCCCATTGCGTAGTGGTGTAATCAGAATACCAATACACCACTATGCTGGCTACGTAAACTACGTAATTTACGTAACTGGAGCTGTGCTAATACATAATGGATCATATCCCCACTATCCACGTCATACCCCCATTATCCACGGGGATGTGGAGTTAATTTTATAAAGTGTGGCGAGTGTAGTGTGCCACCTGAGCCCGAAGTATGGCGAGCCCCGCGAGGTGTCCCTTCGCGGGGCTCGCTGCACTCGCCACGCTTCGCTCGCCCACGTGGATAATGGAGGTATGACTTGGATAGTGGGGATATGATTGTGTTAGTGTGTGTGTGTAGTTTGTGTGTAGTGCATCATACTTACCCCTCAACGATGTCCACAGCGCCTCCGGCAGTCGGATCCCCGCACAGGCGGGCATCATGACAGTCCTCCCCGGCAGCAATGTACGCAATAAGCGTAGTGCCGCTGGGGGAGCAGGGAAACCATGTGATGCTCCCCCAGCAGCATTTCAGTGAATTACATGCATTGCTCCGGCGGCCACCATATCTCCCCCCTCCGGCCGCCCGCCCAAGCTCTGCCACTGCCCGCCAGGATGTCCCTCTCTGCCCACCCGCAGAAACTCCGGCGCTGGCCACCGGGATGTCCCCCGCCGGCCACCCTAAGCAGTAAGTCACATACAGTATTAGCCGGGCGCCCGTCAGTGGCTACGTTGTCAGCGTAGCCGGGTGCCCAGCAAATACATCAGTACCACAAATAATTACTGGCTGAGTAAGTTACATGGTCAGAGGAATTATTGTATGGTTGGATGGAGACCACATCTGGTGGACACTTCGTCCCTCCCTTATTGGTTGGGTATAGGAGACGGATGCCAGCAGCTGTTTATGCAATTGACCCATCACGCTTTTTATGTTTAATCTGAGGAAGGGGCTGGAGGGGAGGAGCTTATGTACCGCTCTCATTAAGTGCTGACTACCTTTATCTACATCTCTATCTGCTTCTCTCACAGACAGTGATCAGCGCTGGGCCTTACCCACTTACACTACCTATAACGACTATTATAAAACTGGCACTTGTTAATATTAAACATGATTTACAGAAATCATTTTTAAAACTGATGGGATAACTAGTCTGTTAAATTAATAAAAATAAACAGCAGAAATATCTCCTTTACTGTCAGCAAGAAAAACGCTGCTGCTGGCGGAGAGAGGGAGTCACACTGCAGGGGGGGACAGATTATAGGAGAGAGTCACGCTGCAGTGGGGACAGAATATAGGAGGGATTCACGTTGCTGGGGGATAGGCTGCAGGAGGGAGTCACGCTGCGGGTGGACAGTCTATAGGAGGGAGTCACGCTGTGGGGGGTGACAGACTGCAGGGGGGAGCCACGCTGCAGTGGGGACAGATTATAGGAGGGAGTCATGCTGCGGGGGGATAGACTTCAGGAGGGAGTCACACTGCAGGGGGGGTGAGAACGGTGCATGGGGGAGTCATGCTGCAGGGGGGGGGGGGCAGAAAGTGAGTCGCGGTGGTGAGACCAGTGCATGGATTTGTCATGCCGGGGGGGGGGACAGACTGAGGGAGCAGGGGATCCAGCACAACACAGTTATCTTGGTATACCTGTACTGCTAAATAAAAGTGTCACTGGATTTAACAATAAGGGACAGTAGATATCATTGAATTAGATTTGGATGCATGTAACTGAGCATTTTGTACATAAATTCATGGAGATGTATTTTGTAATATAAGTAGTAGACACAGAGGCCTCAGCACCTAGCTCCCATACTACAGCTACCAAACTACATTCAGTGCCTGTATAACCACCGTGTGTGTGTATGTATCACTTACTTCTTCGGTCTGCATCTGCTTGTGGGTCTTCTCTCTTCTTTCTTACCGCGCTGGTCTCCTCTGAGCAGGGTGATGTCCTCCTGCAGATCTTCTTTCTCCTTGTGGCCGCCTTCCTCCTCGTCGCCGTCCTTTTCTGCATGCCAAAACTCCACTTGGCCTTCCACCGCATGGCCAAACTCCACCTGGTCATCCTCCGCATCGCCATGCTCCACATCGCTATCTTCGTAGCCGTCCTCTTCATCTCTTCTCTCTGCAAAGCCGTCCTCCTGCACGTAGCAATCTTGCCTGTAGCTCTCCTCCACATCTCTAGCTACCAACTGTCATCTGCCTACCAACTGCCACTTTTGCAGCAGAGGGTGGAAAGTAAACAGCTTGGTTGCCATAACAACATTCAAAGCAGCAAGTGCTGTGCTGTGGCATTACCCAGTTATATCTGTGCACTACATACAAGTTGTATATGTTATATCAATTGGGGGGAATGTGTGATATTAGCATTGGATTTAATAGTGATTTCCTAAATGATGGTGGGGGGACATTTTTATAAGCAGACTGATTAGAATACAATTTATATATATTGAGGTACATATTTGGGGTACTTGTGTATTATCCACTAATACCACTAATTAAGGTATGCGATGGACCCGATTTCAGACTTTTTCAGGGCTGAGTATTTTAAAATCGGGTCACATCGCATAATCAGCACTGACGGCATGGGACTCATACAGGAGGGGGGGAGTGGGTTGCGGCGGCTTTGGGCCGTGGGAACGCCCAGCATTTCACGGACGTTCCCGGGGTTTCCGGTAGCAGGTGGCTGACATCACATGATGTTAAGGGTCCCATACATCAGCAATTAATTGTGACAATTTTTTAGATATGGAGATGATTGCCACAATTAATATTAGATGTCTGGGCTCCCGTTTTTGGCAATCCCAATCAAAATCGCCAATCAATTGCTTAATCAGGTGTTTAAACATGTTTAATAATCTGGTATTATCTGCAGATGTTTTTTATATGTGTGGGCATTCCCAATTCATCTTCTTCATCTATTTACATTATGAACAGCTGAAATGACAATCGATTGGGCAATTTCCAGATATGAAGATGCAATCTTTAGATGGAAAAATCTGCCGATCACTGAAATAAATCTGTAATGTGTGGGCAAAGTCAGATAGATTGTAAAATCCATTTATCTGGCCAAAAAATCCCTGGATCTGGAAATCCATTAATTGTGATTGCTGATGAATGGGGCCCATTATTAGCCGCTCGCCCTGTCTTCAGCCGGAAGCCCTTAAATATAACTCAGTCTCCACTGACTTATATGTGTGAGCCCTGCAGAAATCATTAGATGGTCACCAACCATCGAATGATTTCTCCAGCAGCGGGACATGTAAGGGGATGTGTTTTCATACCATGGTTGCAAAGGGGATACGGCGGCGGGAGGTCAGCGATTCGTGGGGGCGGGCAAACTGGCACTCGATAAGCTGCGAGCTTTGCAATTTACTGAGTTAACCAGAATCAGGCCCATAGTGTACTGATGTACTGCGGAGTATAGGGGATATGTATAGGGGGTATATAGTGTAGTGATGTAGTACAGAGTATAGGGTTTATATAGTTTAGTGATGTAGTAGGTAGTATAGGGGTATATAGTGTAATGATGTACTGCAGAGTATAAGGGTTGTATAGTGTTGTTATGTGGTGTGAAGTATAGGGGTTATATAATATAGTTTAGTGATGTAGTGCGGAGTATGAGGGGAATATAGTGTATTGATGTTGTGAGGAGTATAGGGGTTATATAGAGTAGTGATGTAGTGTGAAGTATAGGGGGTATATAGTGTAGTGATGTAGTGTGAATTATAGGGAGTATATAGTGTAGTGCAGAGTATATGGGGTATATAGTGTAGTGCTGTAGTACGGAGTATAGGGTTTATATAGTTTAGTGATGTAGGGGGAAATTTACTAAAGGAAATTTTTTTAAAAAATAGGTGTATTTGTATCCAGAAATACAGTTATTTTTGACATTTACTATCCCGAAAATACGGCAATTCGTAGTCGTATTGATGTGCTATCAATACGAATACGAATTGCCGTATTTTCGGCATAGTAAATGTCAAAAATAAGTGTATTTCTGGATACAAATACACCTATTTTTTTACAAATTTCCTTTAGTAAATTTCCCCCCCGTAGTATGTAGTATTGGGGTATATAGTGTAGTATATATAATATATGTAGTGATGTACTGCGGAGTATAAGGGTTGTATAGTGTAGTAATGTAGTGTGAAGTTTAGGGGGTAGATATTATAGTTCAGTGATGTAGTGCGGAGTATGAGGGGTATATAGTGTATTGATGTTATGAGGAGTATAGGGGTTATATAGAGTAGTAATGTAGTGTGAAGTATAGGGGCATATAGTGTAGTGATGTAGTGCGGAGTATGAGGGGTATATATAGTGTATTGATAATGTGAGGAGTATAGGGGTTATATAGAGTAGTAATGTAGTGTGAAGTATAGGGGATATATAGTGCAGTGATGTAGTGCGGAGTATGAGGGGTATATAGTATAGTGAGGTACTATGGAGTATAGGGGTTATCTAGAGTAGTGATGTAGTGTGAAGTATAAGGGGTATACAGTGTAGTGATGTATTGCAGACCTTAGGGGGTATATAGTATAGTGAGGTACTGTGGAGTATAGGGGTTATCTAGAGTAGTGATGTCGTGTGAAGTATAGGGGGTATATAGTGTAGTGATGTAGTGCGGAGTATGAGGGGTATATAGTATAGTGAGGTACTGTGGAGTATAGGGGTTATCTAGAGTAGTGATGTAGTGTGAAGTATATGAGGATATATAGTTTAGTGATGTAGTGCTAAGTATAGGGGGTATATAGTTCATTGATGTAATGCGAAGTATAGGGGTTATATAGTGTAGTGATGTAGTGCTAAGTATAGGGGGTATATAGTGTAGTGATGTAGTGATAAGTATAGGGGGTATATAGTGTAGGGGTATAGGTCCATAATTGCTGACGCTGAAAATTTGTAGACCAAGCCTGAATCAGGTCCATAGTGTAGTGATTAGGTGCTGTATATATGGCTTATATGGGACCTTATTCTGGTCCACTTGCTCCCCCGCACGTTCACACGCGTGAGCAATTTTTGCATAATGCGCATGTGCATATGCTAGGTGTGAAGAGTATAGGGGGTATATAGTGTAGTGATGTTACGCAAAACATCCATTCGCAGCTGTGCGGGTGAATTCGTCGAACGAAGGGGGGGGGGGGGGGTTAATCCACAGGTTATACAGGGCCAGATGGAGCTGCAGCTCCAGGCCTACACATAAAGTAGGCCCATCATCATGGCACCATGATGATCACGAGCTGGGCACAGTGTGGGCCATAAATCATGTTTGTATTTTGATGTGTTTAGCAAGAAATTGGTTCTTATAGTGTATGGGTTCTACATTGCATTGGCCTCACCTCCTCCACTTCTCATAATAGGCCCTTGTACATTATCAGCAGAGCCGTGAGTAGAGTGGCCAATGATTTGGCCCCAATATTGCCCAATATTTCGGGATTAGACTACTCTAATGCTGGGCAGCGTCTGAGCACTTGCTCAGACGCTGCCCAGCTGCTCCGAGTCCTGTGCCGGCTGTGCAGCTCAGATGCGCAGCGTGATGTGGTCAGAGGTCATGCTGGGCGTCACACTGTGCAGCCAACCGAACACGCCCCCCCGCACCGCCGCCGCTTTCTACAACTGGAGGCTCTTCGCTGAACGGAGGACTTTGGTGTTTATTTGTGTAATCCCGAATTGGATCTGGACTTCTTTTACCGACCGCAGAGAACTTTGGATGACGGATTCCGGACCATCATCCTTTGTATTTCAAGCGCTCTTGAGAACTGATTCAATTCAGATTCTCCATTCCATCCGGTACTTAGCCATTTTCTTTTCTTGTACTATCACATCACATGTTTGTCGTATATCAATAAAAGTGGTATTGCACCATACTGTATGTATTTTTTCTACATTTATTTTGGTGTCTCATCCGGACCTAGATAAATGATCTATGGTTGTGAGGATTGGTGTTCCACTATCCAAATAAGCAGTCGATTTTGAAGAAGAGGAGACACTATTGGGACAAGAGGAACGTATGGTTATATATATCTGTATATGCTAGCCAGTATTTGGAGAAGTGGACCGTTCCTATATATCTAGGGACGTATTTTACATTCACAAGGGCGCCGGTGGAGGGAACATGCCATCTTTTGTCACTTTACATGACGATGTGGAGTGGGGGGGGGGGGGGGGGCGGTGGGGGGGGGTCGGTTCTGGCAGGCACTGTGGCACTGTGTAATAGGGCAGGCACTCTCTGTAATAAGGAGGTCACTGTGACACTTTCTGTAATAGTGCGGACACTGCAATATTCTGTAAGAAGGCAGGCACTGCGACATTGTCTGAAAGAAGGCAGGCACTGTGACACTTTCTGTAATAAGACGGGCACTGCGTCACTCTCTGTAAGAAGGGGGGCACTGCGACACACTCTGTAAGAAGGCAGGCACTGCATCACTACATAAAAAGGCAGGCACTATAAAACTTTATTTATTCATAAACAGTTTCTTATATAGCGCATACATATTGAGCATCACTTTGGCACTGTGATACTCTGTAATAAGGCGGGCACTGCGACACTCTCTGTAACACTGTGTAATAAGGCGGGCACTGCAAAATTCTCTGTAATAAGGTTGGCACTTTGACACTCTCTGTAATAAGGTGGGCACTGGGACACTCTCTGTAATAAGGTAGGCAATGCACCACTCTCGGTGTAATAAGGAGGGCACTGTGACACTATTTAATAAGGAGGGCACTCTGACACTGTCAACACAAAAAGGTGGGCACTGCGACACTTTCTGTAATAATGCAGGCACTCCGACACTGTAATAAGGAGGGCACTGTGACACTATTTAAGTATGCGGGCACTGAGACTCTTACTGTCATAATGCGGGAACTGCGACACTCTGTAATAATGCGGGCACTACGACACTCTATGTAATAAGGTGGGCACTTCAACACTCTGTGTAGTAAGGCGGGAACTGCAACACTTTGTGTAATAAGGTGGACACTGCGACATTCTCTGTGTAATAAGGTGGGCACTGCAACACTCTCTGTGTAAAAAGGTGGGCACGGTACCACTCTGTGTAATAAGGAGGGCACTGTACCACTCTCTGAGTAATAAGGAGGGCACTGTGACAATCTGTTTTAATTTGAGCTCTGCTAGACTCTCTATGTAATAAGGTGGGCACTGGGACACTCTCTGTAATAAGGTGAGCACTGGGACACTGTCTATTAAGTAAGGCACTGCGACATGGTCAACATAAAAAGGCGGGCACTGCAAAACTTTCTGTAATAATGCGGGCACTGCGACACTCTGTGATAAGGAGGGCACTGCGACACTTACTGTAATATTGCGGGCACTACGACACTAATAAGGAGGGCACTGTGATACTGTTTAAGTATGCGGGCACTGTGACACTGTAATAAGGTGGGCACTTCAACACTATCTGTGTAATAAGACGGGTACTGCAACACTCTAATAAGGTGGGCACTGTGACATTCTCTGTGTAAAAAGGTGGGCACTTTGACACTCTCTCTGTAACAAGGTGGGCACTGTACCACTCTCTGTAGTAGTAGTAGTAGCACGCTTATTTATAAGGTGCCACAAAGTGTCCACAGCGCCGTACATAGCAAACAAAAACACAAATGATAAGGTAACGTACAGGCTGCGTTGATAAAATACAGCATAAATAGGGGTATAGCTGGTAGAACTAAAATCAGCATCAGTTCTGAATTAGGTGTCGAAATTGTCGAGAAGACTGAAGATGAAGTAGAGGAAGGGAAGAACCGGGCAGGAGCACTGGTGAGGTAAAGAGGTAGGGTGAGTACGTGAGGAAGGAGGGCCCTACTCATAAGAGTTAACATACTAAAAGGAGGTGGGTGGACAAACGAAAAACAATAGGATAAGTAGGAACGGATGGGAAGGAGGCAGGATTGGAGGATCAAAAGAGGTTAGGAGGAGGGAAAGGCTAGTCGAAAAAAGTGGGTTTTGAGGGAGCGCTTGAAGAAGGTAAGGGAATCAGAGAGCC
Organism: Crinia signifera; assembly: GCF_055691185.1. NCBI lineage: Eukaryota > Metazoa > Chordata > Amphibia > Anura > Myobatrachidae > Crinia > Crinia signifera. The sequence goes on from NC_139217.1 coordinate 153,178,164, forward strand.
TGATGGGTGGCAGGAGGTTGTTCCAGTGCAGCGGGGGCAGCGCGAGAGAAGTTTTGGACACGGGAGTGGGAGGAGGTGATTAGGTGAGAGGTCAGTCGGAGGTCAGCGGCGGAGCGGAGAGGACGGGAGTGAGTGTGGACAGAGATCAGTGAAGAGAGGTAAAGAGCGGTGGAGGAGGAGAGAGCTTTGTAGGTGGTGGTGAGGATTTTAAAGAGAACTCGGAAAGGAATGGGGAGCCAGTGAAGAGATAGACAGAGGGGGGAGGTGGAGGTAGAGCGGCGGGAGAGGAAGATGAGCCTAGCAGCATCGTTAAGAATGGATTGGAGAGGTGCAAGGCGGGTGAGAGGTAGCCCAGAGAGAAGGATGTTGCTGTAGTCAAGGCAGGAGATGACAAGAGAGTGAATGAGAATTTTGGTTGCGCCAGTGGAGAGGAATGGTCTGATGCGCGAGATGTTGTGTAGGTGAAAGCGGCAAGACTGTGAGAGAGCACGAATGTGGGGGGTGAAAGAGCGGGAGGAGTCAATGATGACAACGAGGCAGCGCGTTTGGTCGATGGAGGTGATCTTGGTTTCACCAATGCTGATGGAGATAGTGGGAGAAGAGGGGATGTTCAGGGGATGGAAGATTAGAAGTTCAGTTTTAGCCATGTTTAGTTTCAGGAAGCGTTGGGTCATCCGGGCTGAGATGGCCGTGAGGCATTCGGAGACCTTGGACAGGAGTGATGGGGATAGGTCGGAGGAGGAGAGATAGATTAGGGTATCATCAGCATAAAGGTGGTAATGGAAACCATAAGAGCTGATGAGGGTGCCCAGAGAGGTGGTGTAGAGGGAGAAGAGGAGAGGGCCAAGGACTGACCCTTGGGGAACACCGACTGGCTGCGGGGTAGTAGGAGAGGAGGAACTCGGAGTGGAGACGGAGAAGGAGCGATCGGAGAGGTATGAGGTGAACCAGGAGAAGACCGTGCCAGTGATGCCAAAGGAGGGGAGGGTGTTAAACAGGAGAGGGTGGTCAACAGTGTCAAAGGCAGCCGATAGATCAAGATGGATGAGGATAGAGAAGAGGCCTTTGGATTTAGACGATAGTAGATCGTTAGTGACTTTGGTCAGGGCAGTTTCAGTGGAATGTAAAGGGCGGAACCCAGAATGGAGGGGGTCTAGAATGGAGTTAGCAGTAAGGTGGCTTAGGAGACCATTATAGGTCAGACATTCTAGGAGCTTGGAGGCAAAAGGTAGGAGGGAGATGGGCCTGTAGTTGGATGGAGAGTTGGGGTCCAGATTTTTTTTTTTGAGAATTGGGGAGACAAGAGCGTGTTTGAAGGAGGAAGGGAAGGTCCCAGAGGAAAGGGAAAGATTAAAGAGGTGAGCCAGGTGAGAGCAGACTGAGGGACGGAGACGACGGATAATATTGGAGGGGATAGGATCGAGCGAGCAGGTGGAGGGAGAAGCGGATTGAAGGATAGAGTGGACTTCAGCAGCAGTGGTGGGGTAAAATGAGGACAGGGGTGGGAAGGAGTGGAGTGGGGATGTAGGAGGGGAGGAGGGAGAGGGTGAGGTCATGGCAGCAGCGATGGCACTCCTAAGAGAGGAGATTTTGAAAAGTAGGTAGCAAAATCAGCGGCTACGATGGAGGATGGAAGAGCTGGAGGAGGGGGGGGGGAGAGCAAGGAGTTGAAGGTGGCGAAGAGCCTGCGGGGGTTGGATGATTGGGAAAGGATGAAGGTCTTAAAGTAGGATTCCATGGACAGAGCAAGGGCAGAGCTGAAGGAGGAAAGAATGAATTTGAAATGGAGATAATCCGCGAGGGAGCGTGATTTCTTACAGAAGCGCTCAGCAGTGCGAGAGCACTATTTAAGGAATCGGGTGATAGCGAGTGCCACAGTTGGGGGTTGGAGCATCGAAGGAGGATAGAGGAGGGAGGGCAGGCAGAGTTCAATGCCGAAGATAGCGTGTCATTATAGAGGGAGGCGGCGAGGTTTGGGCAGGACATGACGGCGATTGGGGCGAGAAGAAGACACAGCGCGTTTGAGAAGACAGCAAGATCTAGTGTGTTGACGTTATGCCGTGAGACAATGCGGGCACTGCGACACTTTGTGTAATAAGGCGGGTAATGCAACACTCTGTGTGTAGTAAGGCATGCACTGCGACATTCTCTGTGTAATAAGGTTGGCACTGCGACAGTCTCTGTGCAACAAGGCGGGCACTGCACCACTCTCTATGTAATAAGGAGGGCACTGCAACACTGTGTAATAAGGAGGGCACTACGACAATCTGTTATAATGTGGGCACTGCGACACTCTCTATATAATAATGTTGGCACTGCTGCACTCTCTATGTAAAAAGGTTGGCACTGCGACAGTCTCTGTGTAACAAGGCAGGCACTGTACCACTCTATGTAATAAGGAGGGCACTGCAACACTCTGTGTAATAAGGAGGGCACTACGACAATCTGTTATAATGTGGGCTCTGTGACACTCTATGTAATAATGTGGGCACTGCAAGACTCTTTGTAATTATTCATAAACAGTTTCTTATATAGAACATACATATTCTGCATCACTTTGGCACGGAGACACTTTGTTATAAGGTGGGCACTGCAACTCTCTGTAACACTGTGTAATAAGGCGGGCACTGCAATACTGTGTAAAAAGGTGGGCACTGCGACACTCTGTAACATCGTATAATAAGGTGGGCACTGTGACACTGTCATAAGGTGGGCACTGCAGCACTCTATGTAATAAGATGGGCACTTCAACACTGTGTAATAAGGTGGGCACTGCAACACTATGTAATAAGGTGGGCATTGCAACACTCTGTGTAATAAGGTGGGCACTGCGACATTCTCTGTGTAATAAAGTGGGCACTGCACCACTCTCTGTGTAATAAGGAGGGCACTGCGACAATCTGTGATAATGTGGGCTCTGCGACACTCTCTGTGTAATAAGGTGGGCACTGCGACACTCTGTGTAATAAGGTGGGCACTGCGACACTCTGTAATAAGGTGGGCACTACGACACTCTCTGTGTAATAAGGTGGGCACTCCGACACTCTCTATGGAATAAGGTGGGCACTGCGATACTCTGTAATAAGGTGGGCACTTTGACACTCTGTATAATAATGTGGGCTCTGCGACACTCTCTGTGAAAAAAGAAGGGCACTGCGACACTGCATAATAAAGCGGGCACTGCTACAATCTCTAATAATGTGGGCACTGCAACACTGTAATAATGTGGGCTCTGCGACACACTGTGTAAAAAGGTGGGCACTACGACACTCTGTGTAATAAGGTGTGAACTGCAACACTGTGTAATAAGGTGGGCACTGCGACACTATGTGTAATAATGTGGGTTCTGCAACACGCTGTGTGTAATAAGGCAGGCACTGCGACATTCTCTGTGTAATAAGGTTGGCACTGCAACAGTCTCTGTGTAACAAGGCGGGCACTGCACCACTCTCTGTGTAATAAGGAGAGCACTAAGACAATCTGTTATAATGTTGGCTCTGCGACACTCTCTATGTAATAATGTGGGCACTGCGACACTCTCTATGTAAAAAGGCATGAACTGCAACACTCTTTGCAATTATTTATTCATAAACAGTTTCTTATATAGCGCATACATATTCTGCATCGCTTTGGCACTGAGACACTTTGTAATAAGGTGTGCACTGCAACACTCTCTAACACTGTGTAATAAGGCGGGCACTGCAATACTGTGTAATAAGGTGGGCACTGCGACACTGTAAGAAGGTGGGCACTGTGACACTCTCTGTAACATCGTGTAATAAGGTGGGCACTGCAACTCTGTATAATAAGATGGGCACTTTAACACTCTCTGTGTAATAAGGTGGGCACTGTAACACTTTGTGTAATAAGGTGGGCACTGCGACATTCTTTGTGTAATAAGGTGGGCACTGCACCATTCTGTGTGTAATAAGGAGGGCACTGTGACAATCTGTGATAATGTGGGCTCTGCAACACTCTCTGTAATAAGGTGGGCACTGCGACTCTATGTAATAAGGTGGGCACTGCGACACCCTGTGTAATAAGGTGGGCACTACAACACTTTCTGTGTAATAAGGTGGGCACTACGACACTCTCTGTGTAATAAGGTGGGCACTACGACACTGTGTAATAAGGTGGGCACTGCAACAATATGTGTAATAATGTGGGTTCTGCGGCGCTCTCTGTGTAACAAGGCGGGCACTGCACCACTCTCTATGTAATAAGGAGGGCACTGCGACACTATGTAATAAGGAGGGCACTGTGACAATCTGTTATAATGTAGGCTCTGCGACACTCTCTATGTAATAATGTGGGCTCTGCGACACTCTCTATGTAATAAGGTGGGCACTGCAACACTATGTAATTATTTATTCATAAACAGTTTCTTATATAGCGCATAGATATTTTGCATAGCTTTGGCACTGAGAAACAACAACAAGCAACAAGGCGGGCACTGCACCACTCTCTATGTAATAAGGAGGGCACTGCAACACTCTGTGTAATAAGGAGGGCACTACGACAATCTGTTATAATGTGGGCACTGCAACACTCTCTATATAATAATGTTGGCACTGCGGCACTCTCTATGTAAAAAGGTTGGCACTGCGACAGTCTCTGTGTAACAAGGCGGGCACTGCACCACTCTCTGTGTAATAAGGAAAGCACTAAGACAATCTGTTATAATGTTGGCTCTGCGACACTCTCTATGTAATAATGTGGGCACTGCGACACTCTCTATGTAAAAAGGCATGAACTGCAACACTCTTTGTAATTATTTATTCATAAACAGTTTCTTATATAGCACATACATATTCTGCTTCGCTTTGGCACTGAGACACTTTGTAATAAGGTGTGCACTGCAACACTCTCTCTAACACTGTGTAATAATGCGGGCACTGCAATACTGTGTAATAAGGTGGGCACTGCGACACTGTAAGAAGGTGGGCACTGTGACACTCTCTGTAACATCGTGTAATAAGGTGGGCACTGCAACTTTGTATAATAAGATGGGCACTTCAACACTCTCTGTGTAATAAGGTGGGCACTGCAACACTTTGTGTAATAAGGTGGGCACTGCGACAGTCTTTGTGTAATAAGGTGGGCACTGCACCATTCTGTGTGTAATAAGGAGGGCACTGTGACAATCTGTGATAATGTGGGCTCTGCAACACTCTCTGTAATAAGGTGGGCACTGCGACTCTATGTAATAAGGTAGGCACTGCGACACCCTGTGTAATAAGGTGGGCACTACAACACTTTCTGTGTAATAAGGTGGGCACTACGACACTCTCTGTGTAGTATGGTGGGCACTGCGACACTGTGTAATAAGGTGGGCACTGCAACAATATGTGTAATAATGTGGGTTCTGCGGCGCTCTCTGTGTAACAAGGCGGGCACTGCACCACTCTCTATGTAATAAGGAGGGCACTGCGACACTGTGTAATAAGGAGGGCACTGTGACAATCTGTTATAATGTAGGCTCTGCGACACTCTCTATGTAATAATGTGGGCTCTGTGACACTCTCTATGTAATAAGGTGGGCACTGCAACACTATGTAATTATTTATTCATAAACAGTTTCTTATATAGCGCATAGATATTTTGCATAGCTTTGGCACTGAGAAACAACAACAAGCAACAAGGCGGGCACTGCACCACTCTCTATGTAATAAGGAGGGCACTGCAACACTCTGTGTAATAAGGAGGGCACTACGACAATCTGTTATAATGTGGGCACTGCAACACTCTCTATATAATAATGTTGGCACTGCGGCACTCTCTATGTAAAAAGGTTGGCACTGCGACAGTCTCTGTGTAACAAGGCAGGCACTGTACCACTCTATGTAATAAGGAGGGCACTGCAACACTCTGTGTAATAAGGAGGACACTACGACAATCTGTTATAATGTGGGCTCTGCAACACTCTATGTAATAATGTGGGCACTGCAACACTCTTTGTAATTATTTATAAACAGTTTCTTATATAGAACATACATATTCTACATCACTTTGGCACGGAGACACTTTGTTATAAGGTGGGCACTGCAACTCTCTGTAACACTGTCTAATAAGGCGGGCACTGCAATACTGTGTAATAAGGTGGGCACTGCGACACTGTGTAATAGGGTGAGCACTGCGACACTCTGTAACATCGTATAATAAGGTGGGCACTGTGACACTGTCATAAGGTGGGCACTGCAGCACTCTATGTAATAAGACGGACACTTCAACACTGTGTAATAAGGTGGGCACTGCAACACTATGTAATAAGGTGGGCATTGCAACACTCTGTGTAATAAGGTGGGCACAGCGACATTCTCTGTGTAATAAAGTGGGCACTGCACCACTCTCTGTGTAATGAGGGCACTGCGACAATCTGTGATAATGTGGGCTCTGCGACACTCTCTGTGTAATAAGGTGGGCACTGCGACACTCTGTGTAATAAGGTGGGCACTGCGACACTGTAATAAGGTGGGCACTACGACACTCTCTGTGTAATAAGGTGGGCACTCCGACACTCTCTATGGAATAAGGTGAGCACTGCGATACTCTGTAATAAGGTGGGCACTTTGGCACTCTGTATAATAATGTGGGCTCTGCGACACTCTCTGTGAAAAAAGAAGGGCACTGCGACACTGCATAATAAAGCTGGCACTGCTACACTCTCTGTGTAATAAGGTGGGCACTGCAACACTGTAATAATGTGGGCTCTGCGACACACTGTGTAAAAAGGTGGGCACTACGACACTCTGTAATAAGGTGTGAACTGCAACACTGTGTAATAAGGTGGGCACTGCGACACTATGTGTAATAATGTGGGTTCTGCAACACTCTGTGTGTAATAAGGCAGGCACTGCGACATTCTCTGTGTAATAAGGTTGGCACTGCAACAGTCTCTGTGTAACAAGGCGTGCACTGCACCACTCTCTGTGTAATAAGGAGAGCACTAAGACAATCTGTTATAATGTTGGCTCTGCGACACTCTCTATGTAATAATGTGGGCACTGCGACACTCTCTATGTAAAAAGGCATGAACTGCAACACTCTTTGTAATTATTTATTCATAAACAGTTTCTTATATAGCACATACATATTCTGCTTCGCTTTGGCACTGAGACACTTTGTAATAAGGTGTGCACTGCAACACTCTCTCTAACACTGTGTAATAATGCGGGCACTGCAATACTGTGTAATAAGGTGGGCACTGCGACACTGTAAGAAGGTGGGCACTGTGACACTCTCTGTAACATCGTGTAATAAGGTGGGCACTGCAACTTTGTATAATAAGATGGGCACTTCAACACTCTCTGTGTAATAAGGTGGGCACTGCAACACTTTGTGTAATAAGGTGGGCACTGCGACAGTCTTTGTGTAATAAGGTGGGCACTGCACCATTCTGTGTGTAATAAGGAGGGCACTGTGACAATCTGTGATAATGTGGGCTCTGCAACACTCTCTGTAATAAGGTGGGCACTGCGACTCTATGTAATAAGGTAGGCACTGCGACACCCTGTGTAATAAGGTGGGCACTACAACACTTTCTGTGTAATAAGGTGGGCACTACAACACTCTCTGTGTAGTATGGTGGGCACTGCGACACTGTGTAATAAGGTGGGCACTGCAACAATATGTGTAATAATGTGGGTTCTGCGGCGCTCTCTGTGTAACAAGGCGGGCACTGCACCACTCTCTATGTAATAAGGAGGGCACTGCGACACTGTGTAATAAGGAGGGCACTGTGACAATCTGTTATAATGTGGGCTCTGCGACACTCTCTATGTAATAAGGTGGGCACTGCAACACTATGTAATTATTTATTCATAAACAGTTTCTTATATAGCGCATAGATATTTTGCATAGCTTTGGCACTGAGAAACTTTGTAATAAAGTGGGCACTGCAACACTCTTGTAACACTGTGTAATAAGGCGGGCACTGCAATACTGTGTAATAAGGTGGGCACTGGGACACTCTCTGTAATAAGGTGGGCACTGGGACATTCTGTAATAAGGTGGACACTGGGACACTGTAATAAGAAGGGCATTGTGGCACTGTTTAAGTATGCCTGCACTGCAACGCTCTGTAATAAGACGGGTACTGTAACACTCTGTAATAAGGCAGGCACTGCAACATTCTCTGTGTAATAAGGTTGTCACTGTGACACTGTGTAATAAGGATGACACTACGACAATCTGTTATAATGTGGGCTCTGCGACACTCTCTATGTAATAATGTGGGCATTGCAAAACTCTCTATGTAATAAGGTGGGCACTGCAACACTCTCTATGTAATAAGGTGGGCACTGCAACACTCTTTGTATTATTTATTCATAAACAGTTTCTTATATAGCGCATACATATTCTGCATCGCTTTGGCACTGAGACACTTTGTAATAAGTTGGGCATTGCAACACTCTCTGTAACACTGTGTAATAAGGCGGGCACTGCAATACTGTGTAATAAGGTGGGCACTGCGACACTGTGTAATAAGGTGGGCACTGCGACAGTCTCTGTAACATTGTGTAATAAGGTGGGCATTGTGACACTGTCATAAGGTGGGCACTGCAACACTCTGTGTAATAAGATGGGCACTTCAACACTCTCTGTGTAATAAGGTGGGCATTGCAACATTCTGTGTAATATGGTGGGCACTGCAACATTCTCTGTGTAATAAGGTGGGCAATGCACCACTCTCTGTGTAATAAGGAGGGCACTGCGACGCTCTGTGTAATAAGGAGGGCACTGTGACACTGTTTAAGTATGCGTGCACTGCGACACTGTGTAATAAGGCGGGTAATGCATTAGTCTGTGTGTAATAAGGCAGGCACTGCAACATTCTCTGTCTAATAAGGTTGGCACTATGACATTCTCTGTGTATTAAGGTGGGCACTGGGACACTCTCTGTAATAAGGTGGGCACTGCGACAATCTGTTATAATGTGGGCTCTGCAATACTCTCTGTGTAATAAGACACTGCGACACTCTCTATGTAATAAGGTGGGCACTGCAATACTCTTTGTAATTATTTATTCATAAACAGTTTCTTATATAGCGCATACATATTCTGCATCGCTTTGGCACTGAGACACTTTGTAATAAGTTGGGCACTGCAACACTCTCTGTAACACTGTGTAATAAGGCGGGCACTGCAATACTGTGTAATAAGGTGGGCACTGCCACACTTTGTAATAAGGTGGGCACTGCAACACTCTCTGTAACATTGTGTAATAAGGTGGGCACTGTGACACTGTCATAAGATGGGCACTTCAACACTTTCTGTGTAATAAGGTGGGCACTGCAACACTGTAATAAGGTGGGCATTGCAACACTGTGTAATAAGGTGGGCACTGCGACACTCTCTGTGTAATAAGGTGGGCACTGCACCACTCTCTGTGTAATAAGGAGGGCACTGCGACAATCTGTGATAATGTAGGCTCTGCGACACTCTCTGTGTAATAAGGTGGGCACTGCGACACTCTGTGTAATAAGGTGGGCACTGCGACACTCTCTGTGTAATAAGGTGGGCACTGCAACACTCTGTAATAAGGTGGGCATTGCAACACTGTTTAATAAGGTGGGCACTGCGACACTCTCTGTGTAATAAGGTGGGCACTGCAACACTCTCTGTGTAATAATGTGGGCTCTGCGACACTGTGTAATAATGTGGGCACTGCAACACTCTGTAATAAGGTGGGCATTGCAACACTGTGTAATAAGGTGGGCACTATGACACTCTCTGTGTAATAAGGTGGGCACTGCAACACTGTGTAATAAGGTGGGCACTGCGACACTGTGTAATAATGTGGGTTTTGCGACACTCTCTGTGTAATAAGGCGGGCACTGCACCACTCTCTATGTAATAAGGAGGGCACTACGATACTCTCTATGTAAATACATACAATCACATAGAAATAAAACTAAAAAATATTGATAAAAAGCACTGAACATCCTAAAGTAAGAAAGGTGCATATGGCAAAATAACGGATGGATCTGGATCAGACTTGGTAAGGGAAACGGGTGAGGGTGAATGTCCTGTCACAGCTGTAGTTAAGCGTGGCTTGGTGCTGGATTATAGTAATGTCAGAGACACCCAAATTGGGCTGATAATTACCCAAAGCCACTAGAGGATTTCCATCTCATGGGATCACATTGCATAAAATGTCCTCAAAGTTGTACGGCTGTATGACCAGTGTGTAGATTTGTAATCCAAGTGGTATTGCTGATGGCTAGTTGTATTGCTTGTGCTCCCGATGTTTGGAGACAACCAAATGTATAGATGAAACCAGCAGCTGGAGAGAGTCCCAGTTCGCTTAAAGAAGATTGAAGTGTAAAGTCTGGTCCATACAGGGATGGGGGAAGGGGGGGGAAGGGGGGGGGGGGGTTGTTTCGGTACTCTTTACTTACTACGGCGCCCGTCGCGGGCATCGCGGGTACATTAATGTATGGCCGCGACGCGACCGACGCGATGCCCGCGATTTCCCATTGAAATCAATGTAAAACATGAAAATCGTGTCGGTCGCGTCGCGGCCGGCCATAAACGTACCCGCGATGCCCGCGACGCGATGCTCCCGATTTCCCATAGGAAGCAATGTTAAAAGGCGCGATGGACCCGATTTTAGTGTTAAATGCCTCAATCCACCCGATTTGGCCATAGGAATCAATGTTAAATGGGCCACAGAGCCCATTAACCCTTAAATGTCCCCCCCAATTTTTGACGCCACCCCACGATCCACGCCAACCCGAAGCGTGGCGAGCGCAGCGAGCCCGCGTCCTCCGACCTTTTCATGCCCTACTATCCACGTCGGCGTGGTGTGAGAATAGAATAGTGTGGCGAGCGCAGCGAGCCACCGAGCCCGAAGCGTGGCGAGCGCAGCGAGCCCCGCGAGGGGACGCGGATACCTTCACAGTTATACGCGTCCCCTCGCGGGCTTCACAGGTGTCCGTGGCGACCCGGACACCTGTGAAGCCCGCGAGGGGACGCGTCTACCTGTGAAGGTATCCGCGTCCCCTCGCGGGGCTCGCTGCGCTCGCCACGCTTCGGGCTCGGTGGCTCGCTGCGCTCGCCACACTATTATATTCTCACACCACGCCGACGTGGATAGTAGGGCATGAAAAGGTCGGAGGACGCGTACCGCCGCCCCTCGCGGGCTCGCTGCGCTCGCCACGCTTCGGGTTGGCGTGGATCGTGGGGTGGCGTCAAAAATTGGGGGGGACATTTAAGGGTTAATTGGGCCTAATTCAGGGTTAATATGGCCAAATCGGGTCAATTGAGCCATTTAACAGTGAAATCGCGGTCAATCAGCCTTTTTAACATTGTTCCCTATGGGAAAATCGCGGTGATCGCGGGCATCGCGGGCATCGCAACCATCCAATTTTACCCGCGATGCCCGCGATGACCGCGATCACCGCGATTTTTACCCACGATGACCGCGATTTTGATCGTTGGCGCCCTTCTAGGTAAAGAGTACCGTTGTTTCCTACATGGGACTGACAACTCCATTATTATGTGGCAGCTATTAACAAGGCACCCCTGGTAGCGCCTGCTAGTGCACCATAGGGAGCACATCCCCCTTCCTACAGTAATCTGACTGCCTGTTATACTTTACATACTTTTTTTTATCCTATCAAAGGGAGTGGGAGTGTGAGCAGGTCCATGTGATGTCATGACATCATGCGGTAGTCCCACAATACTCCTCTATGAATGGTTTGGATGGCCAGGATATTTTTATGGGGCCCCCCTGGGACCTGCTGGGCCCTAGGCAGGTGCCTACATTGCCTTGTGGAAAATCCGCCTCTGAACCAGAGGGGTTCTGTTGGGTAATATCTAGCTTCCTTTAATCCAGGAATATCTGGGAGGCTCCTGTAATTGGTTCTTACTGACTGTGTACAGGTAGCAGAGAGAGCTGTTGGCATGATTCATGTGGCCCACACATACACCCACAACACATTAGCCATCATAGAAGGGTGCACGTATGCCTTTATTATTACAGTGTCATTAAGTAACTACAATGTAACAGTACTCCTTACAGAAGTGTAGGTGTAGCAGTATAGGAGATGTAAGACTACGGAGGGGAGGGAGGTGTTAGGCACTAAAGGGGGTAACGGTTTGGCTTTGATGGGGAGGCAGGGGTTTAGGCTGCAGGCAGGGCCGGCGCTCACCTGCTCCAGGGGGGCTGATGCGGCTGCCGCCGCTATGCTCCGTTGGGGGGATGATGCAACCGCAGCATCTCACTCCACGGGGGGAGTTAGAGATGCAGCCCCGAATGGGCTCGAGAGATGTGGCTGCGGCCCCTATCTATAAGTGGGCTCCAGGGGTGGCGGTGTGGCTCACTCACCTGCTCCCAGGTGCTTTCCTCCTGCTCTCCTCGGCGTCGGCGGGACATTTCCTGCTGCTGCTCCTCCTGCAGCTCATTACCGCCCTCCAGTGGCCGGCTCCCTAGGCAAATGCCTTAAGCTGCCTAGTGGTGGCGCCGGCCCTGGCTGCAGGTAGGGCAGGTTGTGGGGGTTAGAATATGTACCACCCAGTTGTCAGGACTCTGCACATCAGGATGCCACTGTCGGTCCTCTGACTGCCAACATACCAAGCGCTGGGATGCTTGTACCATCCCAAATGAAGCCATGGATATAGGATTGGCCAAGCCAAGTTAGGGGCTCATCCACAATTGGCACACTATAGTATTCTCCCTCCATGTCCTGGTGTATAGTAGGGTATGGTATACCGCCTGGTTTGTACAAAAAAGGTGAAAAACTCATGTTGATCTGTTGACCTTCCCATTGTCGTCCTAATGCTTGTGTTGACCTGTTGACCTTCCCATTGTTGTCCTAATGCTTGTCTTGAACTGTTGACCTTCCCATTGTTGTCCTAATGCTTGTCTTGAACTGTTGACCTTCCCATTGTTGTCCTAATGCTTGTGTTGACCTGTTGACCTTCCCATTGTCGTCCTAATGCTTGTCTTGAACTGTTGACCTTCCCATTGTCGTCCTAATGCTTGTGTTGACCCTGTCGGACCTGATTTACCTTGAACTCCCCCGGCAGCTCCCCGGGAGGGCTCCATCTAACTTGGCACTTAATGGCGGGTGCTGCCGGGGGAGTTCAAGCGAAATCGGATGCTAAAAGCCCCCACGATGTGGCGCTGATGAGATTTATCTTATGCGCTTCATATAAGATCTCTGGGTTCTGATCCGCTGCATACGGGATTGCGGATTGTTGCAATCCCGGCCACAGATCCACAATCCACGGGCGTTTTCGCGGCCATGCCCCCTTTGCGCCGATCGGCAGGCGGGACATTGTTCAGCTGTCGGGCTGACCACAAACGGGCCAGGATCACGGCTGTCGGCAGGGATCGACAGCCGTGATCCTAGATTGAATACCCCCCTAAGTCTGGTTGTTGGCCAGTCCTTGGCAGTTGTCAGCCACGATTACTTGATATTTTAAATAAAATTGATACGTACAATGTCTTACTATATAACATGTTTCTGTATAGAGGCCACAATAGTGTTATAATATGTATGTTATTCACGGGTGTCATTTGTTCCTTTTTCTGCAGGGTTCTGGCTTATCCCCATGTAATACTCCTGGTGCCCATCAATGCTGTGGAATACAGAAGAGTGATGGGTGGAACGCAGATCCTGGCTACGTGGCCTGTGAACCATGAAGTGTGGCTGTTGGACTTTCAGGGGTGGGTGTCTGGTGAGAAAACGGGATAGCAGACACTGAGGGGTACTTATGGGGGTAAGTGTCTCTGATTCTCTGTTGGTCTGATATCTGCAGTTGCCATGAGAATGGGGCTACGTCCCCAAAAGCACTAGGCTATGCTGCTTGTTTGAATACAATCTGTTGTACTAGTACCTGACTGAGACGCAGCGGGCACCTGCAGCTGTTTGTGCACACACACATTAAATATTTTACTAATTGATATGAATATATTTAGTTCCTAATCATTTATTTTAATGTCGATATATGGAAATACCCCCATGAAAATCCTGCATTTGACCCTTGTGGAGTGTAGGGGGCATATAGTGTACTGATGTAGTGCGGAGTACAGGGGGCATATAGTGTACTGATGTAGTGTGGAGTATAGGGGGCATATAGTGTACTGATGTAGTGTGGAGTATAGGGGGCATGTAGTGTACTGATGTAGTGTGGAGTATAGGGGGCATGTAGTGTACTGATGTAGTGTGGAGTATAGGGGGCATATAGTGTACTGATGTAGTGCGGAGTACAGGGGGCATATAGTTTACTGATGTAGTGTGGAGTATAGGGGGCATATAGTGTACTGATGTAGTGTGGAGTATAGGGGGCATATAGTGTACTGATGTAGTGTGGAGTATAGGGGGCATATAGTGTACTGATGTAGTGTGGAGTATAGGGGGCATATAGTGTACTGATGTAGTGTGGAGTATAGGGGGCATATAGTGTACTGATGTAGTGTGGAGTATAGGGGGCATATAGTGTACTGATGTGGTGTGGAGTATAGGGGGCATATAGTGTACTGATGTAGTGCGGAGTACAGGTGGTATATAGGACCTTATTCATATCCATTGGTTCTCTGTGCATTCACATTTTCTGCGCATGCTTAGAGACACCGTATCGCCGACCATCGAATGATTTCCCCCTGCCAGCGAATGGATGAGTATGTAAATCATCCATTCGCAGGGGCTCACTGCAGACAGCACTCTGATTTCACAGCCTTGCAAGTCAATGACAACAAGGTACATAGGGGGTTATTCTGTTTGGTACGGTGGGACCGTATACGGGCGGATCTGGCTTTTTTTTTCATCTGCGCATACGTATCTTTCGCAATGCGCATGTGCGGCGACCTCACACTGCTCACGGACGGGTCTCTCCGTGCGAAAAAACCTGTCCGCAGGAGTGCGGTCATTGTGGGCGGCATGTGGGCGTTTTTATGGGAGCGGCCGGAATAATGAGGAAAACTGGCCATAAACATGGGCGTACACGGGGGTGTGCACACAAAATGCACGGTGCCACCACCTCCTCGATCGGCGAACGCACCGTGCATTTTGGCCCAAAAACAGGCGGACACCAAAGATTGCTCCTGACCACCCCTAGAGATACCGTATGAGATCAGACGCCTGGGTCTGCTAATTAACGCTGATTACAGCCCTCAAACACATTGGAAGCATATCTTTCTACACTTCAACATGTAAAGGTTGGTTTAATCTTAGCTAATATTCATTGTAATACCTGGTTATACAGTATATGTCCAGGTAGTTATTTTATAACCATCTACACCCATTCAGAAAGTGTTTTTCTCTTTCAATGGTCCTGGTGACACAGCTCAACTTTGGGATGTAGGAGGGTCCGTAGGAGCAAGGCACCTATCCTAAAGCTTTTGGAGGGTAGGCTCCTCCCCTTCTGCATCCCAGACTCCTCAGTTTGTGTTAGGTGCCCACTGGAGTGGGTGCTATTCTAAAGGTCTGCTGGAGCAGCCGAAGGATTAGAGTTAGTTAGGAGTTTTTTATTTTATTAACTTTTACACTAGCTAGGTAGGCACAGTGTGAGGATTCTCATTGAATCCTCACACTGACAGCGCAGCAGGAGCTGGCAGAAGCGCTTCCTGTCAGCTCACTGCGCACAGGGGAGACACTGTCTGGTCTCCCTGTGCAGCGCTTACAGCTTCTATTAAGAAGCTGCCTGGGCTCCGGAGCGCTCTGAAACTGGCTTCACGCTAGGTGGGGATCATGGGGGACAGGCGCTCCGTGATGGCGGCGGCCATTTTCTGCGGAGCTTACACACTGAGCTCCTGTATGAGAGGACAGCAGTGTGTTACAGGCATGTTCCAAGTGGTCCCCAGCAGAGGGGGAGACACTGGAACTTGGAGATCCTGCAGTGGGAGCGGCTGTCTGGGGGTGGTTGGCGCCAAAAGCCACGGACCCCGCAACAGCAGGGACTTGGTCTCTTCCCTCACTCTGTTTTGGCGCCATTCAGAATGCTTGCAGCGGAGCTGAGCTGGCTGACAGATCCTAGCAGTGATTGAATTTCCTGGGCATCGTTTTCCCCACTTCTGAAAGCTTCAGACAGATAAGTGACTGTGGTACATTGGCTCTGTATAAAACACCTGTACTTTGTGCACTGTGACTGTGTTACTTTTTGCATCATGTCTGAGCAACAGTCTGTGGCTTTGGGGGAGGGAGCACTTAATGCATTGTGCGCTTGTAGTTTTTGTACACTAAAATTTGTCCCTGAGCAGATGGCCAAGGGGGGCTTGTGTATTACTTGCGCTGGTGTGAGACCCATGGGCAGTGAACCCCAGAGGGTAGAGCAATCGGAGCCTGCGTGGGCCAGTGCCCTGGGCAGGTCTGTAAATGCCTTAGTGCAATTGCTGGACAGGCAGAGTGATGTGTTGGTAGCTTCCCCTAGACCTATGTCATCATCTCAGCAGTCCTCTGGCTCCTTGCCTTTGACTCAAGCAGATCCTGGTTTCTTACAGGTCATGCAAGATACCGCTAAGGGGATCAGCAGGTTTAATGATTAGTTAGACAAATTTGATGGTGATACTGTAGGGACCCCAAAAAGGTCTTATTCAGTGCCATTGCTTGTTGCTGAAGAGGAGGGAGAGTACACAGACATCCCCTGGGATCAGGGTGATGACTCTGAGGATTCCTCTGCCCCATGGGTGGAGGATTTGATTACTGCTGTTAAACAGGCTTTGGATTTGTCTGTGGAGGATAAAACTCCTGTAAAAGGTGTACTTAAGTGGCAGCGTAAGGAAACTGTTACCTTCCCTGCGGATGAAGGTTTACAGGATTTATTGGAAGGGGCTTGGAAAACGCCTGATAAAAGGCTTCAGATGCCTAAGAGATTTTTAAATCTATACCCCATGCCTTAAGGCTCATGAAGACCTCTGGGAAAAAGTTGCGGTGGTAGACGCTTCTGTGGCACGGCTTTGTAAAGCCACGGTGCTACCTGTCCAGGGGGGGCAGCCTTTAAGGACCCCGTAGACAAGAAGATTGAAGGTAACCTCAAGGCAATATTTGAAGGGGTGGGTTTTACTTTACGCCCTCTTATAGCATCAGCCTGGGTCTCTAAGGCCATGATTGTGTGGGCCAAAGACTTATGTACAATTTTGCATGCTGATCCAGGTGTGTTACTGCTTGCTGAGAAGCTAAAAGCAGCTGCGGAGTATGTGCTTGAGGCTGAGGAGGAAGCTCTCAAAATGGCTTCCAGAGTATCCACGGTGTCCGTCAATGCCAGGAGAGTGCTTTGGCTTAAAGCCTGGGAGGCGGATAATGAATCAAAAAAGGCCTTAGAGGCATTAGCTTTTAAAGGAAAGCTGTTGTTTGGTTCAGAGCTGGAAGAGATTATTAAGCAGGCCACGGGAGGCAAAAGTACCTTCCTGCCGGCTCCTGCAGCTAAACAGGCCTCAAGGTTTTCTGCTTTTAGGCCGTCCTTTCGGCCCTCCCCTAGAGGGGGTGCGTCCTTTTGAGGACAGTCCTTTAGGGGAAAGTTTCAGTCCTCCAGGGGCAAGGCCCCAAAGTCAAAGTTCGGTTCCTTTCATAAGAAACCGAGCACCAAAGGTGAGGACAAGCCCTCAGCATGACTACCTGGGAAATATCCCAGCGGTAGTCAAGGTGGGGGGGGCGTCTGAGATGGTTCAGGGACGCTTAGGCATTGTTGGGCCGGGAACCTTGGGTGTTGGACATTGTATCTCAGGGTTACAGGATTCCCTTCAAAGGTCTTCCTCCGAGAAGATTCATTCCTACACCACTGCCAAAGGAGTCTCGGCTCCGTGCTGCTCTTCTGAGAGCGGCTCAATCTCTCTTAGAGAAAAGTGTGGTGATCCCGGTCCCTCGTGCGGAGTGGAAGAAAGGCTTTTATTCCACTCTGTTTTTGGTGCCCAAGCCAGACGGGTCCTTCAGACCAATCTTAAATTTAAAGTCTTTGAATCTCCATCTGTGAGTAGACCATTTCAAGATGGAATCTCTACGGTCTGTGCTGCTAAGCCTGGACCAGGGAGAATTTTGGGCGTCCATGGATGTCCAGGACGCATATCTGCATGTTCCTATCCACCCGGAACATCAGGCTCTCTTGAGGTTTGCGATAGGAGACCTGCATTTGCAATTCAAGGCGTTGCCCTTTGGTCTGGCCCCAGCACCAAGGGTATTCACCAAAATTATGTCAGTAATGGCGGCTGCTCTCCGACTGAGGGGAATCACTGTGATTCCATATTTGGACGACGTGCTGTTCAAAGCAGAGTCGGCGGAGAGATTGCAGAGTCACTTTGCAGCAGCCATCAGTTTTTTGCAAGCTCACGGTTGGCTTTTAAACTTACAAAAGTCTCAGCTTGTGCCGTCACAGAGTCCAGTTCCTAGGGGTTGTCCTGGATACCCTACAAAAAGAGATCGGGTATTTCTACCAGAGACAAAGGCCAGGGACATAGCCACCTTAGTTCAGGAGATCCTGCGGTCTCAGAGTCCATCGGTTTGGAGGTGTCTCAAACTGCTGGGGAAAATGGTGGCGACTTTCGAGACGCTACAGTTTGCCAGGTTCCACTCTCGAGTGTTCCAGTGGGACATCCTGACATCTTGGTCGGGGAATACTCAGACCATGAAATCAGAGCACATAGTGTTGTCTCCAGAAACACGGTCTTCCCTGCAATGGTGGATGGAGGTGGATTTCCTTCAGTGGGGACGGTCTCTGCTGTCCTGGGACTGGCTGGTAGTCACTACCGACGCCAGTCTCAGGGGCTGGGGGGCAGTGGTTCTGGACCTACGCCTTCAGGGCTTATGGACCTCGGAGGAGTCTGCCTCACTATCTTGGAACTGCGGGCTGGGTGGAAAGTGATATCTCTGGCAGGAGAAAGATTGCAGGGTCTTCCTTTGAGGTTTCAGACCGACAACACCACGGCTGTGGCGTACCTGAATCATCAGGGAGGCACACACAGCAAGCTGGCCATGTGGGAGGTTTCCCAGATCTTCTTGTGGGCGGAACAGAATGTTCCAGCATCATCAGCGATATTCATCCCAGAGTGGAGAATGTCGAGGCCGATTTCCTGAGCAGGGAGGAACTGCGAGAGGGGAAATGGAGCCTGAACCCACAGGTATTTCATCAGATTACAGTGAAGTGGGGAACTCCGGATGTGGACCTGATGGCATCAAGGTTAAATCATCAGGTGCCCAGGTTCTATGCCAGGACAAGAGATCCACTGGCCGAAGCAGTGGATGCAATGACTATCCCCTGGGAGGGGAATCTACTTTATGCCTTCCCGCCGTTTCCAATGCAGACGAGAGTGTTGAAAAGAATCCTGTCCCAAAGAATTCCGGTGATTCTTGTAGCTCCAGATTGGCCAAGGAGGTCCTGGTTCTCGAGGCTTCAGAGATTGTCGGTGGACTCGTGGCGTCTACCTCTGAGGTCAGATCTGTTAAGCCAAGGGCCGTTCTTACACCTGGATTCAGCTCGGCTAGATTTGATGGCTAGGCTATTGAGACCGCCATCT
The DNA here is from genome assembly GCF_055691185.1 of Crinia signifera. Classification (NCBI taxonomy): domain Eukaryota; kingdom Metazoa; phylum Chordata; class Amphibia; order Anura; family Myobatrachidae; genus Crinia; species Crinia signifera. Next base: position 153,197,617 of record NC_139217.1, read on the forward strand.
TGAAGAACAAGGGTTTCTCGGAGGCTTTGGTTAACACCATGGTGAAAGCTAGGAAGTCAGTGTCTTCAGCTAACTATTATAGGGTCTGGAAGACCTATATTAGGTGGTGTGAAAGGCAGAAGTCGCATACATCGCGATTTCGACTGTCTAAATTGCTGGAGTTTCTGCAGGATGGTTTCTCGTCTGGGTTAAGCCTTCAGTCACTCAAGGTACAGATATCGGCCTTGTCGATTTACTTCCAGAAAAGGATAGCATTGCTATCGGAGGTGCAAACTTTCCTGCAAGGGGTTTCACGATTGAAACCTCCCTACAAGCAACCAGTGGCTCCATGGGATTTATCGCTGGTACTGGAGTGTCTTCAAAAGGCGCCTTTTGAGCCGTTAAGGTCGGCTGACCTTAAGTTCCTTACATGGAAGCTTGTATTTTTGTTGGCAGTTGCGTCAGCAAAGAGAGTATCGGAGTTGGGAGCATTGTCCTGCAAGTCTCCTTTTCTTATATTTCATGATGACAGGGCTGTTCTTCGAACAGTACCCCAATTTTTGCCAAAAGTAGTCTCTGCTTTTCATTTGAATCAGGAGATAGTTCTGCCTGTGTTCCAGCCCCCAGATGGTTCAAGGAAAAGGGACAAATTGAGGAATTTGGACGTTGTGCGCGCCTTACGCATTTATGTGGACAGGGTGAAGGGTGTCAGAAAGACTAAAACTCTGGTAGTCTTGTATGATGTGCACAAGATTGGTTGGCCTGCCTCTAAGCAGACCATTGCTAGGTGGTTGCGTTCCGTCATTGCCTTGGCATATACTAAGGTTGGTAGGCCTGTTCCGGCCAGGATAAATGCGCATACCACCAGGTCGGTCGCCACCTCTTGGGTGGTTCGACATGGGGCCACAGCTGAGCAAGTTTGCAGGGCCGCCACTTGGTCATCTGTTCACACTTTTGCCAAATTCTATAGGTTTCATGAGTTCGCGTCGGAGGACGCATCATTCAGGCGAGCAGTGATGAGAGCTACAGACCTGAGCGTACCCTCCCAAAGGACCGGCTCTGGAACGTCCCAATGTTGAGCTGTGTCACCAGGACCATTGAAAGAGAAAAAGGGATTTTTGTAAGAACTTACCGTTGGAATCCCTTTCTCTGATATGGTCCTGGTGACACAGCGATCCCTCCCTTATGGTGTGTACACACGGGAGCAATATTAGGTAAAATCGCTGGGAATATGGTCGCTGAGCGACCATATTGCCAGGGATTTGGAACGCAGCTGGCGATAAATCGCCAGCTGCGCACTCCCGTGTGCACTCCCTGCTGGTCGCTGGAGCATGCTCCTGCGACCAGCGGCTTTCCCCGGCAATCACTGTGCCGGGAGGTCAGCGCAGCCCAGTGCAGCTGCTCCCTCCTCCCTTCACGGAGGTCAGCGCCGGGGAGATCAGCATTGATCTCCCCAGCCCCGTGCCGCTGCTCCCTCCCTCCTCCCTTCACGGAGGTCAGCGCCGGGGAGATCAGCATTGATCTCCCCAGCCCCGTGCCGCTGCTCCCTCCTTCCTCCCTTCAAAGTGACAGCAGCAGCGTCTGCTGCTGCTGCACTCCCCCTCCGTCCCGTAGCAGTGTCTCCTTTTCATCGCTGATGAAAAGGAGACACTGAGCAATATGATTGCTGGCAATATATTGCTAGCAATATATCGCTAGCAATCATATTGCATCGTGTGTACACAGCATTACGCTCAGTAAGTATGCCAGTGTTCATGATGTTTCATGTTATATATGGTTGAAAAGTTATTTTTAAAATTGTGCATATAATATGTGCAGGCGTTTGTACTGAGTTAATTTATTCCAGTGGCTTTGCAAGATTGAAATGAGGGGTGAAATGTAATAGGATGAGAGATTCAGAAAGTGAGAGATTTGGGAAGAAATCTCCTGTTTTTTTAAAGCGGCAATAATTTACACTGCAAAATCAAACTGGTTTTGCAGTGTAAATGATTTCGCCTTTAAAAAAACTGGAGATTTCTTCCCAAATCTCTCACTTTCTGAATCTCTCATCCTATTACATTTCACCCCAGGAGTCTGGGATGCAGAAGGGGAGGAGCCTACCCTCCAAAAGCTTTAGGATAGGTGCCTGGCTCCTACGGACCCTCCTACATCCCAATGTTGAGCTGTGTCACCAGGACCATATCAGAGAAAGGGATTCTTACAAAAATCCCTTTTTTTATACTTTAAAAAGCAGGACACTCAATTCACAGGAGTCGGCCCCCTGGATGGGTTACCGTCGACAAGCCGGCGGGGACCCGGGGGAGCAGCTGGAAGAGCCGTCGGAAGGGGATGCTCGCGCCTCTCGTGAGCGCACGTCCCCTTCTCGCAATCTATATGGCGCTGGCAGGGGATGGCGGCTGGCATCGCCTTCCCCTGCCAAGATGGGACCTGCCCCATCTGTACATTATGCACTTTCATATCTGCTATAAACTTTATGTAGCACACTCTGTATGTAAGATGCCACCAAGCACATTATTGCAATCACATATCTCTAACAAAGGATCCCAACATCTGCCTATCACACTCTAAAGTCTTATTTTGAACAATAGTAGAACATGTTTGCATGTGGCGTATGCTCAGATATACGGAAGGTGTCGGTGGGAAAACAGACGATATCCGTCCGTGCACTGTGGCGTACGCTCTGATGTACGACAGGTATCGGTGACTAAGAGGGAGATCTGTCCATGCACGGTGGCGTACGCTCAAGTGAACGCCACTCCCTATTGTCGGTGTCTGTGACCGTTCGTGTGCGGCTGTTCTGTGGGCGGCCTTACGCTCACTGTGAGCGTACGGAAAACGCACGGTGTGATGGACCGTACGCACGTTTCACCGGACCAAACAGAATAACCCCCATAGTGTAGTGATGTTGTGCGGAGTATAAGGGATATATATATATAGTGCAGTGATGTAGTGCGGAGTACAGGGGTATATAGTGTAGTGATATAGTGCTGAGTATAGGGGGTATATAGTGTAGTGATGCAGTTCGGAGTATAGGGGGGTATGTAGTGCAGAGTGTAGGGGATATATAGTATAGTGATGTAGTATAGGGGTATATAGTGTAGTGATGTACTGCGGAGTATAAGGGGTATATAGTGTAGTTATGTAGTGTGGAGTATAGGGGGTATATAGTGTAGTGATGTAGTGCGGAGTATAGGGGGGTATATAGTGTAGTGATGTAGTGCGGAGTATAGGGGTATATAGTGTAGTGATCTAGTGCAGAGTATAGGTGTATATAGTGTAGTGATGTAGTGTGCAGTATAGGGGTATTTAGGCCCTTATTTTGGTTCACTTACAGCTCCTTCTTAAATGGACAAAAACCATGTGCACTGCAGGGGTGGCAGATATAACGTGCAGATAGAATTCAATTGGGGAGGGATTTTACTTCAAAAGTGAGACCTACAGTATATTGCAGTGTAAAAATAAAGCAGTCAGTACTTTCCGTGCACAGAAACAAAATAACTCCAACAAATCTAATTCTCTCTGCACATGTTACATCTGCCCCACCTGCAGTGCTCATGTTTTTTTCCATTTGGGAAGGAATTTGCCTTTGCGAGTGGACCAGAATAAGGGCCATAGTGTAGTGATGTAGTGCAGAGTATAGGGGGTATATAGTGTAGTGATGTAGTGTGGAGTATAGGGGTATACTGTATAGTGTAGTGATGTAGTGTGGAGTATAGGGGGTATATAGTGTAGTGATGTAGTGCGGAGTATAGCGAGTATATAGTATACCGATGTAGTGCGGAGTATAGGGGTATATAGTGTAATAATGTAGTAAGGAGTATAGGGGTATATAATTTAGTGATGTAGTACGTAGTACAGTGGGTATATACAGTAGTGATGTAGTGTGGAGTATAGGGGGTATATAGTGTAGTGATGTAGCGTGGAGTATAGGGGTATATATAGTGTACTGATGTACAGTAGTGTGGAGTATAGGGGGAATATATTGTAGTGATGTGTAGAGTATAGTAGGTATATAGGATCTCATTCTGATTGGTTCGCTGTTGCAAATTTCCAACGATGCGTGCTCGGAGACTTGCGTAGTCTTCATTCTTCATGCCGCTTACAGCGAGGGGGGGGGGGGGGGCTTTCAGTATAGGAGGTATATAGTGTAGTGATTTAATCCACAGTATAGGGTATATAGTGTAGTGATGTACTGCAGAGTTTAGGGGTATATAGTGTAGTGCAGGGGCGGATTGGCCCACCGGGAAACCGGGCCGCTTCCCGGTGGGCCGGCACATTTTTAATTAATAGCGGCCGCCCACCCTCCCAGGCTGGGCTGCGGACCGCCGAACCGCCATCTCCGCGGTTACCGGCCGCAGCAAAATGCTCTAATCAAAGATGGCTGCGGCCGGCCTCGGCTGTGACCATAGTTAAAATGGCCGCGGGAGGGCTGGTGCGCATGTGCGGCCGCACGCAGCACCTCCCGCGGTGCTTTCAGCCCGATTCACAGAGCTGACAGATTCGGCTTCTGCTTCCTCCTAGTGCCGCTGTTCTCATGGCTGACAGCAGGGGGAGCTAGCTGCGGAGGCAGCGTGCAGCTCAGCTCCTCTCAGGCTGTACTCCATGTGGCCGGGGGATGCAGGAAGTTTCCTCAGAGCCTGAAGCAAGCAGGGAAGGGGTGAGTGTTAAATGCCTAATGATTTTTTATACTGGCATTTGCTCTCCTGATATTTGCATGAGAGGGGAGTGTGTGTGTGTGTGTCTGTATGCTATATGTGTCAGTGTGTACATTATGTGTGTGTCTGTGTACATGCTGTATATGTGTGCTATGTTATGCTTTGTGTGTGTCAGTGTGTATATGCTGTGTCTATGCATGCCATGTGTATATGCTGTATGTATGTATGTATATGATATATGTAAGTAATGTGTGTATATGCTATGTGTGTTTTTGAGTGTATGGACTGTATGCTTAGATGTATATGTTGCGTTATGTTTTCTATGCTAGTGTGTGTGTGTTTGAAGTGTGTATATATGCACTGTTTGTGTCTGTAGTGTGTGTATATGTGATGTTTTTGTAAGTATGCCATGTATGTATGTACAGCATGTATGTACAGTATGTCTGTGTACAAAAGTGTGTGTGTAATGATGTACAGTACATGCAATACATGATGTACAGTCACCACCCCCCCTCCCCCCCTACCACTCCCAACATAATTCTGCATTTGCCCCAGTTCCAGGGGCGGGCTGGGCCAGGGTGCCATGTGCCCCCCGGGCCGCTCTAAAAGGTACTACTTTTACGGGCCGCCTTGTATTTTACATTGTGACCTCCTGTAGGCCGTGCCACGGCTACAGGAACATGGCCGCCGGCCTCCTGCATGAGGACATGATCACATGTCCCGGGTCGGCCGCCTGTTACTTAAACATTCCTGTCTTGAATGATTCCTGGCCAACCACTCGTGCGTCTAGGGGGGAAGGGGCGGGCTGCGGTGGAGACAACAGCTACTCAGAGGACGGAGCCGCAGCGTGGGAAACCAAGGCAGGGCACAGCGAGACGGGAGCCGGACCCGGGCCTAAAAGCAAGTAACAACAGTACTATGTATTGGGTGTTATAATGGGGGGCGGGGGAGCTGCCTGTGGTGTCCTGGTATAATTATACAGGGGGAGCATCCTGTGGTGTCCTGCCAGGACACCACAGGCTGCTCCCCTTGTATAATTACACCAGGACAGTCTTGGTATAATTATACAGGGGGAGCTGCCTGTGGTGTCCTGGTATAATTATACAGGGGGAGCAGCCTGTGGTGTCCTGCCAGGACTCCACAGGCTGCTCCCCCTGTATAATTACACCAGGACAGTCTTGGTATAATTATACAGGGGGAGCTGCCTGTGGTGTAAGGTATAATTATACAGGGGGAGCAGCCTGTGGTGTCCTGCCAGGACACCACAGGCTGCTCCCCTGTATAATTACACCAGGACAGCCTTGGTATAATTATACAGGGGGAGCTGCCTGTAGTGTAAGGTATAATTATACAGGGGAAGCATTATACAGGGGGAGCAGCCTGTGGTGTCCTGCCAGGACACCACAGGCTGCTCCCCCTGTATAATTATACCAGGACAGTCTTGGTATAATTATACAGGGGGAGCTGCCTATGGTGTAAGGTATAATTACACAGAGGAGCAGCCTGTGGTGTCCTGCCAGGACACCACAGGCTGCTCCCCCTGTATAATTATACCAGGATAGTCTTTGTACAATTATACAGGGGGAGCTGCCTATGGTGTAAGGTATAATTATACAGGGGGAGCAGCCTGTGGTGTCCTGCCAGGACACCACAGGCTGCTCCCCTTGTATAATTACACCAGGACAGTCTTGGTATAATTATACAGGCGGAGCAGCCTGTGGTGTCCTGGTATAGTTATACAGGGAGAGCAGCCTGTGGTATCCTCTTCTTTTAATATAGGGGGTTCTTGTTATTGTGCGGGGGGAGCAGCCTGTGGTGTAACGTATAGTTATACAGGGGGAGCAGCTTGTGGTGTCCTGGTATAATTATACAGAGGGAGCAGCCTGTGGTGTCCTATTCGTTTATTTTAATACTGGGGGGCAGCCTGGGGTGTCCTGATATACTGGGGAGAAGCCTGCGGTGTCCTGTTATTATACAGGGGAGCAGTCTGCGGTGTCCTGTTATTATACAGGGGAGCAGTCTACGGTGTCCTGTTATTATACAGGGGAGCAGTCTGTGGTGTCCTGTTATTATACAGGGGAGCAGTCTGTGGTGTCCTGTTATTATACAGGGGGAGCAGCCTGTGGTGTCCTGTTATTATACAGGGGGAGCAGCCTGTTGTGTCCTTATTATGTCGTTATTGGTGTCATTATTATCTTTTTTTTCTTAATACATATTTTTTTACCGCATACCACCTCCCACTCTGCTTCCCCCCCCTCCCTACCTGAATCCTCCGCCACCCCACATCCTATGCCATGCTGCGTCTCCCCTCTGTCACCCTACGCCACCCTGCGTTCCCCCTCACATGCGCCTATTCTGCAGCCTGAGGGGCTGGGGACATATCGGGCATAAATTCAATAACAGCTAACCTGTCCGAATTCACCGACTTCTTTCTACAACCGTTAGTACTGACCAACCGTTCTCATTTGAAAGATACGGGAAGTCTTCTTAACCTCCTACCCACGATCCAGTGGGAGGAAGGATTTTATTTAATTACTGCGGATGTAAAATCCCTTTATTCAATAATTAATCATGATAAAGGTGTTGAAGCCATCACAAAATACTTAGAAAGAAGTGAACTCAGTGAATCACTACAAAATCTGATTGTGGAAAGTGTTGAGTTCATCTTGAACAACAACTATTTCATGTTTGACAGTCAGTTCTTTATTCAAAAGGTGGGGACTGCTATGGGCACCAGGTTCGCCCCGAGCTATGCCAACATATTCATGGGCCTATGGGAGGAGGAACATGTTTGGTGTGGGCACGGCTTCGGGGCGGACCTGGTGTCTTGGTCTAGATATATAGACGACATCATTTTTGTATGGAAGGGCAATATAGAGAACCTTAATGCCTTTTGTGAATACCTGAACTCTAATGACAGGAACATCGAATTAACTTTTTCAATAAGTCAGACCAGTATAGATTTCTTGGACATCACAATAACCAATATTGGTGGCATTTTAGAAACTAAAACTTTCACTAAACCAACAGACTGTCAAACTTACATCCAAAGAGACAGCTGCCACCATGCCAACTGGCTTAATGCCATTCCTGGTGGGCAATTTAAACGCCTAAGAAGAAATTGTTCCAACATCTCCACTTATGGAGAACAGGCAGCAAAAATGAAAGACCGTTTTATTGAAAGTGGCTATCAAGCCCAATTCATCAATGAAGCCGCAGAATCCACAAAAATATTGGAAAGAACATCCCTTTTAGAACCCAAAGTGAGATCTGAAATTAGAAAAGACGACTTCAACTGGGCTTTTATAACCAGCTATAATGCACAACATAAACAAATAGAGAAATCAATGAAAAAGAACTGGAATATTTTATTGAAAGATCCTGTCATAGGCAATCTATTACCCAAAGTACCAAAAGTCATATATAGAAAAGCACCCAATATTAAAAATAAATTGGTACGCAGTTTTTTCACCTCAGTCAAACCCAAGGGTAGGATTTTAACGAAAGGCTTCCATCGATGCGGTCTTTGCAGAGGTTGCAGGGCAGTAAAGAGTGGAGGTCAATCCAAAACCTCAGAAATCTTGATTAATGGAACATGCTGTAAAATAGAAAGCTTCATTACATGCAATACACAGAATGTGATATATGCAATTGAATGCTCCTGCAATCTCTTCTATATCGGCAGAACCACAAGGCCCTTGAAAGTGAGATTAAATGAGCATCTCAATAACATTAAAAAGGGCCTCGAAACTCATAATCTGTCTCACCATTTTAAAAACGTGCACAACTCCAATACAGGAGACATTATAAGATTCATAGGAATCAAACAAGTGACAGATGATGCACGCAAGAAAAACAAAACCGCACAACTTGCAAGGGAAGAAATGAAATGTATTTTTAACTACAACACTTTGCAACCCTTTGGACTTAATAACGACTTTGAAGTCAAATGGTTCCTATGATATCCATCCCTTTTTCTCTTTCCCACTTGGTGTTTTTTAAACTTTTTACTGCTTTTTATGTATGAATTTTACATATATTGTTTTATTATTTTCTATGATGTCACATCTCGATGTAGCAGACTGCACTTATATTTTAGAGGTTGGCACAATAGTTATTATACCCTACCATCACGGCCAAAATGCCCTTTTATAGTCTCTTTTTTAAATATTGATGTCATACCTATGTGTTTTTACTAAAACATATTATTTCTATTTTATGTATTCTTCTAAAACATTGGAGGATACCCCTTCCAACAAAAGCAATCAGAATGCTGGAATTTCAGTTTCCCTAAGACAACCCTGTACAGGAAGTGGGGCATATATACAAAGCATCCTGGACGGAAGTGGGGAAATAACGCTGAAACATGATTGCTGAATTTAAGCTGATAAACTGCAAAGCTCCAGCTTTATCCGGAATATGATCCTCTTTTAACACCGCCGCTGCCCGCTATGGAAGAATGTCACCCTCGCGACACACGGGCATTTCGGAGCCACAGACAGAGATGAATCGCGTCACCATGACAACGGTGACGCTACCATCATCCGCCGTTACGGAAGTGGGGCGGCTATGTGAAGATACTAGGACGGAAGTGAGGCAAATCTGTACTCACATTGGTAACGGAGCTTTATTATTGACGGACTCAATGGAGGTTAGGCGGAAGCTGTCATTATGACAGACGCACCTCCCTCTCATTCTCCTCGTTATTGGACCACTATTTAAACCCACATAGAACTGTCCATGTTTATCCTTGACAAAGACCCCGGAATAGGGTTGAAACGCGTTGGACCTGTGTACCCCTGCTGTTGGAGACTGTGTGGCCGGACCTGTGTGCCTTCTGTGGGACAGTATCCGGAACTGTTTTACTCAAGCGCTTATGAGAACTGTTTGTCACCTCAGTTCTCCATCCATTCCGGTAACCAGTTTTGACTCCGGGGGTTTTTCTCTTTTTAAACACCCTTTGATTTATCAACTTCATGCCCTTTTTTAACTGTATTGTATGCTGTGTGAAATAAATTGTTCCTTTATCAGTATTATACTATGTCCTATTTCTCTTCAATTTCCATCTATGAAATTATTTGGGTTGGAGTATATCACAATTAGTGAAAGATCCACAACAGATAAAGGAATTCTCAGCTGCTATCCAGTTACGGAGAAGAGGAGCCGTTCCCTCCCTAATAGGGGCGTACGGTATTTCTTCCTTGTACCTCTCACGTGGTGATACCAACTACACGTAGCCATCTGAATAACGGAGAAGAGGAGACGCCCCTCATATAACAGGGAATGCCCCTTTTTCTTCTGTAGCGCTAGTGGAAAAAAACAGTTACCATCTGTGTCTCTTAGGAACACAGAACCCTTTTTGCATTCTGTCATTTGTGGTGTGGGGACACCATTTTACTGTTTTTCCATCTGCTGCTCTTTTAAGCGCATATTTGTGTACTAGTGTTCACTTTTCTTTGATAGCCAGCAGTTCAGAGAGCCACTAGCCATGCCCCCACAGCTGCTAAAATGGGGCGTGGCCTTGTTAAAATAGACCACACCCCCATATCAATAGGCCACGCCCCCCAAAATTTGCGGTTGCCGTCTCCCTGGGGCTGCTTCAACATATTTCCCCGGGCTGCTTTTAATTCCCAATCCGCCCCTGGTGTAGTGTAATGATGTACTGCATAGTATAGGGGTATATAGTGTAGGGATGTTCTGAGGGGGATGCAGTTAAAATCCCGACGGTCGGGATCCCGGCGTTCAGAATACCGACGCCGGAATCCTGACCGCCGAAATGCCGACACATTCTCCCTCTTGGGGTGTCCACGACACCCCTGGAGGGAGAATAAATTAGTGTGCCGAGCGTAGCGAGGCACCGGGCCCGCTGCGTGGCGAGCGCAGCGAGCCCGCACGGGGGGGGCGATCCACGTCCCCCCCTTGTCGGCATTTCGGCTGTCGGGATTCCGGCGTTGGGATTCTGAACGCCGGGATCCCGACCGCCGGGATTCAATACTGAATCCGTTCTGAGGAATATGGGGGTATATAGTGTGGAGTATAGGGCTATTTAGTGTAGTGATGCAGTATGGAGTATAGGGGCTATATAGTGTAGTGATGTAGTGCGGAGTATAGGGTATATATAGCGTAGTGTGGAGTATAGCGGTATATAGAGAATTGTTGTAGTGCGGAGTATAGGGAGTATATAGTGTAGGGATGCAGTGCATAGTATAGGGGTATATAGTGTAGTGAAGATTATATGGTCTGCTGTATCAGTCAGCGGGTGCCCAGTCTGCTCCGCTGTATCAGTCCAGGGGGTTCCCAGTCTGCTCTGCTGTATCAGTCAGGGGGTAGCTATTCCTTTATAAATGTTCAGGGTCCAGCCTGATAGCCGAGGTCCTTAATGAGAAGCAGCAGAACCCGATCCTCTTTTCTCATAATACCCCTTTCACACTAATTATTGTACATGGTTACATGCCCTGTCTCAGCAACTGATTCCCTGTTCACACTGCCGGCTGGACCCGCAATATTACCAGGTAGAACCCTTTCAGACCGCACCCGTGTGTAGCCTACCTGATCTGCCGGTACTTGTAGATGAGGTCATTCCGCTCTCTTGTCCTTTTAGCGTGACCCAGGTTGCACTGTTCACACCAAAGGCACCCCGAGTCCCCCCCATGGTGGGGACCAGGGTCAGATTCCTGGGTAGCGGGAAAGCCAGAGACTTCTATAATCCTAGCTTTCCATGCTGCAGTATGCAGAGGACATAGAACCCTAGTTTCTGCACATTGGATCTGGCAGTACCGCCACATGCATGCAAACATCTATTTAGGTATTTATAAATCGGGACCTGTCTCGGCCGGTCCAGAAAAGGGATGGGGCTAAGGAGCAGTTGGGCGTGGCCTATCATCGCAGCCTTTTTTTTTTTTTTTTCGGGACCATGCCAGCATTCCCCTGGAAGCTGGGCAGCTCCGGGTTTGCTCCCTCCCTTAGAGATGCAGTGCCATACAGAGTTGAGCAGCGGTAATCTCCGGCTCCCTACAACTGCCCCTCCCCCTCTCCCCACCAAGGGTACATTGCCACTAGCGGGAAAGATAGCGGCACAGTCTTCAAATAGCAGGACTGTTCCGCTGTAATAGGGACAGTTGGGAGGTATGCAGGGCATGCGCACAAATACTGACTTCTAGGGAATGCATCACTCATTATTTTGTATACTGAGCGTTGGCACTACCAATTTTTTTTTCTATACATTACAACCTTTTTATAAAGGTTTCAAGTTTTTAATCACTGTAGGAGATACTAATTTACAGATACCAGGGCATTCTGGAACTTAGTGAAATAAATACACATGCAAAACGGTTTGTTTGTTTGTTTGTTTATTTATTGCAATATTTATTTACTTAAATTGCAGCATTGCAGACGTATTCAGACACTACTTCTGTGGCATCACAAGTCGGAGAGAATTTGGCTGGTCTGATGATAAAGTCGGTTACGTATGTGGAGCAGCATTTTAGATAACAGACAAGTTGGGTAGTTGGTCAGTTGGATGGTTGGAGGAAAGTAAAGCCCCATACACACTTAATGAGTCCCCAATTACGGCGATATCGGCAGCGGCGGGGATGCCGACTCTGGCAACCTGTGCACACTTTCCGATGCGGGAGGGGGATAGAGCTACGGTCATGCTACAGCTGCAGCATGACCGTCAATATTGAGGACTCCCCCGTCTTCGTTAAACAATGAAAGGGAGTGAGCATCATTAACAATATGGAGTAGACACATTAGGCAATATTGATTGTGTGTGTGGGGCTTTATACTTTCCCCATCACCTTCTCACTTTACTACCACCGCCTGCTTCAACCCTTTCCCCCGTCACTTTCTCTCTTCTTTCTACTGCCAGCACATGCTTTTTTCATACCATTCCGTCACCTCCTCTCTATGCCAGCACTGCCTGCTTTCTGCATTCCATTCCCTAACACTTCCTCTCCTCTCTCTGCTGACACCACCCGCTTTCTGCATTCTGTACCCTAACACTTCCTCTCCTCACTCTGTTGCCGCCACCTGCTTTCTGCATCCCATTCCCTAACACTTCCTCTCCTCTCTCTGCTGCCACCACTTGCTTTCTGCATCCTGTACCCTAACACTTCCTCTCATCTCTCTGTTGCCATCACCTGCTTTTTTGCATCCCATTCCCTAACACTTCCTCTCCTCTCTCTGATGCCACCACCTGCTTTCTGCATTCCATTCCCTAACACTTCCTCTCCTCTCTCTGCTGACACCACCTGCTTTCTGCATTCCATTCCATAACACTTCCTCTCCTCTCTCTGCTGCCTCCACCTGTTTTCTGCATTCCATTCCCTAACACTTCCTCTCCTCTCTCTGCTGAAACCACCTGCTTTCTGCATTCGGGACCCTAACACTTCCTTTCTTCTCTCTGCTGACACCACCTGCTTTCTGCATTCCATTCCCTAACACTTCCTCTCCTCTCTCTGTTGCCACCACCTGCTTTCTGCATCCCATTCCCTAACACTTCCTCTCCTCTCTCTGCTGCCACCACCTGCTTTCTGCATTCTGTACCCTAACACTTCCTCTCATCTCTCTGTTGCCATCACCTGCTTTCTGCATCCCATTCCCTAACACTTCCTCTCCTCTCTCTGCTGGCACCACCTGCTTTCTGCATTCGGGACCCTAACACTTCCTTTCTTCTCTCTGCTGACACGACCCGCTTTCTGCATTCTGTACCCTAACACTTCCTCTCATCTCTCTGTTGCCACCACCTGCTTTCTGCATCCCATTCCCTAACACTTCCTCTCCTCTCTCTGATGACACCACCTGCTTTCTGCATTCCATTCCCTAACACTTCCTCTCCTCTCTCTGCTGACACAACCTGCTTTCTGCATTCGGGACCCTAACACTTCCTTTCTTCTCTCTGCTGACACCACCTGCTTTCTGCATTCCATTCCCTAACACTTCCTCTCCTCTCTCTGCTGCCTCCACCTGTTTTCTGCATTCCATTCCCTAACACTTCCTCTCCTCTCTCTGCTGACACCACCTGCTTTCTGCATTCGGGACCCTAACACTTTCTTTCTTCTCTCTGCTGACACCACCTGCTTTCTGCATTCCATTCCCTAACACTTCCTCTCCTCTCTCTGTTGCCACCACCTGCTTTCTGCATCCCATTCCCTAACACTTCCTCTCCTCTCTCTGCTGCCACCACCTGCTTTCTGCATTCTGTACCCTAACACTTCCTCTCCTCACTCTGTTGCCACCACTTGGTTTCTGCATTCTGTACCCTAACACTTCCTCTCCTCACTCTGTTGCCACCACCTGCTTTCTGCATCCCATTCCCTAACACTTCCTCTCCTCTCTCTGCTGCCACCACCTGCTTTCTGCATTTGGGACTCTTAACACTTCCTTTCTTCTCTCTGCTGACACGACCCGCTTTCTGCATTCTGTACCCTAACACTTCCTTTCATCTCTCTGTTGCCACCACCTGCTTTCTGCATCCCATTCCCTAACACTTCCTCTCCTCTCTCTGATGCCACCACCTGCTTTCTGCATTCCATTCCCTAACACTTCCTCTCCTCTCTCTGCTGACACCACCTGCTTTCTGCATTCCATTCCCTAACACTTCCTCTCCTCTCTCTGTTGCCACCACCTGCTTTCTGCATCCCATTCCCTAACACTTCCTCTCCTCTCTCTGCTGCCACCACCTGCTTTCTGCATTCTGTACCCTAACACTTCCTCTCATCTCTCTGTTGCCATCACCTGCTTTCTGCATCCCATTCCCTAACACTTCCTCTCCTCTCTCTGATGACACCACCTGCTTTCTGCATTCCATTCCCTCACCCTCCTCTCCTTTCTCTGCCGGCACCACCTGCTTTCTGCATTCTGGACCCTAACACTTCCTTTCTTCTCTCTGCTGACACGACCCGCTTTCTGCATTCTGTACCCTAACACTTCCTCTCATCTCTCTGTTGCCACCACCTGCTTTCTGCATCCCATTCCCTAACACTTCCTCTCCTCTCTCTGCTGACACCACCTGCTTTCTGCATTCGGGACCCTAACACTTCCTTTCTTCTCTCTGCTGACACCACCTGCTTTCTGCATTCCATTCCTTAACACTTCCTCTCCTCTCTCTGCTGACACCACCTGCTTTCTGAATTCCATTCCCTAACACTTCCTCTCCTCTCTTTGCTGCCTCCACCTGTTTTCTGCATTCGGTACCCTAACACTTCCTTTCCTCTCTCTGCTGCTGGCACAACCTGCTTTCTGCATTCCATTCCCTAACACTTCCTCTCCTTTCTCTGCTTTCACCACCTGCTTTCTGCATTCCATTCCCCAGTGCTTCCTTTTCTCTATACTGCTACCGCCTGCTTTCTATGTCCCATTTACTGTCACCTCCTCTCTCTGCTACCACCACCTGCCTTACGCATCCCATTACCAGTCAGTTCCTCTCTCTGCTACTACCACCTGCTTTCTGCATTCCATTCCCCATTGCTTCCTCTTCTCTATAGTGCTACCGCCTGCTTTTTATGTCCCATTTACTGTCACCTCCTCTCTCTACTACCACCACCTGCCTTATGCATCCCATTACCAGTCAGTTCCTCTCTCTGCTACTACCACCTGCTTTCTGCGTCCCATTCACCTTCTCTCCTCTATGCCGCTACTGCCTGCTTTCTCCATCTCATTCCCTGTCACGTATTGTATCCTCTTTCTGCCACCACCAACTGCTTTCTAAATCCTAATCCCTATCTCTTCCTCTACACTTTCTGCTGCCGTCGCCTACTTTCTGCATCCAGTTTCCCATCACCTCTCTCTGCCACCACTGCCCCTTTCTTGTAATATTTTGTGCTAGTTTATTTTTTCATTATACAACATCACAAAAATATTAAACTGTACATAAAAAAAAACCTGACCTCCAGCCGGTCCATCACACGCCTTTATTGTATTGTTGTATCATGAAAAAACAAATATTAAAATGTAAAAAAACAGTCTTCCACTGCCACTTCTAGGCAGACCATCACATACCTTTCTTTGTGTTGTTGTTGTTGTCGTATCAAAAACAATAAAAAAAATGTAAATTGTAAACAAAATAGAAACAACCATTCTCCTCTTTCTGCCACCACCGCCTTCATTTCTGAATCCCATTTCTCCTCTCCTCCTCTCTCTGCTATTACTGCCTGCTTTCTGCCTCCCATTCCTCTTCACCTCCTTTCTCTGCTGCTACCACCTGTTTTCTGCATCCCATTCTCCTCCTCTCCTTTATGCCACCACGTCTACTTTCTGCATTCACTATTCACTAACACCTATCCTCGCTCTGCCGCCACCAACTGCTTTCTGCATTTCATTCCCTGACATGTATCCTCTCTCTACCGCCACCACCTGCTTTCTGCATCCCATTCCCCTACTCTCCTCTATGGTGCCATTGCCTGCTTTCTGCATCCCATTCCCTATCTCTTCCTCTACGCCAGGGGTGTCCAACCTTTCACCTTCCCTGGGCCACATTAGAAGATGAAAATTTGGTTTGGGCCGCACATAAAATAAAATAACAGTAACGATACCTGATCATCCGAAAAAAACATAGACAACATAGTTAACATATTAAACTTAATTGGAAATGAAGTTAGTGAGATGTTTGACATTGTTTCTCACATTCTGACACAGAGAATAAGCCGAAATTCACATTCTGACACAGAGAATAAGACAAAATTCACAATGTGACACAGGGAATGAGTACAAATTCACATTCTGACACAGAGAATAAGCCGAAATTCACTTTCTGACACAGAGAATAAGCCGAAATTCACAATGTGACACAGGGAATGAGTAAAAATTCACATTGTGACACACAGAATAAGCCAAAATTCACATTGTGACACAAAAAATAAGCTGAAATACACATTCTGACACAGGGAATGAGTAAAAATTCACATTCTGACACAGGGTGCCAGATAACACATATGCCCCCACAGTGCCATATAACACATATGCCCCCACAGTGCCAGGTGACACATATGCCCCCACAGTGCCATATGACACATATGCCCCCACAGTGCCATGTGACACATATGCCCCCACAGTGCCATATGCCCCCACAGTGCCATATGCCCCCACAGTGCCAGGTGACACACATGCCCCCACAGTGCCAGGTGACACATATGCCCCACATTAAGCTCCATTATACATATACCACACACACTGTCATGCACCATTATCTATATGTCCCACACCGTGATGCTCCATTATACATATGCCACACCGTGATGCTCCATTATACATATGCCACACCGTGATGCTCCATTATACATATGCCCCACAGCGTGAAGCTCCTTTATACATATGCCCCACACATTGATGCTCATTAAACATATGCCACACAAATGATGCCCATTAAACATATGCCCCACACCTTTATGCTCATTAATTAATAATCATCAATGTGTGTGGGGCATATTCACACTTATATTCATAATGCCCCCTGGTAATGCCACTTATATTCATAATGCCCCCTGGTAATGCCACTTATATTCATAATGCCCCCTGGTAATGCCACTTATATTCATAATGCCCCCTGGTAATGCCACTTATATTCATAATGCCCCCTGGTAATGCCACTTATATTCATAATGCCCCCTGGTAATGCCACTTATATTCATAATGCCCCCTGGTAATGCCACTTATATTCATAATGCCCCCTGGCATTACCAGGGGGCATTATAAATATAAGTGGCCTTACCAGGGGGCATTATGAATATAAGTGGCATTACCAGGGGGCATTATGAATATAAGTGGCATTACCAGGGGGCATTATAAATATAAGTGGCATTACCAGGGGGCATTATGAATATAATGCCCCCTGGTAATGCCACTTATATTCATAATGCCCCCTGTAGTGATTACTCACCACAGCTTATGGTAGTGGGGGTATGAGAAGTCACCGCTGGCCTGGCTGCCTGCTCCTGCCGCCGCCACCCATCAGATCATCATCCAGCCCTGCGCGCTGCTGGGATGAATCACGTGGGGGAAGCGCCAGCACAGACGTCCTTCGGACCGCAGGAGCAGCTGAGTGCGCCTGCGCATGCACACCAGCGCTCCCGCTGCCATTTTAGGTTTGGGAGAACTCGATGCTGGCCGCGGCCATCTTTACTTTGGGCACAGTGCCGCGGCCAGCACGGAGACGCTGCTGCGGGCGGAGTTGCCCTATAATTTATATTTAGAACTTCTATAAAATGCACTGGGCCGCATTACTACCCGACCTGGGCCGCATGCGGCCCGCGGGCCGCAGGTTGGACAAGCCTGCTCTACGCTTTCTGTTGCTGCCACTTACTTTCTACATTCAGTTTCCCATCACCTCCTCTCTCTGCCACCACTACCCCTTTCTTGCCATGTTTTGTGTTAGTTTATTTTTTCATAATATAACATCACAAAAATATTAAAATGTAAAAAAAAATTCTGGCCTCCAACCGTTCCCCCTCTAGCCAGACCATCACACGCCTTTATTGTGTTGTTGTATCATGAAAAAATATACTGACACAAAAATATTCGGGTGTGGTATAGGGGTCCGACAGTCGGGATCCCGACTGGCCGGACCCAGACAGCATGGCGAGCGCAATAAAGCCCCTTGCGGGCTCGCTACGCGAGCCACCTATTCTATTCTCCCTCTATGCGGGTTGTGGACCCCGGCTGTCTGGGTTTTGACAGTCGAGATCTTGACGTGGGGTGAATGCCTGTCGGGATCCCGACTGTCGGGACCCCATCCGGCACCGACCTCTCTTTTCTGACACTGCCTCCTTCCTGCGTCCCATTCCCCGTCACTTACTGTCTTTGCTGCCACCGCCTGCTTTTTCATCCCATTCCATCACCTCCTCTTCTCTCTGTACTTCCACTGCCTGCTTCCTGCATCTTATTCCACTTCACCCACTTTCTCTGCTGCCACCGTCTGTATTCTGTGTCCCATTCACCATCACCTCTACTCTTTGCTGCCACCACCTGCTTCCTGTGTCCCATTCCGTCACATCCTTTCTCTGCTGTCAGCGCCTGCTACCTGCGTCTCATTCCACCTGACCTACTATCTCTGCTGCCTTGGCCTGCTTTATGCATACTTTTGCCTATCTCTTTCTCTATGCTTTCTGCTACCGCCACCTACTTTCTTCATCCATTTTTCCAATTTCCACCTGCTTCTCTCTATCCATGTTTTTTTGTTCGTTTATTTTTTTATTTTATTTTTTTTTATATTCTTTATTAGTTTTGCAATTATAACATCCATAAAAAAAAGAAGAAAGAAGACATTTACATACATACAATTACATACATACATTTATATTTTTATTAGTAGGCACCTGTTTTAACTAACTCACAATATACCCTTGACAATGCTATTTATTTCCAGTCTCTCCCTACCTTAAATTCGCACTTGCTCAACCCTAGATCCCTAGGCCTTATGAGAGAATATGGATGATATTACTACTCTATCTTATTTGTGTTACCCTTAATCGTTTCTCAAGTGTACAACATTACTTTTTAGTGACTCTTACTTAATCCAATTCCTTATTTAAAGTGCAACGTGTCAAAGAAAAAAAAAAAAAAAAAAAAACTTACATAATACACTACTAACAAGGAAAATATCTATTGTGCACATCTTTTATCATTTAACTTTTGTTGTAGTAAGGGGATTGTATCCAGTGATCCCAAATTAAGTGGTGTTTATTTAATGTTTGATTTCTATGTGCTAAACGTCTTTCTTGATCTACAATAAAATTTACACGTGCTTTCCATGCTTCCACGTCCGGTGCGATATTTGACATCCACATTCTCCCAATAATAACCTTTGCAATCGATAATACATTAATAATATAAGTTCTATCCTTCCTGTCAATTCCTCCTGGGACTATACCCAATATACAACATCTATCCGATAACAGTTCACTTGGAATTCCCGTATTAGATATAACCCGTTTAACACTATCCCAGTACTCAGCTACAAGATTACACTCCCAGATTAGATGAATAAATGTGCCTGATATAGCTCCACATTTAGGGCAGGTAGTTGAACCATTGCCCTTAAATTTGCTCAACCTACTAGGGGTTATATATGACCGATGTAGTATAAACAGTTGTGTTTGTTGGATACGCAATGAATTTGTGGCCCTAGCCACTGCGGTTTTAGCTGACAACCATTCTAAATCGGTCAAAGCCCCTATATCGCCTTCCCATTTTTCCCTCACATAGACCAGGTCCTGTCCCAATTTACCTTCTTTTAGCAAGTTGTAAATCTTAGAGGTAAGACCTTTATTGTTATTAGATTTAAGAATCCTCTTTACGTCTGTTTCGCTAAACCTGGGTAATGGTTGTTTAATCTGCGCTATCAGAGCGCTTCTTAATTGAAAATATCTAAAGAGGTAAGATCTTGGGAGATCGTATTCTTCTTTTAACTGGGTGAATGTTTTAACCCCATTTAAATCGAAAAACTGGGAAACATATATCACTGAGTGGGAATGCCACACCTCGATTTTTTTTGTTTGCTATGTACGGCGCTGCGGACACTTTGCGGCGCCTTATAAATAAACGTACTACTACTACTACTACTATTCTATGTCCCATTTACCATCACCTCCTCTCTTTTCTGACACTGCCATCCTATTCCACTTCACCCACTGAGACAGCTGCCACCGTCTGTATTCTGTGTCCCATTCACCATCACCTCTACTCTTTGCTGCCACCACCTGCTTCCTGTGTCCCATTCCGTCATATCCTTTCTCTGCTGTCAGCGCCTGCTACCTGCGTCCCATTCCACCTGACCTACTATCTCTGCTGCCTTGGCCTGCTTTATGCATCCTTTTCCCTATCTCTTTCTCTACGCTTTCTGCTACCGCCACCTACTTTCTTCATCCACTTTTCCAATCTCCACCTGCTTCTCTTTATCCATGTTTTTTTGTTCGTTTATTTTTTAATAATACATCACAAACTATTAAAATAAAAAAAAATAACCTGGCCTCCACCACATGTTTCCTGCATCCCATTTCCCTTAACCTAATGTCTCTCCTGCCACTGGCTGCTTTCTTATCCCATTCCGTCACCCTCTCTCGTCTCTCTACTGCCACCGCCTGCTTCCTGTGTCCCATTTCCCATCACCTCCTCTCTCTGCCACCACTGCCCCTTTCTAGCGATGTTTTGTGTTTTTTCTCATAATACAACATCACAAAAATATTAAAATGTAAAAAAAAAAATTGGCCTCCAATCGGCCCCTCTAGCCAGACCATCAAGTGCCTTTATTGTGGTGTTGTATCATGAAAAAATAAACTGACGCAAAAATATTAGACCTCCTGTCTTTGACGCAAAAATATTAGACCTCCTGTCTTTGCTGCCACCTTCTGCTTCATCCCTTTACCCATCACCTCCTCTCTTCTCTCAACCTCCACCGCCTGCTTTCTTTGTCCTGTTCCCCATCACCTCTCCTATAACAGGTAAACTAACACAAAAGTATTCAAATGTATGTTGATTTCTTGACTTGTATATTTGATTTTGTATATTTTCACTATCATTTCTTATAACTTATATGATTTAAAATATTGTTAAAATGTACATTTTAAATTTTTGTTGCCACTGCCTACTTCATCTCTTTCCCTGTCACCTCCTCTCTTCTCTCTACTGCCACGCCTGCATTTTTTATCCCATTCTGTCACGTCCTCTCCTCTATTTACTGCCACCGCCTGCTTCCTGCGTCTCAATTCACATCCTCGCCTCTCCTTTCTATACTGCCACCGCCTATATTCTGTGTTTCATTCCCCGTCGCCTTCTCTCTTTTGCTGCAACCGCCTGCTTTCTTCATCCCATTCCTCTCCTTTCTTTGCCAGCACCACCTGCTTTCTGCCTCCTTCTGCATCCTATTCCCAAACTGCTCTTACCAGCGTCACCATCAAATACAAAGGTCTTATACTACTTGACCTGTGTGTAGCCTTTGCCACTGTAGATGACACTCATTTAAATGCTTCCACTGCCTGTAGTCTGCGTATCATTCCCCTTCACCTAGTGTCTCTGCTGTTACCGCCTGCTTTCTTCATTCCATTCCATCGCCTCCTCTCCTCTCTCTGCTGTCACTGCCTGCTTCCTGTGTCCCATTCCCTGTCACCTACTGTCTCTGCTACCACCACCTGCTTTCTGCATCCTATTCCCTATGTCTTCCTCTATGCTTTCTGCTGCTGCCCCCTACTTTCTGCATCCAGTTTCCCATCACCTTCTCTTTCTGCCACCACTGCCCCTTTCTAGCCATGTTTTGTGTTGTTTTTTTTTCCATAAAACAACATCACAAAATTATTGAAATTAAGAAAAAAAAATCTGGCCTCCATCCGTTCCCCCTCTAGCCAGACCATCACACGCCTTTATTGTGTTGTTGTATCATGAAAACATAAACTGACACAAAAATATGAAACCTGCTGCCACCGCCTGCTTCATCCCTGTCCCCATCACATCCACTCTTCTCTCTGCTGCCACGGCCTGCTCTCTACATCTCATTTAGTCACCTACTCTCCTCTTTACTGCCACTGCCTGCTTCCTGCGTCCCACTCCCCTTCACCTACTGTCTGCTGCCACCGCCTGCTTTCTTCATCCCATTCTGTCACCTCCTCTCTCTACTGCCACCACCTGTTTCCTACATCCTATTCCCCTTCATCTACTGTCTCTGCTGCCACCGTTTGTTTTCTGTGTCCCATTCACCGTCACCTCCACTCTTTGCTGCCACCATCTGCTTCCTGTGTCCCATCCCCTGCCACCTACTGTCTCTGCTGCCACCACCTGCTTTCTTCATACCTTTCCACATCACGTCCTCTCTTCTCTCAACCTCCACCGCCTGCTTTCTTTATCGCATTCCCCTATCTATCTATCTATCTATCTATCTATCTATCTATCTACCCACTATCTATCTATCTATCATCTACCTGTCTATCTACTCACTATCTATTCATCCACTATCTATTTATTTATTCACTCTCTATCTCACTATATATCTCCCTCTAATATAAATGTCTTCACTATAATTTCTTATAACTTTTATGCTTAAATTTTCTTTTGCTGCCACAGCCTGCTTCATCTCTTCCGTCACCTCTACTCTTCTCTCAACCTCCACCGCCTGCTTTCTTTATCGCATTCCCCTATCTATCTATTCATCCACTATCTCTTTATTTATCCACTTTCTATCTCACAATACTGTATATCTCACTCTACTATATCTTTTCACTTTAATTTCTTATAACTTATATGCTTAAAAAAAATTTCAAATGTAAATTTACATTTTTTTCTGCCACCGCCTGCTTCATCTCTTCCATCACCTCCTCTTCTCTCTACTGCCACGCCTGCATTTTTCATCCCATTCTGTCACCTCCTCTATTTACTGCCACCACCTGCTTCCTGCGTCTCATTCCCCATCCTTGCCTCTCCTTTCTGTGCCGCCACCACCTATATTCTGTGTCTCATTCCCTGTCGCCTCCTCTCTTTTGCTGAAACGTCCTGCTTTCTTCATCCCATTCCTCTCCTTTCTTTGCCACCACCACCTGCTTTATGCCTCCTTCTGCATCCTATTCCCAAAATGCTCTTACCAGCGTCACCATCAAATACAAAGGTCTTATACTACTTGACCTGTGTGTAGCCTTTGCCACTGTAGATGACACTCATTTAAATGCTGCCACTGTCTGTAGTCTGCGTACCATTCCCCTTCACCTAGTGTCTCTGCTGCCATCGCCTGCTTTCTTCATTCCATTCCATCACCTCCTCTCCTCTCTCTGCTGTCACTGCCTGCTTCCTGTGTCCCATTCCCTGTCACCTACTGTCTCTGCTGCCACCACCTGCTTTCTGTATCCTATTCCCTATGTCTTCCTCTGTGCTTTCTGCTGCTGCACCCTACTTTCTGCATCCAGTTTCCCATCACCTTCTCTCTCTGCCACCACTGCCCCTTTCTAGGCATGTTTTGTGTTAAAGTTTTTTTTCATAATACAACATCACAAAATTATTGAAATGAAAAAAAAACCTGGCCTCCATCCGTTTCCCCCTCTAGCCAGACCATCACACGCCTTTATTGTGTTGTTGTATCATGAAAAAATAAACTGACACAAAAATATGAAACCTGCTGCCACCGCCTGCTTCATCCCTGTCCCCATCACCTCCTCTCTTCTCTCTGCTGCCACGGCCTGCTCTCTACATCCCATTTAATCACCTACTCTCCTCTTTACTGCCACTGCGTGCTTCCTACGTCCCACTCCCCTTCACCTACTGTCTGCTGCCACCGCCTGCTTTCTTCATCCCATTCTGTCACCTCCTCTCTCTACTGCCACCACCTGTTTCCTACATCCTATTCCCCTTCACCTACTGTCTATGCTGCCACTGTTTGTTTTCTGTGTCCTATTCACCGTCACCTCCACTCTTTGCTGCCACCATCTGCTTCCTGTGTCCGATCCCCTGCCACCTACTGTCTCTGCTGCCACCGCCTGCTTTCTTCCTTTTCCACATCACGTCCTCTCTTCTCTCAACCTCCACCGCCTGCTTTCTTTATCGCACTCCCCTACCCACTATCTTATCTACCCATTATCTGTCTGTCTATCTACCCACTATCTATCTATTTATCCACTATCTATCTATTTACCCACTAGATATCTATCTATTCATCCACCATCTATTTATTTATCCACTCTCTCTCTCACTAGACATCTCACTCTAATATATATGTCTTCACTATAATTTCTTATAACTTTTATGCTATAATTTTCTTTTGCTTCCACCGCCTGCTTCATCTCTTCCGTCAACTCCTTTCTTCTCTCAACCTCCACCACCTGCTTTCTTTATCGCATTCCCCTATCTATCTATTCATCCACTATCTATTTATTTATCCACTTTCTGTCTCACTATATATCTCACTCTACTATATCTTTTCGCTATAATTTCTTATAACTCATATGCTTGAAAAAAAATTTCAAATTTAAATTTAACATTTTTTGTGCCACCGCCTGCTTCATCTCTTCCATCACCTCCTCTCTTCTCTCAACCTCCACCGCCTGCTTTCTTTATCGCATTCCCCTATCTATCTATTCATCCACTATCTATTTATTTATGCACTCTATATCTCACTATATATCTCACTCTACTATATTTTTTCACTATAATTTCTTATAATTTATATGCTTAAAAATTTTTTCAAAAGTAAATTTAACATTTTTTGCTGCCACCGCCTGCTTCATCTCTTCCGTCACCTCCTCTCTTCTTCTCAACCTCCACCGCCTGCTTTCTTTATCGCATTCCACAATCTATCTATTCATCCACTATCTATTTATTCACTCTATACTGTATCTTACTATATATCTCACTCTACTATATGTTTTCACTATAATTTCTTATAACTTATATGCTTTAAAAAAATTTTTGCTGCCACCGCCTGCTTCATCTCTTCCGTCACCTCCTCTCTTCTCTCAACCTCCACCGCCTGCTTTCTTTATCGCATTCCCCTATCTATCTATTCATCCACTATCTATTTATTTATGCTCTTTATATCTCACTATATATCTCACTCTACTATATCTTTTCACTATAATTTCTTATAATTGATATGCTTAAATTATTTTTCAAAAGTAAATTTAACATTTTTTTCTGCCACCGCCTGCTTCATCTCTTCCGTCACCTCCTCTCTTCTCTCAACCTCCACCGCCTGCTTTCTTTATCGCATTCCCCAATCTATCTATTCATCCACTATCTATTTATTCACTCTATATCTCACTATAAATCTCACTCTACTATATGTTTTCACTATAGTTTCTTATAACTTATATGCTTTAAAAAAATGTTTGCTGCCACCGCCTGCTTCATCTCTTCCGTCACCTCCTCTCTTCTCTCAACCTCCACCGCCTGCTTTCCTCATCGCATTCCCCTATCTACAGTATCTATCTATTCATCCACTATCTATTTATTTATTCACTCTATATCTCACTATATATCTCACTCTACTATATCTTTTTACTATAATTTCTTATAATTTATATGCTTAAAATTTTTTTGCTGCCACCGCCTGCTTCATCTCTTCCATCACCTCCTCTCTTCTCTCAACCTCCACCGCCTGCTTTCTTTATCGCATTCCCCTATCTATCTATTCATCCGCTGTTTATTTATTTATGCACTCTATATCTCACTCTACTATATCTTTTCACTATAATTTCTTATAATTTATATGCTTAAATTTTTTTTCAAAAGTGAATTTAACATTTTTTCTGCCACCGCCTGCTTCATCTCTTCCGTCACCTCCTCTCTTCTCTCAACCTCCACCGCCTGCTTTCTTTATCGCATTCCCCTATCTATCTATTCATCCACTATCTATTTATTTATGCACTCTATATCTCACTATATATCTCACTCTACTATATTTTTTCACTATAATTTCTTATAATTTATATGCTTAAAAATTTTTTCAAAAGTAAATTTAACATTTTTTGCTGCCACCGCCTGCTTCATCTCTTCCGTCACCTCCTCTCTTCTTCTCAACCTCCACCGCCTGCTTTCTTTATCGCATTCCACAATCTATCTATTCATCCACTATCTATTTATTCACTCTATACTGTATCTTACTATATATCTCACTCTACTATATGTTTTCACTATAATTTCTTATAACTTATATGCTTTAAAAAAATTTTTGCTGCCACCGCCTGCTTCATCTCTTCCGTCACCTCCTCTCTTCTCTCAACCTCCACCGCCTGCTTTCTTTATCGCATTCCCCTATCTATCTATTCATCCACTATCTATTTATTTATGCTCTTTATATCTCACTATATATCTCACTCTACTATATCTTTTCACTATAATTTCTTATAATTGATATGCTTAAATTATTTTTCAAAAGTAAATTTAACATTTTTTTCTGCCACCGCCTGCTTCATCTCTTCCGTCACCTCCTCTCTTCTCTCAACCTCCACCGCCTGCTTTCTTTATCGCATTCCCCAATCTATCTATTCATCCACTATCTATTTATTCACTCTATATCTCACTATAAATCTCACTCTACTATATGTTTTCACTATAGTTTCTTATAACTTATATGCTTTAAAAAAATGTTTGCTGCCACCGCCTGCTTCATCTCTTCCGTCACCTCCTCTCTTCTCTCAACCTCCACCGCCTGCTTTCCTCATCGCATTCCCCTATCTACAGTATCTATCTATTCATCCACTATCTATTTATTTATTCACTCTATATCTCACTATATATCTCACTCTACTATATCTTTTTACTATAATTTCTTATAATTTATATGCTTAAAATTTATTTGCTGCCACCGCCTGCTTCATCTCTTCCATCACCTCCTCTCTTCTCTCAACCTCCACCGCCTGCTTTCTTTATCGCATTCCCCTATCTATCTATTCATCCGCTGTTTATTTATTTATGCACTCTATATCTCACTCTACTATATCTTTTCACTATAATTTCTTATAATTTATATGCTTAAATTTTTTTTCAAAAGTGAATTTAACATTTTTTCTGCCACCGCCTGCTTCATCTCTTCCGTCACCTCCTCTCTTCTCTCAACCTCCTCCGCCTGCTTTCTTTATCGCATTCCCCAATCTATCTATTCATCCACTATCTATTTATTCACTCTATATCTCACTCTACTATATGTTTTCACTATAATTTACTTATAACTTATATGCTTTAAAAAAAAATTTGCTGCCACCGCCTGCTTCATCTCTTCCGTCACCTCCTCTCTTCTCTCAACCTCCACCGCCTGCTTTCTTTATCGCATTTCTCTATTCATCCACTATCTTTTTATTTATTCACTCTATATCTTACTATATATCTCACTCTACTATATCTTTTCACTATAATTTCTTATAATTTATATGCTTAAATTTTTTTGCTGCCACCGCCTGCTTCATCTCTTCCGTCACCTCCTCTCAACCTCCACCGACTGCTTTCTTTATCTCATTCCCTTATCTATCTAGCTATTCATCCACTATCTATTTATTTATTCACTCTATATCTCACTATATATCTCACTCTACTATATCTTTTCACTATAATTTGTTATAATTTATATGCTTAAAAAAATTTTTTGCTGCCACCGCCTGCTTCATCTCTTCCATCACCTCCTCTCTTCTCTCAACCTCCACCGCCTGCTTTCTTTATCGCATTCCCCTATCTATCTATTCATCCACTATATATTTATTTATTCACTCTATATATCAATATATATCTCACTCTACTATAATTTTTCACTATAATTTCTTATAATTTCTATGCTTAAAATTTTTTTCAAATGTAAATTTACATATTTTTCTGCCACCGCCTGCTTTATCTCTTCCGTCACCTCCTCTCTTCTCTCAACCTCCTCCGCCTGCTTTCTTTCTCGCATTCCCCTATCTATCTATTCATCCACTATATATTTATTTATTCACTCTATATCTCACTCTACTATATCTTTTCACTATAATTTCTTATCATTTATATGCTTAAATTTTTTTCATATGTAAATTTAAAAAAAATTCTGCCACCGCCTGCTTCATCTCTTCCGTCACATTCTCTCTACTGCCACCGCCTGCATTTTTTATCCCATTCTGTCACCTCTTCTCTATTTACTGCCAACGCCTGCTTAATGCGTCTCATTCCCCATCCTCTCCTCTCCTTTCTATGCTGCCACCGCCTATATTCTGCGTCTCATTCCCTGTCACCTCCTCTCTTTGTTGCCACCGCCTGCTTTCTTCATCCCATTCCTCTCCTTTCTTTGCCACCACCACCACCTTTCTGCCTCCTGCATCCTATTCCCAAACTGCTCTTACCAGCATCACCACCAAATACAAAGGTCTCATACTACCTGACCGGTGTGTAGCCTTTGCCACTGTAGATCACACGCCTTCATATCTTACCTGTTGACATCCATCCTCTTACCTTCTGTATTTCAGCTGATGTTCTATATGATAACAAAAGTACATTGTACCTATTACTCCATGTGCAATCTGGTCACATTTATAACAAGATACAAAATAGCATAATATATATCTTTTGTTTCCATGATGAAATCTATAGACACTTGTATAATTTACTAGATTGTAACATTACGGGACTGCAGAGCATAAGCTGCTTTGTGACGCTTCTGTTTGCACTAATGCGCTCATCTGTAGAGTAAGCACCTGGACCTGCACATCAGGGGGTTCTATGGGGAGGGGCCACATCTTATGGGAAATGGAGGATGGGATAGAGTGTTTGTAAGTAATTGTACGCTGGCTGCTTTCACAGGATATAATATGTAAGTGAGACTGAAGGGGTACAGACTGAGTATCTTTAGTTACAGAGAGGTCGCAAAATCTCTTCCCTGCTTACGGATCTTTCTTTTACAGGTTCTCAGTAAAGACCTTATTCTGGTCCCCATGAAATTAATTTCACAGCGTTGCGTGTGGACCAAACTTCTTCCGCAGTGCCTGCGTACCCCCCCTCCCCCTGCACGGCTGCGAATCAGGGCCAGGGTGATCATAATGAATAGCAGGTAGGAAATAAATATGTGGTACACAGAAGTGGCAAGTTGCTCAAATGAACTCATTGGTCCATTGCAAGTGCTTGCAAGGGAGGGGCTAGTTCAGGCAAGGGAGGGGCTAGTTCAGGCAAGGTAGGGGCTAGTTCAGGCAACGGAGGGGCTAAACAAAGCAAGAGAATCACAGAATTCCCCCACCCTACAGTATAGTTATAATGCAGAAAACACAGTTTATTTCTCCTTCGCTCCATAGGGATATATGTACACTGAGTGTTCTGCATTACTACTATCATACATGTATTCCAATGCACTGATTAATCCTTTTGCTGTACGTACCATCTATGTATATTACATGCCGCATACATAATGTAGTGCTGGAATAAATTCACCAGCAAATGTAGGGGCATTTTCTAGTGAGATCACTTAGAGAATGACCTGAAATCACCCCGGGTGTACGCCCCATTCTGAACATGTATTATTGGTTTGTATAATACTGCTATACCCAGATCTAGCTCCATTTTTCTTTCTTTATCATGTCCCCATTTAAAGTTGAAGTCTTCAATTAAACATGGTTAAAAATAATAAGAAAAATGAAGATATAATGTACTTACATGCAGAACCTGGCATGGTCGCATCCAGCAGTGCCTCTGCCTCACTAGATGTATTTAGACCAGGTGGATTTGGGAAGCTTCTCCAGCTGGAGGTAATTGACAAGAAACCTGTAAAATTTGCCTGCTCCGCCGCTGTAATTGGTGGGTAATTGGCCTCTTCTGCCTCCATTAGTTCTAGATGGTTATTACTGGAGGCAGAGGGTGGAAAGAATGCCTACAGAAATAAGAAGTAACGTTGTATATTAGTGATTATTACATCTACCATAGGACTGTGTAAGACAGACAGAGGCATTTAGCAAACTTCTTTATGTAAAGGTTATTTATAGTAGTTTCCATTATAGACCCTAAGAAAATGCCTATATATAAAGCTAAAGGCAGTGGCATAAATGTTGCATAAATGTATAAAGGTGTCGCTCAGACTATATATATATATATATATATATATATATATATAAAACCACAGCATTACAGTAGATGTGAGGTCGCTATGGTGCAATTACAGGTGTTCGTCTACTCTGTGCTATCAAGAGACATCTATATACTCTAGAAGTGCAGAGAGGAAAATGACATTCCAGAAGCTCACTATGGAAAGTGTAACCTGTGCTCTATAGTCCACTTTGTCTCCTTGTCAGCTTATTATGAGGCGCAGGATTATCAATTACAGTATGTGCCTATGCACATCCTTGCTGGCGGGTCGCCAGAACGTACGCGCTGGCGACCCGCCAGCAGCCTCGCCAGCGAGGAGACTGAGACGTGTGTGCGTCTCACGCGCACGCGCGTCTAAGTCTCCGTCGCTAGCGTGGCGGAAACCCTGTCCGTCCCTGCCTCAGGGAGACGGGGGGGGTTAGGGGGGGGTTAGGGGGGATGCGGGCAGGCGGCGGGGACCCCGGGTTACCGCCGGCAAGCCGGCGGGGACCCGGGGAAACGTTTGGAAGCGCCGTCGGAAGGGGGCGCGCGCGCCTCTCGTGCGCGCGCGTCCCCTTCTCACGATCGCCATGGCGCTGGCGGGGGATGGCGGCTGGCGACGCCAGCGCCATCCCCTGCCAAGATGGGAACAGACCCATCTGTATATTAGAAAAATGTCAGAAGATGTAACGGAGCTCAAATCTGGGGCAATAAGAAAGTATTGGTAACATAGTAATTATGTCCTTTCTACTTGTGTGTCCCCTGCTAGAAAGAAAACTAAAAATGTGTCTTTGTCAGTGATTTTTATGTAACCCTGAGCACAAGAATAACTGTGTTAGGGATCTTTACACTGTTAAGGCCCCCATATGCTACGCGATTTGGGCCAGAGGATCCAGCAGATTGTCTCTGACATCCGATCGGATCCGATGCGCAGTCCCGTGCGCATCGGATCAGAGCTCGGACGGCAGCACATAAAATACATCTTATGTGCAGCAGTCAGCAGGACATCCTGGGTGCGGTGAGCAGGGTGCGGCAGGTGGCAAGGAGAATTGAAAAATCCTATTCAAAAGACTGGGTGGCCACTGTTTGGCTGAGAGATCTCTTTCAGCAAATCAGCAGCCACCTGATCTTTTGAATAGTATTTTTGGTACTTGTTTCCTAGCACGGCCACAATCGTATGGATCGTGTACCTTTAAGTTAAGGTACACGATCCATACGATGGACCCGATTTCCTTTGAAATCAGGTCCATTTGGCCGGCTAGGACAAAATATCGGGGGCATCGCGTCGGTTGGGACCATTAACAATGGTCACGACGCGACCGACGCGATGCCCGCGATTTCCCCATAGGCTTCAATGTTAAAAAATATTTTAACATTGAAATCGTGTCGGGAAAGGTAAAATATCGGGGGCATCGCGTCGGTCGGGACCATTAACAATGGTCCCGACGCGATGCCCCCGATTTTTCCATAGGCTTCAATGTTAAAATATTTTTTAACATTGAAATAGTGAAAAAATGTGAAAAATGTGAAATGGGCCAATATGACCCATTTCACATTATAGATGTCCCCGTCGTCACCCCACGATAGACGCCAACCTGAAGCGTGGCGAGCGCAGCGAGCCCGCGAGGGGCGGCGGTGCGCGTCCTCCGACCTTTTCATTTCCCTACTATCCACGTCGGCGTGGAGGTGAGAATAGAATAGTGTGGCGAGCGCAGCGAGCCACCGAGCCCGAAGCGTGGCGAGCGCACGCGTATAACTTCACAGGTATACGCGTCCCCTCGCGGGGCTCGCTGCGCTCGCCACGCTTCGGGCTCGGTGGCTCGCTGCGCTCGCCACACTATTCTATTCTCACCTCCACGCCGACGTGGATAGTAGGGGAATGAAAAGGTCGGAGGACGCGCACCGCCGCCCCTCGCGGGCTCGCTGCGCTTGCCACGCTTCAGGTTGGCGTCTATCGTGGGGTGCGGTGTACGCCGTTAAATTTGGGGGGGTTGGGAATACTTTTACATTGAATCCAATGTAAAATCGGGTGCCAGGGACCCGATTTACATTTCATTAAAAAAAAAAAAATCTGGTCCAAAATCGGTCGGTCGCGTCGATCGCATCGCATGCGACCAAATCGCATGCGATGCGATCGACCCGATTTTTCCGACACGACCACCCCGATGTAAATCGGTGTGGCCGTGCTAGGAAACAAGTACCGTATTTTTCAATTCATACACCCCCTGCCTGCAGCTCTCCGAGATTATGTGTGAAAAATCGCATGTAATTCATGTGTAAGAAAAGGCACATCATGTGCCAAATCTTATTGAGCTCTCTCAGGTAGGGGTAGGGTTAAGGTCAGGGTTAGTCTGCAGAAGAGGACAGGCTAGGGTTAGGCACTAGGGGGCAGTTAGGATTAAGGTCCGAGTTAGGCTTAGACACTGGGGTGGATAGTTAGGGTTAGGCATTAGGGGGTCGAGAAGGGCTAAAATGACTAAAACTTGACAATTTGTCAGTTGAACGTTTCACCCTGTCTATCCTAGACACTGTCTAATTAGTGACCCTGTCAGCCTATTGCATGCTGACATAATGGCTGTCTATATATACAGAGCCGATCCCTTAATCCACACCCCATGTATGTGTTTGGCACTTATACATTATCTGCTGACCAGCAATGAGTAGCTCATGGAAGTTCTGTTTTATACTTACAGGGAAGTATGGGGGCTCCATCCCAAGGGATTCCATGGCGACCCAATCGATGTGCTGGAAGAAGGGGTGGTGGCGGATGTTGTCAGTAACTCCTGGTTCTTGGCCCAGATGGTTATTGACAAGCTGAAAAAGGTATTTGGATGTAATTATACAGCACAGTTGCTCAATACAATCATTGTACAAACATTTCTGCTGCCGCCACAGAAGAATATAAAGGGATTTCTCCATGGCCACAGTATGTTACTACTGACATTCTATCTGGGATCTGTTGTGTGTCTCACATTACATTCCCCTTCCAAGAACATGTAACCATTCTGCCATTTCCTGTCATATGTGTCCTAAAGGTCCGTACACACTGGGTGATTATGCTGTGTGTGTGTGCACAGCGATGATCGCTATCATCGCTGAGGGGGAAAGCTGCTCAGTGCATACACACTGGGCGGCTTTCCCCCTGCCCGGCGGGGAGGACGGCTTTGCATAGTGCAGAGCTATGCAAAGCCGTCCTCAAAGCCGCTCATCTGCTTGTAATAGCAGCAGATGAACGGCTTTACTGGCGATGATGTGGGAGCGCGCAGCAGCACTCACCGCCGGGGCACACACACTGGGCGGCTTTGAGCTGAAAGCCGCTCAAACCTGCTGAGTATGTGCTCCATTGTGATGCTCTTTATATTTATTAATCCTATTTATAAAATGCAGAAAAGTCACCTATCAATAAAAAAACACCCATGTAGATCTTTTACTCCTCTATCAATAGTTATAGCATAGCTAACAGCTGCGTCAGCCGTCGCCAAAAGATTCAGCTATTTTCCGTAAAGCCGCAATTCACTGCTGCACAATGCGCGGCATAGCAGGGCATATGGTATGCGTACACTCCCACTATGCATACACTTATATAGGAGCTGGCTGGTGCGGGCGCATGCACCCTGCTGCTTTATGGGAGCCTGCTTTGATGCGCTCACACTGCAATCCCACTACAGCAAGCTGCTATACGCAGCAAAGCTGTAGCAGGACACATCTGTAGTCAGTAATAGTGGCCGGCTGTCAGAGTGCAGAGTTTACTTGTAGCAGTAATTGGACAGTAGAGTAGATCAGATACTCTGGTTTTCAATAGAGATCAGAGAACTGAACAGATTGTTCCTATAACACAGTGACTAATGGTTACTTACATCCAACATCTTATAAAGTTATATACAACCAATGACATCATTTATATTAATAATTTATGAATGTAATATCATATTTACCATGTTAATGAGGTCCATGGCGGCAGATTCTGTTGCGCAGAATCTTGAGTGAGCAGCATGACCTCCGGTTATCATTTCGTTCAGGATGACTCCAAATGAGAACCAGTCTTCGCCAATCATGTACTCCTTGCCGAAATACAGCTACCAGAGGAGAGCAATTGGTTACCAACATTTTAATAATAATAATCACTTTGTTTTTTAATTTTTGCTTTTTTTTTTGTAAATTAACAAAATAGCGGTAAAGATAACCCCTACATGTTATAGTAACAGCAGCAATATTTTATATTGTTTATAAATAATAAGTACTTTGCTGTTTTTAGGTATATTTTGTCCCGAGTTATTGCTCTTTCACTTGTATATGCCAGTTCACGTACTATATATTATTTACAGCAGCTGTCCTGCCAACACCCGGCAACAGTCTCACGTCATCTTCCCATGGTAAGAGCCGGACCGGAAGTCGCATGTACCCGTTCCCATGGAGGACGCTATGGTGGAGGGTAGTCACTTAAGGTGATTTTGCTCAGTCCCATCAATGTCGATGCAATTTCGTCCGATTTTATGTAAATTGGGCACGTTTCGACATGTTTTAGATCCGATTCCGAACTGATGGTTACCCTTTGAGCGCTTATTGTATGTACAGTATGCACTATTTCCATCTTTATCACTCTTGAGATTATTACTTTGTGCATGATATGTTTGCAGCACTTTGGGTTCAGCTGCGCACTTTGGTCTGATTTGTATTTTTCAATCATGATCATTCCGGTGTGTACCCAACATAAGAGTCGTATTGTTTACTGTTAATTCTGCACCAGACCCAGAAGTCCAATGCCAGAGCTGCATCGCAATTGACAGCTCTTATGGAAAGAGCTGTCCTCTGCATTAATAATCGCATATGTTAGTGCATATGGGATTATTAATAATGCGGTACCCGGGGAATGCTGGTAGTGGGGGGGGGGGGATGTAAGTGCATCTTCCACATGGAGAGAAATTGCCAACACTTGGCAGAATCAGAATTACCCAGAAATGTGCAACGATGCATGTGCGTGCTACAGTGAATACTTTTTACCCAACTTGGCTATATGCCGTCACATACAGGGTTGGAATCAGGCCCCATGTACATAGTTACATGAGGAAACAGTAGGAAACCCTTTGCATTTACCTCAGGAATAATGACACCACACCTTCTAGCACAGCCAGTAACACCCTCGTCTCTAGGCGTGATCTCAAGGGCCAGACCGAAGTCGGCGATCTTGAGATGTCCTGTTGGAGTCACCAAGATGTTCTCTGGTTTTAGGTCGCTGTGAAGAAAATAAAATCTTTGTTTTCATACAAACAGGAATTATTTGGTACATAAATTATATTGCACGTTACATGTGTACATTCTAACTAATAATAGTTTCATATGTTTGAGACCAAGGACTTATGTAATCATATTTACTGTAGGTTAGTGTCCATGTGATTCCACCATGTCATGTACATCTGTATGTGTTCTGCAGAATTCTAGGTTATTTAATAGTGGAACCTTCCTCGGCCCAATAACCCCTGTGATACTAATATGTGTGGTTACAGCATACTGTAAATAACTAGTGATATTGATGTCATAGGAAGCGGCAAATGGAGGCTGATGCTGGTCGTTCCCAGCTGGGGAAGGGGAGCAGCTTATAAATGGGGTCAGTTTATTCTTATTTGTAACCAGAAAAGAATTAATAACAATACACTGACACGTGGGCCAGGCAGCACATTGTGCTTATTGTGCTGTTATTCCCTGAGTGCAGCCGCTGCCATTTATCATTGGGGATTGTAAGCTTTTAGGGGTAATGGGCCTTATTCAGATCTGAGCTCATTACTAATTTGTTTGGAAAATGGGCAAAACCATGTGCACTGCAGTTGGGGCAGATGAAACCTGTGCAGAGAGAGTTACATTTGGGTGGGATGTGCTGAAACTGAAATCTAAATTGCAGTGTAAAAATAATGCAGCCAGTATTTACCCTGCACAGAAACAAAATAACTCTCTATAAATGTTACATTTGCCCCACCTGCAGTGTACATGGTTTTGCCCATTTTCCAAACAAATTTGTACTGAGCTCAGATCTGAATAAGGCACAATGGGTGAGTTATTTACCTGTGTAGTGAGTGCCAGACACCTTTAGATTCATATAAATAGCAATTGGAGATGGAGTTAAAGGAACCATATTAGGTGAAGTTATCCAACCTGTGTCCATCCACCTCTTCCGCAATTATTTATTTTAGCTTTCCTTAATTTGTCATCTGTCACTCCTGCTCCTCTTACTTCCCTTACTACACCTCTCATAACCTCCGTCCTCCTCTTTTTTTATGTACCTCCCACTCCTTCCAACTTATTACCCTGCACCTCTCACTCTCTCCCTCCACCTCCTTCCCCTCCACCTCCCACTTCTTTCTCCTCTGCACCTCCCACTCCATCCCTCCACCTCCTTTCCCTGCATGTCTACTCCCTCCTTGCTCCTCTGCGCCTCCCACTCCCTCCCTCCACCTGCTTCCCATGCACCTCTCACTACCTACTTCCTCCTCTTTCCTCTGCACCTCCCCCTCCACCTCCTTCCCCTGCACTTCTAAACCCATCCTTCCACCTCCTTCCCCTGCAACTCTCACATCCTCCTCCTTGCCCTGCATCTCTCACTCCCTCTTTCCTCCTCTACACCTCCCACTTCCTTCCTCTACCTCCTTCCCCTGCACTTCTTACTCCATCCTTCCACCTCCTTCCCCTGCACCTCTCCCTCCCTTCCTCCACCTCCCTCCTCTGCACCTCTCACTCCCTCCCACCTCTTTCCCCTGCACTTCTCAGCACCTCCTTCCCCTGCACCTCTCACTCCCTACTCAATACTCTCCTCAGCCATAATTGACAATAAAAGCATAAAACAATTGTGCAGAGACAGCCTCTGTGTCTACTGAGAGCTGTAGATGACGATTGTACATTACTATGTAAAGGAGGCCATGTAACATGTAAGTGGGAAATATGTGCCAATTGGTAACATGTATAGCGTGTAGAATGTAGGAAGCAGACATGATCAGTATATTACGTTCTGCATTATACACTCCATAGTAATATCGCTTTATTATACTATTATCATACTGTAACTATATAATTACCCATGGACTATTCCCTTGGAATGGAGGAATTGAATCCCGCATACTATCTCTGCTGCATAGAATCTGTTGGATAGAAAACAGGTTAATGTTACATTGTAGGATGTATAAATAATGGGTGTGGTATAGGGGTCCGACAGTCGGGATCCCGACAGTCATTAGCCTGACATCGGGATCCCGACTGGCCGGACTCAGACAGCATGGTGAGCGCAACAGAGCCCCTTGCGGACTCGCTGCGCTCGCCACTCTGGGGGCACGGAGGCTCGCTACGCTTGCCACCTATTGTATTCTTCCTCTATGGGGGTCGTGGACCCCCGCGAGGGAGAATAGCCGGTGGCCGTCGGGCACCCGGCTGTCTGTGTTTTGACAGTCGGGATCCCGTCGTCGGGTAAATGACTGTCGGGATCCTGACTGTCGGGACCCCGTCCGGCACCCATAAATAATGGCTGTGATTCCCAGATGACGCTCCCCCATTCTCTGACAAAGGCCTCATTTGGTTTGTTTCACATTCACCAGCTGAGGTTTCCCATATGAGGTTAATATGAGGTTTCCCATATGAGGTTAATATGAGGTTTCCCATATGAGGTTAATATGAGGTTTCCCATATGAGGTTAATATGAGGTTTCCCATATGAGGTTAATATGAGGTTTCCCATATGAGGTTAATATGAGGTTTCCCATATGAGGTTAATATGAGGTTTCCCATATGAGGTTAATATGAGGTTTCTGTTTTTGTGCATTGGTGCAATTCACTTCATATTGGGGGTTATTCTGGTTGATTCACAAGGCTACGAATTTGCAGCCTTGCGATTCCATGTAACCCCGCAGTGCGAATGGTGGTACGCTGTCCCACCATTCGCAAGGGCGATTCGCTGGCAGGGACTGCGAATGGATGTTACACAGAGTCTAGGTCGACAGGTTCATTAATTTGACAGCATCAAAAGGTCAACACGGATTAGGTCTACAGTCAAAAAGTCAACATGGGGTTTTCACATTTTTTCGTCCCAAATGTTGTACGCATGGTGGCAGGGGGTGGGGCATTCGCTCACCCAGCAGGTGGCAGTACAGGTACTGGTACTGAATTAGACCCTGAGTCTCAAACCATGGAATAGTAAATGCAACAGTTTTTATCTGAAATTTACATCTGACGTGTGTCATTTCCCAAACCACATACACAGCTGCCCCTTAGTACACAGCCACCTTCATGTTGCTGCACACAGTGATGACAGCAGCTGTATATTCCTGCCACAGCTGACGTGTGTCATTTCCCAAACCACATACACAGCTGCCCCTTAGTACACGGCCACCTTCATGTTGCTGCACACAGTGATGACAGCAGCTGTATAATCCTGTCACATCTGACGTGTGTCATTTCCCAAACCACATACACAGCTGCCCCTTAGTACACGCCACCTTCATGTTGCTGCACACAGTGATGACAGCAGCTGTATAATCCTGTCACATCTGACATGTGTCATTTCCCAAACCACATACACAGCTGCCCCTTAGTACACGGCCACCTTCATGTTGCTGCACACAGTGATGACAGCAGCTGTATAATCCTGTCACATCTGACATGTGTCATTTCCCAAACCACATACACAGCTGCCCCTTAGTACACAGCCACCTTCATGTTGCTGCACACAGAGATGACAGCAGCTGTATAATCCTGTCACATCTGACGTGTGTCATTTCCCAAACCACATACACAGCTGCCCCTTAGTACACGGCCACCTTCATGTTGCTGCACACAGTGATGACAGCAGCTGTATAATCCTGTCACA
Source organism: Crinia signifera (assembly GCF_055691185.1). NCBI lineage: Eukaryota > Metazoa > Chordata > Amphibia > Anura > Myobatrachidae > Crinia > Crinia signifera. The sequence continues at coordinate 153,236,571 of NC_139217.1, forward strand.
TCTGACATGTGTCATTTCCCAAACCACATATACAGCTGCCCCTTAGTACACGGCCACCTTCATGTTGCTGCACACAGTGATGACAGCAGCTGTATAATCCTGTCACATCTGACGTGTGTCATTTCCCAAACCACATACACAGCTGCCCCTTAGTACATGGCCACCTTCATGTTGCTGCACACAGAGATGACAGCAGCTGTATAATCCTGTCACAGCCGGAGTTTGTTACTACTAATAGTATTACTTTTCCCAATATAAGGTGACACATATAAGGCATGCTTTTCTATACTGTATTATATATTGATACATCAGAACCCTTCTGACTGAATACAAAATGTATATGTATAATATATAATCTATCAGTAAGTCCTCCCTCTATCAGCGGCTGTAACAACACATTACTCTATATCCTCACCTTGCACTGGAGATGTCCATGGGCCCATTCCTCATCAGGAGACTACGGAAGTCTCCGCCACTGGCATACTCCATCCCAAAGAACACGTGATTCTGTGTATGGTAGAAACCATTGTGTTATTATAATATAATTACAGCAATAGCAAAGGTTAGCATGGCTTCTGTACCAATTGCATAAATAACCGTACGTAACTGCTGCTGCAAATAAAATACAAGAACACTGTCCGTAAAGTAAGGACAAAATCTGTAGTGTAAAGTCGTGGCAGCCGGACTGTTTTGTAGAAGAGATTTTTACGCATGCGCTGTACTGTTTGGGAAAAGTGACATCTGGTGGTCAATGAGTGTAATTGCAGGTTACATTTACATTTATAACGCAATCTATAATGGGACTATAGCGCAAGGAGCAGGCGCGATTCATGGACGATTTGCATAGCGCACGTTATGCGCAACGCAGCCACGATGTACTTGGCCACATCTGTACATGGCAGGACAGAGCTAGGGCAAGGGGAATGTCACCTTTGTCCGAAATAACTAAGTAAGGAGAAATTCTATACATTACTCATTCACTTCTCATCTTCTCATGGGAATATAATGGACAGTCTAGTGATGGCCATCGGTGCCTTTGCCATCGATGGTTGCCATCGATGGCAAAAGTGCAACAGGCCATCAATAGTGTAAAACTATGCAATGGGTGTCCATCGATAGTTTTACATATTGATGGTCATCTATTATGTTTGAGTGATTGGCCTGTAGGCCAATCAAAACAAATGGGCGGGGCTTTGCGGGTGTCGGGGGCAGAGCCATCTGGTTCTCCCCCATTGATGGCAAAAGTATTCAACATCGACCATAAACCATTGATGATTTTGAATCATCGATGGCCATCCCTAGGACTGTCATGGGGAGGGGGCGGGACCAGGTGCCTAGGCCAACAGTACATAGGTGGACAGTCATTAGGCTGACCACTATAGGTCAATACGTCAACACATGAAATATGTCGACCTGCATTAGGTGGACATGATGAAAAGGTTGACACAACATTAGGTCGACATGTAAAAGGTTAGAGGCAGTCACAGCCGTACCGTGCTCTGATGGGAGAAGTAGCCATGGATGAGGAATGGGCACCCAGATGCAAGGTCTAGCACTTTTCTTTCCATGAATGCATGTTCTACGCCGATCTCTAGGAGCCATCTCTTGCTCATGACCTTCACAGCCAACAACTGGCTGTGAGCTGAGTGTGAGGCCAGGAGAACCTAGAGGAAATATTACAGTGTTAACCTCATAACCACAGTGTCCTGGTGACGTCATCCCTTGTGGGTCCCTAACACTAAGCTGAAAGGCCCCCATACAGTTATTCCATTTGGGCCAATTTCATCCGAATCTGATGGATCGGGCTGAGCCATGTGTATGACATGCCATCGGATCCAGTGCATGCTCCCCTATCATAACGGAGGCTAACGGATGGCATGCGATGTTGCCATCCAAGAAGATCCAGGGCAGCTCCAGGGGGGGGATGGCCATACACTTATGTGATACATTGCAATAGTGTATGGCCAGCTTTACATCTGGGGCACGGAATCCCCCCATGCTGGTAAAGCCCAGCCACCACCGGGCACCTCCCTAGAAATATGCTTTTGTGTTACTGTTAATAAGAAAATGAGCTATGTGCTAAGGAGTGATACATAAGTGATGGACATAAATTAGACTGTGTTACACTGGTAAACAATAATAAAGTGCTACATTGAATGCTACCATGTGATGCCCCAAGCAGCCAGGCCGTACCCACTCTGGGGTATTATATAATACTTTTACTGCCAGAGATTTTGCACCTTGCAGGTTGCGTTTCAGTGAAGCAGCATCTTCTACACAATGTAAAGACGTTTCACACGTATATAAGTGCCACATGTAATACAGGCAACATTCCCTGATGTTCTAGCTGATGCTGCACTGATAATGTAAGAAAAGGGGCGACTATAGCGGTAGGAGGTCACACATTACACAGTGCGTCTATCCTTCCATGCTTCTATCACACCACATACTGTAACCTTATTACAGTGACTACTAGAAGAGGTCGCCCTACCAGAACCATCGGACACTGTAGTGTTATATTATAGCGGGGGAATGTTACACATCAGTAATACTGTGTGCAATATCATTACATGGAATGGTGAATCACAACTGACATTGAATGATATTGCACTGCAGCCTTGTTCACCTCTAATAATATGGAGACATATAGTAATTCCCCTGTGACAACTGAAACCTCATTGCTTACCTTCCCAAAACCACCTTGGCCTAACTGATGGTGAAACGTCAGTCCCTGGATGGTACGAGAGACTGCATCTCTGAGGCAGGATGATGGAGCACTGCTGGTTTCTAATGGAGAGAGAAGCCAGAGGAGAACATTTCAACAGTGCCCATATATGATAGAACATGAATTAAGGTGACATTTATATTACCATGCCCCCCAACTTTGGCAGAGAAGGAAGAGGGATGCTTGTGTGTGCCCAAATTTCTGTGGGCGTGGCCTCCTGCTCCATGGGTGTGACCTATACTCATGGAACTGCTGCGAGGCACGCCCCATCTATACAGCTATGGGGGCATGTCCAGCACTTAGTGAGCTGCTGGCCATGCTCCCAGTCGCTCTGCCTACCTGAATAGATGCAGTGCGCATGCACACAGCATTAAATCCCCACTGAGCAGCGGCAGGCAGGGGGGATTCCCTGCTGCCCCACCATCACCAGCACCGAATGCTGCTGGCCCTGGGTGGGATGCCAGACCGTTGAGAAGAATGTATAAACTCAACATTGGGTATCTTTATGCATACACTGTAACAAAACTCAACCTTTATCAACTTATACCTTATAACCTTAACACTTAAAATAAGACACGGACACAAGTGCAGGCATTTCAAAAATGAATGTCAAATTTATTGATTGACGACTATGACCTGACTATATATGGTGGCGGCACTAAAGAACAGTCATGGGAAAGGGGTAACATCACACGCGATTCACACACAGCTGGTGATCAACCCTCCCTTCATAACCCACCTGTGCAGGTGGTGTAAGCCATCTCCCATCCAGGAGCATGGGCTAATGACATATCAATGTCGGGAGAGTGCACCCACTATTTACATATTATTGCATATCATAGCCTGCCAACTCCTCCCCTGTACACCCATTGGCTATTCCCTACCTCATCAGATCTCATAGCAAGTACAACATGCTACTTATAGTGACAGCATCAAAGAACCCTTCAGTGGTTTATGTCTTCTCAGTGCTTAATCAGCCATCGGTTCTCTTTATAGCAGAGAAACAGGGTAAAGTGACCAGAAAATCAGCCAAGTGACATGAAGATTTCCATTCAGTTATCCTACTGAGGAAAATGTTAGTCCAGTAGCATCAGGAGGCTAAGCTATTTTGCTTAGAGATTTTATTTTATGAAAACAAGACAGAGCGATGCACATTGTCATATGCACACGTGTGCAGCTCTGACGGGAGAAGTACATATCCAACTCCACCAACTGTATCTTGTCCCCATTGGGTAATGCTATCTTCAGATAGGGGGGCAGTGTGCAACAAATAAGGTACTTATGTATTAGCAGGGCGCCCATTGCGTAGTGGTGTAATCAGAATACCAATACACCACTATGCTGGCTACGTAAACTACGTAATTTACGTAACTGGAGCTGTGCTAATACATAATGGATCATATCCCCACTATCCACGTCATACCCCCATTATCCACGGGGATGTGGAGTTAATTTTATAAAGTGTGGCGAGTGTAGTGTGCCACCTGAGCCCGAAGCATGGCGAGCCCCGCGAGGTGTCCCTTCGCGGGGCTCGCTGCACTCGCCACGCTTCGCTCGCCCACGTGGATAATGGACGTATGACTTGGATAGTGGGGATATGATTGTGTTAGTGTGTGTGTGTAGTTTGTGTGTAGTGCATCATACTTACCCCTCAACGATGTCCACAGCGCCTCCGGCAGTCGGATCCCCGCACAGGCGGGCGTCATGACAGTCCTCCCCGGCAGCAATGTACGCAATAAGCGTAGTGCCGCTGGGGGAGCAGGGAAACCATGTGATGCTCCCCCAGCGGCATTTCAGTGAATTACATGCATTGCTCCGGCGGCCACCATATCTCCCCCCTCCGGCCGCCCGCCCAAGCTCTGCCACTGCCCGCCAGGATGTCCCTCTCTGCCCACCCGCAGAAACTCCGGCGCTGGCCGCCGGGATGTCCCCCGCCGGCCACCCTAAGCAGTAAGTCACATACAGTATTAGCCGGGCGCCCGTCAGTGGCTACGTTGTCAGCGTAGCCAGCAAATACATCAGTACCACAAATAATTACTGGCTGAGTAAGTTACATGGTCAGAGGAATTATTGTATGGTTGGATGGAGACCACATCTGGTGGACACTTCGTCCCTCCCTTATTGGTTGGGTATAGGAGACGGATGCCAGCAGCTGTTTATGCAATTGACCCATCACGCTTTTTATGTTTAATCTGAGGAAGGGGCTGGAGGGGAGGAGCTTATGTACCGCTCTCATTAAGTGCTGACTACCTTTATCTACATCTCTATCTGCTTCTCTCACAGACAGTGATCAGCGCTGGACCTTACCCACTTACACTACCTATAACGACTATTATAAAACTGGCACTTGTTAATATTAAACATGATTTACAGAAATCATTTTTAAAACTGATGGGATAACTAGTCTGTTAAATTAATAAAAATAAACAGCAGAAATATCTCCTTTACTGTCAGCAAGAAAAACGCTGCTGCTGGCGGAGAGAGGGAGTCACACTGCAGGGGGGGACAGATTATAGGAGAGAGTCACGCTGCAGTGGGGACAGAATATAGGAGGGAGTCACGTTGCTGGGGGATAGGCTGCAGGAGGGAGTCACGCTGCGGGTGGACAGTCTATAGGAGGGAGTCACGCTGTGGGGGGGTGACAGACTGCAGGGGGGAGCCACGCTGCAGTGGGGACAGATTATAGGAGGGAGTCATGCTGCGGGGGGATAGACTTCAGGAGGGAGCCACACTGCAGGGGGGGGTGAGAACGGTGCATGGGGGAGTCATGCTGCAGGGGGGGGGGGGCAGAAAGTGAGTCGCGGTGGTGAGATCAGTGCATGGATTTGTCATGCCAGGGGGACGGGGACAGACTGAGGGAGCAGGGGATCCAGCACAACACAGTTATCTTGGTATACCTGTACTGCTAAATAAAAGTGTTACTGGATTTAACAATAAGGTACAGTAGATATCATTGAATTAGATTTGGATGCATGTAACAGCATTTTGTACATAAATTCATGGAGATGTATTTTGTAATATAAGTAGTAGACACAGAGGCCTCAGCACCTAGCTCCCATACTACAGCTACCAAACTACATTCAGTGCCTGTATAACCACCGTGTGTGTGTATGTATCACTTACTTCTTCGGTCTGCATCTGCTTGTGGGTCTTCTCTCTTCTTTCTTACCGCGCTGGTCTCCTCTGAGCAGGGTGATGTCCTCCTGCAGATCTTCTTTCTCCTTGTGGCCGCCTTCCTCCTCGTCGCCGTCCTTTTCTGCATGCCAAAACTCCACTTGGCCTTCCACCGCATGGCCAAACTCCACCTGGTCATCCTCCGCATCGCCATGCTCCACATCGCTATCTTCGTAGCCGTCCTCTTCATCTCTTCTCTCTGCAAAGCCGTCCTCCTGCACGTAGCAATCTTGCCTGTAGCTCTCCTCCACATCTCTAGCTACCAACTGTCATCTGCCTACCAACTGCCACTTTTGCAGCAGAGGGTGGAAAGTAAACAGCTTGGTTGCCATAACAACATTCAAAGCAGCAAGTGCTGTGCTGTGGCATTACCCAGTTATATCTGTGCACTACATACAAGTTGTATATGTTATATCAATTGGGGGGAATGTGTGATATTAGCATTGGATTTAATAGTGATTTCCTAAATGATGGTGGGGGGACATTTTTATAAGCAGACTGATTAGAATACAATTTATATATATTGAGGTACATATTTGGGGTACTTGTGTATTATCCACTAATACCACTAATTAAGGTATGCGATGGACCCGATTTCAGACTTTTTCAGGGCTGAGTATTTTAAAATCGGGTCACATCGCATAATCAGCACTGACGGCATGGCACTCATACAGGAGGGGGGGAGTGGGTTGCGGCGGCTTTGGGCCGTGGGAACGCCCAGCATTTCACGGACGTTCCCGGGGTTTCCGGTAGCAGGTGGCTGACATCACATGATGTTAAGGGTCCCATACATCAGCAATTAATTGTGACAATTTTTTAGATATGGAGATGATTGCCACAATTAATATTAGATGGAAAAATCTGCCGATCACTGAAATAAATCTGTAATGTGTGGGCAAAGTCAGATAGATTGTAAAATCCATTTATCTGGCCAAAAAATCCCTGGATCTGGAAATCCATTAATTGTGATTGCTGATGAATGGGGCCCATTATTAGCCGCTCGCCCTGTCTTCAGCCGGAAGCCCTTAAATATAACTCAGTCTCCACTGACTTATATGTGTGAGCCCTGCAGAAATCATTAGATGGTCACCAACCATCGAATGATTTCTCCAGCAGCGGGACATGTAAGGGGATGTGTTTTCATACCATGGTTGCAAAGGGGATACGGCGGCGGGAGGTCAGCGATTCGTGGGGGCGGGCAAACTGGCACTCGATAAGCTGCGAGCTTTGCAATTTACTGAGTTAACCAGAATCAGGCCCATAGTGTACTGATGTACTGCGGAGTATAGGGGATATGTATTGTAGTGATGTAGTGCGGAGCATAGGGGATATATAGTGTAGTGATGTAGTGCGGAGTATAGGGGGTATGTGATGTAGTGCGGAGCATAGTGGATATATAGTGTAGTGATGTAGTGCGGAGTATAGGGGGTATGTGATGTAGTGATGTAGTGTGGAGCATAGAGGATATATAGTGTAGTGATGTAGTGCAGAGTATAGGGGGTATGTATTGTAGTGATGTAGTGCGGAGCATAGAGGATATATAGTGTAGTGATGTACTGCGGAGTATAGGGGGTATGTATTGTAGTGATATAGTATGGAGTATAGAGGATATATAGGGAAGGGATGTAGTGCAGAGTATAGGGGGTATATAGTGTAGTGCGGAGTGTAGGGGGTATATAGTGTAGTGATGTAGAGCGGAGTATATGGGGTATGTAGTGTAGTGATGTAGTGCAGAGTATAGGGGGTATATAGTGTAGTGATGTAGTGCAGAGTATAGGGGGTATATAGTGTAGTGATGTAGTGCAGAGTATAGGGGGTATATAGTGTAGTGATGTAGTGCAGAGTATAGGGGGTATGTAGTGTAGTGATGTAGTGCAGAGTATAGGGGGTATATAGTGTAGTGATGTAGTGCAGAGTATAGGGGGTATATATAGTGTAGTGATGTAGTGCAGAGTATAGGGGGTATACAGTATAGTATAAGGATGTAGTGTGAATTATAGGGGGTATATAGTGTAGTGCAGAGTATAGGGGGTATATAGTGTAGTGATGTAGTACAGAGTATAGGGTTTATATAGTTTAGTGATGTAGTAGGTAGTATAGGGGTATATAGTGTAGTGATGTACTGCAGAGTATAAGGGTTGTATAGTGTTGTTATGTGGTGTGAAGTATAGGGGTTATATAATATAGTTTAGTGATGTAGTGCGGAGTATGAGGGGAATATAGTGTATTGATGTTGTGAGGAGTATAGGGGTTATATAGAGTAGTGATGTAGTGTGAAGTATAGGGGGTATATAGTGTAGTGATGTAGTGTGAATTATAGGGAGTATATAGTGTAGTGCAGAGTATATGGGGTATATAGTGTAGTGCTGTAGTACGGAGTATAGGGTTTATATAGTTTAGTGATGTAGGGGGAAATTTACTAAAGGAAATTTGTAAAAAAAATAGGTGTATTTGTATCCAGAAATACAGTTATTTTTGACATTTAGGGGGAAATTTACTAATATGAAAAACCTTGTTTTTCGTATTAGTATTTTCCCTACGACTGCATACGACTGTTTCAGTCGTATGCAAAGTCGTGTTCCGGAGGGGGATTTACAAAGCAGTCATATACGACTGCTTTGTAACCCTCCGATGTCGTAGGAATTCGTATTAACAGCCGTATATACGGCTGCTAATACGAATTATTTGTAGGCAGTCTGCACGGATCAGTCAGATCCGTGCAGGCTGCAAGGTGTAAAAAAAAATTAAATAAATAAATAATAATAAAAAAACCGGCGTGGGGTCCCCCCCACAGCCGAAACCAGCACCAGGCTGACAGAGCCTGGAGCCGGTAATTAAAAATCAGGGAACCCGACAAATAGGGGTTCCCTGATTTTTAACAACCAGCCCCAGGCTCCTGCTCTGGGGCTGGTTCCCAAAATACGGGGGACAAAATGAGTAGGGGTCCCCCGTATTTTAAGAACCAGCCCCAGGCAAAACCAGCCAGCAGGGTAATGCCACAGCCGGGGGGAGACTTTTTATGCAAGTCCCCCCGGCCAAAGCATTAACCCTACTGACCAGTCAGCCTGGCCAGGGGCCCTGGGGGAGTGGGGAACCCCCCCAATAAAGGGGTCCTCCCCCTCCAGGACTTACCTGACCAGGCTGAAGCCTGGTGCTGTCCTCGATGCCCCTGGGCGGTGGGCATCGAGCTGATTATGGTGTAAAAAAATAGAACAAACTATTGTTTTTTACTGTGGCACTACAAGTGCCAGCAAGCCTCCCCAGCAAGCTGGGACTTGGAGAACCACAAGTCCCAGCCTGCTGGGCATTAAAGGGCCCGCTGGGTCTTGTAGTGCCACAGTAAAAAAAATAGTTAAATAAAACACGCTGACACCCATTTTAAATTAAAGTTTAATACACACATTACATACATACTGATACTTACCTTTCTTGATCCCGTAGGTAGCCCTGGTCCTGATGTCCTGTGTCGTCCATGTCGGCTGTCTGCGTCGTCCTCCAGGTCCATGTCGACGGTCCGTGTCGTCCTCCAGGTCCATGGCGGTGTCCGGGTCCGAAGAAATCCATGTTGGAGCTGTGGAAGGAAATCCTACTCACCTGGTCCTGCGCTGAAGAAGTCTTCTCTTGATCCGACGTAATCCAGGTAATGTTGAAGCTGTCGCCGGTCCCCGCTGTCTCCGCATCGCGCTGAGGAGGGATGCTGAGAAGTTTCATATTCGCGCCTCTCCTCAGACTGAATTCTATTGGCCGCCTAGCAGGCCAATCAGGAGCCGACTTTCCTGAGGAAGCCGGACACCTAATTAACCGGAGAAACGCGGTGAGCTTTATATTTAGCAGACGAGATACCATCCATCCAGCGGACCTACCCATTCATCCCTACAAGTTGGCACCAATCTACACCGAAACCTATTCAACGCTGAGGCTGTGGGATTTAGCTTGGTCCCTTAATTTGGATATCGCGGTGAGCCACACACAAGGGGAATTGTGCTTATGGAAACACAAGGCACTGGGAAATAACCTTGGTCCAGCTCAAACCTTTGGATTACAAATTCCTCATCTAACATACAAGGAGGATCAAGGATGGTAATATATGAAACCCTATCAGCTGCTATATGACTTTTTAATCAAATTTATATCACCCATTGGTGGATAAGACTGAGCCCACTAACCATTAGCCTTTTTAAAGTAAATACTAAATGTGAATTAATTTGTATCTGTATATGTATGTATTGATTATATGTTATCTATTTTTATAATTCATCAGTAAACAAACAATTAACTATATACCGTCCTATATTGTTTCTTTGTCTTAAACAACCAGCGCCAGTACAAACCACATTCTTTTTTTCTACAAAAATCTGGGGCTTACTACCCCCGGTACCGGCTGCTGTTAATTGCGCACCACACATAACCTTTCCCTTATCTTTAGGACTACGAATTGTTGTATTTTTGGGATTGTAAATCCCGAAAATACAAATTCGTAAAAAAAAGGTGTATTTCTCCCTACGAATACACCTTTTTTCCATTTTGGTAAATGTCCCCCTTACTATCCCGAAAATACGGCAATTCGTAGTCGTATTGATGTGCTATCAATACGAATACGAATTGCCGTATTTTCGGCATAGTAAATGTCAAAAATAAGTGTATTTCTGGATACAAATACACCTATTTTTTACAAATTTCCTTTAGTAAATTTCCCCCCCGTATTATGTAGTATGTAGTATTGGGGTATATAGTGTAGTGATGTACTGCGGAGTATAAGGGTTGTATAGTGTAGTTATGTAGTGTGAAGTTTAGGGGGTAGATATTATAGTTCAGTGATGTAGTGCGGAGTATGAGGGGTATATAGTGTATTGATGTTATGAGAAGTATAGGGGTTATATAGAGTAGTAATGTAGTGTGAAGTATAGGGGCATATAGGGCCTTATTCTGGTTGGAGCGTACGGGCCGTACGCGTACGTCCCGGGGTTTTTTACGATCTGCGCATGTGCAGATACGCTAATGCGCCGGCGCCAACACTCCACAACACTTACGGACGGGGTCTCAACGTGCGAAAAAACCTGTACGCGAGCGTACGGGTAATGGGGCGGCATAGGGGCGTGTTGATGGGAGCGGCCGAAATAATGAGGGAAAATGGGCGTAAATATGGGCGTACACGGGGGTGTGCACCCGAAATGAGCGGTGCTACTACCGCACGATAGACTAAGGCACCGTTCGTTTCGGACACCAAACAGGCGGCCGCCAACCGCCAGCTAAAACCACTCCTACAGATACCGCATGCCAGCGTGCGCCTGAGTTGGCTAATTAACGCTGATTACTACTCAAACACATACACCTGAATGTAATAAGCAATGCTGCAGTCTATTAACTACAAACCAAGATTTCACTGCCTGCAAGCCACACATGCAGCACGCAAACACATTGGAAGCTTATGTTTCTATACTTCTCCACATTTAAAGGTTTGTTTAATTTAAGGTAAGAATCTTTTTATACGCTAAGGTAGGTATTTACTAAACAGACACATTCACTACCTGCTTTCATAGACTTTACGCAGTAGCACACTCAATCTACACAAGTCGACATGTGTCAACGTGTTCACTCTAATACTAACATAGGTTTTGTATTTAGGATACAAGAACATAAACCACATCTAACACCTACAAAGGATGTTTCAGCAATGTTTGAAGCCCATGACCACTATTTTCCACACAATCTTTGTATAGTACCCAAAATTATGACCTGTACCACTATCTCATCTGCTATCATTTGGATTTCACTACACTCTGGATGTAAGATGCCACCAATCACATTATTGCACTCTCATCTCTCTAACAAAGGATTCCTACATCTGCTTATGACACTGTAAAATTATATATATTTTAAAAGTTATGCATGTTTGTTCACAAGCTAATTTATCATGTTTGGCCCATTCACACATCTTTTTTGAGGGAGGACACATATGCATTCCTACACAAATGTACCTTTTCACCCTTGTTTGTCTGCCTCACCCACTCCATGAGGAAAGCATTGTTCTGGACCTGCTTTTACCTACTACTGTAGTAGCTACCTCACCTGCACACAAACTGCTTTCTCACCTATTAAGTTGCTCTGCACATGTGCTGACACAAACTAATTAGCAGGGAAAAGTTGGATAGGAACATGGGAATGGCCATGGAGAGGGTTACACATGGGAAACTTCCACCACACTTCAACAAATGTTCAAAAATACCCTGGTCAGTAAGTACACATAAATCTAGTATTTGTTTCACACAAGAAATTACACATACCACAATTTAGATTTAATTTTTAAAATAAATTTATTTGCTGTTCAGCATCACAGCTTGACACTTTAATGTGAGAAATCAAATAAACAAATAAAATAGACACACAAATAATAAAACAGCCAGAACAAGAGGTTGCATATCTCCAAACATGTGTTACCCTGCAAATGCAATGGTGAAAGAAATGGGGACACCAGAATACGTACTGCAACAACCAGGGTGAATACTAAGCAAGATACACACCACCAAAAAAAAATATCCTGCATTTGTAGAGGTCAAAATACGAACTTTCATGCCCATGGCACGCAAATGGATCGATGGGCAACTCAGGAAGCGGATGTCCAGTGCAATTTAAACCTTTGGCCTCCAACCACAGAGGAAGTGAACCAGGTCTCATTTGGGCCCTTTTTTGCCCCTTTTAGATGGGGCCTTGGGGACAGGGGCCTTTGGGTCAGCTGGCTTTCAGCGTCTTCCCCTAGTCGCCACAGGAGGGTCAGCCGAGGTGGAAGGTTGGGGAGCAGCTTGGGGTGGGGCAGCAGATGGGGGATTGTCCCTTAGGGACCTGGCGGTGGACAGCTGCTCCGCAATAAGTTCATTCTGGCGGCTGAGGTGTTGGCCAATGCTTAGCATGCCAGCCGCCAGAGTTTCATTAATGCGGTTCAACGCCTCAACCTGCAGCTGGTTTGTGGTCTTCCACTCCGCCAGAAAATCCGCCACCTGCTGCTGACGGATCCCAGCATCCACCCCTTGCTGCTCGATCCTGTCCAGCATCACCAACAGGCTCTCACTCAATGTCTCCTGTGGCTGGGGGCGACGTCTTGCTGGAGCCTCGACCACCTGCTCCACCTGTTTCTCTGCAGAGGAAGATGCTGCCGGTACATCCTGACTTTCTGCTTCTGCTAGGATAAGAATTGAAAACAATGTCACCATCACATACGCAATAAAAAATATCTTTCTAAATACAATGCATTACTGTGACTTACCATCAAAAGGAGCATCAAAGACCTCCACCGGGAGCTCACTGTCCATATTGGAGATCCCCCTGATCTCCCCCACATCGATGACGTCACAGGAGTCCAGCTCCAGGGGGGTAAACTCCAAATGGTCAGGCATAGGACCGCTCCCGGTGGACATGCTGTGGTTGTACCGGTCAGTCATCTTCCTCTTCAGGCCACTTTTGAAGTCAGTCCACCTACAAGTTTAAAAATACAAATATCACCATGAGATATGTGCACCACTGTGCTACGTGTAGGGTTACCACCTAGTCCCTTTAATTCCGGACACATGTTACTTACACAGGTTCTGTGGCAGTTTAAAATTAGGTGAAGTGGAGTCTTGAAGTCAGCCAGCCACAGAACCTGTGTAATTAAGATGTGTCCGGAATTAAAGGGACTATGTGGTACCCCTAGCTACGTGACATTTCCTAGTGTGGGTGATCTTTTGTGCCATGTGTGGCCAAATATTTCTTTGATGGACAAAACCATGTGCACTGCAGGTGAGGCAGGTGTAAAACCCCACCCAAATCTGATTATCTCTGCACAAGTAACACCTGCCTCACCTGCAGTGCACATGGTTTTGTCCATCTAAGAAATATTTGGCCAGAAAGAGTGAACTAGAATAAGGGCCTCAGTTCCTGCTGGAGACTGCTGAAAAATTGACCTGACAAACACACTAACCTTTTCTTCACCGCGTCCCAAGTTCTGACCACTGGTGACACCTGGTTCACTTCCTCTGTGATCTTGTCCCAAAGGTTTCTCCTCGCACTGGCACCCGGCTTCCTGGTTGCCAATTCAATCCATTCGCGTGCCCTGGGCACTAGAATTCGCATTTCGGCCTCTACAAATGCAGGGTTTCTCCTTCTGGTGGTGGTATCCTGCTCAGTCATCACCCTAGATGTTGCAGCACGTTTTCTGGTGGCCCCAGTTCTCTCACCATGCACCTGCTGGGTCACACCTGTTTGGAGAGATGCAACCTCTTGTTCTGGCTGGTTGCTTGGCCCTTGTGGAGCTGGTGGAGGTTCACCAGGGCCTGTTACTGAGGGGCCCGCTTGATCTTGCAGGCGACTCCTCTCTTGGGCCCTCCTTCTCCGCTCCTCTTCCCTCTTCTGTAATGCTTGAAGCAGGGATTCGGCTTGTGCTCTCTGCAGAGCGTCCTCTGCTGCTGAATCGTCAGAGTCAGACATGTTTGCAGCAATTGTGGCCTGCATCTGACTGAATATTTATATGTTAATCTCCCGCCACGAACAAGGGGGCGTATATTTTTCCCCGCAAGGTAGATGCAAATTTACGCCGATATTTCCCGCCGATAATTGCCGCTTAAATTACGCAGGTCTCAATGCACCTGATCAATCACCCGTATATGTATATACACAGGTTGAGGAGCATTGTGGGCTACATCGTGAAATGTGTGCACCTGTCATTCCAATGATGAGTGTTGTCAGCTGGTATCTGTTGGAGTTCGTGTATGCTTTGTGAGTCACATTTCAAAACATCACGATATAATGCTTTCCTTACATATGTAATGTGTATGAAATTGTCATACAGCAACATGTTGCATTGTGGCCCTTTAGGCAGCGTAGCTATAAGTAGAGGGTTGCGTGTATTATTTTCCGCCTACTGTATATACAGTACTCCTCTCCATGCATATCGGTGTATCGTGCCCCCTTTAAGCAGCGTAGTTCTAAGTAGACGGTTGCGTGTATTTTTTTCCGCACACTGTAAATACAGTACTTCTCTCTTCATTGAATGCATGCTGTTGGTTGTGGTGTGTGTATATCGGAACGGTCCGCGTAAGTTTCTATTCGCATCCAATTTGTTAATGTAAGAGGGATTAATAAAGTTAATACCAAACAAACAATTTTTTCGACCAATCACCAAGCACCAAAAGTGATATATGTACCTGCAATTAATAACTGCGCCATTGCCACCATGACTTCAACCAGGGCTAGGGCGTTTTCTACCCAGGAGCTATTGGCCTTGGTTGAGGTCATGGACCGCCGCCTGGGGCCCAGGGGCCCTTATGTGTCCAATCGTGACAAGCGGCGGGCATATAATGCTGCCCGCCGGCTAATTTTCGCCAGGACCGGCGTGGACAGGAGCCTGGGACAAGTGGAGCGGCGCTGGTCGGACCTGCGCCGGCGACAGCCAGTGCTGCTCAGCAGCCTTCGACGCCATATTGCCCGATGTAAGTTTTGATTACTAGTATGTCAGCGTTTTTTAGCAATGTTTTGTGTACTTTTTTATAAATATGTTCCTGAGTATGGGGGTGTATATGGGGGTGTATATGGGTGTATAGGGGGTGTATAGGGGGTGTATAGGGGGTGTATATGGGTGTATAGGGGGTGTATAGGGGGTGTATAGGGGGTGTATATGGGTGTATATGGGTGTATATGGGGGGTATATGGGGTGTATAGGGGGTGTATAGGGGGGGTATAGGGGGGGTATATGGGGTGTATAGGGGGTGTATAGGGGGTGGTTTAAGTAGTTGCTAAGTTTTTGGGTGTAGCATATCAATTAATTTGCATGATAAATGTCTGAAATATAACAGCAATGATAATTTTGAAGGTTATGAGCATGACTAATGTGAATTTTTCTTTCCCCCTTTTTTATGCACCCCAATCTTCGATTTCAATGTCATCAACATGAACATTTCAGCACGGGCAAGGGCACGGATGGAAGCCCGGGAGCAGGCAGCCCGGGACCAGGCAGCCCTGGAGGAGGAAGAGGAGGAGGAGGAAGAAGAGGAGGAGGAAGAGGAGAAGGAGGAAGAGGAGGAGGAAGAAGAGGAGGAGGAAGAGGAGGAGGAGGAAGAAGAGGAGGAGGAAGAGGAGAAGGAGGAAGAGGAGGAGGAAGAAGAGGAGGAGGAAGAGGAGGAGGAGGAAGAAGAGGAGGAGGAAATGCCTCAAACTTGGTCCCACACAATTTCCACATCCCCTTGCCCCACCCCCACCCACACCCCTACCCCCCCCCTCCCCAACCCCCACCCCCTCCCCAACCCCCACCCCCTCCCCCACCCCCTCCACAACCCCCACCCCCTCCACAACCCCCACCCCCTCCCCATCCCATTTCCTACCCCCCTACACCTCTCCACCACCCACCCCCAAACCTCTCCACTCCCCAGTCACACCCACTACCTCGGTCCAAACACCAGGACCATCCTCCTTGCTCCTGCCCCCCCCAACCACTGCACAGCCAACCAGCGGCGCCCAGGATGGCTCAAGTAGCCGTAAGTAAATAATGTGTCTAATGTTGACCTACACATTTCTACACATAAACAATCACAACAACCACATATGTGTATCCAACATCAACATTAGTTGCAACATATCACTGCAGGCCGACCATGAGGTGTGTCCTGTCCTTCTCCAGGAACAAGGCTCCCCTTGGTGGTTTTTTTGAGTGTGGCCATGCCTCACCCCTTGAATAATTGACATAACAGTACATCCAATGAGATATCCGACATTAGTGGTGTGGTAGTTATGTGGCTCCAGGTGTTGGGTAACTACAGTTCCCAGCATGATGTGCAACACAGGGCCAGATTATAATGGAGGCGCAAGGGGTCAGTGCCCCTGGGACCCCCTCTAGCTAGGGGCCCCCTGTGGTTGTCATTTTTTTTTTTCAAAATAAAATGTTTAAGTTTTTTTTTTTTTTTTTTTTGCTAAATGTTTTGTGCATGGGTGGGGTAGTGCTGCAGCTTCACCTATCTGCCAATGTGACAATGATTTATGGTGCTGAGCATCGGGAGGCAAGGCACACTGATTGCACAAGTGTGCAGTGCATTTCTGGGAGTTGACTAAGTCCCATGACACTTTGCACCAGAGGACAGAGGCTGAGAAGTTTGTGCTGAGCTCTGATTGGTGGAGCTCATTACATGCTTCTCAGGTCCATGGAGAACAGCAGCAGCAGCTTAGTCATAGGAGGGTTTTTAATCAGAGGCAGCACTAGGACTGTGAGGTCTCCTCCAGAGTAAGGGGCAGAGGGACAAACACAGGCTTTTCATGTGGTGTGTGTATATATATATATATATATATATATGGTGTCTATTATTATTCCGAGTGCCGCAAACCCCCTGTCTATATATATATATATATCCCCTGCAGGTAACCATTGACCAAGTTTATTCTGCCTTTACTCTATGTTTTGACAGTATAATATTCGCCCATGCAGTGTGCGGCCAGTAATGACAAGTGCAAGGGGGCCCCCCGCTCTAAAGTACCCCGGGCCCCCCAAAGGCTTAATCTGCCACTGGTGCAACTTAAATGTCGAGATTGTTTTGGTAATAGTGTGTGAGGCCATGCGGATGCATGCTTTACAAACATAGCTGTAGGCCTATAATTTGTACAGCAATGTCCGAAATTTAAAATAGTAAGGAGTGCTTAAGCCACAACAATGTCATAACCCTTAAATAGCACAGGCTAATTGTGAGGTTAGAGGAGAGTCCCCCAAAACCAAAGTACCAATTGGGATACAGCATACATTCATTGATGAAGGAGTAATTGAATTAATGTTATTTACTATGTACAGTATGTGTGTGTTAACATATTTTTTTTTAGTACTGTGTTTACAGCAGACCCATCTTCAATGTAGTTTCTAAATGTATGTGGCCTTCACACATAACTCTGAACTTTTTATTATGTACAAATACAACAAACATTTGTGTATGTTATATATTAATTTTTTGTTTTATCCCTTCATTACAGACACTGAACAGCAGCAGGAGGAGGTGGCAGCCCTAATGCGCGAGATTCTTCTCACCCTCGTGTACCTCCAGATCCTGTTTGCCCTTCTGGAGGCCCGCATTTAATTTTTTTTTATCCCCCCCCCCTTATTATTTGTGTTATAAATAAAAGTTTATGTACAGTTCGAAATTGCCTGTGTTTTTAATCAGAAATATTTTAGAGGGCTTGTAAGGGTAGGTACATACAGATGTGTACTGTAAGTTATACTTGTAATTTGAGGTGAGGGGTAATGATTGATGTGTGAATGTGTGTGTTTTTGAGTAAAATAACACATAGTGAAAATGCATGAATGTTTAATGTTGTTCGATTAAAACATCACACATAACATCAGGGTAGGTATACATGTTACACATTTTGGACAAAGTAATTACGTACATAATTTAGTACATATACAGAAACACCAACATAACTTGATTTAAAAGTAACAGCAATATGGGGACACATAGATAGTGATTAAAATGCCACATTAGAACATAACAAATATACATGTAATGTGGGTTAAAATGTAGTTTTATTAGGTCTTTATTAAGGTAGACAATTGAGTTAATAGAAAACAATAAGTGAATAACAAATAGATTAATTAATCAATTGTCAGATTAGTAGTTGAGAGGCAAGATTTGCAGGTCCATATATGTGAAGGGTATGCCAGCGTGCACGGACGTACGCTCACTCTCACGAGCGGTGACATAAGCTGAGTTTTCCATTGAAAACAATAGGGACCCGTCCGTGCAAACTGGCGTACGCTCAGATCTCCGCAAGAAGTCGGTGGGGAGACGGAGGAGAGACGGCCGTAGACGGCGCCGTACGCTCAGTTGTACGCCTGTTGTCGGAGTGCAAGGGCTGAGCCGTCCGCGTACGTTGCCGTACGCTCATTTGTACACCACTCCCCTTCTACGGTATTTCTGCCCGTACGTAAGCGGCTGATTTGTGGGTGGACTTAACCCTAACGGCCGCGTAAGGCTAGCGTGCGGTAATTGTGAACGTACGCACGTTTGGCCGCTCCGATCAGAATAACCCCCATAGTGTAGTGATGTAGTGCGGAGTATGAGGGGTATATATAGTGTATTGATAATGTGAGGAGTATAGGGGTTATATAGAGTAGTAATGTAGTGTGAAGTATAGGGGATATATAGTGCAGTGATGTAGTGCGGAGTATGAGGGGTATATAGTATAGTGAGGTACTGTGGAGTATAGGGGTTATCTAGAGTAGTGATGTAGTGTGAAGTATAAGGGGTATACAGTGTAGTGATGTATTGCGGAGTATGAGGGGTATATATAGTGTATTGATAATGTGAGGAGTATAGGGGTTATATAGAGTAGTAATGTAGTGTGAAGTATAGGGGATATATAGTGCAGTGATGTAGTGCGGAGTATGAGGGGTATATAGTATAGTGAGGTACTGTGGAGTATAGGGGTTATCTAGAGTAGTGATGTAGTGTGAAGTATAAGGGGTATACAGTGTAGTGATGTATTGCAGACCTTAGGGGGTATATAGTATAGTGAGGTACTGTGGAGTATAGGGGTTATCTAGAGGAGTGATGTAGTGTGAAGTATAGGGGGTATATAGTGTAGTGATGTAGTGCGGAGTATGAGGGGTATATAGTATAGTGAGGTACTGTGGAGTATAGGGGTTATCTAGAGTAGTGATGTAGTGTGAAGTATATGAGGATATATAGTTTAGTGATGTAGTGCTAAGTATAGGGGGTATATAGTTCATTGATGTAATGCGAAGTATAGGGGTTATATAGTGTAGTGATGTAGTGCTAAGTATAGGGGGTATATAGTGTAGTGATGTAGTGATAAGTATAGGGGGTATATAGTGTAGGGGTATAGGTCCATAATTGCTGACGCTGAAAATTTGTAGACCAAGCCTGAATCAGGTCCATAGTGTAGTGATTAGGTGCTGTATATATGGCTTATATGGGACCTTATTCTGGTCCACTTGCTCCCCCGCACGTTCACACGCGTGAGCAATTTTTGCATAATGCGCATGTGCATATGCTAGGTGTGAAGAGTATAGGGGGTATATAGTGTAGTGATGTTACGCAAAACATCCATTCGCAGCTGTGCGGGTGAATTCGTCGAACGAAGGAGGGGGGGGGGGGTTAATCCACAGGTTATACAAGGCCAGATGGAGCTGCAGCTCCAGGCCTACACATAAAGTAGGCCCATCATCATGGCACCATGATGATCACGAGCTGGGCACAGTGTGGGCCATAAATCATGTTTGTATTTTGATGTGTTTAGCAAGAAATTGGTTCTTATAGTGTATGGGTTCTACATTGCATTGGCCTCACCTCCTCCACTTCTCATAATAGGCCCTTGTACATTATCAGCAGAGCCGTGAGTAGAGTGGCCAATGATTTGGCCCCAATATTGCCCAATATTTCGGGATTAGACTACTCTAATGCTGGGCAGCGTCTGAGCACTTGCTCAGACGCTGCCCAGCTGCTCCGAGTCCTGTGCCGGCTGTGCAGCTCAGATGCGCAGCGTGATGTGGTCAGAGGTCATGCTGGGCGTCACACTGTGCAGCCAACCGAACACGCCCCCCCGCACCGCCGCCGCTCTCTACAACTGGAGGCTCTTCGCTGAACGGAGGACTTTGGTGTTTATTTGTGTAATCCCGAATTGGATCTGGACTTCTTTTACCGACCGCAGAGAACTTTGGATGACGGATTCCGGACCATCATCCTTTGTATTTCAAGCGCTTTTGAGAACTGATTCAATTCAGATTCTCCATTCCATCCGGTACTTAGCCATTTTCTTTTCTTGTACTATCACATCACATGTTTGTCGTATATCAATAAAAGTGGTATTGCACCATACTGTATGTATTTTTTCTACATTTATTTTGGTGTCTCATCCGGACCTAGATAAATGATCTATGGTTGTGAGGATTGGTGTTCCACTATCCAAATAAGCAGTCGATTTGGAAGAAGAGGAGACACTATTGGGACAGGAGGAACGTATGGTTATATATATCTGTATATGCTAGCCAGTATTTGGAGAAGTGGACCGTTCCTATATATCTAGGGACGTATTTTACATTCACAAGGGCGCCGGTGGAGGGAACATGCCATCTTTTGTCACTTTACATGATGATGTAGAGTGGGTGGGGGGGGGGTCGGTTCTGGCAGGCACTGTGACACTGTGTAATAGGGCAGGCACTCTCTGTAATAAGGCGGTCACTGTGACACTTTCTGTAATAGTGCGGACACTGCAATATTCTGTAAGAAGGCAGGCACTGCGACATTGTCGGAAAGAAGGCAGGCACTGTGACACTTTCTGTAATAAGGCGGGCACTGCGTCACTCTCTGTAAGAAGGGGGGCACTGCGACACACTCTGTAAGAAGGCAGGCACTGCATCACTACATAAAAAGGCAGGCACTATAAAACTTTATTTATTCATAAACAGTTTCTTATATAGCGCATACATATTGAGCATCACTTTGGCACTGTGATACTCTGTAATAAGGCGGGCACTGCAACACTCTCTGTAACACTGTGTAATAAGGCGGGCACTGCAAAATTCTCTGTAATAAGGTTGGCACTTTGACACTCTCTGTAATAAGGTGGGCACTGGGACACTCTCTGTAATAAGGTGGGCACTGGGACACTCTCGGTGTAATAAGGAGGGCACTGTGACACTATTTAATAAGGAGGGCACTCTGACACTGTCAACACAAAAAGGTGGGCACTGCAACACTTTCTGTAATAATGCAGGCACTCCGACACTGTAATAAGGAGGGCACTGTGACACTATTTAAGTTTTGCGGGCACTGAGACTCTTACTGTCATAATGCGGGAACTGCGACACTCTGTAATAATGCGGGCACTATGACACTCTATGTAATAAGGTGGGCACATCAACACTCTGTGTAGTAAGGCGGGAACTGCAACACTTTGTGTAATAAGGTGGACACTGCGACATTCTCTGTGTAATAAGGTGGGCACTGCAACACTCTCTGTGTAAAAAGGTGGGCACGGTACCACTCTGTGTAATAAGGAGGGCACTGTACCACTCTCTGAGTAATAAGGAGGGCACTGTGACAATCTGTTTTAATTTGAGCTCTGCTAGACTCTCTATGTAATAAGGTGGGCACTGGGACACTCTCTGTAATAAGGACGGTGAGCACTGGGACACTGTCTATTAAGTAAGGCACTGCGACATGGTCAACATAAAAAGGCGGGCACTGCAAAACTTTCTGTAATAATGCGGGCACTGCGACACTCTGTGATAAGGAGGGCACTGCGACACTTACTGTAATATTGCGGGCACTACGACACTAATAAGGAGGGCACTGTGATACTGTTTAAGTATGCGGGCACTGTGACACTGTGTAATAAGGTGGGCACTTCAACACTATCTGTGTAATAAGACGGGTACTGCAACACTCTAATAAGGTGGGCACTGCGACATTCTCTGTGTAATAAGGTGGGCACTTTGACACTCTCTCTGTAACAAGGTGGGCACTGTACCACTCTCTGTAGTAGTAGTAGTAGCACGCTTATTTATAAGGTGCCACAAAGTGTCCACAGCGCCGTACATAGCAAACAAAAACACAAATGATAAGGTAACGTACAGGCTGCGTTGATAAAATACAGCATAAATAAGGGTATAGCTGGTAGAACTAAAATCAGCATCAGTTCTGAATTAGGTGTCGAAATTGTCGAGAAGACTGAAGATGAAGTAGAGGAAGGGAAGAACCGGGCAGGAGCACTGGTGAGGTAAAGAGGTAGGGTGAGTACGTGAGGAAGGAGGGCCCTACTCATAAGAGTTAACATACTAAAAGGAGGTGGGTGGACGAACGAAAAACAATAGGATAAGTAGGAACGGATGGGAAGGAGGCAGGATTGGAGGATCAAAAGAGGTTAGGAGGAGGGAAAGGCTAGTCGAAAAAAGTGGGTTTTGAGGGAGCGCTTGAAGAAGGTAAGGGAATCAGAGAGCCTGATGGGTGGCAGGAGGTTGTTCCAGTGCTGCTGGGGCAGCGCGAGAGAAGTTTTGGACACGGGAGTGGGAGGAGGTGATTAGGTGAGAGGTCAGTCGGAGGTCAGCGGCGGAGCGGAGAGGACGGGAGTGAGTGTGGATAGAGATCAGTGAAGAGAGGTAAGGAGCGGTGGAGGAGGAGAGAGCTTTGTAGGTGGTGGTGAGGATTTTAAAGAGAACTCGGAAAGGAATGGGGAGCCAGTGAAGAGATAGACAGAGGGGGGAGGTGGAGGTAGAGCGGCGGGAGAGGAAGATGAGCCTAGCAGCATCGTTAAGAATGGATTGGAGAGGTGCAAGGCGGGTGAGAGGTAGCCCAGAGAGAAGGATGTTGCAGTAGTCAAGGCAGGAGATGACAAGAGAGTGAATGAGAATTTTGGTTGCGCCAGTGGAGAGGAATGGTCTGATGCACGAGATGTTGTGTAGGTGAAAGCGGCAAGACTGTGAGAGAGCACGAATGTGGGGGGTGAAAGAGCGGGAGGAGTCAATGATGACAACAAGGCAGCGCGTTTGGTCGATGGAGGTGATCTTGGTTTCACCAATGCTGATGGAGATAGTGGGAGAAGAGGGGATGTTCAGGGGATGGAAGATTAGATGTTCAGTTTTAGCCATGTTTAGTTTCAGGAAGCGTTGGGTCATCCGGGCTGAGATGGCCGTGAGGCATTCGAAGACCTTGGACAGGAGTGATGGGGATAGGTCGGAGGAGGAGAGATAGATTAGGGTATCATCAGCATAAAGGTGGTAATGGAAACCATAAGAGCTGATGAGGGTGCCCAGAGAGGTGGTGTAGAGGGAGAAGAGGAGAGGGCCAAGGACTGACCCTTGGGGAACACCGACTGGCTGCGGGGTAGTAGGAGAGGAGGAACTCGGAGTGGAGACGGAGAAGGAGCGATCGGAGAGGTATGAGGTGAACCAGGAGAAGACCGTGCCAGTGATGCCAAAGGAGGGGAGGGTGTTAAACAGGAGAGGGTGGTCAACAGTGTCAAAGGCAGCCGATAGATCAAGATGGATGAGGATAGAGAAGAGGCCTTTGGATTTAGCCGATAGTAGATCGTTAGTGACTTTGGTCAGGGCAGTTTCAGTGGAATGTAAAGGGCGGATCCCAGAATGGAGGGGGTCTAGAATGGAGTTAGCAGTAAGGTGGCTTAGGAGACCATTATAGGTCAGACATTCTAGGAGCTTGGAGGCAAAAGGTAGGAGGGAGATGGGCCTGTAGTTGGATGGAGAGTTGGGGTCCAGATTTTTTTTTTGAGAATTGGGGAGACAAGAGCGTGTTTGAAGGAGGAAGGGAAGGTCCCAGAGGAAAGGGAAAGATTAAAGAGGTGAGCCAGGTGAGAGCAGACTGAGGGACTGAGACGACGGATAATATTGGAGGGGATAGGATCGAGCGAGCAGGTGGAGGGAGAAGCGGATTGAAGGATAGAGTGGACTTCAGCAGCAGTGGTGGGGTAAAATGAGGACAGGGGTGGGAAGGAAGGGAGTGGGGATGTAGGAGGGGAGGAGGGAGAGGGTGAGGTCATGGCAGCAGCGATGGCACTCCTAAGAGAGGAGATTTTGAAAAGTAGGTAGCAAAATCAGCGGCTACGATGGAGGATGGAAGAGCTGGAGGAGGGGGGGGAGAGCAAGGAGTTGAAGGTGGCGAAGAGCCTGCGGGGGTTGGATGATTGGGAAAGGATGAGGGTCTTAAAGTAGGATTCCATGGACAGAGCAAGGGCAAAGCTGAAGGAGGAAAGAATGAATTTGAAATGGAGATAATCCGCGAGGGAGCGTGATTTCTTCCAGAAGCGCTCAGCAGTGCGAGAGCACTATTTAAGGAATCGGGTGAAAGCGAGTGCCACAGTTGGGGGTTGGAGCATCGAAGGAGGATAGAGGAGGGAGGGCAGGCAGAGTTCAATGCCGAAGATAGCGTGTCATTATAGAGGGAGGCGGCGAGGTTTGGGCAGGACATGACGGCGATTGGGGCGAGAAGAAGACACAGCGCGTTTGAGAAGACAGCAAGATCTAGTGTGTTGACGTTATGCCGTGACACAATGCGGGCACTGCGACACTTTGTGTAATAAGGCGGGTACTGCAACACTCTGTGTGTAGTAAGGCATGCACTGCGACATTCTCTGTGTAATAAGGTTGGCACTGCGACAGTCTCTGTGCAACAAGGCGGGCACTGCACCACTCTCTATGTAATAAGGAGGGCACTGCAACACTGTGTAATAAGGAGGGCACTACGACAATCTGTTATAATGTGGGCACTGCGACACTCTCTATATAATAATGTTGGCACTGCGGCACTCTCTATGTAAAAAGGTTGGCACTGCGACAGTCTCTGTGTAACAAGGCGGGCACTGTACCACTCTATGTAATAAGGAGGGCACTGCAACACTCTGTGTAATAAGGAGGGCACTACGACAATCTGTTATAATGTGGGCTCTGCGACACTCTATGTAATAATGTGGGCACTGCAACACTCTTTGTAATTATTCATAAACAGTTTCTTATATAGAACATACATATTCTGCATCACTTTGGCACGAAGACACTTTGTTATAAGGTGGGCACTGCAACTCTCTGTAACACTGTGTAATAAGGCGGGCACTGCAATACTGTGTAATAAGGTGGGCACTGCGACACTGTGTAATAGGGTGAGCACTGCGACACTCTGTAACATCGTATAATAAGGTGGGCACTGTGACACTGTCATAAGGTGGACACTGCAGCACTCTATGTAATAAGATGGGCACTTCAACACTGTGTAATAAGGTGGGCACTGCAACACTATGTAATAAGGTGGGCATTGAAACACTCTGTGTAATAAGGTGGGCACTGCGACATTCTCTGTGTAATAAAGTGGGCACTGCACCACTGTCTGTGTAATAAGGAGGGCACTGCGACAATCTGTGATAATGTGGGCTCTGCGACACTCTCTGTGTAATAAGGTGGGCACTGCGACACTCTGTAATAAGGTGGGCACTACGACACTCTCTGTGTAATAAGGTGGGCACTCCGACACTCTCTATGGAATAAGGTGGGCACTGCGATACTCTGTAATAAGGTGGGCACTTTGACACTCTGTATAATAATGTGGGCTCTGCGACACTCTCTGTGAAAAAAGAAGGGCACTGCGACACTGCATAATAAAGCGGGCACTGCTACAATCTCTGTGTAATTAGGTGGGCACTGCAACACTGTAATAATGTGGGCTCTGCGACACACTGTGTAAAAAGGTGGGCACTACGACACTCTGTGTAATAAGGTGTGAACTGCAACACTGTGTAATAAGGTGGGCACTGCGACACTATGTGTAATAATGTGGGTTCTGCAACACTCTGTGTGTAATAAGGCAGGCACTGCGACATTCTCTGTGTAATAAGGTTGGCACTGCAACAGTCTCTGTGTAACAAGGCGGGCACTGCACCACTCTCTGTGTAATAAGGAGAGCACTAAGACAATCTGTTATAATGTTGGCTCTGCGACACTCTCTATGTAATAATGTGGGCACTGCGACACTCTCTATGTAAAAAGGCATGAACTGCAACACTCTTTGCAATTATTTATTCATAAACAGTTTCTTATATAGCGCATACATATTCTGCATCGCTTTGGCACTGAGACACTTTGTAATAAGGTGTGCACTGCAACACTCTCTAACACTGTGTAATAAGGCGGGCACTGCAATACTGTGTAATAAGGTGGGCACTGCGACACTGTAAGAAGGTGGGCACTGTGACACTCTCTGTAACATCGTGTAATAAGGTGGGCACTGCAACTCTGTATAATAAGATGGGCACTTTAACACTCTGTGTAATAAGGTGGGCACTGTAACACTTTGTGTAATAAGGTGGGCACTGCGACATTCTTTGTGTAATAAGGTGGGCACTGCACCATTCTGTGTGTAATAAATAGGGCACTGTGACAATCTGTGATAATGTGGGCTCTGCAACACTCTCTGTAATAAGGTGGGCACTGCGACTCTATGTAATAAGGTGGGCACTGCGACACCCTGTGTAATAAGGTGGGCACTACAACACTTTCTGTGTAATAAGGTGGGCACTACGACACTCTCTGTGTAATAAGGTGGGCACTACGACACTGTGTAATAAGGTGGGCACTGCAACAATATGTGTAATAATGTGGGTTCTGCGGCGCTCTCTGTGTAACACGGCGGGCACTGCACCACTCTCTATGTAATAAGGAGGGCACTGCGACACTGTGTAATAAGGAGGGCACTGTGACAATCTGTTATAATGTAGGCTCTGCGACACTCTCTATGTAATAATGTGGGCTCTGCGACACTCTCTATGTAATAAGGTGGGCACTGCAACACTATGTAATTATTTATTCATAAACAGTTTCTTATATAGCGCATAGATATTTTGCATAGCGTTGGCACTGAGAAACAACAACAAGCAACAAGGCGGGCACTGCACCACTCTCTATGTAATAAGGAGGGCACTGCAACCCTCTGTGTAATAAGGAGGGCACTACGACAATCTGTTATAATGTGGGCACTGCAACACTCTCTATATAATAATGTTGGCACTGCGGCACTCTCTATGTAAAAAGGTTGGCACTGCGACAGTCTCTGTGTAACAAGGCGGGCACTGTACCACTCTATGTAATAAGGAGGGCACTGCAACACTCTGTAATAAGGAGGGCACTACGACAATCTGTTATAATGTGGGCTCTGCGACACTCTATGTAATAATGTGGGCACTGCAACACTCTTTGTAATTATTCATAAGCAGTTTCTTATATAGAACATACATATTCTTCATCACTTTGGCACGGAGACACTTTGTTATAAGGTGGGCACTGCAACTCTCTGTAACACTGTGTAATAAGGCGGGCACTGCAATACTGTGGAATAAGGTGGGCACTGCGACACTGTGTAATAGGGTGAGCACTGCGACACTCTGTAACATCGTATAATAAGGTGGGCACTGTGACACTGTCATAAGGTGGGCACTGCAGCACTCTATGTAATAAGACGGACACTTCAACACTGTGTAATAAGGTGGGCACTGCAATACTCTTTGTAATTATTTATTCATAAACAGTTTCTTATATAGCGCATACATATTCTGCATCGCTTTGGCACTGAGACACTTTGTAACACTCTCTGTAACACTGTGTAATAAGGCGGGCACTGCACCACTCTCTGTGTAATAAGGTGGGCACTGCAACACTCTGTAATAAGGTGGGCATTGCAACACTGTGTAATAAGGTGGGCACTGCGACACTCTCTGTGTAATAAGGTGGGCACTGCAACACTCTCTGTGTAATAATGTGGGCTCTGCGACACACTGTGTAATAAGGTGGGCACTATGACACTCTCTGTGTAATAAGGTGGGCACTGCAACACTGTGTAATAAGGTGGGCACTTCGACACTGTGTAATAATGTGGGTTTTGCGACACTCTCTGTGTAATAATGTGGGTTTTGCGACACTCTCTGTGTAATAAGGAGGGCACTGCGACACTCTCTGTGTAATAAGGTAGGCACTTTGACAGTCTCTGTGTAACAAGGTGGGCACTGTACCACTCTCTGTGTAATAAGATGGGCACTGTGACACTCTCTGTGTAATAAGGCGGGAACTGCACAACTCTATGTAATAAGGTGGGCACTACGATACTCTCTATGTAAATACATACAATCACATAGAAATAAAACTAAAAAATATTGATAAAAAGCACTGAACATCCTAAAGTAAGAAAGGTGCATATGGCAAAATAACGGATGGATCTGGATCAGACTTGGTAAGGGAAACGGGTGAGGGTGAATGTCCTGTCTCAGCTGTAGTTAAGCGTGGCTTGGTGCTGGATTATAGTAATGTCAGAGACGCCCAAATGGGGCTGATAATTACCCAAAGCCACTAGAGGATTTCCATCTCTTGGGATCGCATTGCAGAAAATGTCCTCAAAGGTGTACGGCTGTATGGCCAGTGGGTAGATTTGTAATCCAAGTGGTATTGCTGATGGCTAGTTGTATTGCTTGTGCTCCCAATGTTTGGAGACAACCAAATGTATAGATGAAACCAGCAGCTGGAGAGAGTCCCAGTTCGCTTAAAGAAGATTGAAGTGTAAAGTCTGGTCCATACAGGGATGGGGGAAGGGGGGGGGGGGGGGGGCGGTTGTTTCCTACATGGGACTGACAACTCCATTATTAAGTGGCAGCTATTAACAAGGCACCCCTGGTAGCGCCTGCTAGTGCACCATAGGGAGCACATCCCCCTTCCTACAGTAATCTGACTGCCTGTTATACTTTACATACTTTTTTTATCCTATCAAAGGGAGTGGGAGTGTGAGCAGGTCCATGTGATGTCATGACATCATGCGGTAGTCCCACAATACTCCTCTATGAATGGTTTGGATGGCCAGGATATTTTTATGGGACCACCCTGGGACCTGCTGGGCCCTAGGCAGGTGCCTACATTGCCTTGTTGAAAATCCGCCTCTGAACCAGAGGGGTTCTGTTGGGTAATATCTAGCTTCCTTTAATCCAGGAATATCTGGGAGGCTCCTGTAATTGGTTCTTACTGACTGTGTACAGGTAGCAGAGAGAGCTGTTGGCATGATTCATGTGGCCCACACATACACCCACAACACATTAGCCATCATAGAAGGGTGCACGTATGCCTTTATTATTACAGTGTCATTAAGTAACTACAATGTAACAGTACTCCTTACAGAAGTGTAGGTGTAGCAGTATAGGAGATGTAAAGGCCCATACACACTAGAAGATTTTCATTTCAAAAGACTTTGCCAAAATCTCTGAAAGATATATCTTTTACCAAAATAGTGCGTACACACTGAGCTAGTTTCCCCAAAGAGCAAGAGATTTTCAGGAGGCGAAAGTCTTTGCTGAACATCTTTCATATAAAAGGTGATTTACATAATGGGCAGGGTTTGAATTACAAGGATGGGAGCAGCGGCCATTTTATTCAGTGCATTCCTGTTATTGGTGCATGATTTAGAACTGATTGCTGGGCTGCATATATTTGGAGCCCAGCGTTCAGGTAAACTACACCTGCTCCACCCTGACCGGGCAAAATGCCACCCATGTGCATGGCAAAATTTTATTTGCAGCTGTGCACGTAGGGAGAAATCCATTCAAAATATTCATTGGGGGTGCAGTGGCGGCGGTAAAATATACATTGCTGGCCTGCAAAAAATGTAAGGCATGGCTTTGTGGGACAGGGGACTATATACCACATACCGTAATGCCCATTACACATTATGACACACACCGTAATGCCCATTACGCATATGCCACACACCATAATGCCCATTACATATAATGCCACATAAGTGTCGTTTACCTACATGCACGGTGCCAGGGGTAACATGCACGGTGCCAGGGGTAACATGCACGGTGCCAGGGGTAACATGCACGGTGCCAGGGGTAACATGCACGGTGCCAGGGGTAACATGCTATGTGCACTGCATCCTTACGCTCACCTTGCCCTGCTGTCTGTCCCTGCCCATACCTCCCAACTTTCGTCCGGAGGAAATAGGGACACTCCGCGCGAGCGCCCGAAAAGGGGGCGGGGTGTATGCAAATGAGGGCACGGCTTATGCTAATTAGCCGCGACCTCATTTTCATACGAGAATAGACGCTGTGCGCATGCGCACAGCGTCTATTCTACTAGATTGGGGGGTCACCCAACTGCCACCCCCCGCAGCGGGACAATGCCTGCCGCGGGTGGGACGTCGGGACAGGACCCGAAAATCGGGACTGTCCCGACGGAATCGTGACAGTTGGGAGGTATGCCTGCCTGCATCAGTAAAGGAGACCGCCGGGCAGAGCGGTGGGGAAATCCGACTGTCTCAGAGCAGGTTCATCTGTCCGCGACTCGCAGCCAATCAGGTGACGGTGGCTCGCGAGTTGCAAGCAGGCGTGTCATTCCAAATAGCCCCACAGCGGGTGGTTGGACCTGCTCTGAGATAGCCGGGTTTACCACCACTCTGCCGGCTGTCTCCTTTAACGATGTAGGCAGGGACAGACAGTGGGGCAAAGTGAGCGGACGTTCCGCCTCCAAAATGGACTGACGGAACGCAGTTCTGCCTAGTTCTGGCTCAATTTAACTCATAGTGGGCATTAATGCCAGTAATATATACATTGCTGGCATGTGCCAGCAATCTATATTACTGGCTTACGATTGTCATTGGTGCCCAGTGGTGCCAGTAATATAGATTGCTGGCATGTGCCAACAATCTATATCTTACTGGCTTACAATTGTCATTAATGCCCAGTGGTGCCAGTAATATATAGATTGCTGGCATGTGCCAGCAATCTATATATTACTGGCTTATAAATGTTATTGGTGCCCAGTGGTGCCTAACATATACATTGCTGGCACATGACAGCAATGTATATATTATTGGCTTAAAAGAGAAAACATTGGTGGCCAGTGCTGCTCCGTGTGGAGCAGGATGCAGGGGGATGGGGGGTGCATCAGCTGCATGCACCTGTGGGCGGCCGGCACCGGGCGGCAGAGCATAGACAGACCCGTGTGGACATAGCACGGGTGAACAGTGGGGCGGGGCGGGGCGGACCAGCGCGGCAGCAGGCAGGGTGAGACAGGCGGGGGAGCAGAGCTCTTCACCAGCCAGCCGCCGCAGCAGCCAGCCGGACGAGTGAGCGGGGCAGCGAGGACAAGTCCAGGAGGGTGAGTATGACAGGCGAGGGGGCGGGGGGAGGGCGGCGGGGCGTACCGCCGGGCTGAAAGTGGTTAATCACTTTCAGCCCTGCAGCGTACACACACAGCGATGATGGATGGAAAACCATCCATCATCGCTGGATCTGCTGGTAAAACCAGCAGATGAAAGACCTTCCTAGCGGTGATGCGGGAGCGCGCATCATCGCTAGTCGGGGGTCGCTGTCCCATACACACTAATCGATTTTCAGCTGAAAATCGGTCAAAACGCCTGTTTTGACCGATTTTTAGGTGAAAATCGTCAAGTGTGTATGGGCCTTAAGACTACGGAGGGGAGGGAGGTGTTAGGCACTAAAGGGGGTAACGGTTTGGCTTTGATGGGGAGGCAGGGGTTTAGGCTGCAGGCAGGGCCGGCGCTCACCTGCTCCAGGGGGGCTGATGCGGCTGCCGCCGCTATGCTCCGTTGGGGGGATGATGCAACCGCAGCATCTCACTCCACGGGGGGAGTTAGAGATGCAGCCCCGAATGGGCTCGAGAGATGTGGCTGCGGCCCCTATCTATAAGTGGGCTCCAGGGGTGGCGGTATGGCTCACTCACCTGCTCCCAGGTGCTTTCCTCCTGCTCTCCTTGGCGTCGGCGGGACATTTCCTGCTGCTGCTCCTCCTGCAGCTCATTACCGCCCTCCAGTGGCCGGCTCCCTAGGCAAATGCCTTAAGCTGCCTAGTGGTGGCGCCGGCCCTGGCTGCAGGTAGGGCAGGTTGTGGGGGTTAGAATATGTACCACCCAGTTGTCAGGACTCTGCACATCAGGATGCCACTGTCGGTCCTCTGACTGCCAACATACCAAGCGCTGGGATGCTTGTACCATCCCAAATGAAGACACGATGGAGCCATGGATATAGGATTGGCCAAGCCAAGTTAGGGGCTCATCCACAGATGCCACTGAAGGGTTTGTGTACGTGGGTATATGTAACATCCCGCCCTAAATATTTTGTTCAGGACCGACGGGGAGTTCAAGGGAAATCTTAAGATCACAGATCTTTGTAGGGCGTGGGCAACTTTACTTGCAGCATCCAGGTGAAGGTATTGTGTAACAAGTACCAGCCTGTCCTCTAGATGCCGGTGCCCGCACGATTGCCTCCCCCCCCCCCCCTTCCTCCCGGCAATTTCACCTCTCTGGTGTCTTAGGTCTGCCGGTCCCTGTACATGAAGCTATGGGGCAGCTGACATCTGCTGACCAACCACAGCCTGTCTATAACTTTCTAGGATGCAATAGAGAAAAGAGCGACTGAATCTGATTGGTTGCTATGGGCAACATCACCTCTTTTTATTTTTAGAAGGTCTAGTATATTTACCCCATAGGGGCCTGAGTCAGACATTCCATCAAGGGCCTGATTCTGGTTCACTTGCAAAAGAAAATTCTCTCTCTAATGGACAAAACCATGTGCACTGCAGGTGGGGCAGATGTAACATGTGCAGAGTTAGATTTGGGTGTTATATTGTTTCTGTGCAGGGTAACTACTGGCTGCTTTATTTTTACACTGTAATATAGTCAGCATGAACACTGTATCAGTGTACCGCGTCCCCTTGCTATGCTCGCCATGCTTCGGGCGTGGTGATTTGCTGCAATTGGCACACTATAGTATTCTCCCTCCATGCCCTGGTGTATAGTAGGGTATGGTATACCGCCTGGTTTGTACAAAAAAGGTGAAAAACTCATGTTGACCTGTTGACCTTCCCATTGTCGTCCTAATGCTTGTGTTGACCTTTTGACCTTCCCATTGTCGTCCTAATGCTTGTGTTGACCTGTTGACCTTCCCATTGTTGTCCTAATGCTTGTGTTGACCTTTTGACTTTCCCATTGTCATCCTAATGCTTGTGTCGACTTGTTGACCTTCCCATTGTCATCCTAATGCTTGTGTCGACCTGTTGACCTTCCCATTGTCGTCCTAATGCTTGTCTTGAACTGTTGACCTTCCCATTGTCGTCCTGATGCTTGTGTTGACCCTGTCGGACCTGATTTACCTTGAACTCCCCCGGCAGCTCCCCGGGAGGGCTCCATCTAACTTGGCACTTAATGGCGGGTGCTGCTGGGGGAGGTCAAGCGAAATCGGATGCTAAAAGCCCCCACGATGTGGCGCTGATGAGATTTATCTTATGCGCTTCATATAAGATCTCTGGGGTCTGATCCGCTGCATACGGGATTGCGGATTGTTGCGATCCCGGCCACAGATCGACAATCCACGGGTGTTTTCGCGGCCATGCCCCCTTTGCGCCGATCGGCAGGCGGGACATTGTTCAGCTGTCGGGCTGACCGCAAACGGGCCAGGATCACGGCTGTCGGCAGGGATCGACAGCCGTGATCCTAGATTGAATACCCCCCTAAGTCTGGTTGTTGGCCAGTCCTTGGCAGTTGTCAGCCACGATTACTTGATATTTTAAATAAAATTGATACATACAATGTCTGATACATACACTATTTCTGTATAGAGGCCACAATAGTGTTATAATATGTATGTTATTCACGGGTGTCATTTGTTCCTTTTTCTGCAGGGTTCTGGCTTATCCCCATGTAATACTCCTTGTGCCCATCAATGCTGTGGAATACACAAGAGTGATGGGTGGAATGCAGATCCTGGCTACGTGGCCCGTGAACCCTGAAGTGTGGCTGTTGGACTTTCAGGGGTGGGTGTCTGGTGAGAAAACGGGATAGCAGACACTGAGGGGTACTTATGGGGGTAAGTGTCTCTGATTCTCTGTTGGTCTGATATCTGCAGTTGCCATGAGAATGGGGCTACGTCCCCAAAAGCACTAGGCTATGCTGCTTGTTTGAATACAATCTGTTGTACTAGTACCTGACTGAGACGCAGCGGGCACCTGCAGCTGTTTGTGCACACACACATTAAATATTTTACTAATTGATATGAATATATTTAGTTCCTAATCATTTATTTTAATGTCAATATATGGAAATACCCCCATGAAAATCCTGCATTTGACCCTTGTGGAGTGTAGGGGGCATATAGTGTATTGATGTAGTGCGGAGTACAGGGGGCATATAGTGTACTGATGTAGTGTGGAGTATAGGGGGCATATAGTGTACTGATGTAGTGTGGAGTATAGTTACATAGTTACATAGTAGGTAAGGCTGAAAAAAGACTTGCGTCCATCTAGTTCAACCTGGTATAGATATCCATTGCTGATTTGGTAGGTTCTGGTATTTTACAGACAAATTATATTTCTTATTTGTACCCATGGATGTTTTTCTCCAGTAAATGTTTGTCCAACTTTGCCTTGAACGCATTTAATGAGCCAGCCATTACCACCTCTCTGGGAAGAGAGTTCCAGAGTTTGACTGTTCTGACCGTAAAGAAATTCTTTCTACTAGCTGAATGAAATCTTTTTTCTTCTAATCTATACTCATGCCCTCGCGTCCTAGATTCCTTTCTAGTAGAAAATAGGGTGTGTGACAGTTCCTTATATTGGCCCTTGATATACTTGTACATGTTGAGCATGTTACCCCTTAAACGTCTCTTTTCTAATGTAAATAGTCCCAAATTGCTTAATCTCTCCCCGTAGCTTAAATTCTCCATTCCCCTAATAAGCTTTGTTGCTCGCCTTTGGACTTTTTCTAATTCTATGATGTCCTTTTTATAGTGTGGGGCCCAGAACTGTACTCCATACTCTAGGTGAGGTCTCACCAATGCTTTATATAGTGGCATAATTACCCTTGAGTCCCTAGTTTCCATTCCCCTCTTAATACATGCCAGAATTTTGTTGGCCTTTTTTGTAGCTACATTACAATGGGCACTACATCCTAGATTGCTGTCTATTTGGACTCCTAGATCCTTTTCAAGTATGGAATTACCCAGTTCCTCTCCGCTAAGGTTGTAACTTGCACACTGGTTGTGTCTCCCAAGGTGCATAACCTTACATTTATCTACATTGAACCTCATCTTCCATTTTTTAGCCCACTCATCTAGAATTGCAAGATCATTTTGAAGCATGGTGACATCTTCTGGTGATTTGATGACTTTGCTAAGTTTTGTATCGTCCGCAAAGATGGATACATTGCTGAGTAACCCTATCCCAATATCGTTAATAAAAATGTTAAACAAAATGGGCCCCAAAACCGAGCCCTGGGGCACTCCACTTAGTACCGGTATCATATCTGATACGGCACCATTCACAACCACTCTTTGTTCTCTATTACATAGCCAATTCCCTACCCATCTGCAGATATTTTCACCCAATCCTAGGTTCTCCATTTTATTAATCAATCTCTTGTGTGGGACAGTATCAAATGCTTTAGCGAAATCTAGGAAAATCACATCTACAGCATTTCCATTATCGAGGTTTTTGCTAACCTCTTCATAGAACCCTAGTAGATTAGTTTGGCATGAACGATTTTTCACGAACCCATGTTGGTTAGTACTGAGTAGACGGTGATTATCTAAATATTCCTGGATACCATCCCTTAAAAATCCTTCAAATAGTTTACCCACAATTGATGTTAAACTAACGGGTCTGTAATTAGCGGGTTCTTCCTTTTTTCCTTTTTTGAATATTGGCACTACCTCTGCTATTCTCCAATCTTTTGGTACTATACCTGACGATAGTGACTTGCTAAAAATATAATGTAGGGGGGTAGCTAGTTCATCCCTTAATTCCATTAATACCCTCGGATGAATCCCATCTGGCCCTGGTGACTTATTTGTTTTGAGTTTGCTTAGCCTCAGTATTATTTCCTTCGGCGTGAAATCCACAATGAGATCTGGCTTATTTGTCCCGTTTGTGGTAAATGTTCGTTCCACAGTCTGCTCTCCCTTAGTAAATACTGATGAGAAGAACTCATTTAACAGTTTTGCTTTTCCCTTGTCCTCAGTAACACTTTTTCCACTAGTATCAGTTAGTGGGCCTATGTTTTCCTTAATTAAACGTTTACTATTTATGTATTTAAAAAACTTCTTTGGGTTGGTTTTGCTTTCAGTGGCTATGCACTCTTCATATAATATTTTAGCTGCTTTGATTACCCCTTTACAAGTTTTGTTTGATTCTTTGTATTTTGCGAACGCCTCCTCATTCAAGTTATTTTTATAGAATTTAAAGGCTCTGGTTTTATTGTTGATAGCTGACCTTACTTCTTTGTCCAACCATGGTGGCTTTTTTTTGTTGAATTTACCTTTAATTACTTTAGGAATGTATTCAATAGTTAGTGAATCAAGCACCTTTTTTAGAGTATCCCACATTTCCTCTGCATTTTTTCCCTCCATAACCGTTTCCCACCCAATTCCTGTAAGGGCTTCCCTGAATAATTCAAAGTTCGCTTTTCTGAAGTTTAGTATTTTTGCAGATCCTTTTTGATGTAATTTACTGAAGTTGATTTCCAGTGAAACCATATTGTGATCACTATTCCCTAATTGTTCAATTACTTTTGTGTTTGAAACTAAGTCTGTGTTATTTGTTAATACTAAGTCCAAGAGCGCCTCATCACGAGTTGGAGTTTCTACCGTTTGTGTAATAAACTGGTCTTTAAGTAAGCTTAAGAACCCATTGCTTCTTGCTGATTTACCTGTTTCGTTTTCCCAATCAATGTCGGGTAAATTAAAATCCCCCATAATTAATACCTGACCCTGATTTGATGCTTGTTTGATTTGGTTTAAAAGAAGAGACTCTTCCCTTTCATTTATATTTGGTGGTCTATAGCATACCCCTATTATAAATTTGTTTTTTGGTTTCTTATTATTGTCGGTTATCTCTGCCCTCACTGTCTCTGAGTTGTCGTCTTCCAGGTCTGTGCTCATTTTTTTCATAAATGATGTTAAGTTATTATTTACATATAGGCACACACCCCCGCCCCTTCTATTTTCCCTGTCTTTCCTGTAGAGTGTATATCCCTCCATGTTTAATGCCCAGTCATGCGACTCATTACACCATGTTTCTGTAATACCAATGATGTCGTAGTCAGGGCCGTTTCTAGACAATTTAACTCCCAGGGCAAAGAAATAAAAAATGCGCCCCCCCCCCCCCCCCACCCCACCCAAATATATAGAAGAAATTGTGCGCGCCAAAATAGGGGCGTGGCCTAGCAGGAAAACAATTACCTTACATCTCACTTTTGCAACCTGCAAGACCAGACATTGGTTACCGCAGGAATTGTCATTGTCCTCCCGCACTTAAGTTGGCGGGCTGAAGTCCACACAGTGACATAAAAATATAAAGGCCCACACAGTGACCTAGTACACCTCACAAATCAAGGCCAAACAATGACAGGCTACGTAAAGCAATATACATTATTAATCCGTGATGCCAATTACACATTACGCCGCACACTGTGATGACAATTACACATTACGCCGCACACCATGAAGACAATTACACATTATGTCTCACACCATAATGCCCATTAGACCCCCCCCACTCTGATGCCCATTACAACCACACTGTGATGGCAATTACACAATACTCCCCTCACCGTAATGACTATTACACATTTTGCCCAACATGCCGCTGTCATACAACTGATGCCATTTACTAATATGACCCCACAGTGCCAGATATGCCCCCACAGTGCCACACATATGCCCCCACAGTGCCACAAGCAGCACAACTCACTGCCTCTGGCCCTGGGTCTCCCCCTCCAGTCCCCCGCCATCGCTGCCATATGCCCCCACAGTGCCACATATATGCCTCCACAGTGCCAAATATGCCTGCACAGTGCCACAGATATGCCTTCACAGTGGCACACATATGCCCCTACAGAGCCAGATATGCCCCCACAGTGCCATATATGCCCCCACAGTGCCAAATATGCTTGCACAGTGCCATAGATATGCCTTCACAGTGCCACACATGCCCCTACAGGGCCAGATATGCCCCCACAGTGCCAAATATGCCCCACAGTGCCACACATATGCCTTAACAGTGCCACACATATGCCCCTACAGTGCCAGATATGCCCCCAGTGCCACATATATGACCCCACAGTGCCACAGATATGCCTTCACAGTGCCACAGATATGTCCCTACAGTGCCAGATGTGCCCCCACAGTGCCACATATATGCCCCCAAAGAGCCAAATATGCCCCACAGTGCCACAGATATGCCTTCACAGTGCCACACATATGCCCCTACAGTGCCAGATATGCCCCCAGTGCCACATATATGCCCCCACAGTGCCACAGATATGCCTTCACAGTGCCACAGATATGTCCCTACAGTGCCAGATGTGCCCCCACAGTGCCACATATATGCCCCCAAAGTGCCAAATATGCCCCACAGTGCCACAGATAAGCCTTCACAGTGCCACACATATGCCCCTACAGTGCCAGATATGCCCCCACAGTGCCACATATATGCCCCCACAGTGCCACAGATATGCCTTCACAGTGCCACAGATATGTCCCTACAGTGCCAGATATGCCCCCACAGTGCCACATATATGCCCCCACAGTGCCACACGTGGCAGCTGCGTTGTCCCTCTTCTTGTTTGATGGTAAGCCACAGTGCCAATGACAGTGACTTACCAGCGCATCAGCGAACCCAGGCAGGATGATCATAGCTAACTTCTCTCCTTCCAGTTCCTGCATGTTGCACTCCTGGGTCCTGGGCTGGCGCTGTTACGCAGGCTGGGCTTCTTGCCTTCTTCCTGCACTCCCGGCGCAGGCTGCCCAATCACAGAGCTCAGAAGTCAGCCGGCTGTCTTCTGAGCTCTGTGATTGGGCAGCCTGCGCCGGGAGCTGTCTGTCACAGGGGGAGAAGTGGCGCGGATCCGATCCGTCACTTGTTATGACCCTGCCGCTGCTGCCGCATTACAGGGCCGGCTCTGGGAGGCATTGGGGGGGAGCTGCCAGGCGCCCTGGCTGTTTCTAGAGGCGGACAAGCCGTGCGGCGCCCCGGGCTGCTGCACGGCTTGTCCGCCTCTAGAAACGGCCCTGGTCGTAGTCATCCCTACT
Source organism: Crinia signifera (assembly GCF_055691185.1). Taxonomy (NCBI): domain Eukaryota; kingdom Metazoa; phylum Chordata; class Amphibia; order Anura; family Myobatrachidae; genus Crinia; species Crinia signifera. Next base: position 153,276,072 of record NC_139217.1, read on the forward strand.
GATCACCGTTTCAAGCTCCCCGATTTTACTCACTAAGCTTCTTGCATTAGCCAGTAAGCATTTTAATTTATGTTTATTTTTAGATATGGCTCTAATATTGTGATTAGTTTCACCCAGGACCCATTTGAATTCTTTACTAGCTTCCTCTTTCCCCTCTCCCCTTCAATAGACTCTCTACAGGCCTCCCCACCATGCACACTGCCTGCCCTCTCCATAGGGGGCATGTAGTGTACTGATGTAGTGTGGAGTATAGGGGGCATGTAGTGTACTGATGTAGTGTGGAGTATAGGGGGCATATAGTGTACTGATGTAGTGCGGAGTACAGGGGGCATATAGTGTACTGATGTAGTGTGGAGTATAGGGGGCATATAGTGTACTGATGTAGTGTGGAGTATAGGGGGCATATAGTGTACTGATGTAGTGTGGAGTATAGGGAGCATATAGTGTACTGATGTAGTGTGGAGTATAGGGGGCATATAGTGTACTGATGTAGTGTGGAGTATAGGGGGCATATAGTGTACTGATGTAGTGTGGAGTATAGGGGGCATATAGTGTACTGATGTAGTGTGGAGTATAGGGGGCATATAGTGTACTGATGTAGTGTGGAGTATAGGGGGCATATAGTGTACTGATGTAGTGTGGATTATAGGGGGCATATACTGTACTGATGTAGTGCGGAGTACAGGGGGTATATAGGACCTTATTCATATCCATTTGGTCCTCTGTGCATTCACATTTTCTGCGCATGCTTAGAGACACCGTATCGCCGAAAATCGAATGATTTCCCCCTGCCTGCGAATGGATGAGTATGTAAATCATCCATTCGCAGCCATGTGCGGGGGGGGGGGGGGGGGGGGGCTCACTGCAGACAGCACTCTGATTTCACAGCCTTGCAAGTCAATGACAACAAGGTACCCTTGTACCTCTTTGGTACGGTGGGACCGTATACGGGCGGATCTGGCTTTTTTTTCCATCTGCGCATGCGTATCTTTCGCAATGCGCATGTGCGGCGACCTCACACTGCTCACGGACGGGTCTCTCCGTGCGAAAAAACCTGTCCGCAGGAGTGCGGTCATTGTGGGCGGCATGTGGGCGTTTTTATGGGAGCGGCCGGAATAATGAGGAAAACTGGGCATAAACATGGGCGTACACGGGGGTGTGCACACAAAATGCACGGTGCCACCACCTCCTCGATCGGCGAACGCACTGTGCATTTTGGCCCAAAAACAGGCGGACACCAAAGATTGCTCCTGACCACCCCTAGAGATACCGCATGAGATCAGACACCTGGGTCTGCTAATTAACGCTGATTACAGCCCTCAAACACATTGGAAGCATATCTTTCTACACTTCAACATGTAAAGGTTGGTTTAATCTTAGCTAATATTCATTGTAATACCTGGTTATATATGTCCAGGTAGTTATTTTATAACCATCTACACCCATTCAGAAAGTGTTTTTCTCTTTCAATGGTCCTGGTGACACAGCTCAACTTTGGGATGTAGGAGGGTCCGTAGGAGCAAGGCACCTATCCTAAAGCTTTTGGAGGGTAGGCTCCTCCCCTTCTGCATCCCAGACTCCTCAGTTTGTGTTAGGTGCCCACTGGAGTGGGTGCTATTCTAAAGGTCTGCTGGAGCAGCCGAAGGATTAGAGTTAGTTAGGAGTTTTTTATTTTATTAACTTTTACACTAGCTAGGTAGGCACAGTGTGAGGATTCTCATTGAATCCTCACACTGACAGCGCAGCAGGAGCTGGCAGAAGCGTTTCCTGTCAGCTCACTGCGCACAGGGGAGACACTGTCTGGTCTCCCTGTGCAGCGCTTACAGCTTCTATTAAGAAGCTGCCTGGGCTCCGGAGCGCTCTGAAACTGGCTTCACGCTAGGTGGGGATCATGGGGGACAGGCGCTCTGTGATGGCGGCGGCCATTTTCTGCGGAGCTTACACACTGAGCTCCTGTATGAGAGGACAGCAGTGTGTTACAGGCATGTTCCAAGTGGTCCCCAGCAGAGGGGGAGACACTGGAACTTGGAGATCCTGCAGTGGGAGCGGCTGTCTGGGGGTGGTTGGCGCCAAAAGCCACGGACCCCGCAACAGCAGGGACTTGGTCTCTTCCCTCTCTCTGTTTTGGCGCCATTCAGAATGCTTGCAGCGGAGCTGAGCTGGCTGACAGATCCTAGCAGTGATTGGATTTCCTGGGCATCGTTTTCCCCACTTCTGAAAGCTTCAGACAGATAAGTGACTGTGGTACATTGGCTCTGTATAAAACACCTGTACTTTGTGCACTGTGACTGTGTTACTTTTTGCATCATGTCTGAGCAACAGTCTGTGGCTTTGGGGGAGGGAGCCCTTAATGCATTGTGCGCTTGTAGTTTTTGTACACTAAAATTTGTCCCTGAGCAGATGGCCAAGGGGGGCTTGTGTATTACTTGCGCTGGTGTGAGACCCATGGGCAGTGAACCCCAGAGGGTAGAGCAATCGGAGCCTGCGTGGGCCAGTGCCCTGGGCAGGTCTGTAAATGCCTTAGTGCAATTGCTGGACAGGCAGAGTGATGTGTTGGTAGCTTCCCCTAGACCTATGTCATCATCTCAGCAGTCCTCTGGCTCCTTGCCTTTGACTCAAGCAGATCCTGGTTTCTTACAGGTCATTCAAGATACTGCTAAGGGGATAAGCAGGTTTAATGATTAGTTAGACAAATTTGATGGTGATACTGTAGGGACCCCAAAAAGGTCTTATTCAGTGCCATTGCTTGTTGCTGAAGAGGAGGGAGAGTACACAGACATCCCCTGGGATCAGGGTGATGACTCTGAGGATTCCTCTGCCCCATGGGTGGAGGATTTGATTACTGCTGTTAAACAGGCTTTGGATTTGTCTGTGGAGGATAAAACTCCTGTAAAAGGTGTACTTAAGTGGCAGCGTAAGGAAACTGTTACCTTCCCTGCGGATGAAGGTTTACAGGATTTATTGGAAGGGGCTTGGAAAACGCCTGATAAAAGGCTTCAGATGCCTAAAAGATTTTTAAGTCTATACCCCATGCCTTAAGGCTCATGAAGACCTCTGGGAAAAAGTTGCGGTGGTAGACGCTTCTGTGGCACGGCTTTGTAAAGCCACGGTGCTACCTGTCCAGGGGGGGGCAGCCTTTAAGGACCCCGTAGACAAGAAGATTGAAGGTAACCTCAAGGCAATATTTGAAGGGGTGGGTTTTACTTTACGCCCTCTTATAGCATCAGCCTGGGTCTCTAAGGCCATGATTGTGTGGGCCAAAGACTTATGTACAATTTTGCATGCTGATCCAGGTGTGTTACTGCTTGCTGAGAAGCTAAAAGCAGCTGCGGAGTATGTGCTTGAGGCTGAGGAGGAAGCTCTCAAAATGGCTTCCAGAGTATCCACGGTGTCCGTCAATGCCAGGAGAGTGCTTTGGCTTAAAGCCTGGGAGGCGGATAATGAATCAAAAAAGGCCTTAGAGGCATTAGCTTTTAAAGGAAAGCTGTTGTTTGGTTCAGAGCTGGAAGAGATTATTAAGCAGCAGTGGCAAACGCAGGATTTTCAGAAGGGGGTTTCCAGAGGGGCGGAGCAAAGCATGGAGATGGACGCTTAGGTGACCCAGTATATGCCGGGTCAGTTAAATTATTATAGATAGACCAAATGTATATAAATAATAATAATAATAAAAAAAAAAAAATATATATATATATATATATATACACACACACACACACACACACACACACACACACACACACACACACACACATACAGGGGTGTCAACAGCAGTGCAAGACCCCGGGGCATAGCAATGTATTGGGGCCCCTACCGATCCTCCAGTGGTAGGGGTGGGGGAAGCTTTGATGTCCTGCGGGTGGTAGGGGGTATTATATCAACCGCTCTGCATGTAGGGCCTGGATCAGTAATTTCCACTAATTACCCCTTTACTGCACAGATGGTGGGAGAAGGGGCATTGGGCTGAATGAAGGGGCCCTGATACATAACTTCCAGGGTGGTAGAGAATGTTTAATATGCAGAGGAGGGGTGTATAGTTGAGTGGGCTCATTATTCATAATTTTCTGGTGGGAGGACAGCTTGCTTGACTGCAGATATCTCCAGTTCCCGGAAATAGATTTCTTCGATTTTAATGGAATTAAAAACTAGAGAATCCCACCTACCAAATGGTATTGGGGACTAGGTGATCATACTTCAGGAGGCAGAGCAATCTGCCCACGAGTATATAATACTACATATTAGGTGTGTGGAGCTGGAGCAGTAACCAGCTGCTGGAAGGCTGATATCTCTGATTCTTGGAACAGTAGAGACAAGCTACTAGTGTTCCTCACAGGGAAAGAGTCCCAGCTTTTGGAATATACCCTCAAAAAAAACAGACAGAACCTGAAATATCTGACTGGGAATAACAATTAACAGGTTTGGATGGGGACCACTGTTTTGAAGTCAGATATCTCCGGTTCCCAAGGGCCGATTTTTACAATTCTTGTACCCCTGGAAAGAGGAGACCCTCAGCTTTCAGCTGAGGGCCCTTAGACTCCTGGGGGGGGTTTCTGGGTACTCAGAAACCCCCCCTGCGTGCGCTACTGAGCAGGCCACGGGAGGCAAAAGTACCTTCCTGCCGGCTCCTGCAGCTAAACAGGCCTCAAGGTTTTCTGCTTTTAGGCCATCCTTTCGGCCCTCCCCTAGAGGGGGTGTGTCCTTTTGAGGACAGTCCTTTAGGGGAAAGTTTCAGTCCTCCAGGGGCAAGGCCCCAAAGTCAAAGTTCGGTTCCTTTCATAAGAAACCGAACACCAAAGGTGAGGACAAGCCCTCAGCATGACTACCTAGGAAATATCCCAGCGGTAGTCAAGGTGGGGGGGGCGTCTGAGATGGTTCAGGGACGCTTAGGCATTGTTGGGCCGGGAACCTTGGGTGTTGGACATTGTATCTCAGGGTTACAGGATTCCCTTCAAAGGTCTTCCTCCGAGAAGATTTATTCCTACACCACTGCCAAAGGAGTCTCGGCTCCGTGCTGCTCTTCTGAGAGCGGCTCAATCTCTCTTAGAGAAAAGTGTGGTGATCCCGGTCCCTCGTGCGGAGTGGAAGAAAGGCTTTTATTCCACTCTGTTTTTGGTGCCCAAGCCAGACGGGTCCTTCAGACCAATCTTAAATTTAAAGTCTTTGAATCTCCATCTGTGAGTAGACCATTTCAAGATGGAATCTCTACGGTCTGTGCTGCTAAGCCTGGACCAGGGAGAATTTTGGGCGTCCATGGATGTCCAGGACGCATATCTGCATGTTCCTATCCACCCGGAACATCAGGCTCTATTGAGGTTTGCAATAGGAGACCTGCATTTGCAATTCCAGGCGTTGCCCTTTGGTCTGGCCCCAGCACCAAGGGTATTCACCAAAATTATGTCAGTAATGGCGGCTGCTCTCCGACTGAGGGAAATCACTGTGATTCCATATTTGGACGACGTGCTGTTCAAAGCAGAGTCGGCGGAGAGATTGCAGAGTCACTTTGCAGCAGCCATCAGTTTTTTGCAAGCTCACGGTTGGCTTTTAAACTTACAAAAGTCTCAGCTTGTGCCGTCACAGAGTCCAGTTCCTAGGGGTTGTCCTGGATACCCATCTACAAAAGAGATCGGGTATTTCTACCAGAGACAAAGGCCAGGGACATAGCCACCTTAGTTCAGGAGATCCTGGGGTCTCAGAGTCCATCGGTTTGGAGGTGTCTCAAACTGCTGGGGAAAATGGTGGCGACTTTCGAGACGCTACAGTTTGCCAGGTTCCACTTTCGAGTGTTCCAGTGGGACATCCTGACATCTTGGTCGGGGAATACTCAGACCATGAAATCAGAGCACATAGTGTTGTCTCCAGAAACACGGTCTTCCCTGCAATGGTGGATGGAGGTGGATTTCCTTCAGTGGGGACGGTCTCTGCTGTCCTGGGACTGGCTGGTAGTCACTACCGACGCCAGTCTCAGGGGCTGGGGGGCAGTGGTTCTGGACCTACGCCTTCAGGGCTTATGGACCTCGGAGGAGTCTGCCTCACTATCTTGGAACTGCGGGCTGTGTGGAAAGTGATATCTCTGGCAGGAGAAAGATTGCAGGGTCTTCCTTTGAGGTTTCAGACCGACAACGCCACGGCTGTGGCGTACCTGAATCATCAGGGAGGCACACACAGCAAGCTGGCCATGTGGGAGGTTTCCCGGATCTTCTTGTGGGCGGAACAGAATGTTCCAGCATCATCAGCGATATTCATCCCAGAGTGGAGAATGTCGAGGCCGATTTCCTGAGCAGGGAGGAACTGCGAGAGGGGAAATGGAGCCTGAACCCACAGGTATTTCATCAGATTACAGTGAAGTGGGGAACTCCGGATGTGGACCTGATGGCATCAAGGTTAAATCATCAGGTGCCCAGGTTCTATGCCAGGACAAGAGATCCACTGGCCGAAGCAGTGGATGCAATGACTATCCCCTGGGAGGGGAATCTACTTTATGCCTTCCCGCCGTTTCCAATGCAGGCAAGAGTGTTGAAAAGAATCCAGTCCCAAAGAATTCCGGTGATTCTTGTAGCTCCAGATTGGCCAAGGAGGTCCTGGTTCTCGAGGCTTCAGAGATTGTCGGTGGACTCGTGGCGTCTACCTCTGAGGTCAGATCTGTTAAGCCAAGGGCCGTTCTTACACCTGGATTCAGCTCGGCTAGATTTGACGGCTAGGCTATTGAGACCGCCATCTTGAAGAACAAGGGTTTCTCGGAGGCTTTGGTTAACACCATGGTGAAAGCTAGGAAGTCAGTGTCTTCAGCTAACTATTATAGGGTCTGGAAGACCTATATTAGGTGGTGTGAAAGGCAGAAGTCGCATACATCGCGATTTCGACTGTCTAAATTGCTGGAGTTTCTGCAGGATGGTTTCTCGTCTGGGTTAAGCCTTCAGTCACTCAAGGTACAGATATCGGCCTTGTCGATTTACTTCCAGAAAAGGATAGCATTGCTACCGGAGGTGCAAACTTTCCTGCAAGGGGTTTCACGATTGAAACCTCCCTACAAGCAACCAGTGGCTCCATGGGATTTATCGCTGGTACTGGAGTGTCTTCAAAAGGCGCCTTTTGAGCCGTTAAGGTCGGCTGACCTTAAGTTCCTTACATGGAAGCTTGTATTTTTGTTGGCAGTTGCGTCAGCAAAGAGAGTATCGGAGTTGGGAGCATTGTCCTGCAAGTCTCCTTTTCTTATATTTCATGATGACAGGGCTGTTCTTCGAACAGTACCCCAATTTTTGCCAAAAGTAGTCTCTGCTTTTCATTTGAATCAGGAGATAGTTCTGCCTGTGTTCCAGCCCCCAGATGGTTCAAGGAAAAGGGACAAATTGAGGAATTTGGACGTTGTGCGCGCCTTACGCATTTATGTGGACAGGGTGAAGGGTGTCAGAAAGACTAAAACTCTGCTAGTCTTGTATGATGTGCACAAGATTGGTTGGCCTGCCTCTAAGCAGAACATTGCTAGGTGGTTGCGTTCCGTCATTGCCTTGGCATATACTAAGGTTGGTAGGCCTGTTCCGGCCAGGATAAATGCGCATACCACCAGGTCGGTCGCCACCTCTTGGGTGGTTCGGCATGGGGCCACAGCTGAGCAAGTTTGCAGGGCCGCCACTTGGTCATCTGTTCACACTTTTGCCAAATTCTATAGGTTTCATGAGTTCGCGTCGGAGGACGCATCATTCAGGCGAGCAGTGATGAGAGCTACAGACCTGAGCGTACCCTCCCAAAGGACCGGCTCTGGAACGTCCCAATGTTGAGCTGTGTCACCAGGACCATTGAAAGAGAAAAAGGGATTTTTGTAAGAAGTTACCGTTGGAATCCCTTTCTCTGATATGGTCCTGGTGACACAGCGATCCCTCCCTTATGGTGTGTACACACGGGAGCAATATTAGGTAAAATCACTGGGAATATGGTCGCTGATAAATCGCCAGCTGCGCGCTCCCTTGTGCACTCCCTGCTGGTCGCTGGAGCATGCTCCTGCGACCAGCGGCTTTCCCCGGCAATCACTGTGCCGGGAGGTCAGCGCAGCCCAGTGCCGCTGCTCCCTCCCTCCTCCCTTCACGGAGGTCAGCGCCGGGGAGATCAGCATTGATCTCCCCAGCCCAGTGCCGCTGCTCCCTCCCTCCTCCCTTCACGGAGGTCAGAGCCGGGGAGATCAGCATTGATCTCCCCAGCCCCGTGCCGCTGCTCCCTCCCTCCTCCCTTCACGGAGGTCAGCGCCGGGGAGATCAGCATTGATCTCCCCAGCCCCGTGCCGCTGCTCCCTCCTTCCTCCCTTCAAAGTGACAGCAGCAGCGTCTGCTGCTGCTGCACTCCCCCTCCGTCCCGTAGCAGTGTCTCCTTTTCATCGCTGATGAAAAGGAGACACTGAGCAATATGATTGCTGGCAATATATTGCTAGCAATATATCGCTAGCAATCATATTGCACCGTGTGTACACAGCATTACGCTCAGAAAGTATGCCAGTGTTCATGATGTTTCATGTTATATATGGTTGAAAAGTTATTTTTAAAATTGTGCATATAATATGTGCAGGCGTTTGTAGTGAGTTAATGTATTCCAGTGGCTTTGCAAGATTGAAATGAGGAGTCTGGGATGCAGAAGGGGAGGAGCCTACCCTCCAAAAGCTTTAGGATAGGTGCCTGGCTCCTACGGACCCTCCTACATCCCAATGTTGAGCTGTGTCACCAGGACCATATCAGAGAAAGGGATTCTTACAAAAATCCCTTTTTTTATACTTTAAAAAGCAGGACACTCAATTCACAGGAGTCGGCCCCCTGGACGGGTTACCGTCGACAAGCCAGCGGGGACCCGGGGGAGCAGCTGGAAGAGCCGTCGGAAGGGGACGCTCGCGCCTCTCGTGAGCACGCGTCCCCTTCTCGCAATCGATATGGCGCTGGCAGGGGATGGCGGCTGGCATCGCCTTCCCCTGCCAAGATGGGACCTGCCCCATCTGTACATTATGCACTTTCATATCTGCTATAAACTTTATGTAGCACCCTCTGTATGTAAGATGCCACCAAGCACATTATTGCAATCACATATCACTAACAAAGGATCCCAACATCTGCCTATCACACTCTAAAGTCTTATTTTGAACAATAGTAGAACATGTTTGCATGTGGCGTATGCTCAGATATACGGAAGGTGTCGGTGGGAAAACAGACGATATCCGTCCGTGCACTGTGGCGTACGCTCTGATGAACGACAGGTATCGGTGACTAAGAGGGAGATCTGTCCATGCACGGTGGCGTACGCTCAAGTGAACGCCACTCCCCATTGTCGGTGTCTGTGACCGTTCGTGTGCGGCTGTTCTGTGGGCGGCCTTACGCTCACTGTGAGCGTACGGAAAACGCACGGTGTGATGGACCGTACGCACGTTTCACCGGACCAAACAGAATAACCCCCATAGTGTAGTGATGTTGTGCGGAGTATAAGGGATATATATATATAGTGCAGTGATGTAGTGCGGAGTACAGGGGTATATAGTGTAGTGATATAGTGCTGAGTATAGGGGGTATATAGTGTAGTGATGCAGTTCGGAGTATAGGGGGGTATGTAGTGCAGAGTGTAGGGGATATATAGTATAGTGATGTAGTATAGGGGTATATAGTGTAGTGATGTACTGCGGAGTATAAGGGGTATATAGTGTAGTTATGTAGTGTGGAGTATAGGGGGTATATAGTGTAGTGATGTAGTGCGGAGTATAGGGGGGTATATAGTGTAGTGATGTAGTGCGGAGTATAGGGGTATATAGTGTAGTGATCTAGTGCAGAGTATAGGTGTATATAGTGTAGTGATGTAGTGTGCAGTATAGGGGTATTTAGGCCCTTATTTTGGTTCACTTACAGCTCCTTCTTAAATGGACAAAAACCATGTGCACTGCAGGGGTGGCAGATATAACGTGCAGATAGAATTCAATTGGGGAGGGATTTTACTTCAAAAGTGAGACCTACAGTATATTGCAGTGTAAAAATAAAGCAGTCAGTACTTTCCGTGCACAGAAACAAAATAACTCCAACAAATCTAATTCTCTCTGCACATGTTACATCTGCCCCACCTGCAGTGCTCATGTTTTTTTCCATTTGGGAAGGAATTTGCCTTTGCGAGTGGACCAGAATAAGGGCCATAGTGTAGTGATGTAGTGCAGAGTATAGGGGGTATATAGTGTAGTGATGTAGTGTTGAGTATAGGGGTATACTGTATAGTGTAGTGATGTAGTGTGGAGTATAGGGGGTATATAGTGTAGTGATGTAGTGCGGAGTATAGCGAGTATATAGTATACCGATGTAGTGCGGAGTATAGGGGTATATAGTGTAATAATGTAGTAAGGAGTATAGGGGTATATAATTTAGTGATGTAGTACGTAGTACAGTGGGTATATACAGTAGTGATGTAGTGTGGAGTATAGGGGGTATATAGTGTAGTGATGTAGTGTGGAGTATAGGGGGTTTTATAGTGTAGTGATGTAGTGTGGAGTATAGGGGGTATATAGTGTAATAATGTAGTAAGGAGTATAGGGGTATATAATTTAGTGATGTAGTATGGAGTACAGTGGTGGGTATATAGTGTAGTGATGTAGCGTGGAGTATAGGGGTATATATAGTGTACTGATGTAGTGTGGAGTATAGGGGGAATATATTGTAGTGATGTGTAGAGTATAGTAGGTATATAGGATCTCATTCTGATTGGTTCGCTGTTGCAAATTTCCAACGATGCGTGCTCGGAGACTTGCGTAGTCTTCATTCTTCATGCCGCTTACAGCGAGGGGGGGGGGGCTTTCAGTATAGGAGGTATATAGTGTAGTGATTTAATCCACAGTATAGGGTATATAGTGTAGTGATGTACTGCAGAGTTTAGGGGTATATAGTGTAGTGCAGGGGCGGATTGGCCCACCGGGAAACCGGGCCGCTTCCCGGTGGGCCGGCACATTTTTAATTAATAGCGGCCGCCCACCCTCCCAGGCTGGGCTGCGGACCGCCGAACCGACATCTCCGCGGTTACCGGCCGCAGCAAAATGCTCTAATCAAAGATGGCTGCGGCCGGCCTCGGCTGTGACCATAGTTAAAATGGCCGCGGGAGGGCTGGTGCGCATGTGCGGCCGCACGCAGCACCTCCCGCGGTGCTTTCAGCCCGATTCACAGAGCTGACAGATTCGGCTTCTGCTTCCTCCTAGTGCCGCTGTTCTCATGGCTGACAGCAGGGGGAGCTAGCTGCGGAGGCAGCGTGCAGCTCAGCTCCTCTCAGGCTGTACTCCATGTGGCCGGGGGATGCAGGAAGTTTCCTCAGAGCCTGAAGCAAGCAGGTAAGGGGTGAGTGTTAAATGCCTAATGATTTTTTATACTGGCATTTGCTCTCCTGATATTTGCATGAGAGGGGAGTGTGTGTGTGTGTGTCTGTATGCTATATGTGTCAGTGTGTACATTATGTGTGTGTCTGTGTACATGCTGTATATGTGTGCTATGTTATGCTTTGTGTGTGTCAGTGTGTATATGCTGTGTCTATGCATGCCATGTGTATATGCTGTATGTATGTATGTATATGATATATGTAAGTAATGTGTGTATATGCTATGTGTGTTTTTGAGTGTATGTACTGTATGCTTAGATGTATATGTTGCGTTATGTTTTCTATGCTAGTGTGTGTGTTTGAAGTGTGTATATATGCACTGTTTGTGTCTGTAGTGTGTGTATATGTGATGTTTTTGTAAGTATGCCATGTATGTATGTACAGCATGTATGTACAGTATGTCTGTGTACAAAAGTGTGTGTGTAATGATGTACAGTACATGCAATACATGATGTACAGTCACCACCCCCCCTCCCCCCCTACCACTCCCAACATAATTCTGCATTTGCCCCAGTTCCAGGGGCGGGCTGGGCCAGGGGGCAGGGTGCCATGTGCCCCCCGGGCCGCTCTAAAAGGTACTACTTTTACGGGCCGCCTTGTATTTTACATTGTGACCTCCTGTAGGCCGTGCCACGGCTACAGGAACATGGCCGCCGGCCTCCTGCATGAGGACATGATCACATGTCCCGGGTCGGCCGCCTGTTACTTAAACATTCCTGTCTTGAATGATTCCTGGCCAACCACTCGTGCGTCTAGGGGGGAAGGGGCGGGCTGCGGTGGAGACAACAGCTACTCAGAGGACGGAGCCGCAGCGTGGGAAACCAAGGCAGGGCACAGCGAGACGGGAGACGGACCCGGGCCTAAAAGCAAGTAACAACAGTACTATGTATTGGGTGTTATAATGGGGGCGGGGGAGCTGCCTGTGGTGTCCTGGTATAATTATACAGGGGGAGCATCCTGTGGTGTCCTGCCAGGACACCACAGGCTGCTCCCCTTGTATAATTACACCAGGACAGTCTTGGTATAATTATACAGGGGGAGCTGCCTGTGGTGTCCTGGTATAATTATACAGGGGGAGCAGCCTGTGGTGTCCTGCCAGGACTCCACAGGCTGCTCCCCCTGTATAATTACACCAGGACAGTCTTGGTATAATTATACAGGGGGAGCTGCCTGTGGTGTAAGGTATAATTATACAGGGGGAGCAGCCTGTGGTGTCCTGCCAGGACACCACAGGCTGCTCCCCTTGTATAATTACACCAGGACAGTCTTGGTATAATTATACAGGCGGAGCAGCCTGTGGTGTCCTGGTATAGTTATACAGGGAGAGCAGCCTGTGGTATCCTCTTCTTTTAATATAGGGGGTTCTTGTTATTGTGCGGGGGGAGCAGCCTGTGGTGTAACGTATAGTTATACAGGGGGAGCAGCTTGTGGTGTCCTGGTATAATTATACAGAGGGAGCAGCCTGTGGTGTCCTATTCGTTTATTTTAATACTGGAACATGGCCGCCGGCCTCCTGCATGAGGACATGATCACATGTCCCGGGTCGGCCGCCTGTTACTTAAACATTCCTGTCTTGAATGATTCCTGGCCAACCACTCGTGCGTCTAGGGGGGAAGGGGCGGGCTGCGGTGGAGACAACAGCTACTCAGAGGACGGAGCCGCAGCGTGGGAAACCAAGGCAGGGCACAGCGAGACGGGAGCCGGACCCGGGCCTAAAAGCAAGTAACAACAGTACTATGTATTGGGTGTTATAATGGGGGCGGGGGAGCTGCCTGTGGTGTCCTGGTATAATTATACAGGGGGAGCATCCTGTGGTGTCCTGCCAGGACACCACAGGCTGCTCCCCTTGTATAATTACACCAGGACAGTCTTGGTATAATTATACAGGGGGAGCTGCCTGTGGTGTCCTGGTATAATTATACAGGGGGAGCAGCCTGTGGTGTCCTGCCAGGACTCCACAGGCTGCTCCCCCTGTATAATTACACCAGGACAGTCTTGGTATAATTATACAGGGGGAGCTGCCTGTGGTGTAAGGTATAATTATACAGGGGGAGCAGCCTGTGGTGTCCTGACAGGACACCACAGGCTGCTCCCCTGTATAATTACACCAGGACAGCCTTGGTATAATTATACAGGGGGAGCTGCCTGTAGTGTAAGGTATAATTATACAGGGGGAGCAGCCTGTGGTGTCCTGCCAGGACACCACAGGCTGCTCCCCCTGTATAATTATACCAGGACAGTCTTGGTATAATTATACAGGGGGAGCTGCCTATGGTGTAAGGTATAATTACACAGAGGAGCAGCCTGTGGTGTCCTGCCAGGACACCACAGGCTGCTCCCCCTGTATAATTATACCAGGATAGTCTTTGTACAATTATACAGGGAGAGCTGCCTATGGTGTAAGGTATAATTATACAGGGGGAGCAGCCTGTGGTGTCCTGCCAGGACACCACAGGCTGCTCCTCTTGTATAATTACACCAGGACAGTCTTGGTATAATTATACAGGCGGAGCAGCCTGTGGTGTCCTGGTATAGTTATACAGGGAGAGCAGCCTGTGGTATCCTCTTCTTTTAATATAGGGGGTTCTTGTTATTGTGCGGGGTGAGCAGCCTGTGGTGTAACGTATAGTTATACAGGGGGAGCAGCTTGTGGTGTCCTGGTATAATTATACAGAGGGAGCAGCCTGTGGTGTCCTATTCGTTTATTTTAATACTGGGGGGCAGCCTGGGGTGTCCTGATATACTGGGGAGCAGCCTGCGGTGTCCTGTTATTATACAGGGGAGCAGTCTACGGTGTCCTGTTATTATACAGGGGAGCAGTCTGTGGTGTCCTGTTATTATACAGGGGAGCAGTCTGTGGTGTCCTGTTATTATACAGGGGGAGCAGCCTGTGGTGTCCTGTTATTATACAGGGGGAGCAGCCTGTTGTGTCCTTATTATGTCGTTATTGGTGTCATTATTATCTTTTTTTTCTTAATACATATTTTTTTACCGCATACCACCTCCCACTCTGCCTTCCCCCCCCCCCCCTCCCTACCTGAATCCTCCGCCACCCCACATCCTATGCCATGCTGCGTCTCCCCTCTGTCACCCTACGCCACCCTGCGTTCCCCCTCACATGCGCCTATTCTGCAGCCTGAGGGGCTGGGGACATAGCCAGCAGTTCAGAGAGCCACTAGCTATGCCCCCACAGCTGCTAAAAATGGGGCGTGGCCTTGTTGAAATAGACCACACCCCCACATCAATAGGCCACGCCCCCCAAAATTTGCGCGGTTGCCGTCTCCCTGGGGCTGCTTCAACATATTTCCCCGGGCTGCTTTTAATTCCCAATCCGCCCCTGGTGTAGTGTAATGATGTACTGCAGAGTATAGGGGTATATAGTGTAGGGATGTTCTGAGGGGGATGCAGTTAAAATCCCGACGGTCGGGATCCCGGCGTTCAGAATCCCGACGCCGGAATCCCGACCGCCGAAATGCCGACACATTCTCCCTCTTGGGGTGTCCACGACACCCCTGGAGGGAGAATAAATTAGTGTGCCGAGCGTAGCGAGGCACCGGGCCCGCTGCGTGGCGAGCGCAGCGAGCCCACAAGGGGGGGCGATCCACGTCCCCCCCTTGTCGGCATTTCGGCTGTCGGGATTCCGGCGTTGGGATTCTGAACGCCGGGATCCCGACCGCCGGGATTCAATACTGAATCCGTTCTGAGGAATATGGGGGTATATAGTGTGGAGTATAGGGCTATTTAGTGTAGTGATGCAGTATGGAGTATAGGGGCTATATAGTGTAGTGATGTAGTGCGGAGTATAGGGTATATATAGCGTAGTGTGGAGTATAGCGGTATATAGAGAATTGTTGTAGTGCGGAGTATAGGGGGTATATAGTGTAGGGATGCAGTGCATAGTATAGGGGTATATAGTGTAGTGATGTAGTGCGGAGTATAGGGTATATATAGCGTAGTGTGGAGTATAGCGGTATATAGAGAATTGTTGTAGTGCGGAGTATAGGGGTATAGTGTAGGGATGCAGTGCATAGTATAGGGGTATATAGTGTAGTGAAGATTATATGGTCTGCTGTATCAGTCAGCGGGTGCCCAGTCTGCTCCGCTGTATCAGTCCAGGGGGTTCCCAGTCTGCTCTGCTGTATCAGTCCAGGGGGTTCCCAGTCTGCTCCGCTGTATCAGTCCAGGGGGTTCCCAGTCTGCTCTGCTGTATCAGTCAGGGGGTAGCTATTCCTTTATAAATGTTCAGGGTCCAGCCTGATAGCCGAGGTCCTTAATGAGAAGCAGCAGAACCCGATCCTCTTTTCTCATAATACCCCTTTCACACTAATTATTGTACATGGTTACATGCCCTGTCTCAGCAACTGATTCCCTGTTCACACTGCCGGCTGGACCCGCAATATTACCAGGTAGAACCCTTTCAGACCGCACCCGTGTGTAGCCTACCTGATCTGCCGGTACTTGTAGATGAGGTCATTCCGCTCTCTTGTCCTTTTAGCGTGACCCAGGTTGCACTGTTCACACCAAAGGCACCCCGAGTCCCCCCCATGGTGGGGACCAGGGTCAGATTCCTGGGTAGCGGGAAAGCCAGAGACTTCTATAATCCTAGCTTTCCATGCTGCAGTATGCAGAGGACATAGAACCCTAGTTTCTGCACATTGGATCTGGCAGTACCGCCACATGCATGCAAACATCTATTTAGGTATTTATAAATCGGGACCTGTCTCGGCCGGTCCAGAAAAGGGATGGGGCTAAGGAGCAGTTGGGCGTGGCCCATCATCGCAGCCTTTTTTTTTTTTTTTATTTTCGGGACCATGCCAGCATTCCCCTGGAAGCTGGGCAGCTCCGGGTTTGCTCCCTCCCTTAGAGATGAAGTGCCATACAGAGTTGAGCAGCGGTAATCTCCGGCTCCCTACAACTGCCCCTCCCCCTCTCCCCACCAAGGGTACATTGCCACTAGCGGGAAAGATAGCGGCACAGTCTTCAAATAGCAGGACTGTTCCGCTGTAATAGGGACAGTTGGGAGGTATGCAGGGCATGCGCACAAATACTGACTTCTAGGGAATGCATCACTCATTATTTTGTATACTGAGCGTTGGCACTACCAATTTTTTTTTCTATACATTACAACCTTTTTATAAAGGTTTCAAGTTTTTAATCACTGTAGGAGATACTAATTTACAGATACCAGGGCATTCTGGAACTTAGTGAAATAAATACACATGCAAAACGGTTTGTTTGTTTGTTTGTTTATTTATTGCAATATTTATTTACTTAAATTGCAGCATTGCAGACGTATTCAGACACTACTTCTGTGGCATCACAAGTCGGAGAGAATTTGGCTGGTCTGATGATAAAGTCGGTTACGTATGTGGAGCAGCATTTTAGATAACAGACAAGTTGGGTAGTTGGTCAGTTGGATGGTTGGAGGAAAGTAAAGCCCCATACACACTTAATGAGTCCCCAATTACGGCGATATCGGCAGCGGCGGGGATGCCGACTCCGGCAACCTGTGCACACTTTCCGATGCGGGAGGGGGATAGAGCTACGGTCATGCTACAGCTGCAGCATGACCGTCAATATTGAGGACTCCCCCGTCTTCGTTAAACAATGAAAGGGAGTGAGCATCATTAACAATATGGAGTAGACACATTAGGCAATATTGATTGTGTGTGTGGGGCTTTATACTTTCCCCATCACCTTCTCACTTTACTACCACCGCCTGCTTCAACCCTTTCCCCCGTCACTTTCTCTCTTCTTTCTACTGCCAGCACATGCTTTTTTCATACCATTCCGTCACCTCCTCTCTATGCCAGCACTGCCTGCTTTCTGCATTCCATTCCCTAACACTTCCTCTCCTCTCTCTGCTGACACCACCCGCTTTCTGCATTCTGTACCCTAACACTTCCTCTCCTCACTCTGTTGCCACCACCTGCTTTCTGCATCCCATTCCCTAACACTTCCTCTCCTCTCTCTGCTGCCACCACTTGCTTTCTGCATTCTGTACCCTAACACTTCCTCTCCTCTCTCTGATGCCACCACCTGCTTTCTGCATTCCATTCCCTAACACTTCCTCTCCTCTCTCTGCTGACACCACCTGCTTTCTGCATTCGGGACCCTAACACTTCCTTTCTTCTCTCTGCTGACACCACCTGCTTTCTGCATTCCATTCCCTAACACTTCCTCTCCTCTCTCTGCTGACACCACCTGCTTTCTGCATTCCATTCCCTAACACTTCCTCTCCTCTCTCTGCTGCCTCCACCTGTTTTCTGCATTCCATTCCCTAACACTTCCTCTCCTCTCTCTGCTGCCTCCACCTGTTTTCTGCATTCCATTCCCTAACACTTCCTCTCCTCTCTCTGCTGAAACCACCTGCTTTCTGCATTCGGGACCCTAACACTTCCTTTCTTCTCTCTGCTGACACCACCTGCTTTCTGCATCCCATTCCCTAACACTTCCTCTCCTCTCTCTGCTGCCACCACCTGCTTTCTGCATTCTGTACCCTAACACTTCCTCTCATCTCTCTGTTGCCATCACCTGCTTTCTGCATCCCATTCCCTAACACTTCCTCTCCTCTCTCTGCTGGCACCACCTGCTTTCTGCATTCGGGACCCTAACACTTCCTTTCGTCTCTCTGCTGACATGACCCGCTTTCTGCATTCTGTACCCTAACACTTCCTCTCCTCTCTCTGCTGCCACCACCTGCTTTCTGCATCCCATTCCCTAACACTTCCTCTCCTCTCTCTGATGCCACCACCTGCTTTCTGCATTCCATTCCCTAACACTTCCTCTCCTCTCTCTGCTGCCTCCACCTGTTTTCTGCATTCCATTCCCTAACACTTCCTCTCCTCTCTCTGCTGACACCACCTGCTTTCTGCATTCGGGACCCTAACACTTTCTTTCTTCTCTCTGCTGACACCACCTGCTTTCTGCATTCCATTCCCTAACACTTCCTCTCCTCTCTCTGTTGCCACCACCTGCTTTCTGCATCCCATTCCCTAACACTTCCTCTCCTCTCTCTGCTGCCACCACCTGCTTTCTGCATTCTGTACCCTAACACTTCCTCTCATCTCTCTGTTGCCATCACCTGCTTTCTGCATCACATTCCCTAACACTTCCTCTCCTCTCTCTGATGACACCACCTGCTTTCTGCATTCCATTCCCTCACCCTCCTCTCCTCTCTCTGCCGGCACCACCTGCTTTCTGCATTCGGGACCCTAACACTTCCTTTCTTCTCTCTGCTGACACGACCCGCTTTCTGCATTCTGTACCCTAACACTTCCTCTCATCTCTCTGTTGCCACCACCTGCTTTCTGCATCCCATTCCCTAACACTTCCTCTCCTCTCTCTGATGCCACCACCTGCTTTCTGCTTTCCATTCCCTAACACTTCCTCTCCTCTCTCTGCTGACACCACCTGTTTTCTGCATTCCATTCCCTAACACTTCCTCTCCTCTCTCTGCTGACACCACCTGCTTTCTGAATTCCATTCCCTAACACTTCCTCTCCTCTCTCTGCTGCCTCCACCTGTTTTCTGCATTCGGTACCCTAACACTTCCTTTCCTCTCTCTGCTGCTGGCACAACCTGCTTTCTGCATTCCATTCCCTAACACTTCCTCTCCTCTCTCTGCTTTCACCACCTGCTTTCTGCATTCCATTCCCCAGTGCTTTCTCTTCTCTATACTGCTACCGCCTGCTTTCTATGTCCCATTTACTGTCACCTCCTCTCTCTGCTACCACCACCTGCCTTATGCATCCCATTACCAGTCAGTTCCTCTCTCTGCTACTACCACCTGCTTTCTGCGTCCCATTCACCTTCTCTCCTCTATGCCGCTACTGCCTGCTTTCTCCATCTCATTCCCTGTCACGTATTGTATCCTCTTTCTGCCACCACCAACTGCTTTCTAAATCCTAATCCCTATCTCTTCCTCTACACTTTCTGCTGCCGTCGCCTACTTTCTGCATCCAGTTTCCCATCACCTCTCTCTGCCACCACTGCCCCTTTCTTGTAATATTTTGTGCTAGTTTATTTTTTCATTATACAACATCACAAAAATATTAAACTGTACATAAAAAAAAACCTGACCTCCAGCCGGTCCATCACACGCCTTTATTGTATTGTTGTATCATGAAAAAACAAATATTAAAATGTAAAAAAACAGTCTTCCACTGCCACTTCTAGGCAGACCATCACATACCTTTCTTTGTGTTGTTGTTGTTGTCGTATCAAAAACAATAAAAAAAATGTAAATTGTAAACAAAATAGAAACAGCCGCCAACCTCCCATTCTCCTCTTTCTGCCACCACCGCCTTCATTTCTGAATCCCATTTCTCCTCTCCTCCTCTCTCTGCTATTACTGCCTGCTTTCTGCCTCCCATTCCTCTTCACCTCCTTTCTCTGCTGCTACCACCTGTTTTCTGCATCCCATTCTCCTCCTCTCCTTTATGCCACCACGTCTACTTTCTGCATTCACTATTCACTAACACCTATCCTCGCTCTGCCGCCACCAACTGCTTTCTGCATTTCATTCCCTGACATGTATCCTCTCTCTACCGCCACCACCTGCTTTCTGCATCCCATTCCCCTACTCTCCTCTATGGTGCCATTGCCTGCTTTCTGCATCCCATTCCCTATCTCTTCCTCTACGCCAGGGGTGTCCAACCTTTCACCTTCCCTGGGCCACATTAGAAGATGAAAATTTGGTTTGGGCCGCACATAAAATAAAATAACAGTAACGATACCTGATCATCCAAAAAAAACATAGACAACATAGTTAACATATTAAACTTAATTGGAAATGAAGTTAGTGAGATGTTTGACATTGTTTCTCATATTCTGACACAGAGAATAAGCCGAAATTCACATTCTGACACAGAGAATAAGACAAAATTCACATTCTGACACAGATAATAAGCCAAAATTCACAATGTGACACAGGGAATGAGTACAAATTCACATTCTGACACAGAGAATAAGCCGAAATTCACTTTCTGACACAGAGAATAAGCCGAAATTCACAATGTGACACAGGGAATGAGTAAAAATTCACATTGTGACACACAGAATAAGCCAAAATTCACATTGTGACACAGAAAATAAGCTGAAATACACATTCTGACACAGGGAATGAGTAAAAATTCACATTCTGACACAGATAACACAAATGCCCCCACAGTGCCATATAACACATATGCCCCCACTGTGCCAGGTGACACATATGCCCCCACAGTGCCATATGACACATATGCCCCCACAGGGCCATGTGACACATATGCCCCCACAGTGCCATATGCCCCCACAGTGCCATATGCCCCCACAGTGCCAGGTGACACACATGCCCCCACAGTGCCAGGTGACACATATGCCCCACATTAAGCTCCATTATACATATACCACACACACTGTCATGCACCATTATCTATATGTCCCACACCGTGATGCTCCATTATACATATGCCACACCGTGATGCTCCATTATACATATGCCACACCGTGATGCTCCATTATACATATGCCCCACAATGTGAAGCTCCATTATACAAATGCCCCACAGCGTGAAGCTCCTTTATACATATGCCCCACACATTGATGCTCATTAAACATATGCCACACAAATGATGCCCATTAAACATATGCCCCACACCTTTATGCTCATTAATTAATAATCATCAATGTGTGTGGGGCATATTCACACTTATATTCATAATGCCCCCTGGTAATGCCACTTATATTCATAATGCCCCCTGGTAATGCCACTTATATTCATAATGCCCCCTGGTAATGCCACTTATATTCATAATGCCCCCTGGTAATGCCACTTATATTCATAATGCCCCCTGGCATTACCAGGGGGCATTATGAATATAAGTGGCCTTACCAGGGGGCATTATGAATATAAGTGGCATTACCAGGGGGCATTATGAATATAAGTGGCATTATAAATATAAGTGGCATTACCAGGGGGCATTATGAATATAATGCCCCCTGGTAATGCCACTTATATTCATAATGCCCCCTGTAGTGATTACTCACCACAGCTGATGGTAGTGGGGGTATGAGAAGTCACCGCTGGCCTGGCTGCCTGCTCCTGCCGCCGCCACCCATCAGATCATCATCCAGCCCTGCGCGCTGCTGGGATGAATCACGTGGGGGAAGCGCCAGCACAGACGTCCTTCGGACCGCGGGAGCAGCTGAGTGCGCCTGCGCATGCACACCAGCGCTCCCGCGGCCATTTTAGGTTTGGGAGAACTCGATGCTGGCCGCGGCCATCTTTACTTTGGGCACAGTGCCGCGGACAGCACGGAGACGCTGCTGCGGGCGGAGTTGCCCTATAATTTATATTTAGAACTTCTATAAAATGCACTGGGCCGCATTACTACCCGACCTGGGCCGCATGCGGCCCGCGGCCCGCGGGTTGGACAAGCCTGCTCTACGCTTTCTGTTGCTGCCACTTACTTTCTACACTCAGTTTCCCATCACCTCCTCTCTCTGCCACCACTACCCCTTTCTTGCCATGTTTTGTGTTAGTTTATTTTTTCATAATATAACATCACAAAAATATTAAAATGTAAAAAAAAAAACTGGCCTCCAACCGTTCCCCCTCTAGCCAGACCATCACACGCCTTTATTGTGTTGTTGTATCATGAAAAAATATACTGACACAAAAATATTCGGGTGTGGTATAGGGGTCCGACAGTCGGGATCCCGACTGGCCGGACCCAGACAGCATGGCGAGCGCAATAAAGCCCCTTGCGGGCTCGCTACGCGAGCCACCTATTCTATTCTCCCTCTATGCGGGTTGTGGACCCCGGCTGTCTGGGTTTTGACAGTCGAGATCTCAACGTCGGGTGAATGCCTGTCGGGATCCCGACTGTCGGGACCCCATCCGGCACCGAAATATTTGATATCACCTCCTCTCTTTCCTGACCCTGCCTCCTTCCTGCGTCCCATTCCCCGTCACTTACTGTCTTTGCTGCCACCGCCTGCTTTTTCATCCCATTCCATCACCTCCTCTTCTCTCTGTACTTCCACTGCCTGCTTCCTGCATCTTATTCCACTTCACCCACTGTCTCTGCTGCCACCGTCTGTATTCTGTGTCCCATTCACCATCACCTCTACTCTTTGCTGCCACCACCTGCTTCCTGTGTCCCATTCCGTCATATCCTTTCTCTGCTGTCAGCGCCTGCTACCTGCGTCCCATTCCACCTGACCTACTATCTCTGCTGCCTTGGCCTGCTTTATGCATCCTTTTCCCTATCTCTTTCTCTACGCTTTCTGCTACCGCCACCTACTTTCTTCATCCACTTTTCCAATCTCCACCTGCTTCTCTTTATCCATGTTTTTTTGTTCGTTTATTTTTTAATAATACATCACAAACTATTAAAATAAAAAAAAATAACCTGGCCTCCACCACATGCTTCCTGCATCCCATTTCCCTTAACCTAATGTCTCTCCTGCCACTGGCTGCTTTCTTATCCCATTCCGTCACCCTCTCTCGTCTCTCTACTGCCACCGCCTGCTTCCTGTGTACCATTTCCCATCACCTCCTCTCTCTGCCACCACTGCCCCTTTCTAGCCATGTTTTGTGTTTTTTCTCATAATACAACATCACAAAAATATTAAAATGTAAAAAAAAAAATTGGCCTCCAATCGGCCCCTCTAGCCAGACCATCAAGTGCCTTTATTGTGGTGTTGTATCATGAAAAAATAAACTGACGCAAAAATATTAGACCTCCTGTCTTTGACGCAAAAATATTAGACCTCCTGTCTTTGCTGCCACCTTCTGCTTCATCCCTTTACCCATCACCTCCTCTCTTCTCTCAACCTCCACCGCCTGCTTTCTTTGTCCTGTTCCCCATCACCTCTCCTATAACAGGTAAACTAACACAAAAGTATTCAAATGTATGTTGATTTCTTGACTTGTATATTTGATTTTGTATATTTTCACTATCATTTCTTATAACTTATATGATTTAAAATATTGTTAAAATGTACATTTTAAATTTTTGTTGCCACTGCCTGCTTCATCTCTTTCCCTGTCACCTCCTCTCTTCTCTCTACTGCCACGCCTGCATTTTTTATCCCATTCTGTCACGTCCTCTCCTCTATTTACTGCCACCGCCTGCTTCCTGCGTCTCAATTCACATCCTCGCCTCTCCTTTCTATACTGCCACCGCCTATATTCTGTGTTTCATTCCCCGTCGCCTTCTCTCTTTTGCTGCAACCGCCTGCTTTCTTCATCCCATTCCTCTCCTTTCTTTGCCAGCACCACCTGCTTTCTGCCTCCTTCTGCATCCTATTCCCAAACTGCTCTTACCAGCGTCACCATCAAATACAAAGGTCTTATACTACTTGACCTGTGTGTAGCCTTTGCCACTGTAGATGACACTCATTTAAATGCTTCCACTGCCTGTAGTCTGCGTATCATTCCCCTTCACCTAGTGTCTCTGCTGTTACCGCCTGCTTTCTTCATTCCATTCCATCGCCTTCTCTCCTCTCTCTGCTGTCACTGCCTGCTTCCTGTGTCCCATTCCCTGTCACCTACTGTCTCTGCTACCACCACCTGCTTTCTGCATCCTATTCCCTATGTCTTCCTCTATGCTTTCTGCTGCTGCCCCCTACTTTCTGCATCCAGTTTCCCATCACCTTCTCTTTCTGCCACCACTGCCCCTTTCTAGCCATGTTTTGTGTTGTTTTTTTTTCCATAAAACAACATCACAAAATTATTGAAATTAAGAAAAAAAAATCTGGCCTCCATCCGTTCCCCCTGTAGCCAGACCATCACACGCCTTTATTGTGTTGTTGTATCATGAAAACATAAACTGACACAAAAATATGAAACCTGCTGCCACCGCCTGCTTCATCCCTGTCCCCATCACATCCACTCTTCTCTCTGCTGCCACGGCCTGCTCTCTACATCTCATTTAGTCACCTACTCTCCTCTTTACTGCCACTGCCTGCTTCCTGCGTCCCACTCCCCTTCACCTACTGTCTGCTGCCACCGCCTGCTTTCTTCATCCCATTCTGTCACCTCCTCTCTCTACTGCCACCACCTGTTTCCTACATCCTATTCCCCTTCATCTACTGTCTCTGCTGCCACCGTTTGTTTTCTGTGTCCCATTCACCGTCACCTCCACTCTTTGCTGCCACCATCTGCTTCCTGTGTTCCATCCCCTGCCACCTACTGTCTCTGCTGCCACCACCTGCTTTCTTCATACCTTTCCACATCACGTCCTCTCTTCTCTCAACCTCCACCGCCTGCTTTCTTTATCGCATTCCCCTATCTATCTATCTACCCACTATCTATCTATCTATCATCTACCTGTCTATCTATCTACTCACTATCTATTCATCCACTATCTATTTATTTATTCACTCTCTATCTCACTATATATCTCCCTCTAATATAAATGTCTTCACTATAATTTCTTATAACTTTTATGCTTAAATTTTCTTTTGCTGCCACCTCCTGCTTCTTCTCTTCCGTCACCTCTACTCTTCTCTCAACCTCCACCGCCTGCTTTCTTTATCGCATTCCCCTATCTATCTATTCATCCACTATCTATTTATTTATCCACTTTCTATCTCACTATACTGTATATCTCACTCTACTATATCTTTTCACTTTAATTTCTTATAACTTATATGCTTAAAAAAAATTTCAAATGTAAATTTAAATTTTTTTCTGCCACCGCCTGCTTCATCTCTTCCATCACCTCCTCTTCTCTCTACTGCCACGCCTGCATTTTTCATCCCATTCTGTCACCTCCTCTATTTACTGCCACCACCTGCTTCCTGCGTCTCATTCCCCATCCTTGCCTCTCCTTTCTGTGCCGCCACCACCTATATTCTGTGTCTCATTCCCTGTCGCCTCCTCTCTTTTGCTGAAACGGCCTGCTTTCTTCATCCCATTCCTCTCCTTTCTTTGCCACCACCACCTGCTTTATGCCTCCTTCTGCATCCTATTCCCAAAATGCTCTTACCAGCGTCACCATCAAATACAAAGGTCTTATACTACTTGACCTGTGTGTAGCCTTTGCCACTGTAGATGACACGGTACTTATGTAGTAACTGGGCTGCCGATTTTGAAATCGGGTCCATCGCATCGCATCGCACCCGACCAAATCGCATGCGATGCGATGCGATGGACCCGATTTTTCCATAGGATTCAATGTTAAAATGGACTGAGTCCATTTTAACATGGAATTCAATGGGAAAAAGGGGTCCTTTTCATACCCCTACTATCCAAGTGGGCATGGAGTTGGATATAAACCTGTGGCGAGCGTAGCGAGCCACCGAGCCCGAAGCGTGGCGAGCGTAGCGAGCCCCGCGAGGGGACACAGAATACCGTCCCCTCGCGGGGCTCGCTTCGCTCGCCACGCTTCGGGCTCGGTGGCTCGCTATGCTCGCCACAGGTTTATATCCAACTCCATGCCCACTTGGATAGTAGGGGTATGAAAAGGACCCCTTTTTCCCATTGAATTCCATGTTAAAATGGACTCAGTCCATTTTAACATTGAATCCTATGGAAAAATCGGGTCATCGCATCGCATCGTATGCGATGCGATGCGATATCGCATCGCATCGCATCTGATTGTATGCCTTAACTTAAGGCATACAATCAAAAAATCGGCAGCCCAGATACTACATAAGTACCGATGACACTCATTTAAATGCTGCCACTGTCTGTAGTCTGCGTACCATTCCCCTTCACCTAGTGTCTCTGCTGCCATCGCCTGCTTTCTTCATTCCATTCCATCACCTCCTCTCCTCTCTCTGCTGTCACTGCCTGCTTCCTGTGTCCCATTCCCTGTCACCTACTGTCTCTGCTGCCACCACCTGCTTTCTGTATCCTATTCCCTATGTCTTCCTCTGTGCTTTCTGCTGCTGCACCCTACTTTCTGCATCCAGTTTCCCATCACCTTCTCTCTCTGCCACCACTGCCCCTTTCTAGCCATGTTTTGTGTTGAGGTTTTTTTTCATAATACAACATCACAAAATTATTGAAATGAAGAAAAAAAAACCTGGCCTCCATCCGTTTCCCCCTCTAGCCAGACCATCACACGCCTTTATTGTGTTGTTGTATCATGAAAAAATAAACTGACACAAAAATATGAAACCTGCTGCCACCGCCTGCTTCATCCCTGTCCCCATCACCTCCTCTCTTCTCTCTGCTGCCACGGCCTGCTCTCTACATCCCATTTAATCACCTACTCTCCTCTTTACTGCCACTGCGTGCTTCCTACGTCCCACTCCCCTTCACCTACTGTCTGCTGCCTCCGCCTGCTTTCTTCATTCCATTCTGTCACCTCCTCTCTCTACTGCCACCACCTGTTTCCTACATCCTATTCCCCTTCACCTACTGTCTATGCTGCCACTGTTTGTTTTCTGTGTCCTATTCACCGTCACCTCCACTCTTTGCTGCCACCATCTGCTTCCTGTGTCCGATCCCCTGCCACCTACTGTCTCTGCTGCCACCGCCTGCTTTCTTCCTTTTCCACATCACGTCCTCTCTTCTCTCAACCTCCACCGCCTGCTTTCTTTATCGCACTCCCCTACCCACTATCTATCTACCCATTATCTGTCTGTCTATCTACCCACTATCTATCTACAGTAGGAGCAAGTTTCATCTTTGCTCCTTTGGCCATGGCTAGCCATGGCCAGCCATGGCTATTCTATTGTTCTCAGCTGCAATACGTATTGTATTGCAGCTGAGAACAATAGAATAGCCATGGCTAGCCATGGCTAGCCACACCCAAAGGAGCAAAGATGAAACTTGCTCCTACTGTATTTATCCACTATCTATCTATCTATTTACCCACTAGATATCTATCTATTCATCCACCATCTATTTATTTATCCACTCTCTCTCTCACTAGACATCTCACTCTAATATATATGTCTTCACTATAATTTCTTATAACTTTTATGCTATAATTTTCTTTTGCTTCCACCGCCTGCTTCATCTCTTCCGTCAACTCCTTTCTTCTCTCAACCTCCACCACCTGCTTTCTTTATCGCATTCCCCTATCTATCTATTCATCCACTATCTATTTATTTATCCACTTTCTGTCTCACTATATATCTCACTCTACTATATCTTTTCGCTATAATTTCTTATAACTCATATGCTTGAAAAAAAATTTCAAATTTTAATTTAACATTTTTTGTGCCACCGCCTGCTTCATCTCTTCCATCACCTCCTCTCTTCTCTCAACCTCCACCGCCTGCTTTCTTTATCGCATTCCCCTATCTATCTATTCATCCACTATCTATTTATTCACTCTATATCTCACTATATATCTCACTCTACTATATCTTTTCACTATAATTTCTTATAATTTATATGCTTAAATTATTTTTCAAAAGTAAATTTAACATTTTTTTCTGCCACCGCCTGCTTCATCTCTTCCGTCACCTCCTCTCTTCTCTCAACCTCCACCGCCTGCTTTCTTTATCGCATTCCCCAATCTATCTATTCATCCACTATCTATTTATTCACTCACTCTATATCTCACTATAAATCTCACTCTACTATATGTTTTCACTATAGTTTCTTATAACTTATATGCTTTAAAAAAATGTTTGCTGCCACGCCTGCTTCATCTCTTCCGTCACCTCCTCTCTTCTCTCAACCTCCACCGCCTGCTTTCTTCATCGCATTCCCCTATCTACAGTATCTATCTATTCATCCACTATCTATTTATTTATTCACTCTATATCTCACTATATATCTCACTCTACTATATCTTTTTACTATAATTTCTTATAATTTATATGCTTAAAATTTTTTTGCTGCCACCGCCTGCCTAATCTCTTCCGTCACCTCCTCTCTTCTCTCAACCTCCACCGCCTGATTTCTTTATCGCATTCCCCTATCTATCTATTCATCCGCTGTTTATTTATTTATGCACTCTATATCTCACTCTACTATATCTTTTCACTATAATTTCTTATAATTTATATGCTTAAAATTTTTTTCAAAAGTGAATTTAACATTTTTTCTGCCACCGCCTGCTTCATCTCTTCCGTCACCTCCTCTCTTCTCTCAACCTCCTCCGCCTGCTTTCTTTATCGCATTCCCCAATCTATCTATTCATCCACTATCTATTTATTCACTCTATATCTCACTCTACTATATGTTTTCACTATAATTTACTTATAACTTATATGCTTTAAAAAAGAATTTGCTGCCACCGCCTGCTTCATCTCTTCCGTCACCTCCTCTCTTCTCTCAACCTCCACCGCCTGCTTTCTTTATCGCATTCCTCTATTCATCCACTATCTATTTATTTATTCACTCTATATCTTACTATATATCTCACTCTACTATATCTTTTCACTATAATTTCTTATAATTTATATGCTTAAATTTTTTTTGCTGCCACCGCCTGCTTCATCTCTTCCGTCACCTCCTCTCTTCTCTCAACCTCCACCGACTGCTTTCTTTATCTCATTCTCCTATCTATCTAGCTATTTATCCACTATCTATTTATTTATTCACTCTATATCTCACTATATATCTCACTCTACTATATCTTTTCACTATAATTTGTTATAATTTATATGCTTAAAAATTTTTTTTGCTGCCACCGCCTGCTTCATCTCTTCCATCACCTCCTCTCTTCTCTCAACCTCCACCGCCTGCTTTCTTTATCGCATTCCCCTATCTATCTATTCATCCACTATATATTTATTTATTCACTCTATATATCACTATATATCTCACTCTACTATAATTTTTCACTATAATTTCTTATAATTTCTATGCTTAAAATTTTTTTCAAATGTAAATTTACATATTTTTCTGCCACCGCCTGCTTTATCTCTTCCGTCACCTCCTCTCTTCTCTCAACCTCCTCCGCCTGCTTTCTTTCTCGCATTCCCCTATCTATCTATTCATCCACTATATATTTATTTATTCACTCTATATCTCACTCTACTATA
The DNA here is from genome assembly GCF_055691185.1 of Crinia signifera. NCBI lineage: Eukaryota > Metazoa > Chordata > Amphibia > Anura > Myobatrachidae > Crinia > Crinia signifera. The sequence goes on from NC_139217.1 coordinate 153,305,379, forward strand.
TCTTTTCACTATAATTTCTTATCATTTATATGCTTAAATTTTTTTCATATGTAAATTTAAAAAAAATTCTGCCACCGCCTGCTTCATCTCTTCCGTCACATTCTCCCTACTGCCACCGCCTGCATTTTTTATCCCATTCTGTCACCTCTTCTCTATTTACTGCCACCGCCTGCTTAATGCGTCTCATTCCCCATCCTCTCCTCTCCTTTCTATGCTGCCACCGCCTATATTCTGCGTCTCATTCCCTGTCACCTCCTCTCTTTGTTGCCACCGCCTGCTTTCTTCATCCCATTCCTCTCCTTTCTTTGCCACCACCACCACCTTTCTGCCTCCTGCATCCTATTCCCAAACTGCTCTTACCAGCATCACCACCAAATACAAAGGTCTCATACTACCTGACCGGTGTGTAGCCTTTGCCACTGTAGATCACACGCCTTCATATCTTACCTGTTGACATCCATCCTCTTACCTTCTGTATTTCAGCTGATGTTCTATATGATAACAAAAGTACATTGTACCTATTACTCCATGTGCAATCTGGTCACATTTATAACAAGATACAAAATAGCATAATATATATCTTTTGTTTCCATGATGAAATCTATAGACACTTGTATAATTTACTAGATTGTAACATTACGGGACTGCAGAGCATAAGCTGCTTTGTGACGCTTCTGTTTGCACTAATGCGCTCATCTGTAGAGTAAGCACCTGGACCTGCACATCAGGGGGTTCTATGGGGAGGGGCCACATCTTATGGGAAATGGAGGATGGGATAGAGTGTTTGTAAGTAATTGTACGCTGGCTGCTTTTACAAGATATAATATGTAAGTGAGACTGAAGGGGTACAGACTGAGTATCTTTAGTTACAGAGAGGTTGCAAAATCTCTTCCCTACTTACGGATCTTTCTTTTACAGGTTCTCAGTAAAGACCTTATTCTGGTCCCCATGAAATGAATTTCACAGCGTTGCGTGAGGACCAAACTTCTTCCGCAGTGCCTGCGTACCCCCCCTCCCCCTGCACGGCTGCGAATCAGGGCCAGGGTGATCATAATGAATAGCAGGTAGGAAATAAATATGTGGTACACAGAAGTGGCAAGTTGCTCAAATGAACTCATTGGTCCATTGCAAGTGCTTGCAAGGGAGGGGCTAGTTCAGGCAAGGGAGGGGCTAGTTCAGGCAACGGAGGGGCTAAACAAAGCAAGAGAATCACAGAATTCCCCCACCCTACAGTATAGTTATAATGCAGAAAACACAGTTTATTTCTCCTTCGCTCCATAGGGATATATGTACACTGAGTTCTCTGCATTACTACTATCATACATGTATTCCAATGCACTGATTAATCCTTTTGCTGTACGTACCATCTATGTATATTACATGCCGCATACATAATGTAGTGCTGGAATAAATTCACCAGCAAATGTAGGGGCATTTTCTAGTGAGATCACTTAGAGAATGACCTGAAATCACCCCGGGTGTACGCCCCATTCTGAACATGTATTATTGGTTTGTATAATACTGCTATACCCAGATCTAGCTCCATTTTTCTTTCTTTATCATGTCCCCATTTAAAGTTGAAGTCTTCAATTAAACATGGTTAAAAATAATAAGAAAAATGAAGATATAATGTACTTACATGCAGAACCTGGCATGGTCGCATCCAGCAGTGCCTCTGCCTCACTAGATGTATTTAGACCAGGTGGATTTGGGAAGCTTCTCCAGCTGGAGGTAATTGACGAGAAACCCGTAAAATTTGCCTGCTCCGCCGCTGTAATTGGTGGGTAATTGGCCTCTTCTGCCTCCATTAGTTCTAGATGGTTATTACTGGAGGCAGAGGGTGGAAAGAATGCCTACAGAAATAAGAAGTAACGTTGTATATCAGTGATTATTACATCTACCATAGGACTGTGTAAGACAGACAGAGGCATTTAGCAAACTTCTTTATGTAAAGGTTATTTATAGTAGTTTCCATTATAGACCCTAAGAAAATGCCTATATATGAAGCTAAAGGCAGTGGCATAAATGTTGCATAAATGTATAAAGGTGTCGCTCAGACTATATATATATATATATATATATATATATATATATATATATAAAACCACAGCATTACAGTAGATGTGAGGTCGCTATGGTGCAATTACAGGTGTTCGTCTACTCTGTGCTATCAAGAGACATCTATATTGTTATGACCCCTGCAGTCAGCTCTGACGCTGACGCGAGGGGTTCTCTGCGCTCCGTCCCGGCTGGTAATGCTGCTACCCCTGCAGCCGGCTCTAGCGCTGACGCAGGGGGTTCTCCGCGCTGTCTCCCGGCTGTGATGTCACAGCCAGGGCGTCGCCGCGTCAGGGGGCGTCCCCGCGTCAGGGGACGTGGTCATGGCAACGACACACGCCCCCCGTCTGACGTCACGTACGGCCGGGAGTCGCACGCCCGGCCACTTCCTCAGCGCCCGCCCCGGTTGCCTAGGCGACGGGGGACGCCAGGCGGCCGGGCGGAAGAGGAGGCGCGCAACGCAGCCTCGTCCTCCTATGGAGGCGCTACTATTTAAACCCTGATGCCGGGACACTCAGACGCCGGTTATAGTTCAGACCCAGCGTCCTGAGTGTTCCCGGTTCCTGGAGCTTGGTTGGTCTATTGGGAGTCCTCTCCAGCGTGATCCTTCCTGTCAGCTGGTTCCTTGCTTCGCCCTGTCCGCTGCCGCTCAGCCCCAGCTAAGTGTACCATCTTGCTTGTGCGGCCATCCTTGTTTATGGTCACAGTCTTGTTTATTGAGTCATCTTTTTGTATTGTTACAGTCCTGCTTATTGAGTCATCTTTATGTATTGTTACAGTCCTGCTTATTGAGTCATCTTTTTGTATTGTTACATTCGGCATATTGAGTCATCTTTTGTGTATTGTTACACCCGTGGGGTGGTCCCATCCAGACACTGTTTTACACCAGGTTCCTAGGGTTTCTTACGGGAGCCCCGTGGGGATTCTCGCCAGCAGGTGTCAGTTAGAGGTTCCCCTTGTTAATCACTGGCCTTGGCGTGTGAGTTGTCACTTACATAAGACCAGGTGGCATCGAGGTGGGAGCCTGACTAACGGGCTCCCACGAACGCGGCTATTTAGTGGTGAAGCTTAGCATCCTGCACTCACACACCAATTCCATCTGGTAGCAACGGAGTTAGGTTGGCGAGGCTGCCCTCCATTCCTGGTCAGATCTCCTACCAGCCAGTGCCACGTAGTGCCTCGCCAGGCAGCGTGGCACAGGAGATCCTAACATTATAACCGGCCCGATAATTTATATTTGTCCTCAGTCGCGGGTCATAGTCCATTATGGATCCTTCCCAGCAGGCCACGGGTCATGCTCTGGTGGGCCAGATTCACACTCTCACACAGGGGCTCCAAAAGCTCACCCTCCGGGTCAATACTCAGGAGGAACAGGTACATGGAGCCCTGTCAGCGTCTAGACGCCCAGAGCCCAGACTCGATCTCCCTGATCGCTTCTCTGGAGATCGTTCACTTTTTTATAACTTCAGAGAGGCCTGTAAACTATATTTCAAACTGCGTCCTTTATCCTCCGGTTCAGAGACCCAGCGGGTGGGGATAATCATTTCTCTTCTACAGGGGGATCCCCAGACCTGGGCATTCGGGCTCCCTGCAGGAGATGAGGCCCTCTCCTCCGTCAGTTCTTTTTTCTCGGCCATGGGGTTGTTATATGATGATCCCGATAGGTCTGCTTCAGCTGAGGCCAATCTCCGAGCCCTCCGTCAAGGGCATGGTACGGCAGAGGGGTATTGCACACAGTTTAGGAGGTGGGCCATTGATTCCGGGTGGAATGACCCAGCTCTACGCAGTCAATTTCGGATTGGCTTGTCCGATGGCCTCAAAGACGCACTGGTGCACTACCCATCTCCCACATCCTTAGATGAGTTGATGCAATTAGCCATCAAGGTGGATCGACGGTTTCGGGAGCGTCAGAGAGAGAGAGAGTCTGGGATCTTTCCCTCATCTCCTTCGGGAGATTCTTTTGACCACTCAGGGGAGGAACCCATGCAGCTAGGGGCTACCCGCCTTTCCGCTTCCGAAAAGAATCGGAGAAAACTTAAGGGATTGTGTCTTTATTGTGGGGGGTCCGGTCACCGTGTGGTGGGTTGTCCGCTTAAGGCGGGAAAAGACAGGGCCTAGGTAACCTTGGGGGGGTTCACTTAGGCCTTACCTGTTTTTCCCCCATGGAATCCATTTATATCAAGACCACCATCTCCTTTGGGAAGCAGTTTCTGGAGGTGTCTGCCTTCTTGGATTGTGGCGCAGCTGGCAATTTTATAGACGCCACATTGGTTGAATCCTTAGGGTTCAAACCCATCCCCCTCGAGGGGTCTTTGTCAGTTTGTGGGTTAGATGGCCTACCACTGTCCAATGGCAGCATATCCTCCCGTACTCCTTCCCTCAGGTTGTCTATAGGAGCTTTACATTCCGAGGAAATCTCTTTTTTAGTTTTTCATTGCCCGGTTGCACCTCTTGTCTTGGGTCTGCCTTGGCTAAGGAAGCACAATCCCAATGTCAATTGGGCTACGGGAGAGATTACCCGTTGGGGGTCAGCATGTTCTGGCAGCTGTCTCGCTCTCCCTTTACGGGCGGTGTCTCCTGTTGTGTCTTCTTTACCCTCTTCGTATCACACCTTTCTTGATGTTTTTTCTAAAAAAGAAGCAGAAACACTGCCTCCCCATCGGCCATTTGATTGTACTATAGATCTTGTCCCCAATGCCAGGTTACCCAAAGGGCGTTTGTATGCTCTCTCCGCTCCTGAATCCCGCGCTATGGAAGATTATATTAAAGAAAGCCTAGAGAAAGGCTTCATCCGTCCGTCCAAGTCTCCGGTAGGGGCAGGGTTCTTCTTTGTTGAAAAGAAGGATGGGTCCTTGCGCCCCTGTATTGATTATCGGGCCTTGAATCAGATCACCATTAAGAATTCTTATCCTTTACCTCTCATTTCTGTGTTATTCGACCAGATTCGGGAAGCCGTTGTTTTTTCTAAGATCGATTTGAGAGGAGCATACAACCTCATAAGAATCAGGCAGGGGGACAAGTGGAAGACGGCTTTCAACACGCATACTGGCCACTACGAATATCTAGTTATGCCTTTCGGATTGGCCAATGCTCCTGCCGTCTTCCAGGATTTCATTAATGAGGTACTCCGGCCGTTTTTAGGAGTTTTTGCTGTGGTGTATCTAGACGATATCTTGATTTTTTCCAAAACTCTGACCGAACATAGGCAGCATGTCTGTATGGTTCTCCAAAAATTACGCGAAAACCAACTGTACGCCAAGCTAGAAAAATGTGAGTTTGAAGTTTCCCAGGTTTCTTTCCTGGGCTATATCATCACTCCCAAAGGTTTTTCCATGGACCCTAAAAAGGTTCAAGCCATCCTGTCATGGGCTCGTCCCTCTAACCTCAAGGCTGTTCAGAGGTTCCTGGGTTTCTCTAACTATTATCGTAAATTTATTCGCTCATTTTCAGATATCGTGGCTCCCATTGTGGAACTCACTCGCAAGGGAGCAAATCCACAAGACTGGTCCCCACAGGCCGTTGACTCCTTTGAACGGCTGAAGAAAGCTTTTTGTTCCGCTCCGATTCTTCACCATCCTGACCCCCGGAGACCGTTCTTAGTGGAAGTTGACGCCTCCGATGTTGGGGCGGGAGCCGTGCTCTCCCAGACTTATAGTCTGGATAACAAACTGCATCCCTGTGCCTATTTTTCACGGAAATTTTCCGCCGCTGAAAAGAATTACGATGTAGGTAATAGAGAACTTCTGGCCATAAAGTGGGCCTTTGAAGAATGGCGCCAATGGCTGGAAGGAGCAGAACACATGATCACCGTTATCACAGATCACAAGAATTTAGCATATATCCAGTCAGCCAAACGACTCAACCCTCGTCAGGCTAGATGGGCTCTTTTCTTTACCCGTTTTCGATTCAACATCACCTTCAGACCCGGTCCTAAGAACGTCAAGGCCGATGCGCTTTCCCGGAGTTTTCAGTCTTCTCAGGACCCGGAATTGGGGGAAGAGACCATTATCCCGTCAGCTTTTATCTTGGCCGGGTTAACCCAAGATTTGGCTACCCGTGTTCTTGCTTCCCAGTCCTCTGCTCCCCAGTCGACTCCTCAGAACCGACTCTTTGTCCCCAAGGCTCTGTGAGATTTAGTTCTCAAGGATTTCCATTCCACTAAGTTGGCGGGCCATCCTGGCATCACCAAGACCCTCGAAAGTTTGTCCACAGCAGTCTGGTGGCCCTCCATGAAACAAGACGTCACCCGTTTCGTCTCAATTTGTCCCGTATGTACTCGACAGAAATCTCCCAGAGCACCACCCATGGGCCAGCTTCTACCCTTATCTATTCCAGACAGACCCTGGTCACACATTTCTATGGATTTTATCGTCGACCTTCCTTTGTCTTCCCATTTTTCCACCATTTGGGTTACTGTCGATCGTTTTAGTAAAATGGCTCATTTTGTACCTTTGCGCAAACTTCCCTCGGCTCGAGAATTAGCGCAACTTTTCATTACTCATATTTTCAGACTTCATGGTCTCCCCAGAGATATCGTCTCGGACAGGGGACCCCAGTTTGTCGCCAGCTTTTGGAGGGCATTTTGTTCCAACTTGGGTATTCAGCTCAGCTTATCCTCCGGATACCACCCTCAGTCAAATGGACAAACCGAGAGGGTTAATCAGGCCTTGGAACAGTATTTACGCTGCTTTATTGCTAAATGTCAGACTGATTGGGCAGACTTGGTGCCCTTAGCTGAATTTTCTTATAATAATTCCTATCACGTGTCAACCAAGACTTCACCATTTTTCTGTAACACCGGTTTTCATCCCAAATGCAATTCCTTTGATGTTCCGGTTCAGTCCTCTCACTCAATTCCCTCGGCAGTTACTGTCCTTAGGAACTCTTGGAAGAAGGTGCGTCGGGCCTTGATTCTTTCTTCGGCCCGTTCTAAAGTTTTTTATGACAGACACAGGAAACCCTGCCCATTCAGGGTGGGCCAGAAAGTCTTTCTCTCAACCCGATTTATCAAATTACGTCAGAAAAGTCATAAGTTGGGCCCCAGATTCATCGGACCCTTTCTCATTACCAGGCAGGTTAACCCAGTAGCCTTTCAGTTACAATTACCTCGGTCATTGAGGATCAATAATGTTTTCCATTGTTCCCTTTTTAAGCCGGTTTCCACTCTCTTTCATCAGAAACAGTCTAGGAGACCTGTGATTATCAGAGGCCACAAGGAGTTTTTGGTAGAACAGATCCTTGATTCCAAATTTGTCCGGGGTCAGCTCAAATTTCTTGTTCATTGGCAGGGATTTGGGGATGAAGAGAGATCCTGGGTTCCGGACAGACTTCTTCATGCTCCCAGACTTAGGGCAGAGTTCTTTAAGAAATTTCCATTTAAACCTGGGGGTAAGGGTTCGGTGACCCCTCCTCAAGGGGGGGGGTACTGTTATGACCCCTGCAGTCAGCTCTGACGCTGACGCGAGGGGTTCTCTGCGCTCCGTCCCGGCTGGTAATGCTGCTACCCCTGCAGCCGGCTCTAGCGCTGACGCAGGGGGTTCTCCGCGCTGTCTCCCGGCTGTGATGTCACAGCCAGGGCGTCGCCGCGTCAGGGGGCGTCCCCGCGTCAGGGGACGTGGTCATGGCAACGACACACGCCCCCCGTCTGACTCACGTACGGCCGGGAGTCGCACGCCCGGCCACTTCCTCAGCGCCCGCCCCGGTTGCCTAGGCGACGGGGGACGCCAGGCGGCCGGGCGGAAGAGGAGGCGCGCAACGCAGCCTCGTCCTCCTATGGAGGTGCTACTATTTAAACCCTGATGCCGGGACACTCAGACGCCGGTTATAGTTCAGACCCAGCGTCCTGAGTGTTCCCGGTTCCTGGAGCTTGGTTGGTCTATTGGGAGTCCTCTCCAGCGTGATCCTTCCTGTCAGCTGGTTCCTTGCTTCGCCCTGTCCGCTGCCGCTCAGCCCCAGCTAAGTGTACCATCTTGCTTGTGCGGCCATCCTTGTTTATGGTCACAGTCTTGTTTATTGAGTCATCTTTTTGTATTGTTACAGTCCTGCTTATTGAGTCATCTTTATGTATTGTTACAGTCCTGCTTATTGAGTCATCTTTTTGTATTGTTACATTCGGCATATTGAGTCATCTTTTGTGTATTGTTACACCCGTGGGGTGGTCCCATCCAGACACTGTTTTACACCAGGTTCCTAGGGTTTCTTACGGGAGCCCCGTGGGGATTCTCGCCAGCAGGTGTCAGTTAGAGGTTCCCCTTGTTAATCACTGGCCTTGGCGTGTGAGTTGTCACTTACATAAGACCAGGTGGCATCGAGGTGGGAGCCTGACTAACGGGCTCCCACGAACGCGGCTATTAGTGGTGAAGCTTAGCATCCTGCACTCACACACCAATTCCATCTGGTAGCAACGGAGTTAGGTTGGCGAGGCTGCCCTCCATTCCTGGTCAGATCTCCTACCAGCCAGTGCCACGTAGTGCCTCGCCAGGCAGCGTGGCACAGGAGATCCTAACATATATACTCTAGAAGTGCAGAGAGGAAAATGACATTCCAGAAGCTCACTATGGAAAGTGTAACCTGTGCTCTATAGTCCACTTTGTCTCCTTGTCAGCTTATTATGAGGCGCAGGATTATCAATTATATTAGAAAAATGTCAGAAGATGTAACGGAGCTCAAATCTGGGGCAATAAGAAAGTATTGGTAACATAGTAATTATGTCCTTTCTACTTGTGTGTCCCCTGCTAGAAAGAAAACTATAAATGTGTCTTTGTCAGTGATTTTTATGTAACCCTGAGCACAAGAATAACTGTGTTAGGGATCTTTACACTGTTAAGGCCCCCATATGCTACGCGATTTGGGCCAGAGGATCCAGCAGATTGTCTCTGACATCCGATCGGATCCGATGCGCAGTCCCGTGCGCATCGGATCAGAGCTCGGACGGCTGCACATAAAATACATCTTATGTGCAGCAGTCAGCAGGACATCCTGGGTGCGGTGAGCAGGGTGCGGCAGGTGGCAAGGAGAATTGAAAAATCCTATTCAAAAGACTGGGTGGCCACTGTTTGGCTGAGAGATCTCTTTCAGCAAATCAGCAGCCACCTGATCTTTTGAATAGTATTTTTGGTACTTGTTTCCTAGCACGGCCACAATCGTATGGATCGTGTACCTTTAAGTTAAGGTACACGATCCATACGATGGACCCGATTTCCTTTGAAATCAGGTCCATTTGGCCGGCTAGGACAAAATATCGGGGGCATCGCGTCGGTCGGGACCATTAACAATGGTCACGACGCGACCGACGCGATGCCCGCGATTTCCCCATAGGCTTCAATGTTAAAAAATATTTTAACATTGAAATCGTGTCGGGAAAGGTAAAATATCGGGGGCATCGCGTCGGTCGGGACCATTAACAATGGTCCCGACGCGATGCCCCCGATTTTTCCATAGGCTTCAATGTTAAAATATTTTTTAACATTGAAATAGTGAAAAAATTTGAAAAATGTGAAATGGGCCAATATGACCCATTTCACATTATAGATGTCCCCGTCGTCACCCCACGATAGACGCCAACCCGAAGCGTGGCGAGCGCAGCGAGCCCGCGAGGGGCGGCGGTGCGCGTCCTCCGACCTTTTCATTCCCCTACTATCCACGTCGGCGTGGAGGTGAGAATAGAATAGTGTGGCGAGCGCAGCGAGCCACCGAGCCCGAAGCGTGGCGAGCGCAGCGAGCCCCGCCAGGGGACGCGTATAACTTCACAGGTATACGCGTCCCCTCGCGGGGCTCGCTGCGCTCGCCACGCTTCGGGTTGGCGTCTATCGTGGGGTGCGGTGTACGCCGTTAAATTTGGGGGGGTTGGGAATATTTTTACATTGAATCCAATGTAAAATCGGGTCCCAGGGACCCGATTTACATTTCATTAAAAAAAAAAAATCGGATCCAAAATCGGTCCCGATTTTTCCGACACGACCACCCCGATGTAAATCGGGGTGGCCGTGCTAGGAAACAAGTACCGTATTTTTCAATTCATACACCCCCTGCCTGCAGCTCTCCGAGATTATGTGTGAAAAATCGCATGTAATTCATGTGTAAGAAAAGGCACATCATGTGCCAAATCTTATTGAGCTCTCTCAGGTAGGGGTAGGGTTAAGGTCAGGGTTAGTCTGCAGAAGAGGACAGGCTAGGGTTAGGCACTAGGGGGCAGTTAGGATTAAGGTCCGGGTCAGGCTGCAGAAGGGGAGAGTTAGGCTTAGACACTGGGGTGGATAGTTAGGGTTAGGCATTAGGGGGTCGAGAAGGGCTAAAATGACTAAAACTTGACAATTTGTCAGTTAAACGTTTCACCCTGTCTATCCTAGACACTGTCTAATTAGTGACCCTGTCAGCCTATTGCATGCTGACATAATGGCTGTCTATATATACAGAGCCGATCCCTTAATCCACACCCCATGTATGTGTTTGGCACTTATACATTATCTGCTGACCAGCAATGAGTAGCTCATGGAAGTTCTGTTTTATACTTACAGGGAAGTATGGGGGCTCCATCCCAAGGGATTCCATGGCGACCCAATCGATGTGCTGGAAGAAGGGGTGGTGGCGGATGTTGTCAGTAACTCCTGGTTCTTGGCCCAGATGGTTATTGACAAGCTGAAAAAGGTATTTGGATGTAATTATACAGCACAGTTGCTCAATACAATCATTGTACAAACATTTCTGCTGCCGCCACAGAAGAATATAAAGGGATTTCTCCATGGCCACAGTATGTTACTACTGATATTCTATCTGGGATCTGTTGTGTGTCTCACATTACATTCCCCTTCCAAGAACATGTAACCATTCTGCCATTTCCTGTCATATGTGTCCTAAAGGTCCGTACACACTGGGTGATTATGCTGTGTGTGTGTGTGCACAGCGATGATCGCTATCATCGCTGAGGGGGAAAGCTGCTCAGTGCATACACACTGGGCGGCTTTCCCCCTGCCCGGCGGGGAGGACGGCTTTGCATAGTGCAGAGCTATGCAAAGCCGTCCTCAAAGCCGCTCATCTGCTTGTAATAGCAGCAGATGAACGGCTTTACTGGCGATGATGTGGGAGCGCGCAGCAGCACTCACCGCCGGGGCACACACACTGGGCGGCTTTGAGCTGAAAGCCGCTCAAACCTGCTGAGTATGTGCTCCATTGTGATGCTCTTTATATTTATTAATCCTATTTATAAAATGCAGAAAAGTCACCTATCAATAAAAAAACACCCATGTAGATCTTTTACTCCTCTATCAATAGTTATAGCATAGCTAACAGCTGCGTCAGCCGTCGCCAAAAGATTCAGCTATTTTCCGTAAAGCCGCAATTCACTGCTGCACAATGCGCGGCATAGCAGGGCATATGGTATGCGTACACTCCCACTATGCATACACTTATATAGGAGCTGGCTGGTGCGGGCGCATGCACCCTGCTGCTTTATGGGAGCCTGCTTTGATGCGCTCACACTGCAATCCCACTACAGCAAGCTGCTATACGCAGCAAAGCTGTAGCAGGACACATCTGTAGTCAGTAATAGTGGCCGGCTGTCAGAGTGCAGAGTTTACTTGTAGCAGTAATTGGACAGTAGAGTAGATCAGATACTCTGGTTTTCAATAGAGATCAGAGGACTGAACAGATTGTTCCTATAACACAGTGACTAATGGTTACTTACATCCAACATCTTATAAAGTTATATACAACCAATGACATAATTTATATTAATAATTTATGAATGTAATATCATATTTACCATGTTAATGAGGTCCATGGCGGCAGATTCTGTTGCGCAGAATCTTGAGTGAGCAGCATGACCTCCGGTTATCATTTCGTTCAGGATGACTCCAAATGAGAACCAGTCTTCGCCAATCATGTACTCCTTGCCGAAATACAGCTACCAGAGGAGAGCAATTGGTTACCAACATTTTAATAACAATAATCACTTTGTTTTTTAATTTTTGCTTTTTTTTTTGTAAATTAACAAAATAGCGGTAAAGATAACCCCTACATGTTATAGTAACAGCAGCAATATTTTATATTGTTTATAAATAATAAGTACTTTGCTGTTTTTAGGTATATTTTGTCCCGAGTTATTGCTCTTTCACTTGTATATGCCAGTTCACGTACTATATATTATTTACAGCAGCTGTCCTGCCAACACACGGCAACAGTCTCACGTCATCTTCCCATGGTAAGAGCCGGACCGGAAGTCGCATGTACCCGTTCCCATGGAGGACGCTATGGTGGAGGGTAGTCACTTAAGGTGATTTTGCTCAGTCCCATCAATGTCGATGCAATTTCGTCCGATTTTATGTAAATTGGGCACGTTTCGACATGTTTTAGATCCGATTCCGAACTGATGGTTACCCTTTGAGCGCTTATTGTATGTACAGTATGCACTATTTCCATCTTTATCACTCTTGAGATTATTACTTTGTGCATGATATGTTTGCAGCACTTTGGGTTCAGCTGCGCACTTTGGTCTGATTTGTATTTTTCAATCATGATCATTCCGGTGTGTACCCAACATAAGAGTCGTATTGTTTACTGTTAATTCTGCACCAGACCCAGAAGTCCAATGCCAGAGCTGCATCGCAATTGACAGCTCTTATGGAAAGAGCTGTCCTCTGCATTAATAATCGCATATGTTAGTGCATATGGGATTATTAATAATGCGGTACCCGGGGAATGCTGGTAGTGGGGGGGGGGGGGGGGGGGATGTAAGTGCATCTTCCACATGGAGAGAAATTGCCAACACTTGGCAGAATCAGAATTACCCAGAAATGTGCAACGATGCATGTGCGTGCTACAGTGAATACTTTTTACCCAACTTGGCTATATGCCGTCACATACAGGGTTGGAATCAGGCCCCATGTACATAGTTACATGAGGAAACAGTAGGAAACCCTTTGCATTTACCTCAGGAATAATGACACCACACCTTCTAGCACAGCCAGTAACACCCTCGTCTCTAGGCGTGATCTCAAGGGCCAGACCGAAGTCGGCGATCTTGAGATGTCCTGTTGGAGTCACCAAGATGTTCTCTGGTTTTAGGTCGCTGTGAAGAAAATAAAATCTTTGTTTTCATACAAACAGGAATTATTTGGTACATAAATTATATTGCACGTTACATGTGTACATTCTAACTAATAATAGTTTCATATGTTTGAGACCAAGGACTAATGTAATCATATTTACTGTAGGTTAGTGTCCATGTGATTCCACCATGTCATGTACATCTGTATGTGTTCTGCAGAATTCTAGGTTATTTAATAGTGGAACCTTCCTCGGCCCAATAACCCCTGTGATACTAATATGTGTGGTTACAGCATACTGTAAATAACTAGTGATATTGATGTCATAGGAAGCGGCAAATGGAGGCTATTGCTGGTCGTTCCCAGCTGGGGAAGGGGAGCAGCTTATAAATGGGGTCAGTTTATTCTTATTTGTAACCAGAAAAGAATTAATAACAATACACTGACACGTGGGCCAGGCAGCACATTGTGCTTATTGTGCTGTTATTCCCTGAGTGCAGCCGCTGCCATTTATCATTGGGGATTGTAAGCTTTTAGGGGTAATGGGCCTTATTCAGATCTGAGCTCATTACTAATTTGTTTGGAAAATGGGCAAAACCATGTGCACTGCAGTTGGGGCAGATGAAACCTGTGCAGAGAGAGTTACATTTGGGTGGGATGTGCTGAAACTGAAATCTAAATTGCAGTGTAAAAATAATGCAGCCAGTATTTACCCTGCACAGAAACAAAATAACTCTCTATAAATGTTACATTTGCCCCACCTGCAGTGTACATGGTTTTGCCCATTTTCCAAACAAATTTGTACTGAGCTCAGATCTGAATAAGGCACAATGGGTGAGTTATTTACCTGTGTAGTGAGTGCCAGACACCTTTAGATTCATATAAATAGCAATTGGAGATGGAGTTAAAGGAACCATATTAGGTGAAGTTATCCAACCTGTGTCCATCCACCTCTTCCGCAATTATTTATTTTAGCTTTCCTTAATTTGTCATCTGTCACTCCTGCTCCTCTTACTTCCCTTACTACACCTCTCATAACCTCCGTCCTCCTCTTTTTTTATGTACCTCCCACTCCTTTCAACTTATTACCCTGCACCTCTCACTCTCTCCCTCCACCTCCTTCCCCTCCACCTCCCACTACTTTCTCCTCTGCACCTCCCACTCCATCCCTCCACCTCCTTTCCCTGCATGTCTACTCCCTCCTTGCTCCTCTGCGCCTCCCACTCCCTCCCTCCACCTGCTTCCCATGCACCTCTCACTACCTACTTCCTCCTCCTTCCTCTGCACCTCCCCCTCCACCTCCTTCCCCTGCACTTCTAAACCCATCCTTCCACCTCCTTCCCCTGCAACTCTCACATCCTCCTCCTTGCCCTGCATCTCTCACTCCCTCTTTCCTCCTCTACACCTCCCACTTCCTTCCTCTACCTCCTTCCCCTGCACTTTCCCCTGCACCTCTCCCTCCCTTCCTCCACCTCCCTCCTCTGCACCTCTCACTCCCTCCCACCTCTTTCCCCTGCACTTCTCAGCACCTCCTTCCCCTGCACCTCTCACTCCCTACTCAATACTCTCCTCAGCCATAATTGACAATAAAAGCATAAAACAATTGTGCAGAGACAGCCTCTGTGTCTACTGAGAGCTGTAGATGACGATTGTACATTACTATGTAAAGGAGGCCATGTAACATGTAAGTGGGAAATATGTGCTAATTGGTAACATGTATAGCGTGTAGAATGTAGGAAGCAGACATGATCAGTATATTACGTTCTGCATTATACACTCCATAGTAATATCGCTTTATTATACTATTATCATACTGTAACTATATAATTACCCATGGACTATTCCCTTGGAATGGAGGAATTGAATCCCGCATACTATCTCTGCTGCATAGAATCTGTTGGATAGAAAACAGGTTAATGTTACATTGTAGGATGTATAAATAATGGGTGTGGTATAGGGGTCCGACAGTCGGGATCCCGACAGTCATTAGCCTGACATCGGGATCCCGACTGGCCGGACTCAGACAGCATGGTGAGCGCAACAGAGCCCCTTGCGGACTCGCTGCGCTCGCCACGCTGTGGGCACGGAGGCTCGCTACGCTTGCCACCTATTGTATTCTTCCTCTATGGGGGTCGTGGACCCCCGCGAGGGAGAATAGCCGGTGGCCGTCGGGCACCCGGCTGTCTGTGTTTTGACAGTCGGGATCCCGTCGTCGGGTAAATGACTGTCGGGATCCTGACTGTCGGGACCCCGTCCGGCACCCATAAATAATGGCTGTGATTCCCAGATGACGCTCCCCCATTCTCTGACAAAGGCCTCATTTGGTTTGTTTCACATTCACCAGCTGAGGTTTCCCATATGAGGTTAATATGAGGTTTCCCATATGAGGTTAATATGAGGTTTCCCATATGAGGTTAATATGAGGTTTCCCATATGAGGTTAATATGAGGTTTCCCATATGAGGTTAATATGAGGTTTCCCATATGAGGTTAATATGAGGTTTCCCATATGAGGTTAATATGAGGTTTCCCATATGAGGTTAATATGAGGTTTCCCATATGAGGTTAATATGAGGTTTCCCATATGAGGTTAATATGAGGTTTCCCATATGAGGTTAATATGAGGTTTCTGTTTTTTGTGCATTGGTGCAATTCACTTCATATTGGGGGTTATTCTGGTTGATTCACAAGGCTACGAATTTGCAGCCTTGCGAATCCATGTAACCTCGCAGTGCGAATGGTGGTACGCTGTCCCACCATTCGCAAGGGCGATTCGCTGGCAGGGACTGCGAATGGATGTTACACAGAGTCTAGGTCGACAGGTTCATTAATTTGACAGCATCAAAAGGTCAACACGGATTAGGTCTACAGTCAAAAAGTCAACATGGGGTTTTCACATTTTTTCGTCCCAAATGTTGTACGCATGGTGGCGGGGGGTGGGGCATTCGCTCACCCAGCAGGTGGCAGTACAGGTACTGGTACTGAATTAGACCCTGAGTCTCAAACCATGGAATAGTAAATGCAACAGTTTTTATCTGAAATTTACATCTGACGTGTGTCATTTCCCAAACCACATACACAGCTGCCCCTTAGTACACAGCCACCTTCATGTTGCTGCACACAGTGATGACAGCAGCTGTATATTCCTGCCACAGCTGACGTGTGTCATTTCCCAAACCACATACACAGCTGCCCCTTAGTACACGGCCACCTTCATGTTGCTGCACACAGTGATGACAGCAGCTGTATAATCCTGTCACATCTGACGTGTGTCATTTCCCAAACCACATACACAGCTGCCCCTTAGTACACGCCACCTTCATGTTGCTGCACACAGTGATGACAGCAGCTGTATAATCCTGTCACATCTGACGTGTGTCATTTCCCAAACCACATACACAGCTGCCCCTTAGTACACGGCCACCTTCATGTTGCTGCACACAGTGATGACAGCAGCTGTATAATCCTGTCACATCTGACGTGTGTCATTTCCCAAACCACATACACAGCTGCCCCTTAGTACACGGCCACCTTCATGTTGCTGCACACAGTGATGACAGCAGCTGTATAATCCTGTCACATCTGACATGTGTCATTTCCCAAACCACATATACAGCTGCCCCTTAGTACACGGCCACCTTCATGTTGCTGCACACAGAGATGACAGCAGCTGTATAATCCTGTCACAGCCGGAGTTTGTTACTACTAATAGTATTACTTTGCCCAATATAAGGTGACACATATAAGGCATGCTTTTCTATACTGTATTATATATTGATACATCAGAACCCTTCTGACTGAATACAAAATGTATATGTATAATATATAATCTATCAGTAAGTCCTCCCTCTATCAGCGGCTGTAACAACACATTACTCTATATCCTCACCTTGCACTGGAGATGTCCATGGGCCCATTCCTCATCAGGAGACTACGGAAGTCTCCGCCACTGGCATACTCCATCCCAAAGAACACGTGATTCTGTGTATGGTAGAAACCATTGTGTTATTATAATATAATTACAGCAATAGCAAAGGTTAGCATGGCTTCTGTACCAATTGCATAAATAACCGTACGTAACTGCTGCTGCAAATAAAATACAAGAACACTGTCCGTAAAGTAAGGACAAAATCTGTAGTGTAAAGTCGTGGCAGCCGGACTGTTTTGTAGAAGAGATTTTTACGCATGCGCTGTACTGTTTGGGAAAAGTGACATCTGGTGGTCAATGAGTGTAATTGCAGGTTACATTTACAAGATTACATTACATTTATAACGCAATCTATAATGGGACTATAGCGCAAGGAGCAGGCGCGATTCATGGACGATTTGCATAGCGCACGTTATGCGCAACGCAGCCACGATGTACTTGGCCACATCTGTACATGGCAGGACAGAGCTAGGGCAAGGGGAATGTCACCTTTGTCCGAAATAACTAAGTAAGGAGAAATTCTATACATTACTCATTCACTTCTCATCTTCTCATGGGAATATAATGGACAGTCTAGTGATGGCCATCGGTGCCTTTGCCATCGATGGTTGCCATCGATGGCAAAAGTGCAACAGGCCATCAATAGTGTAAAACTATGCAATGGGTGTCCATCGATAGTTTTACATATTGATGGTCATCTATTATGTTTGAGTGATTGGCCTGTAGGCCAATCAAAACAAATGGGCGGGGCTTTGCGGGTGTCGGGGGCAGAGCCATCTGGTTCTCCCCCATTGATGGCAAAAGTATTCAACATCGACCATAAACCATTGATGATTTTGAATCATCGATGGCCATCCCTAGGACTGTCATGGGGAGGGGGCGGGACCAGGTGCCTAGGCCAACAGTACATAGGTGGACAGTCATTAGGCTGACCACTATAGGTCAATACGTCAACACATGAAATATGTCGACCTGCATTAGGTGGACATGATGAAAAGGTTGACACAACATTAGGTCGACATGTAAAAGGTTAGAGGCAGTCACAGCCGTACCGTGCTCTGATGGGAGAAGTAGCCATGGATGAGGAATGGGCACCCAGATGCAAGGTCTAGCACTTTTCTTTCCATGAATGCATGTTCTACGCCGATCTCTAGGAGCCATCTCTTGCTCATGACCTTCACAGCCAACAACTGGCTGTGAGCTGAGTGTGAGGCCAGGAGAACCTAGAGGAAATATTACAGTGTTAACCTCATAACCACAGTGTCCTGGTGACGTCATCCCTTGTGGGTCCCTAACACTAAGCTGAAAGGCCCCCATACAGTTATTCCATTTGGGCCAATTTCATCCGAATCTGATGGATCGGGCTGAGCCATGTGTATGACATGCCATCGGATCCAGTGCATGCTCCCCTATCATAACGGAGGCTAACGGATGGCATGCGATGTTGCCATCCAAGAAGATCCAGGGCAGCTCCAGGGGGGGGATGGCCATACACTTATGTGATACATTGCAATAGTGTATGGCCAGCTTTACATCTGGGGCACGGAATCCCCCCATGCTGGTAAAGCCCAGCCACCACCGGGCACCTCCCTAGAAATATGCTTTTGTGTTACTGTTAATAAGAAAATGAGCTATGTGCTAAGGAGTGATACATAAGTGATGGACATAAATTAGACTGTGTTACACTGGTAAACAATAATAAAGTGCTACATTGAATGCTACCATGTGATGCCCCAAGCAGCCAGGCCGTACCCACTCTGGGGTATTATATAATACTTTTACTGCCAGAGATTTTGCACCTTGCAGGTTGCGTTTCAGTGAAGCAGCATCTTCTACACAATGTAAAGACGTTTCACACGTATATAAGTGCCACATGTAATACAGGCAACATTCCCTGATGTTCTAGCTGATGCTGCACTGATAATGTAAGAAAAGGGGCGACTATAGCGGTAGGAGGTCACACATTACACAGTGCGTCTATCCTTCCATGCTTCTATCACACCACATACTGTAACCTTATTACAGTGACTACTAGAAGAGGTCGCCCTACCAGAACCATCGGACACTGTAGTGTTATATTATAGCGGGGGAATGTTACACATCAGTAATACTGTGTGCAATATCATTACATGGAATGGTGAATCACAACTGACATTGAATGATATTGCACTGCAGCCTTGTTCACCTCTAATAATATGGAGACATATAGTAATTCCCCTGTGACAACTGAAACCTCATTGCTTACCTTCCCAAAACCACCTTGGCCTAACTGATGGTGAAACGTCAGTCCCTGGATGGTACGAGAGACTGCATCTCTGAGGCAGGATGATGGAGCACTGCTGGTTTCTAATGGAGAGAGAAGCCAGAGGAGAACATTTCAACAGTGCCCATATATGATAGAACATGAATTAAGGTGACATTTATATTACCATGCCCCCCAACTTTGGCAGAGAAGGAAGAGGGATGCTTGTGTGTGCCCAAATTTCTGTGGGCGTGGCCTCCTGCTCCATGGGTGTGACCTATACTCATGGAACTGCTGCGAGGCACGCCCCATCTATACAGCTATGGGGGCATGTCCAGCACTTAGTGAGCTGCTGGCCATGCTCCCAGTCGCTCTGCCTACCTGAATAGATGCAGTGCGCATGCACACAGCATTAAATCCCCACTGAGCAGCGGCAGGCAGGGGGGATTCCCTGCTGCCCCACCATCACCAGCACCGAATGCTGCTGGCCCTGGGTGGGATGCCAGACCGTTGAGAAGAATGTATAAACTCAACATTGGGTATCTTTATGCATACACTGTAACAAAACTCAACCTTTATCAACTTATACCTTATAACCTTAACACTTAAAATAAGACACGGACACAAGTGCAGGCATTTCAAAAATGAATGTCAAATTTATTGATTGACGACTATGACCTGACTATATATGGTGGCGGCACTAAAGAACAGTCATGGGAAAGGGGTAACATCACACGCGATTCACACACCGCTGGTGATCAACCCTCCCTTCATAACCCACCTGTGCAGGTGGTGTAAGCCATCTCCCATCCAGGAGCATGGGCTAATGACATATCAATGTCGGGAGAGTGCACCCACTATTTACATATTATTGCATATCATAGCCTGCCAACTCCTCCCCTGTACACCCATTGGCTATTCCCTACCTCATCAGATCTCATAGCAAGTACAACATGCTACTTATAGTGACAGCATCAAAGAACCCTTCAGTGGTTTATGTCTTCTCAGTGCTTAATCAGCCATCGGTTCTCTTTATAGCAGAGAAACAGGGTAAAGTGACCAGAAAATCAGCCAAGTGACATGAAGATTTCCATTCAGTTATCCTACTGAGGAAAATGTTAGTCCAGTAGCATCAGGAGGCTAAGCTATTTTGCTTAGAGATTTTATTTTATGAAAACAGGACAGAGCGATGCACATTGTCATATGCACACGTGTGCAGCTCTGACGGGAGAAGTACATATCCAACTCCACCAACTGTATCTTGTCCCCATTGGGTAATGCTATCTTCAGATAGGGGGGCAGTGTGCAACAAATAAGGTACTTATGTATTAGCAGGGCGCCCATTGCGTAGTGGTGTAATCAGAATACCAATACACCACTATGCTGGCTACGTAAACTACGTAATTTACGTAACTGGAGCTGTGCTAATACATAATGGATCATATCCCCACTATCCACGTCATACCCCCATTATCCACGGGGATGTGGAGTTAATTTTATAAAGTGTGGCGAGTGTAGTGTGCCACCTGAGCCCGAAGCATGGCGAGCCCCGCGAGGTGTCCCTTCGCGGGGCTCGCTGCACTCGCCACGCTTCGCTCGCCCACGTGGATAATGGAGGTATGACTTGGATAGTGGGGATATGATTGTGTTAGTGTGTGTGTGTGTGTGTAGTTTGTGTGTAGTGCATCATACTTACCCCTCAACGATGTCCACAGCGCCTCCGGCAGTCGGATCCCCGCACAGGCGGGCGTCATGACAGTCCTCCCCGGCAGCAATGTACGCAATAAGCGTAGTGCCGCTGGGGGAGCAGGGAAACCATGTGATGCTCCCCCAGCGGCATTTCAGTGAATTACATGCATTGCTCCGGCGGCCACCATATCTCCCCCCTCCG
Organism: Crinia signifera; assembly: GCF_055691185.1. Taxonomy (NCBI): domain Eukaryota; kingdom Metazoa; phylum Chordata; class Amphibia; order Anura; family Myobatrachidae; genus Crinia; species Crinia signifera. Next base: position 153,326,539 of record NC_139217.1, read on the forward strand.
GCCGCCCGCCCAAGCTCTGCCACTGCCCGCCAGGATGTCCCTCTCTGCCCACCCGCAGAAACTCCGGCGCTGGCCGCCGGGATGTCCCCCGCCGGCCACCCTAAGCAGTAAGTCACATACAGTATTAGCCGGGCGCCCGTCAGTGGCTACGTTGTCAGCGTAGCCGGGTGCCCAGCAAATACATCAGTACCACAAATAATTACTGGCTGAGTAAGTTACATGGTCAGAGGAATTATTGTATGGTTGGATGGAGACCACATCAGGTGGACACTTCGTCCCTCCCTTATTGGTTGGGTATAGGAGACGGATGCCAGCAGCTGTTTATGCAATTGACCCATCACGCTTTTTATGTTTAATCTGAGGAAGGGGCTGGAGGGGAGGAGCTTATGTACCGCTCTCATTAAGTGCTGACTACCTTTATCTACATCTCTATCTGCTTCTCTCACAGACAGTGATCAGCGCTGGGCCTTACCCACTTACACTACCTATAACGACTATTATAAAACTGGCACTTGTTAATATTAAACATGATTTACAGAAATCATTTTTAAAACTGATGGGATAACTAGTCTGTTAAATTAATAAAAATAAACAGCAGAAATATCTCCTTTACTGTCAGCAAGAAAAACGCTGCTGCTGGCGGAGAGAGGGAGTCACACTGCAGGGGGGGACAGATTATAGGAGAGAGTCACGCTGCAGTGGGGACAGAATATAGGAGGGAGTCACGTTGCTGGGGGATAGGCTGCAGGAGGGAGTCACGCTGCAGGGGGGGGGGGGGGGGCAGAAAGTGAGTCGCGGTGGTGAGACCAGTGCATGGATTTGTCATGCCGGGGGGACGGGGACAGACTGAGGGAGCAGGGGATCCAGCACAACACAGTTATCTTGGTATACCTGTACTGCTAAATAAAAGTGTTACTGGATTTAACAATAAGGTACAGTAGATATCATTGAATTAGATTTGGATGCATGTAACTGAGCATTTTGTACATAAATTCATGGAGATGTATTTTGTAATATAAGTAGTAGACACAGAGGCCTCAGCACCTAGCTCCCATACTACAGCTACCAAACTACATTCAGTGCCTGTATAACCACCGTGTGTGTGTATGTATCACTTACTTCTTCGGTCTGCATCTGCTTGTGGGTCTTCTCTCTTCTTTCTTACCGCGCTGGTCTCCTCTGAGCAGGGTGATGTCCTCCTGCAGATCTTCTTTCTCCTTGTGGCCGCCTTCCTCCTCGTCGCCGTCCTTTTCTGCATGCCAAAACTCCACTTGGCCTTCCACCGCATGGCCAAACTCCACCTGGTCATCCTCCGCATCGCCATGCTCCACATCGCTATCTTCGTAGCCGTCCTCTTCATCTCTTCTCTCTGCAAAGCCGTCCTCCTGCACGTAGCAATCTTGCCTGTAGCTCTCCTCCACATCTCTAGCTACCAACTGTCATCTGCCTACCAACTGCCACTTTTGCAGCAGAGGGTGGAAAGTAAACAGCTTGGTTGCCATAACAACATTCAAAGCAGCAAGTGCTGTGCTGTGGCATTACCCAGTTATATCTGTGCACTACATACAAGTTGTATATGTTATATCAATTGGGGGGAATGTGTGATATTAGCATTGGATTTAATAGTGATTTCCTAAATGATGGTGGGGGGACATTTTTATAAGCAGACTGATTAGAATACAATTTATATATATTGAGGTACATATTTGGGGTACTTGTGTATTATCCACTAATACCACTAATTAAGGTATGCGATGGACCCGATTTCAGACTTTTTCAGGGCTGAGTATTTTAAAATCGGGTCACATCGCATAATCAGCACTGACGGCATGGCACTCATACAGGAGGGGGGGAGTGGGTTGCGGCGGCTTTGGGCCGTGGGAACGCCCAGCATTTCACGGACGTTCCCGGGGTTTCCGGTAGCAGGTGGCTGACATCACATGATGTTAAGGGTCCCATACATCAGCAATTAATTGTGACAATTTTTTAGATATGGAGATGATTGCCACAATTAATATTAGATGTCTGGGCTCCCGCTTTTGGCAATCCCAATCAAAATCGCCAATCAATTGCTTAATCAGGTGTTTAAACATGTTTAATAATCTGGTATTATCTGCAGATGTTTTTTATATGTGTGGGCATTCCCAATTCATCTTCTTCATCTATTTACATTATGAACAGCTGAAATGACAATCGATTGGGCAATTTCCAGATATGAAGATGCAATCTTTAGATGGAAAAATCTGCCGATCACTGAAATAAATCTGTAATGTGTGGGCAAAGTCAGATAGATTGTAAAATCCATTTATCTGGCCAAAAAATCCCTGGATCTGGAAATCCATTAATTGTGATTGCTGATGAATGGGGCCCATTATTAGCCGCTCGCCCTGTCTTCAGCCGGAAGCCCTTAAATATAACTCAGTCTCCACTGACTTATATGTGTGAGCCCTGCAGAAATCATTAGATGGTCACCAACCATCGAATGATTTCTCCAGCAGCGGGACATGTAAGGGGATGTGTTTTCATACCATGGTTGCAAAGGGGATACGGCGGCGGGAGGTCAGCGATTCGTGGGGGCGGGCAAACTGGCACTCGATAAGCTGCGAGCTTTGCAATTTACTGAGTTAACCAGAATCAGGCCCATAGTGTACTGATGTACTGCGGAGTATAGGGGATATGTATTGTAGTGATGTAGTGCGGAGCATAGGGGATATATAGTGTAGTGATGTAGTGCGGAGTATAGGGGGTATGTGTTGTAGTGATGTAGTGTGGAGCATAGAGGATATATAGTGTAGTGATGTAGTGCAGAGTATAGGGGGTATGTATTGTAGTGATGTAGTGCGGAGCATAGAGGATATATAGTGTAGTGATGTACTGCGGAGTATAGGGGGTATGTATTGTAGTGATATAGTATGGAGTATAGAGGATATATAGGGAAGGGATGTAGTGCAGAGTATAGGGGGTATATAGTGTAGTGCGGAGTGTAGGGGGTATATAGTGTAGTGATGTAGAGCGGAGTATATGGGGTATGTAGTGTAGTGATGTAGTGCAGAGTATAGGGGGTATATAGTGTAGTGATGTAGTGCAGAGTATAGGGGGTATATAGTGTAGTGATGTAGTGCAGAGTATAGGGGGTATATAGTGTAGTGATGTAGTGCAGAGTATAGGGGGTATGTAGTGTAGTGATGTAGTGCAGAGTATAGGGGGTATATAGTGTAGTGATGTAGTGCAGAGTATAGGGGGTATATATAGTGTAGTGATGTAGTGCAGAGTATAGGGGGTATACAGTATAGTATAAGGATGTAGTGTGAATTATAGGGGGTATATAGTGTAGTGCAGAGTATAGGGGGTATATAGTGTAGTGATGTAGTACAGAGTATAGGGTTTATATAGTTTAGTGATGTAGTAGGTAGTATAGGGGTATATAGTGTAGTGATGTACTGCAGAGTATAAGGGTTGTATAGTGTTGTTATGTGGTGTGAAGTATAGGGGTTATATAATATAGTTTAGTGATGTAGTGCGGAGTATGAGGGGAATATAGTGTATTGATGTTGTGAGGAGTATAGGGGTTATATAGAGTAGTGATGTAGTGTGAAGTATAGGGGGTATATAGTGTAGTGATGTAGTGTGAATTATAGGGAGTATATAGTGTAGTGCAGAGTATATGGGGTATATAGTGTAGTGCTGTAGTACGGAGTATAGGGTTTATATAGTTTAGTGATGTAGGGGGAAATTTACTAAAGGAAATTTGTAAAAAAAATAGGTGTATTTGTATCCAAAAATACAGTTATTTTTGACATTTAGGGGGAAATTTACTAATATGAAAAACCTTGTTTTTCGTATTAGTATTTTCCCTACGACTGCATACGACTGTTTCAGTCGTATGCAAAGTCGTGTTCCGGAGGGGGATTTACAAAGCAGTCATATACGACTGCTTTGTAACCCTCCGATGTCGTAGGAATTCGTATTAACAGCCGTATATACGGCTGCTAATACGAATTATTTGTAGGCAGTCTGCACGGATCAGTCAGATCCGTGCAGGCTGCAAGGTGTAAAAAAAAAATTAAATAAATAAATAATAAAAAAAAAACCGGCGTGGGGTCCCCCCCACAGCCGAAACCAGCACCAGGCTGACAGAGCCTGGAGCCGGTAATTAAAAATCAGGGAACCCGACAAATAGGGGTTCCCTGATTTTTAACAACCAGCCCCAGGCTCCTGCTCTGGGGCTGGTTCCCAAAATACGGGGGACAAAATGAGTAGGGGTCCCCCGTATTTTAAGAACCAGCCCCAGGCAAAACCAGCCAGCAGGGTAATGCCACAGCCGGGGGGAGACTTTTTATGCAAGTCCCCCCGGCCAAAGCATTAACCCTACCGACCAGTCAGCCTGGCCAGGGGCCCTGGGGGAGTGGGGAACCCCCCCAATAAAGGGGTCCCCCCCCTCCAGGACTTACCTGACCAGGCTGAAGCCTGGTGCTGTCCTCGATGCCCCTGGGCGGTGGGCATCGAGCTGATTATGGTGTAAAAAAATAGAACAAACTATTGTTTTTTACTGTGGCACTACAAGTGCCAGCAAGCTGGGACTTGGAGAACCACAAGTCCCAGCCTGCTGGGCATTAAAGGGCCCGCTGGGTCTTGTAGTGCCACAGTAAAAATAATAGTTAAATAAAACACGCTGACACCCATTTTAAATTAAAGTTTAATACACACATTACATACATACTGATACTTACCTTTCTTGATCCCGTAGGTAGCCCTGGTCCTGATGTCCTGTGTCGTCCATGTCGGCTGTCTGCGTCGTCCTCCAGGTCCATGTCGACGGTCCGTGTCGTCCTCCAGGTCCATGGCGGTGTCCGGGTCCGAAGAAATCCATGTTGGAGCTGTGGAAGGAAATCCTACTCACCTGGTCCTGCGCTGAAGAAGTCTTCTCTTGATCCGACGTAATCCAGATAATGTTGAAGCTGTCGCCGGTCCCCGCTGTCTCCGCTGTCTCTGCATCGCGCTGAGGAGGGATGCTGAGAAGTTTTATATTCGGCGCCTCTCCTCAGGCTGAATTCTATTGGCCGCCTAGCAGGCCAATCAGGAGCCGACTTTCCTGAGGAAGCCGGACACCTAATTAACCGGAGAAACGCGGTGAGCTTTATATTTAGCAGACGAGATACCATCCATCCAGCGGACCTACCCATTCATCCCTACAAGTTGGCACCAATCTACACCGAATCCTATTCAACGCTGAGGCTGTGGGATTTAGCTTGGTCCCTTAATTTGGATATCGCGGTGAGCCACACACAAGGGGAATTGTGCTTATGGAAACACAAGGCACTGGGAAATAACCTTGGTCCAGCTCAAACCTTTGGATTACAAATTCCTCATCTAACATACAAGGAGGATCAAGGATGGTAATATATGAAACCCTATCAGCTGCTATATGACTTTTTAATCAAATTTATATCACCCATTGTTGGATAAGACTGAGCCCACTAACCATTAGCCTTTTTAAAGTAAATACTAAATGTGAATTAATTTGTATCTGTATATGTATGTATTGATTATATGTTATCTATTTTTATAATTCATCAGTAAACAAACAATTAACTATATACCGTCCTATATTGTTTCTTTGTCTTAAACAACCAGCGCCAGTACAAACCACATTCTTTTTTCTACAAAAATCTGGGGCTGACTACCCCCGGTACCGGCTGCTGTTAATTGCGCACCACACATAACCTTTCCCTTATCTTTAGGACTACGAATTGTTGTATTTTTGGGATTGTAAATCCCGAAAATACAAATTCGTAAAAAAAAGGTGTATTTCTCCCTACGAATACACCTTTTTTCTACGAATCCATTTTGGTAAATGTCCCCCTTACTATCCCGAAAATACGGCAATTCGTAGTCGTATTGATGTGCTATCAATACGAATACGAATTGCCGTATTTTCGGCATAGTAAATGTCAAAAATAAGTGTATTTCTGGATACAAATACACCTATTTTTTACAAATTTCCTTTAGTAAATTTTCCCCCCGTAGTATGTAGTATGTAGTATGTAGTATTGGGGTATATAGTGTAGTGATGTACTGCGGAGTATAAGGGTTGTATAGTGTAGTTATGTAGTGTGAAGTTTAGGGGGTAGATATTATAGTTCAGTGATGTAGTGCGGAGTATGAGGGGTATATAGTGTATTGATGTTATGAGAAGTATAGGGGTTATATAGAGTAGTAATGTAGTGTAAAGTATAGGGGCATATAGTGTAGTGATGTAGTGCGGAGTATGAGGGGTATATATAGTGTATTGATAATGTGAGGAGTATAGGGGTTATATAGAGTAGTAATGTAGTGTGAAGTATAGGGGATATATAGTGCAGTGATGTAGTGCGGAGTATGAGGGGTATATAGTATAGTGAGGTACTGTGGAGTATAGGGGTTATCTAGAGTAGTGATGTAGTGTGAAGTATAAGGGGTATACAGTGTAGTGATGTATTGCAGACCTTAGGGGGTATAAAGTATAGTGAGGTACTGTGGAGTATAGGGGTTATCTAGAGGAGTGATGTAGTGTGAAGTATAGGGGGTATATAGTGTAGTGATGTAGTGCGGAGTATGAGGGGTATATAGTATAGTGAGGTACTGTGGAGTATAGGGGTTATCTAGAGTAGTGATGTAGTGTGAAGTATATGAGGATATATAGTTTAGTGATGTAGTGCTAAGTATAGGGGTATATAGTTCATTGATGTAATGCGAAGTATAGGGGTTATATAGTGTAGTGATGTAGTGCTAAGTATAGGGGGTATATAGTGTAGTTATGTAGTGATAAGTATAGGGGGTATATAGTGTAGGGCTATAGGTCCATAATTGCTGACGCTGAAAATTTGTAGACCAAGCCTGAATTAGGTCCATAGTGTAGTGATTAGGTGCTGTATATATGGCTTATATGGGACCTTATTCTGGTCCACTTGCTCCCCCGCACGTTCACACACGTGAGCAATTTTTGCATAATGCGCATGTGCATATGCTAGGTGTGAAGAGTATAGGGGGTATATAGTGTAGTGATGTTACGCAAAACATCCATTCGCAGCTGTGCGGGTGAATTCGTCGAACGAAGGAGGGGGGGGGGGGGGTTAATCCACAGGTTATACAGGGCCAGATGGAGCTGCAGCTCCAGGCCTACACATAAAGTAGGCCCATCATCATGGCACCATGATGATCACGAGCTGGGCACAGTGTGGGCCATAAATCATGTTTGTATTTTGATGTGTTTAGCAAGAAATTGGTTCTTATAGTGTATGGGTTCTACATTGCATTGGCCTCACCTCCTCCACTTCTCATAATAGGCCCTTGTACATTATCAGCAGAGCCGTGAGTAGAGTGGCCAATGATTTGGCCCCAATATTGCCCAATATTTCGGGATTAGACTACTCTAATGCTGGGCAGCGTCTGAGCACTTGCTCAGACGCTGCCCAGCTGCTCCGAGTCCTGTGCCGGCTGTGCAGCTCAGATGCGCAGCGTGATGTGGTCAGAGGTCATGCTGGGCGTCACACTGTGCAGCCAACCGAACACGCCCCCCCGCACCGCCGCCGCTCTCTACAACTGGAGGCTCTTCGCTGAACGGAGGACTTTGGTGTTTATTTGTGTAATCCCGAATTGGATCTGGACTTCTTTTACCGACCGCAGAGAACTTTGGATGACGGATTCCGGACCATCATCCTTTGTATTTCAAGCGCTTTTGAGAACTGATTCAATTCAGATTCTCCATTCCATCCGGTACTTAGCCATTTTCTTTTCTTGTACTATCACATCACATGTTTGTCGTATATCAATAAAAGTGGTATTGTACCATACTGTATGTATTTTTTCTACATTTATTTTGGTGTCTCATCCGGACCTAGATAAATGATCTATGGTTGTGAGGATTGGTGTTCCACTATCCAAATAAGCAGTCGATTTGGAAGAAGAGGAGACACTATTGGGACAGGAGGAACGTATGGTTATATATATCTGTATATGCTAGCCAGTATTTGGAGAAGTGGACCGTTCCTATATATCTAGGGACGTATTTTACATTCACAAGGGCGCCGGTGGAGGGAACATGCCATCTTTTGTCACTTTACATGACGATGTGGAGTGGGGGGGGGGGGCGGTGGGGGGGGGGTCGGTTCTGGCAGGCACTGTGACACTGTGTAATAGGGCAGGCACTCTCTGTAATAAGGAGGTCACTGTGACACTTTCTGTAATAGTGCAGACACTGCAATATTCAGTAAGAAGGCAGGCACTGCGACATTGTCTGAAAGAAGGCAGGCACTGTGACACTTTCTGTAATAAGGCGGGCACTGCGTCACTCTCTGTAAGAAGGGGGGCACTGCGACACACTCTGTAAGAAGGCAGGCACTGCATCACTACATAAAAAGGCAGGCACTATAAAACTTTATTTATTCATAAACAGTTTCTTATATAGCGCATACATATTGAGCATCACTTTGGCACTGTGATACTCTGTAATAAGGCGGGCACTGCGACACTCTCTGTAACACTGTGTAATAAGGCGGGCACTGCAAAATTCTCTGTAATAAGGTTGGCACTTTGACACTCTCTGTAATAAGGTGGGCACTGGGACACTCTCTGTAATAAGGTGGGCACTGGGACACTCTCGGTGTAATAAGGAGGGCACTGTGACACTATTTAATAAGGAGGGCACTCTGACACTGTCAACACAAAAAGGTGGGCACTGCAACACTTTCTGTAATAATGCAGGCACTCCGACACTGTAATAAGGAGGGCACTGTGACACTATTTAAGTATGCGGGCACTGAGACTCTTACTGTCATAATGCGGGAACTGCGACACTCTGTAATAATGCGGGCACTACGACACTCTATGTAATAAGGTGGGCACATCAACACTCTGGGCTTTATTCTAGTTCACTCTTTCTGACAAAATCCTTCTTAGATGGACAAAACCATGCGCACTGCAGGTGGGGCAGATGTTACTCGTGCAGAGAGAGTTAGATTTGGGTGGGGTTTTACTTCAAAGTGAGATCTATATTGCAGTGTAAAATAATGCAGTCAGTATTTACCCTGCACAGAAACTAAATAACTCACCCAAATCTAATTCTCTCTTCACAAGTAACATCTGCCCCCCTGCAGTGCACATGGTTTTGTCCATCTAAGAAGGATTTTGTCAGAAAGAGTGAACTAGAATAAGGCCCTCTGTGTAGTAAGGCGGGAACTGCAACACTTTGTGTAATAAGGTGGACACTGCGACATTCTCTGTGTAATAAGGTGGGCACTGCAACACTCTCTGTGTAAAAAGGTGGGCACGGTACCACTCTGTAATAAGGAGGGCACTGTACCACTCTCTGAGTAATAAGGAGGGCACTGTGACAATCTGTTTTAATTTGAGCTCTGCTAGACTCTCTATGTAATAAGGTGGGCACTGGGACACTCTCTGTAATAAGGACGGTGAGCACTGGGACACTGTCTATTAAGTAAGGCACTGCGACATGGTCAACATAAAAAGGCGGGCACTGCAAAACTTTCTGTAATAATGCGGGCACTGCGACACTCTGTGATAAGGAGGGCACTGCGACACTTACTGTAATATTGCGGGCCCTACGACACTAATAAGGAGGGCACTGTGATACTGTTTAAGTATGCGGGCACTGTGACACTGTGTAATAAGGTGGGCACTTCAACACTATCTGTGTAATAAGACGGGTACTGCAACACTCTAATAAGGTGGGCACTGCGACATTCTCTGTGTAATAAGGTGGGCACTTTGACACTCTCTCTGTAACAAGGTGGGCACTGTACCACTCTCTGTAGTAGTAGTAGTAGCAAGCTTATTTATAAGGTGCCACAAAGTGTCCACAGCGCCGTACATAGCAAACAAAAACACAAATGATAAGGTAACGTACAGGCTGCGTTGATAAAATACAGCATAAATAAGGGTATAGCTGGTAGAATTAGGTGTCGAAATTGTCGAGAAGACTGAAGATGAAGTAGAGGAAGGGAAGAACCGGGCAGGAGCACTGGTGAGGTAAAGAGGTAGGGTGAGTACGTGAGGAAGGAGGGCCCTACTCATAAGAGTTAACATACTAAAAGGAGGTGGGTGGACGAACGAAAAACAATAGGATAAGTAGGAACAGATGGGAAGGAGGCAGGATTGGAGGATCAAAAGAGGTTAGGAGGAGGGAAAGGCTAGTCGAAAAAAGTGGGTTTTGAGGGAGCGCTTGAAGAAGGTAAGGGAATCAGAGAGCCTGATGGGTGGCAGGAGGTTGTTCCAGTGCAGCGGGGGCAGCGCGAGAGAAGTTTTGGACACGGGAGTGGGAGGAGGTGATTAGGTGAGAGAGAGAGCTTTGTAGGTGGTGGTGAGGATTTTAAAGAGAACTCGGAAAGGAATGGGGAGCCAGTGAAGAGATAGACAGAGGGGGGAGGTGGAGGTAGAGCGGCGGGAGAGGAAGATGAGCCTAGCAGCATCGTTAACAATGGATTGGAGAGGTGCAAGGCGGGTGAGAGGTAGCCCAGAGAGAAGGATGTTGCAGTAGTCAAGGCAGGAGATGACAAGAGAGTGAATGAGAATTTTGGTTGCGCCAGTGGAGAGGAATGGTCTGATGCGCGAGATGTTGTGTAGGTGAAAGCGGCAAGACTGTGAGAGAGCACGAATGTGGGGGGTGAAAGAGCGGGAGGAGTCAATGATGACAACGAGGCAGCGCGTTTGGTCGATGGAGGTGATCTTGGTTTCACCAATGCTGATGGAGATAGTGGGAGAAGAGGGGATGTTCAGGGGATGGAAGATTAGATGTTCAGTTTTAGCCATGTTTAGTTTCAGGAAGCGTTGGGTCATCCGGGCTGAGATGGCCGTGAGGCATTCGAAGACCTTGGACAGGAGTGATGGGGATAGGTCGGAGGAGGAGAGATAGATTAGGGTATCATCAGCATAAAGGTGGTAATGGAAACCATAAGAGCTGATGAGGGTGCCCAGAGAGGTGGTGTAGAGGGAGAAGAGGAGAGGGCCAAGGACTGACCCTTGGGGAACACCGACTGGCTGCGGGGTAGTAGGAGAGGAGGAACTCGGAGTGGAGACGGAGAAGGAGCGATCGGAGAGGTATGAGGTGAACCAGGAGAAGACCGTGCCAGTGATGCCAAAGGAGGGGAGGGTGTTAAACAGGAGAGGGTGGTCAACAGTGTCAAAGGCAGCTGATAGATCAAGATGGATGAGGATAGAGAAGAGGCCTTTGGATTTAGCCGATAGTAGATCGTTAGTGACTTTGGTCAGGGCAGTTTCAGTGGAATGTAAAGGGCGGATCCCAGAATGGAGGGGGTCTAGAATGGAGTTAGCAGTAAGGTGGCTTAGGAGACCATTATAGGTCAGACATTCTAGGAGCTTGGAGGCAAAAGGTAGGAGGGAGATGGGCCTGTAGTTGGATGGAGAGTTGGGGTCCAGATTTTTTTTTTGAGAATTGGGGAGACAAGAGCGTGTTTGAAGGAGGAAGGGAAGGTCCCAGAGGAAAGGGAAAGATTAAAGAGGTGAGCCAGGTGAGAGCAGACTGAGGGACTGAGACGACAGATAATATTGGAGGGGATAGGATCGAGCGAGCAGGTGGAGGGAGAAGCGGATTGAAGGATAGAGTGGACTTCAGCAGCAGTGGTGGGGTAAAATGAGGACAGGGGTGGGAAGGAGGGGAGTGGGGATGTAGGAGGGGAGGAGGGAGAGGGTGAGGTCATGGCAGCAGCGATGGCACTCCTAAGAGAGGAGATTTTGAAAAGTAGGTAGCAAAATCAGCGGCTACGATGGAGGATGGAAGAGCTGGAGGAGGGGGGGGAGAGCAAGGAGTTGAAGGTGGCGAAGAGCCTGCGGGGGTTGGATGATTGGGAAAGGATGAGGGTCTTAAAGTAGGATTCCATGGACAGAGCAAGGGCAAAGCTGAAGGAGGAAAGGATGAATTTGAAATGGAGATAATCCGCGAGGGAGCGTGATTTCTTCCAGAAGCGCTCAGCAGTGCGAGAGCACTATTTAAGGAATCGGGTGAAAGCGAGTGCCACAGTTGGGGGTTGGAGCATCGAAGGAGGATAGAGGAGGGAGGGCAGGCAGAGTTCAATGCCGAAGATAGCGTGTCATTATAGAGGGAGGCGGCGAGGTTTGGGCAGGACATGACGGCGATTGGGGCGAGAAGAAGACACAGCGCGTTTGAGAAGACAGCAAGATCTAGTGTGTTGACATTATGCCGTGAGACAATGCGGGCACTGCGACACTTTGTGTAATAAGGCGGGTACTGCAACACTCTGTGTGTAGCAAGGCATGCACTGCGACATTCTCTGTGTAATAAGGTTGGCACTGCGACAGTCTCTGTGCAACAAGGCGGGCACTGCACCACTCTCTATGTAATAAGGAGGGCACTGCAACACTGTGTAATAAGGAGGGCACTACGACAATCTGTTATAATGTGGGCACTGCGACACTATATAATAATGTTGGCACTGCGGCACTCTCTATGTAAAAAGGTTGGCACTGCGACAGTCTCTGTGTAACAAGGCGGGCACTGTACCACTCTATGTAATAAGGAGGGCACTGCAACACTCTGTGTAATAAGGAGGGCACTACGACAATCTGTTATAATGTGGGCTCTGCGACACTCTATGTAATAATGTGGGCACTGCAACACTCTTTGTAATTATTCATAAACAGTTTCTTATATAGAACATACATATTCTGCATCACTTTGGCACGGAGACACTTTGTTATAAGGTGGGCACTGCAACTCTCTGTAACACTGTGTAATAAGGCGGGCACTGCGACACTGTGTAATAGGGTGAGCACTGCGACACTCTGTAACATCGTATAATAAGGTGGGCACTGTGACACTGTCATAAGGTGGGCACTGCAGCACTCTATGTAATAAGATGGGCACTTCAACACTGTGTAATAAGGTGGGCACTGCAACACTATGTAATAAGGTGGGCATTGCAACACTCTGTAATAAGGTGGGCACTGCGACATTCTCTGTGTAATAAAGTGGGCACTGCACCACTGTCTGTGTAATAAGGAGGGCACTGCGACAATCTGTGATAATGTGGGCTCTGCGACACTCTCTGTGTAATAAGGTGGGCACTGTGACACTCTGTGTAATAAGGTGGGCACTGCGACACTCTGTAATAAGGTGGGCACTACGACACTCTCTGTGTAATAAGGTGGGCACTCCGACACTCTCTATGGAATAAGGTGGGCACTGCGATACTCTGTAATAAGGTGGGCACTTTGACACTCTGTATAATAATGTGGGCTCTGCGACACTCTCTGTGGAAAAAGAAGGGCACTGCGACACTGCATAATAAAGCGGGCACTGCTACAATCTCTGTGTAATTAGGTGGGCACTGCAACACTGTAATAATGTGGGCTCTGCGACACACTGTGTAAAAAGGTGGGCACTACGACACTCTGTGTAATAAGGTGTGAACTGCAACACTGTGTAATAAGGTGGGCACTGCGACACTATGTGTAATAATGTGGGTTCTGCAACACTCTGTGTGTAATAAGGCAGGCACTGCGACATTCTCTGTGTAATAAGGTTGGCACTGCAACAGTCTCTGTGTAACAAGGCGGGCACTGCACCACTCTCTGTGTAATAAGGAGAGCACTAAGACAATCTGTTATAATGTTGGCTCTGCGACACTCTCTATGTAATAATGTGGGCACTGCGACACTCTCTATGTAAAAAGGCATGAACTGCAATACTCTTTGTAATTATTTATTCATAAACAGTTTCTTATATAGCGCATATATATTCTGCATCGCTTTGGCACTGAGACACTTTGTAATAAGGTGTGCACTGCAACACTCTCTAACACTGTGTAATAAGGCGGGCACTGCAATACTGTGTAATAAGGTGGGCACTGCGACACTGTAAGAAGGTGGGCACTGTGACACTCTCTGTAACATCGTGTAATAAGGTGGGCACTGCAACTCTGTATAATAAGATGGGCACTTTAACACTCTCTGTGTAATAAGGTGGGCACTGTAACACTTTGTGTAATAAGGTGGGCACTGCGACATTCTTTGTGTAATAAGGTGGGCACTGCACCATTCTGTGTGTAATAAGGAGGGCACTGTGACAATCTGTGATAATGTGGGCTCTGCAACACTATCTGTAATAAGGTGGGCACTGCGACTATATGTAATAAGGTGGGCACTGCGACACCCTGTGTAATAAGGTGGGCACTACAACACTTTCTGTGTAATAAGGTGGGCACTACGACACTCTCTGTGTAATAAGGTGGGCACTACGACACTGTGTAATAAGGTGGGCACTACAACACTTTCTGTGTAATAAGGTGGGCACTGCGACTATATGTAATAAGGTGGGCACTGCGACACCCTGTGTAATAAGGTGGGCACTACAACACTTTCTGTGTAATAAGGTGGGCACTACGACACTCTCTGTGTAATAAGGTGGGCACTACGACACTGTGTAATAAGGTGGGCACTGCAACAATATGTGTAATAATGTGGGTTCTGCGGCGCTCTCTGTGTAACAAGGCGGGCACTGCACCACTCTCTATGTAATAAGGAGGGCACTGCGACACTGTGTAATAAGGAGGGCACTGTGACAATCTGTTATAATGTAGGCTCTGCGACACTCTCTATGTAATAATGTGGGCTCTGCGACACTCTCTATGTAATAAGGTGGGCACTGCAACACTATGTAATTATTTATTCATAAACAGTTTCTTATATAGCGCATAGATATTTTGCATAGCTTTGGCACTGAGAAACAACAACAAGCAACAAGGCGGGCACTGCACCACTCTCTATGTAATAAGGAGGGCACTGCAACACTCTGTGTAATAAGGAGGGCGCTACGACAATCTGTTATAATGTGGGCACTGCAACACTCTCTATATAATAATGTTGGCACTGCGGCACTCTCTATGTAAAAAGGTTGGCACTGCGACAGTCTCTGTGTAACAAGGCGGGCACTGTACCACTCTATGTAATAAGGAGGGCACTGCAACACTCTGTAATAAGGAGGGCACTACGACAATCTGTTATAATGTGGGCTCTGCGACACTCTATGTAATAATGTGGGCACTGCAACACTCTTTGTAATTATTCATAAGCAGTTTCTTATATAGAACATACATATTCTGCATCACTTTGGCACGGAGACACTTTGTTATAAGGTGGGCACTGCAACTCTCTGTAACACTGTGTAATAAGGCGGGCACTGCAATACTGTGTAATAAGGTGGGCACTGCGATACTGTGTAATAGGGTGAGCACTGCGACACTCTGTAACATCGTATAATAAGGTGGGCACTGTGACACTGTCATAAGGTGGGCACTGCAGCACTCTATGTAATAAGACGGACACTTCAACACTGTGTAATAAGGTGGGCACTGCAATACTCTTTGTAATTATTTATTCATAAACAGTTTCTTATATAGCGCATACATATTCTGCATCGCTTTGGCACTGAGACACTTTGTAACACTCTCTGTAACACTGTGTAATAAGGCGGGCACTGCAATACTGTGTAATAAGGTGGGCACTGCGACACTTTGTAATAAGGTGGGCACTGCAACACTCTCTGTAACATTGTGTAATAAGGTGGGCACTGTGACACTGTCATAAGATGGGCACTGCACCACTCTCTGTGTAATAAGGTGGGCACTGCAACACTCTGTAATAAGGTGGGCATTGCAACACTGTGTAATAAGGTGGGCACTGCGACACTCTCTGTGTAATAAGGTGGGCACTGCAACACTCTCTGTAATAATGTGGGCTCTGCGACACACTCTGTGTAATAAGGTGGGCACTATGACACTCTCTGTGTAATAAGGTGGGCACTGCAACACTGTGTAATAAGGTGGGCACTGCGACACTGTGTAATAATGTGGGTTTTGCGACACTCTCTGTGTAATAAGGCGGGCACTGCACCACTCTCTACGTAATAAGGAGGGCACTGCCACACTCTCTGTGTAATAAGGTAGGCACTTTGACAGTCTCTGTGTAACAAGGTGGGCACTGTACCACTCTCTGTGTAATAAGATGGGCACTGTGACACTCTCTGTGTAATAAGGCGGGAACTGCACAACTCTATGTAATAAGGTGGGCACTACGATACTCTCTATGTAAATACATACAATCACATAGAAATAAAACTAAAAAATATTGATAAAAAGCACTGAACATCCTAAAGTAAGAAAGGTGCATATGGCAAAATAACGGATGGATCTGGATCAGACTTGGTAAGGGAAACGGGTGAGGGTGAATGTCCTGTCTCAGCTGTAGTTAAGCGTGGCTTGGTGCTGGATTATAGTAATGTCAGAGACGCCCAAATGGGGCTGATAATTACCCAAAGCCACTAGAGGATTTCCATCTCTTGGGATCGCATTGCAGAAAATGTCCTCAAAGGTGTACGGCTGTATGGCCAGTGGGTAGATTTGTAATCCAAGTGTTATTGCTGATGGCTAGTTGTATTGCTTGTGCTCCCAATGTTTGGAGACAACCAAATGTATAGATGAAACCAGCAGCTGGAGAGAGTCCCAGTTCGCTTAAAGAAGATTGAAGTGTAAAGTCTGGTCCATACAGGGATGGGGGAAGGGGGGGGGGGGGGGTGGTTTCCTACATAGGACTGACAACTCCATTATTAAGTGGCAGCTATTAACAAGGCACCCCTGGTAGCGCCTGCTAGTGCACCATAGGGAGCACATCCCCCTTCCTACAGTAATCTGACTGCCTGTTATACTTTACATACTTTTTTTATCCTATCAAAGGGAGTGGGAGTGTGAGCAGGTCCATGTGATGTCATGACATCATGCGGTAGCCCCACAATACTCCTCTATGAATGGTTTGGATGGCCAGGATATTTTTATGGGGCCCCCCTGGGACCTGCTGGGCCCTAGGCAGGTGCCTACATTGCCTTGTTGAAAATCCGCCTCTGAACCAGAGGGGTTCTGTTGGGTAATATCTAGCTTCCTTTAATCCAGGAATATCTGGGAGGCTCCTGTAATTGGTTCTTACTGACTGTGTACAGGTAGCAGAGCTGTTGGCGTGATTCATGTGGCCCACACATACACCCACAACACATTAGCCATCATAGAAGGGTGCACGTATGCCTTTATTATTACAGTGTCATTAAGTAACTACAATGTAACAGTACTCCTTACAGAAGTGTAGGTGTAGCAGTATAGGAGATGTAAAGGCCCATACACACTAGAAGATTTTCATTTCAAAAGACTTTGCCAAAATCTCTGAAAGATATATCTTTTACCAAAATAGTGCGTACACACTGAGCTAGTTTCCCCAAAGAGCAAGAGATTTTCAGGAGGCGAAAGTCTTTGCTGAACATCTTTCATATAAAAGGTGATT
This sequence comes from Crinia signifera, assembly GCF_055691185.1. Taxonomy (NCBI): domain Eukaryota; kingdom Metazoa; phylum Chordata; class Amphibia; order Anura; family Myobatrachidae; genus Crinia; species Crinia signifera. The sequence continues at coordinate 153,343,897 of NC_139217.1, forward strand.
TACATAATGGGCGGGGTTTGAATTACAAGGATGGGAGCAGCGGCCATTTTATTCAGTGCATTCCTGTTATTGGTGCATGATTTAGAACTGATTGCTGGGCTGCATATATTTGGAGCCCAGCGTTCAGGTAAACTACACCTGCTCCACCCTGACCGGGCAAAATGCCACCCATGTGCATGGCAAAATTTTATTTGCAGCTGTGCACGTAGGGAGAAATCCATTCAAAATATACATTGGGGGTGCAGTGGCGGCGGTAAAATATACATTGCTGGCCTGCAAAAAATGTAAGGCATGGCTTTGTGGGACAGGGGACTATATACCACATACCGTAATGCCCATTACACATTATGACACACACCGTAATGCCCATTACGCATATGCCACACACCATAATGCCCATTACATATAATGCCACATAAGTGTCGTTTACCTACATGCTCATTGCTAGTGTTTTCATGCACGGTGCCAGGGGTAACATGCACGGTGCCAGGGGTAACATGCACAGTGCCAGGGGTAACATGCACGGTGCCAGGGGTAACATGCTATGTGCACTGCATCCTTACGCTCACCTTGCCCTGCTGTCTGTCCCTGCCCATACCTCCCAACTTTCGTCCGGAGGAAATAGGGACACTCCGCGCGAGCGCCCGAAAAGGGGGCGGGGCGTATGCAAATGAGGGCATGGCTTATGCTAATTAGCCGCGACCTCATTTTCATACGAGAATAGACACTGTGCGCATGCGCACAGCGTCTATTCTACTAGATTGGGGGGTCTCCCAACTGCCACCCCCCGCAGCGGGACAATGCCTGCCGCGGGTGGGATGTCGGGACAGGACCCGAAAATCAGGACTGTCCCGACGGAATCGTGACAGTTGGGAGGTATGCCTGCCTGCATCAGTAAAGGAGAGCGCCGGGCAGAGCGGTGGGGAAATCCGACTGTCTCAGAGCAGGTTCATCTGTCCGCGACTCGCAGCCAATCAGGTGACGGTGGCTCGCGAGTTGCAAGCAGGCGTGTCATTCCAAATAGCCCCACAGCGGGTGGTTGGACCTGCTCTGAGATAGCCGGGTTTACCACCACTCTGCCGGCTGTCTCCTTTAACGATGTAGGCAGGGACAGACAGTGGGGCAAAGTGAGCGGACGTTCCGCCTCCAAAATGGACTGACGGAACGCAGTTCTGCCTAGTTCTGGCTCAATTTAACTCATAGTGGGCATTAATGCCAGTAATATATACATTGCTGGCATGTGCCAGCAATCTATATTACTGGCTTACGATTGTCATTGGTGCCCAGTGGTGCCAGTAATATAGATTGCTGGCATGTGCCAACAATCTATATATTACTGGCTTACAATTGTCATTGGTGCCCAGTGGTGCCAGTAATATATAGATTGCTGGCATGTGCCAGCAATCTATATATTACTGGCTTATAAATGTTATTGGTGCCCAGTGGTGCCTAACATATACATTGCTGGCACATGACAGCAATGTATATATTATTGGCTTAAAAGAGAAAACATTGGTGGCCAGTGCTACTCCGTGTGGAGCAGGATGCAGGGTGCATCAGCTGCATGCACCTGTGGGCGGCCGGGACCGGGCGGCAGAGCATAGACAGACCCGTGTGGACATAGCACGGGTGAACAGTGGGGCGGGGCGGACCAGCGCGGCAGCAGGCAGGGTGAGACAGGCGGGGGAGCAGAGCTCTTCACCAGCCAGCCGCCGCAGCAGCCAGCCGGACGATTGAGCGGGGCAGCGAGGACAAGTCCAGGAGGGTGAGTATGACAGGCGAGGGGGCGGGGGGAGGGCGGCGGGGCGTACCGCCGGGCTGAAAGTGGTTAATCACTTTCAGCCCTGCAGCGTACACACACAGCGATGATGGATGGAAAACCATCCATCATCGCTGGATCTGCTGGTAAAACCAGCAGATGAAAGACCTTCCTAGCGGTGATGCGGGAGCGCGCATCATCGCTAGTCGGGGGTCGCTGTCCCATACACACTAATCGATTTTCAGCTGAAAATCGGTCAAAACGCCTGTTTTGACCGATTTTTAGGTGAAAATCGTCAAGTGTGTATGGGCCTTAAGACTACGGAGGGGAGGGAGGTGTTAGGCACTAAAGGGGGTAACGGTTTGGCTTTGATGGGGAGGCAGGGGTTTAGGCTGCAGGCAGGGCCGGCGCTCACCTGCTCCAGGGGGGCTGATGCGGCTGCCGCCGCTATGCTCCGTTGGGGGGATGATGCAACCGCAGCATCTCACTCCACGGGGGGAGTTAGAGATGCAGCCCCGAATGGGCTCGAGAGATGTGGCTGCGGCCCCTATCTATAAGTGGGCTCCAGGGGTGGCGGTGTGGCTCACTGCTCACTCACCTGCTCCCAGGTGCTTTCCTCCTGCTCTCCTCGGCGTCGGCGGGACATTTCCTGCTGCTGCTCCTCCTGCAGCTCATTACCGCCCTCCAGTGGCCGGCTCCCTAGGCAAATGCCTTAAGCTGCCTAGTGGTGGCGCCGGCCCTGGCTGCAGGTAGGGCAGGTTGTGGGGGTTAGAATATGTACCACCCAGTTGTCAGGACTCTGCACATCAGGATGCCACTGTCGGTCCTCTGACTGCCAACATACCAAGCGCTGGGATGCTTGTACCATCCCAAATGAAGACACGATGGAGCCATGGATATAGGATTGGCCAAGCCAAGTTAGGGGCTCATCCACAGATGCCACTGAAGGGTTTGTGTACGTGGGTATATGTAACATCCCGCCCTAAATATTTTGTTCAGGACCGACGGGGAGTTCAAGGGAAATCTTAAGATCACAGATCTTTGTAGGGCGTGGGCAACTTTACTTGCAGCATCCAGGTGAAGGTATTGTGTAACAAGTACCAGCCTGTCCTCTAGATGCCGGTGCCCGCACGATTGCCTCCCCCCCCCCCCCCCCCTTCCTCCCGGCAATTTCACCTCTCTGGTGTCTTAGGTCTGCCGGTCCCTGTACGTGAAGCTATGGGGCAGCTGACATCTGCTGACCAACCACAGCCTGTCTATAACTTTCTAGGATGCAATAGAGAAAAGAGCGACTGAATCTGATTGGTTGCTATGGGCAACATCACCTCTTTTTATTTTTAGAAGGTCTAGTATATTTACCCCATAGGGGCCTGAGTCAGACATTCCATCAAGGGCCTGATTCTGGTTCACTTGCAAAAGCAAATTCTCTCTCTAATGGACAAAACCATGTGCACTGCAGGTGGGGCAGATGTAACATGTGCAGAGTTAGATTTGGGTGTTATATTGTTTCTGTGCAGGGTAACTACTGGCTGCTTTATTTTTACACTGTAATATAGTCAGCATGGACACTGTATCAGTGTACCGCGTCCCCTTGCTATGCTCGCCATGCTTCGGGCGTGGTGATTTGCTGCAATTGGCACACTATAGTATTCTCCCTCCATGCCCTGGTGTATAGTAGGGTATGGTATACCGCCTGGTTTGTACAAAAAAGGTGAAAAACTCATGTTGACCTGTTGACCTTCCCATTGTCGTCCTAATGCTTGTGTTGACCTTTTGACCTTCCCATTGTCGTCCTAATGCTTGTGTTGACCTGTTGACCTTCCCATTGTTGTCCTAATGCTTGTGTTGACCTTCCCATTGTCATCCTAATGCTTGTGTCGACTTGTTGACCTTCCCATTGTCATCCTAATGCTTGTGTCGACCTGTTGACCTTCCCATTGTCGTCCTAATGCTTGTCTTGAACTGTTGACCTTCCCATTGTCGTCCTGATGCTTGTGTTGACCCTGTCGGACCTGATTTACCTTGAACTCCCCCGGCAGCTCCCCGGGAGGGCTCCATCTAACTTGGCACTTAATGGCGGGTGCTGCTGGGGGAGTTCAAGCGAAATCGGATGCTAAAAGCCCCCACGATGTGGCGCTGATGAGATTTATCTTATGCGCTTCATATAAGATCTCTGGGGTCTGATCCGCTGCATACGGGATTGCGGATTGTTGCGATCACGGCCACAGATCGACAATCCACGGGCGTTTTCGCGGCCATGCCCGCTTTGCGCCGATCGGCAGGCGGGACATTGTTCAGCTGTCGGGCTGACCGCAAACGGGCCAGGATCACGGCTGTCGGCAGGGATCGACAGCCGTGATCCTAGATTGAATACCCCCCTAAGTCTGGTTGTTGGCCAGTCCTTGGCAGTTGTCAGCCATGATTACTTGATATTTTAAATAAAATTGATACGTACAATGTCTTACTATATAACATGTTTCTGTATAGAGGCCACAATAGTGTTATAATATGTATGTTATTCACGGGTGTCATTTGTTCCTTTTTCTGCAGGGTTCTGGCATATCCCCATGTAATACTCCTGGTGCCCATCAATGCTGTGGAATACACAAGAGTGATGGGTGGAACGCAGATCCTGGCTACGTGGCCCGTGAACCCTGAAGTGTGGCTGTTGGACTTTCAGGGGTGGGTGTCTGGTGAGAAAACGGGATAGCAGACACTGAGGGGTACTTATGGGGGTAAGTGTCTCTGATTCTCTGTTGGTCTGATATCTGCAGTTGCCATGAGAATGGGGCTACGTCCCCAAAAGCACTAGGCTATGCTGCTTGTTTCAATACAATCTGTTGTACTAGTACCTGACTGAGACGCAGCGGGCACCTGCAGCTGTTTGTGCACACACACATTAAATATTTTACTAATTGATATGAATATATTTAGTTCCTAATCATTTATTTTAATGTCAATATATGGAAATACCCCCATGAAAATCCTGCATTTGACCCTTGTGGAGTGTAGGGGGCATATAGTGTATTGATGTAGTGCGGAGTACAGGGGGCATATAGTGTACTGATGTAGTGTGGAGTATAGGGGGCATATAGTGTACTGATGTAGTGTGGAGTATAGTTACATAGTTACATAGTAGGTAAGGCTGAAAAAAGACTTGCGTCCATCTAGTTCAACCTGGTATAGATATCCATTGCTGATTTGGTAGGTTCTGGTATTTTACAGACAAATTATATTTCTTATTTGTACCCATGGATGTTTTTCTCCAGTAAATGTTTGTCCAACTTTGCCTTGAACGCATTTAATGAGCCAGCCATTACCACCTCTCTGGGAAGAGAGTTCCAGAGTTTGACTGTTCTGACCGTAAAGAAATTCTTTCTACTAGCTGAATGAAATCTTTTTTCTTCTAATCTATACTCATGCCCTCGCGTCCTAGATTCCTTTCTCGTAGAAAATAGGGTGTGTGACAGTTCCTTATATTGGCCCTTGATATACTTGTACATGTTGAGCATGTTACCCCTTAAACGTCTCTTTTCTAATGTAAATAGTCCCAAATTGCTTAATCTCTCCCCGTAGCTTAAATTCTCCATTCCCCTAATAAGCTTTGTTGCTCGCCTTTGGACTTTTTCTAATTCTATGATGTCCTTTTTATAGTGTGGGGCCCAGAACTGTACTCCATACTCTAGGTGAGGTCTCACCAATGCTTTATATAGTGGCATAATTACCCTTGAGTCCCTAGTTTCCATTCCCCTCTTAATACATGCCAGAATTTTGTTGGCCTTTTTTGTAGCTACATTACAATGGGCACTACATCCTAGATTGCTGTCTATTTGGACTCCTAGATCCTTTTCAAGTATGGAATTACCCAGTTCCTCTCCGCTAAGGTTGTAACTTGCACACTGGTTGTGTCTCCCAAGGTGCATAACCTTACATTTATCTACATTGAACCTCATCTTCCATTTTTTAGCCCACTCATCTAGAATTGCAAGATCATTTTGAAGTATGGTGACATCTTCTGGTGATTTGATGACTTTGCTAAGTTTTGTATCGTCCGCAAAGATGGATACATTGCTGAGTAACCCTATCCCAATATCGTTAATAAAAATGTTAAACAAAATGGGCCCCAAAACCGAGCCCTGGGGCACTCCACTTAGTACCGGTATCATATCTGATACGGCACCATTCACAACCACTCTTTGTTCTCTATTACATAGCCAATTCCCTACCCATCTGCAGATATTTTCACCCAATCCTAGGTTCTCCATTTTATTAATCAATCTCTTGTGTGGGACAGTATCAAATGCTTTAGCGAAATCTAGGAAAATCACATCTACAGCATTTCCATTATCGAGGTTTTTGCTAACCTCTTCATAGAACCCTAGTAGATTAGTTTGGCATGAACGATTTTTCACGAACCCATGTTGGTTAGTACTGAGTAGACGGTGATTATCTAAATATTCCTGGATACCATCCCTTAAAAATCCTTCAAATAGTTTACCCACAATTGATGTTAAACTAACGGGTCTGTAATTAGCGGGATCTTCCTTTTTTCCTTTTTTGAATATTGGCACTACCTCTGCTATTCTCCAATCTTTTGGTACTATACCTGACGATAGTGACTTGCTAAAAATATAATGTAGGGGGGTAGCTAGTTCATCCCTTAATTCCATTAATACCCTCGGATGAATCCCATCTGGCCCTGGTGACTTATTTGTTTTGAGTTTGCTTAGCCTCAGTATTATTTCCTTCGGCGTGAAATCCACAATGAGATCTGGCTTATTTGTCCCGTTTGTGGTAAATGTTCGTTCCACAGTCTGCTCTCCCTTAGTAAATACTGATGAGAAGAACTCATTTAACAGTTTTGCTTTTCCCTTGTCCTCAGTAACACTTTTTCCACTAGTATCAGTTAGTGGGCCTATGTTTTCCTTAATTAAACGTTTACTATTTATGTATTTAAAAAACTTCTTTGGGTTGGTTTTGCTTTCAGTGGCTATGCACTCTTCATATAATATTTTAGCTGCTTTGATTACCCCTTTACAAGTTTTGTTTGATTCTTTGTATTTTGTGAACGCCTCCTCATTCAAGTTATTTTTATAGAATTTAAAGGCTCTGGTTTTATTGTTGATAGCTGACCTTACTTCTTTGTCCAACCATGGTGGCTTTTTTTTGTTGAATTTACCTTTAATTACTTTAGGAATGTATTCAATAGTTAGTGAATCAAGCACCTTTTTTAGAGTATCCCACATTTCCTCTGCATTTTTTCCCTCCATAACCGTTTCCCACCCAATTCCTGTAAGGGCTTCCCTGAATAATTCAAAGTTCGCTTTTCTGAAGTTTAGTATTTTTGCAGATCCTTTTTGATGTAATTTACTGAAGTTGATTTCCAGTGAAACCATATTGTGATCACTATTCCCTAATTGTTCAATTACTTTTGTGTTTGAAACTAAGTCTGTGTTATTTGTTAATACTAAGTCCAAGAGCGCCTCATCACGAGTTGGAGTTTCTACCGTTTGTGTAATAAACTGGTCTTTAAGTAAGCTTAAGAACCCATTGCTTCTTGCTGATTTACCTGTTTCGTTTTCCCAATCAATGTCGGGTAAATTAAAATCCCCCATAATTAATACCTGACCCTGATTTGATGCTTGTTTGATTTGGTTTAAAAGAAGAGACTCTTCCCTTTCATTTATATTTGGTGGTCTATAGCATACCCCTATTATAAATTTGTTTTTTGGTTTCTTATTATTGTCGGTTATCTCTGCCCTCACTGTCTCTGAGTTGTCGTCTTCCAGGTCTGTGCTCATTTTTTTCATAAATGATGTTAAGTTATTATTTACATATAGGCACACACCCCCGCCCCTTCTATTTTCCCTGTCTTTCCTGTAAAGTGTATATCCCTCCATGTTTAATGCCCAGTCATGCGACTCATTACACCATGTTTCTGTAATACCAATGATGTCGTAGTCATCCCTACTGATCACCGTTTCAAGCTCCCCGATTTTACTCACTAAGCTTCTTGCATTAGCCAGTAAGCATTTTAATTTATGTTTATTTTTAGATATGGCTCTAATATTGTGATTAGTTTCACCCCAGGACCCATTTGAATTCTTTACTAGCTTCCTCTTTCCCCTCTCCCCTTCAATAGACTCTCTACAGGCCTCCCCACAATGCACACTGCCTGCCCTCTCCATAGGGGGCATGTAGTGTACTGATGTAGTGTGGAGTATAGGGGGCATGTAGTGTACTGATGTAGTGTGGAGTATAGGGGGCATATAGTGTACTGATGTAGTGCGGAGTACAGGGGGCATATAGTGTACTGATGTAGTGCGGAGTATAGGGGGCATATAGTGTACTGATGTAGTGTGGAGTATAGGGGGCATATAGTGTACTGATGTAGTGTGGAGTATAGGGGGCATATAGTGTACTGATGTAGTGTGGAGTATAGGGGGCATATAGTGTACTGATGTAGTGTGGAGTATAGGGGGCATATAGTGTACTGATGTAGTGTGGAGTATAGGGGGCATATAGTGTACTGATGTAGTGCGGAGTACAGGGGGTATATAGGACCTTATTCATATCCATTTGGTCCTCTGTGCATTCACATTTTCTGCGCATGCTTAGAGACACCGTATCGCCGACCATCGAATGATTTCCCCCTGCCTGCGAATGGATGAGTATGTAAATCATCCATTCGCAGCCATGCGCGGGGGGGGGGGGGGCTCACTGCAGACAGCACTCTGATTTCACAGCCTTGCAAGTCAATGACAACAAGGTACCCTTGTACCTGTTTGGTACGGTGGGACCGTATACGGGCGGATCTGGCTTTTTTTTTCATCTGCGCATGCGTATCTTTCGCAATGCGCATGTGCGGCGACCTCACACTGCTCACGGACGGGTCTCTCCGTGCGAAAAAACCTGTCCGCAGGAGTGAGGTCATTGTGGGCGGCATGTGGGCGTTTTTATGGGAGCGGCCGGAATAATGAGGAAAACTGGGCATAAACATGGGCGTACACGGGGGTGTGCACACAAAATGCACGGTGCCACCACCTCCTCGATCGGCGAACGCACCGTGCATTTTGGCCCAAAAACAGGCGGACACCAAAGATTGCTCCTGACCACCCCTAGAGATACCGCATGAGATCAGACACCTGGGTCTGCTAATTAACGCTGATTACAGCCCTCAAACACATTGGAAGCATATCTTTCTACACTTCAACATGTAAAGGTTGGTTTAATCTTAGCTAATATTCATTGTAATACCTGGTTATATATGTCCAGGTAGTTATTTTATAACCATCTACACCCATTCAGAAAGTGTTTTTCTCTTTCAATGGTCCTGGTGACACACTTCAACTTTGGGATGTAGGAGGGTCCGTAGGAGCAAGGCACCTATCCTAAAGCTTTTGGAGGGTAGGCTCCTCCCCTTCTGCATCCCAGACTCCTCAGTTTGTGTTAGGTGCCCACTGGAGTGGGTGCTATTCTAAAGGTCTGCTGGAGCAGCCGAAGGATTAGAGTTAGTTAGGAGTTTTTTATTTTATTAACTTTTACACTAGCTAGGTAGGCACAGTGTGAGGATTCTCATTGAATCCTCACACTGACAGCGCAGCAGGAGCTGGCAGAAGCGCTTCCTGTCAGCTCACTGCGCACAGGGGAGACACTGTCTGGTCTCCCTGTGCAGCGCTTACAGCCATAGGCGTGCGCAGCCCATTTTATTAGTGGGTGAACAATGGAGGGGCGTGTCTATCACCGCCTACTGGGCGTGTCTATCGCCACCTACTGGGCGTGTCTATCACCGCCTACTGGGCGTGTCTATCGCCACCTACTGGGCGTGTCTATCGCCGCCTACTGGGCGTGTCTTTAACCACCTACTGTGCATCAGTGCAAACTAAATTATATTAAATAGAATATACAGTGTTGGCCGGAACTCACGCAGATGATTTAATTGTATATAACAAAGCAGTGATATCAGATAGCCCCATATACACTAGGCAATATTGGTCACAATATTGCTCAGAAAGGGCTTTCTGAGCAATATTGTGACCAATATCGCCTAGTGTGTACACTGTACATTGAAAACGACCCTCTCCCTCGTCCAAACATGTTCGGACAAGAGAGTCCTCCCACCTGCCCGTCGGCTCCCTTGGGGCAGGCATCGACAAGTGTGTATGCACTTACAGATGCTGGCCCCTCCCCCCAATATCGGCGTCGGCAGGGATCAGCAAATGTGAATAATGCTTTAACGTACCAACCAATTTAGCCTTAGTGCATCAAGCAGTAAGTTTGTTACAACAGATTCCCCCCTTGGCCCTCTCTCCCCTAACAGATGCTTGCAGCAGACACTCAGTGACTGCTGCAGCAGCTCCTACCCACATCAGTAAATTCAGTAGTCGTTAGTACAGTACTCACTGTGCTAAATAGCAAACTACCTTGCTTCCTCCTAGGAGGAACACTGGCTGCCTGGCTTCAGCTCACACTGGCTCCTGCTCAGCGTGGCTATCACTGGTGGTGAGGATAGAAGTGCTGAGTGACGGCGCTGCTGCTGGCTCTGAGAGGCTGCAGCAGGAGGAGGGGAGTGCAGGCAGGAGGTCGGGTACGCGCTGTGACATCACAGCATTGTGCGCCGTGAAGTCTGGGGAAGAACCTGGTGCTGACTTCAATGGAGCCCCGCCAGCGCCTCAGGTCTGTGAGCCGCAGCAGCAACACCCGGCCGCCGTGATCAGCTTGGCGCGCGGGCTGGAGACCAGCGGCAGCAGGCAAGAATTGCAATCCTGACAGCCGCCGGCCATTAATCAATTTTGCGTGCAAGCGTGTGGGGGTGCTGGCGGTCATTAGGAGGTGCCTGTGCACCCCCGGCACCCCCCGTGCGCACGCCTATGCTTACAGCTTCTATTAAGAAGCTAAAAACAAGGGGGGGAGATTGCGCAGAATTGATGACAGAACAAAAAATAGATAAAAAGTAACAATACTAGTTTATTAAAACATACATATGAGTATATAGTGCAATTGCATGGGGAAGGGGTTAAAAATCTGAAAATAGGGATAATGAAAAAGCTGCATCCAGTACTGGAATATATCACCTTATTCTCTGGCAAGTGAAGAGGAAGATTGTGGACATTTGATAAGTCCTCCTTGGCACTGGGACATGAAATCCTTTGTGCAGAGTGTCCTCCAATGGGAACTATGATGGTGAAGTCCTCTTAATGGATTCTCTGCATAATGGGGTTCTGCTTTGAACCAAAAGTGAGTACCTTAGAAAGGTGGCGTCCCTTCAGACGTGGGTACTCCAAAGTGGAAATGGGTGGATAAGTGTCCCGGTCTTGTTATCCTCTGAAGAAGAAAGGTGCAATTTTTCTTTTGCCAGGCTACCCAGCCACCCACCCCTTCCATCCTGCTGCTTATTCCTACACCACTTTGGCAAAAGAAAAATTGCACCTTTCTTCTTCAGAGGATAACAAGACCGGGACACTTATCCACCCATTTCCACTTTGGAGTACCCACGTCTGAAGGGACGCCACCTTTCTAAGGTACTCACTTTTGGTTCAAAGCAGAACCCCATTATGCAGAGAATCCATTAAGAGGACTTCACCATCATAGTTCCCATTGGAGGACACTCTGCACAAAGGATTTCATGTCCCAGTGCCAAGGAGGACTTATCAAATGTCCACAATCTTCCTCTTCACTTGCCAGAGAATAAGGTGATATATTCCAGTACTGGATGCAGCTTTTTCATTATCCCTATTTTCAGATTTTTAACCCCTTCCCCATGCAATTGCACTATATACTCATATGTATGTTTTAATAAACTAGTATTGTTACTTTTTATCTATTTTTTGTTCTGTCATCAATTCTGCGCAATCTCCCCCCCTTGTTTTTTGTGTCTATTGTAGGGACTGACAATCCCTTTATTTGATTGCTGCAGGCCTAACCGCTCATACAGGCGCCCCTCACAGACACTTAGGTGTCTGTTCCTTTTTCTTTCTAGCTCTATTAAGAAGCTGCCTGGGCTCCGGAGCGCTCTGAAACTGGCTTCACGCTAGGTGGGGATCATGGGGGACAGGCGCTCCGTGATGGCGGCGGCCATTTTCTGCGGAGCTTACACACTGAGCTCCTGTATGAGAGGACAGCAGTGTGTTACAGGCATGTTCCAAGTGGTCCCCAGCAGAGGGGGAGACACTGGAACTTGGAGATCCTGCAGTGGGAGCGGCTGTCTGGGGGTGGTTGGCGCCAAAAGCCACGGACCCCGCAACAGCAGGGACTTGGTCTCTTCCCTCTCTCTGTTTTGGCGCCATTCAGAATGCTTGCAGCGGAGCTGAGCGTTGGCTGACAGATCCTAGCAGTGATTGGATTTCCTGGGCATCGTTTTCCCCACTTCTGAAAGCTTCAGACAGATAAGTGACTGTGGTACATTGGCTCTGTATAAAACACCTGTACTTTGTGCACTGTGACTGTGTTACTTTTTGCATCATGTCTGAGCAACAGTCTGTGGCTTTGGGGGAGGGAGCCCTTAATGCATTGTGCGCTTGTAGTTTTTGTACACTAAAATTTGTCCCTGAGCAGATGGCCAAGGGGGGCTTGTGTATTACTTGCGCTGGTGTGAGACCCATGGGCAGTGAACCCCAGAGGGTAGAGCAATCGGAGCCTGCGTGGGCCAGTGCCCTGGGCAGGTCTGTAAATGCCTTAGTGCAATTGCTGGACAGGCAGAGTGATGTGTTGGTAGCTTCCCCTAGACCTATGTCATCATCTCAGCAGTCCTCTGGCTCCTTGCCTTTGACTCAAGCAGATCCTGGTTTCTTACAGGTCATTCAAGATACTGCTAAGGGGATAAGCAGGTTTAATGATTAGTTAGACAAATTTGATGGTGATACTGTAGGGACCCCAAAAAGGTCTTATTCAGTGCCATTGCTTGTTGCTGAAGAGGAGGGAGAGTACACAGACATCCCCTGGGATCAGGGTGATGACTCTGAGGATTCCTCTGCCCCATGGGTGGAGGATTTGATTACTGCTGTTAAACAGGCTTTGGATTTGTCTGTGGAGGATAAAACTCCTGTAAAAGGTGTACTTAAGTGGCAGCGTAAGGAAACTGTTACCTTCCCTGCGGATGAAGGTTTACAGGATTTATTGGAAGGGGCTTGGAAAACGCCCGATAAAAGGCTTCAGATGCCTAAAAGATTTTTAAGTCTATACCCCATGCCTTAAGGCTCATGAAGACCTCTGGGAAAAAGTTGCGGTGGTAGACGCTTCTGTGGCACGGCTTTGTAAAGCCACGGTGCTACCTGTCCAGGGGGGGGGGCAGCCTTTAAGGACCCCGTAGACAAGAAGATTGAAGGTAACCTCAAGGCAATATTTGAAGGGGTGGGTTTTACTTTACGCCCTCTTATAGCATCAGCCTGGGTCTCTAAGGCCATGATTGTGTGGGCCAAAGACTTATGTACAATTTTGCATGCTGATCCAGGTGTGTTACTGCTTGCTGAGAAGCTAAAAGCAGCTGCGGAGTATGTGCTTGAGGCTGAGGAGGAAGCTCTCAAAATGGCTTCCAGAGTATCCACGGTGTCCGTCAATGCCAGGAGAGTGCTTTGGCTTAAAGCCTGGGAGGCGGATAATGAATCAAAAAAGGCCTTAGAGGCATTAGCTTTTAAAGGAAAGCTGTTGTTTAGTTCAGAGCTGGAAGAGATTATTAAGCAGCAGTGGCAAACGCAGGATTTTCAGAAGGGGGTTTCCAGAGGGGCGGAGCAAAGCATGGAGATGGACGCTTAGGTGACCCAGTATATGCCGGGTCAGTTAAATTATTATAGATAGACCAAATGTATATAAATAATAATAATAATAAAAAAAAAAAAATATATATATATATATATATATATATATATACACACACACACACACACACACACATACAGGGGTGTCAACAGCAGTGCAAGACCCCGGGGCATAGCAATGTATTGGGGCCCCTACCGATCCTCCAGTGGTAGGGGTGGGGGAAGCTTTGATGTCCTGCGGGTGGTAGGGGGTATTATATCAACCGCTCTGCATGTAGGGCCTGGATCAGTAATTTCCACTAATTACCCCTTTACTGCACAGATGGTGGGAGAAGGGGCATTGGGCTGAATGAAGGGGCCCTGATACATAACTTCCAGGGTGGTAGAGAATGTTTAATATGCAGAGGAGGGGTGTATAGTTGAGTGGGCTCATTATTCATAATTTTCTGGTGGGAGGACAGCTTGCTTGACTGCAGATATCTCCAGTTCCCGGAAATAGATTTCTTCGATTTTAATGGAATTAAAAACTAGAGAATCCCACCTACCAAATGGTATTGGGGACTAGGTGATCATACTTCAGGAGGCAGAGCAATCTGCCCACGAGTATATAATACTACATATTAGGTGTGTGGAGCTGGAGCAGTAACCAGCTGCTGGAAGGCTGATATCTCTGATTCTTGGAACAGTAGAGACAAGCTACTAGTGTTCCTCACAGGTTAAGAGTCCCAGCTTTTGGAATATACCCTCAAAAAAAACAGACAGAACCTGAAATATCTGACTGGGAATAACAATTAACAGGTTTGGATGGGGACCACTGTTTTGAAGTCAGATATCTCCGGTTCCCAAGGGCCGATTTTTACAATTCTTGTACCCCTGGAAAGAGGAGACCCTCAGCTTTCAGCTGAGAGCCCTTAGACTCCTGGGGGGGGTTCTGGGTACTCAGAAACCCCCCCTGCGTGCGCTACTGAGCAGGCCACGGGAGGCAAAAGTACCTTCCTGCCGGCTCCTGCAGCTAAACAGGCCTCAAGGTTTTCTGCTTTTAGGCCGTCCTTTCGGCCCTCCCCTAGAGGGGGTGTGTCCTTTTGAGGACAGTCCTTTAGGGGAAAGTTTCAGTCCTCCAGGGGCAAGGCCCCAAAGTCAAAGTTCGGTTCCTTTCATAAGAAACCGAACACCAAAGGTGACAAGCCCTCAGCATGACTACCTGGGAAATATCCCAGCGGTAGTCAAGGTGGGGGGGCGTCTGAGATGGTTCAGGGACGCTTAGGCATTGTTGGGCCGGGAACCTTGGGTGTTGGACATTGTATCTCAGGGTTACAGGATTCCCTTCAAAGGTCTTCCTCCGAGAAGATTCATTCCTACACCACTGCCAAAGGAGTCTCGGCTCCGTGCTGCTCTTCTGAGAGCGGCTCAATCTCTCTTAGAGAAAAGTGTGGTGATCCCGGTCCCTCGTGCGGAGTGGAAGAAAGGCTTTTATTCCACTCTGTTTTTGGTGCCCAAGCCAGACGGGTCCTTCAGACCAATCTTAAATTTAAAGTCTTTGAATCTCCATCTGTGAGTAGACCATTTCAAGATGGAATCTCTACGGTCTGTGCTGCTAAGCCTGGACCAGGGAGAATTTTGGGCGTCCATGGATGTCCAGGATGCATATCTGCATGTTCCTATCCACCCGGAACATCAGGCTCTATTGAGGTTTGCAATAGGAGACCTGCATTTGCAATTCCAGGCGTTGCCCTTTGGTCTGGCCCCAGCACCAAGGGTATTCACCAAAATTATGTCAGTAATGGCGGCTGCTCTCCGACTGAGGGAAATCACTGTGATTCCATATTTGGACGACGTGCTGTTCAAAGCAGAGTCGGCGGAGAGATTGCAGAGTCACTTTGCAGCAGCCATCAGTTTTTTGCAAGCTCACGGTTGGCTTTTAAACTTACAAAAGTCTCAGCTTGTGCCGTCACAGAGTCCAGTTCCTAGGGGTTGTCCTGGATACCCATCTACAAAAGAGATCGGGTATTTCTACCAGAGACAAAGGCCAGGGACATAGCCACCTTAGTTCAGGAGATCCTGGGGTCTCAGAGTCCATCGGTTTGGAGGTGTCTCAAACTGCTGGGGAAAATGGTGGCGACTTTCGAGACGCTACAGTTTGCCAGGTTCCACTTTCGAGTGTTCCAGTGGGACATCCTGACATCTTGGTCGGGGAATACTCAGACCATGAAATCAGAGCACATAGTGTTGTCTCCAGAAACACGGTCTTCCCTGCAATGGTGGATGGAGGTGGATTTCCTTCAGTGGGGACGGTCTCTGCTGTCCTGGGACTGGCTGGTAGTCACTACCGACGCCAGTCTCAGGGGCTGGGGGGCAGTGGTTCTGGACCTACGCCTTCAGGGCTTATGGACCTCGGAGGAGTCTGCCTCACTATCTTGGAACTGCGGGCTGTGTGGAAAGTGATATCTCTGGCAGGAGAAAGATTGCAGGGTCTTCCTTTGAGGTTTCAGACCGACAACGCCACGGCTGTGGCGTACCTGAATCATCAGGGAGGCACACACAGCAAGCTGGCCATGTGGGAGGTTTCCCGGATCTTCTTGTGGGCGGAACAGAATGTTCCAGCATCATCAGCGATATTCATCCCAGAGTGCAGAATGTCGAGGCCGATTTCCTGAGCAGGGAGGAACTGCGAGAGGGGAAATGGAGCCTGAACCCACAGGTATTTCATCAGATTACAGTGAAGTGGGGAACTCCGGATGTGGACCTGATGGCATCAAGGTTAAATCATCAGGTGCCCAGGTTCTATGCCAGGACAAGAGATCCACTGGCCGAAGCAGTGGATGCAATGACTATCCCCTGGGAGGGGAATCTACTTTATGCCTTCCCGCCGTTTCCAATGCAGGCAAGAGTGTTGAAAAGAATCCAGTCCCAAAGAATTCCGGTGATTCTTGTAGCTCCAGATTGGCCAAGGAGGTCCTGGTTCTCGAGGCTTCAGAGATTGTCGGTGGACTCGTGGCGTCTACCTCTGAGGTCAGATCTGTTAAGCCAAGGGCCGTTCTTACACCTGGATTCAGCTCGGCTAGATTTGACAGCTAGGCTATTGAGACCGCCATCTTGAAGAACAAGGGTTTCTCGGAGGCTTTGGTTAACACCATGGTGAAAGCTAGGAAGTCAGTGTCTTCAGCTAACTATTATAGGGTCTGGAAGACCTATATTAGGTGGTGTGAAAGGCAGAAGTCGCATACATCGCGATTTCGACTGTCTAAATTGCTGGAGTTTCTGCAGGATGGTTTCTCGTCTGGGTTAAGCCTTCAGTCACTCAAGGTACAGATATAGGCCTTGTCGATTTACTTCCAGAAAAGGATAGCATTGCTACCGGAGGTGCAAACTTTCCTGCAAGGGGTTTCACGATTGAAACCTCCCTACAAGCAACCAGTGGCTCCATGGGATTTATCGCTGGTACTGGAGTGTCTTCAAAAAGCGCCTTTTGAGCCGTTAAGGTCGGCTGACCTTAAGTTCCTTACATGGAAGCTTGTATTTTTGTTGGCAGTTGCGTCAGCAAAGAGAGTATCGGAGTTGGGAGCATTGTCCTGCAAGTCTCCTTTTCTTATATTTCATGATGACAGGGCTGTTCTTCGAACAGTACCCCAATTTTTGCCAAAAGTAGTCTCTGCTTTTCATTTGAATCAGGAGATAGTTCTGCCTGTGTTCCAGCCCCCAGATGGTTCAAGGAAAAGGGACAAATTGAGGAATTTGGACGTTGTGCGCGCCTTACGCATTTATGTGGACAGGGTGAAGGGTGTCAGAAAGACTAAAACTCTGCTAGTCTTGTATGATGTGCACAAGATTGGTTGGCCTGCCTCTAAGCAGACCATTGCTAGGTGGTTGCGTTCCGTCATTGCCTTGGCATATACTAAGGTTGGTAGGCATCTGTTCACACTTTTGCCAAATTCTATAGGTTTCATGAGTTCGCGTCGGAGGACGCATCATTCAGGCGAGCAGTGATGAGAGCTACAGACCTGAGCGTACCCTCCCAAAGGACCGGCTCTGGAACGTCCCAATGTTGAGCTGTGTCACCAGGACCATTGAAAGAGAAAAAGGGATTTTTGTAAGAACTTACCGTTGGAATCCCTTTCTCTGATATGGTCCTGGTGACACAGCGATCCCTCCCTTATGGTGTGTACACACGGGAGCAATATTAGGTAAAATCGCTGGGAATATGGTCGCTGATAAATCGCCAGCTGCGCGCTCCCTTGTGCACTCCCTGCTGGTCGCTGGAGCATGCTCCTGCGACCAGCGGCTTTCCCCGGCAATCACTGTGCCGGGAGGTCAGCGCAGCCCAGTGCTGCTGCTCCCTCCCTCCTCCCTTCACGGAGGTCAGTGCCGGGGAGATCAGCATTGATCTCCCCAGCCCAGTGCCGCTGCTCCCTCCCTCCTCCCTTCACGGAGGTCAGAGCCGGGGAGATCAGCATTGATCTCCCCAGCCCCGTGCCGCTGCTCCCTCCCTCCTCCCTTCACGGAGGTCAGCGCCGGGGAGATCAGCATTGATCTCCCCAGCCCCGTGCCGCTGCTCCCTCCTTCCTCCCTTCAAAGTGACAGCAGCAGCGTCTGCTGCTGCTGCACTCCCCCTCCGTCCCGTAGCAGTGTCTCCTTTTCATCGCTGATGAAAAGGAGACACTGAGCAATATGATTGCTGGCAATATATTGCTAGCAATATATCGCTAGCAATCATATTGCACCGTGTGTACACAGCATTACGCTCAGTAAGTATGCCAGTGTTCATGATGTTTCATGTTATATATGGTTGAAAAGTTATTTTTAAAATTGTGCATATAATATGTGCAGGCGTTTGTACTGAGTTAATGTATTCCAGTGGCTTTGCAAGATTGAAATGAGGAGTCTGGGATGCAGAAGGGGAGGAGCCTACCCTCCAAAAGCTTTAGGATAGGTGCCTGGCTCCTACGGACCCTCCTACATCCCAATGTTGAGCTGTGTCACCAGGACCATATCAGAGAAAGGGATTCTTACAAAAATCCCTTTTTTTATACTTTAAAAAGCAGGACACTCAATTCACAGGAGTCGGCCCCCTGGACGGGTTACCGTCGACAAGCCGGCGGGGACCCGGGGGAGCAGCTGGAAGAGCCGTCGGAAGGGGACGCTCGCGCCTCTCGTGAGCACGCGTCCCCTTCTCGCAATCGATATGGCGCTGGCAGGGGATGGCGGCTGGCATCGCCTTCCCCTGCCAAGATGGGACCTGCCCCATCTGTACATTATGCACTTTCATATCTGCTATAAACTTTATGTAGCACCCTCTGTATGTAAGATGCCACCAAGCACATTATTGCAATCACATATCACTAACAAAGGATCCCAACATCTGCCTATCACACTCTAAAGTCTTATTTTGAACAATAGTAGAACATGTTTGCATGTGGCGTATGCTCAGATATACGGAAGGTGTCGGTGGGAAAACAGACGATATCCGTCCGTGCACTGTGGCGTACGCTCTGATGTACGACAGGTATCGGTGACTAAGAGGGAGATCTGTCCATGCACGGTGGCGTACGCTCAAGTGAACGCCACTCCCCATTGTCGGTGTCTGTGACCGTTCGTGTGCGGCTGTTCTGTGGGCGGCCTTACGCTCACTGTGAGCGTACGGAAAACGCACGGTGTGATGGACCGTACGCACGTTTCACCGGACAAAACAGAATAACCCCCATAGTGTAGTGATGTTGTGCGGAGTATAAGGGATATATATATATAGTGCAGTGATGTAGTGCGGAGTACAGGGGTATATAGTGTAGTGATATAGTGCTGAGTATAGGGGGTATATAGTGTAGTGATGCAGTTCGGAGTTCAGGGGGGTATGTAGTGCAGAGTGTAGGGGATATATAGTATAGTGATGTAGTATAGGGGTATATAGTGTAGTGATGTACTGCGGAGTATAAGGGGTATATAGTGTAGTTATGTAGTGTGGAGTATAGGGGGTATATAGTGTAGTGATGTAGTGCGGAGTATAGGGGGGTATATAGTGTAGTGATGTAGTGCGGAGTATAGGGGTATATAGTGTAGTGATCTAGTGCAGAGTATAGGTGTATATAGTGTAGTGATGTAGTGTGCAGTATAGGGGTATTTAGGCCCTTATTTTGGTTCACTTACAGCTCCTTCTTAAATGGACAAAAACCATGTGCACTGCAGGGGTGGCAGATATAACGTGCAGATAGAATTCAATTGGGGAGGGATTTTACTTCAAAAGTGAGACCTACAGTATATTGCAGTGTAAAAATAAAGCAGTCAGTACTTTCCGTGCACAGAAACAAAATAACTCCAACAAATCTAATTCTCTCTCCACATGTTACATCTGCCCCACCTGCAGTGCTCATGTTTTTTTCCATTTGGGAAGGAATTTGCCTTTGCGAGTGGACCAGAATAAGGGCCATAGTGTAGTGATGTAGTGCAGAGTATAGGGGGTATATAGTGTAGTGATGTAGTGTGGAGTATAGGGGTATACTGTATAGTGTAGTGATGTAGTGTGGAGTATAGGGGGTATATAGTGTAGTGATGTAGTGCGGAGTATAGCGAGTATATAGTATACCGATGTAGTGCGGAGTATAGGGGTATATAGTGTAATAATGTAGTAAGGAGTATAGGGGTATATAATTTAGTGATGTAGTACGTAGTACAGTGGGTATATACAGTAGTGATGTAGTGTGGAGTATAGGGGGTATATAGTGTAGTGATGTAGTGTGGAGTATAGGGGGTTTTATAGTGTAGTGATGTAGTGTGGAGTATAGGGGGTATATAGTGTAATAATGTAGTAAGGAGTATAGGGGTATATAATTTAGTGATGTAGTATGGAGTACAGTGGGTATATAGTGTAGTGATGTAGCGTGGAGTATAGGGGTATATATAGTGTACTGATGTAGTGTGGAGTATAGGGGGAATATATTGTAGTGATGTGTAGAGTATAGTAGGTATATAGGATCTCATTCTGATTGGTTCGCTGTTGCAAATTTCCAACGATGCGTGCTCGGAGACTTGCGTAGTCTTCATTCTTCATGCGGCTTACAGCGAGGGGGGGGGGCTTTCAGTATAGGAGGTATATAGTGTAGTGATTTAATCCACAGTATAGGGTATATAGTGTAGTGATGTACTGCAGAGTTTAGGGGTATATAGTGTAGTGCAGGGGCGGATTGGCCCACCGGGAAACCGGGCCGCTTCCCGGTGGGCCGGCACATTTTTAATTAATAGCGGCCGCCCACCCTCCCAGGCTGGGCTGCGGACCGCCGAACCGACATCTCCGCGGTTACCGGCCGCAGCAAAATGCTCTAATCAAAGATGGCTGCGGCCGGCCTCGGCTGTGACCATAGTTAAAATGGCCGCGGGAGGGCTGGTGCGCATGTGCGGCCGCACGCAGCACCTCCCGCGGTGCTTTCAGCCCGATTCACAGAGCTGACAGATTCGGCTTCTGCTTCCTCCTAGTGCCGCTGTTCTCATGGCTGACAGCAGGGGGAGCTAGCTGCGGAGGCAGCGTGCAGCTCAGCTCCTCTCAGGCTGTACTCCATGTGGCCGGGGGATGCAGGAAGTTTCCTCAGAGCCTGAAGCAAGCAGGGAAGGGGTGAGTGTTAAATGCCTAATGATTTTTTATACTGGCATTTGCTCTCCTGATATTTGCATGAGAGGGGAGTGTGTGTGTGTGTGTCTGTATGCTATATGTGTCAGTGTGTACATTATGTGTGTGTCTGTGTACATGCTGTATATGTGTGCTATGTTATGCTTTGTGTGTGTCAGTGTGTATATGCTGTGTCTATGCATGCCATGTGTATATGCTGTATGTATGTATGTATATGATATATGTAAGTAATGTGTGTATATGCTATGTGTGTTTTTGAGTGTATGTACTGTATGCTTAGATGTATATGTTGCGTTATGTTTTCTATGCTAGTGTGTGTGTGTTTGAAGTGTGTATATATGCACTGTTTGTGTCTGTAGTGTGTGTATATGTGATGTTTTTGTAAGTATGCCATGTATGTATGTATGTACAGCATGTATGTACAGTATGTCTGTGTACAAAAGTGTGTGTGTAATGATGTACAGTACATGCAATACATGATGTACAGTCACCACCCCCCCTCCCCCCCTACCACTCCCAACATAATTCTGCATTTGCCCCAGTTCCAGGGGCGGGCTGGGCCAGGGGGCAGGGTGCCATGTGCCCCCCGGGCCGCTCTAAAAGGTACTACTTTTACGGGCCGCCTTGTATTTTACATTGTGACCTCCTGTAGGCCGTGCCACGGGTACAGGAACATGGCCGCCGGCCTCCTGCATGAGGACATGATCACATGTCCCGGGTCGGCCGCCTGTTACTTAAACATTCCTGTCTTGAATGATTCCTGGCCAACCACTCGTGCGTCTAGGGGGGAAGGGGCGGGCTGCGGTGGAGACAACAGCTACTCAGAGGACGGAGCCGCAGCGTGGGAAACCAAGGCAGGGCACAGCGAGACGGGAGCCGGACCCGGGCCTAAAAGCAAGTAACAACAGTACTATGTATTGGGTGTTATAATGGGGGCGGGGGAGCTGCCTGTGGTGTCCTGGTATAATTATACAGGGGGAGCATCCTGTGGTGTCCTGCCAGGACTCCACAGGCTGCTCCCCCTGTATAATTACACCAGGACAGTCTTGGTATAATTATACAGGGGGAGCTGCCTGTGGTGTAAGGTATAATTATACAGGGGGAGCAGCCTGTGGTGTCCTGCCAGGACACCACAGGCTGCTCCCCTGTATAATTACACCAGGACAGTCTTGGTATAATTTATACAGGGGGAGCTGCCTGTGGTGTCCTGGTATAATTATACAGGGGGAGCAGCCTGTGGTGTCCTGCCAGGACTCCACAGGCTGCTCCCCCTGTATAATTACACCAGGACAGTCTTGGTATAATTATACAGGGGGAGCTGCCTGTGGTGTAAGGTATAATTATACAGGGGGAGCAGCCTGTGGTGTCCTGCCAGGACACCACAGGCATCTCCCCTGTATAATTACACCAGGACAGCCTTGGTATAATTATACAGGGGGAGCTGCCTGTAGTGTAAGGTATAATTATACAGGGGAAGCATTATACAGGGGGAGCAGCCTGTGGTGTCCTGCCAGGACACCACAGGCTGCTCCCCCTGTATAATTATACCAGGACAGTCTTGGTATAATTATACAGGGGGAGCTGCCTATGGTGTAAGGTATAATTACACAGAGGAGCAGCCTGTGGTGTCCTGCCAGGACACCACAGGCTGCTCCCCCTGTATAATTATACCAGGATAGTCTTTGTACAATTATACAGGGGGAGCTGCCTATGGTGTAAGGTATAATTATACAGGGGGAGCAGCCTGTGGTGTCCTGCCAGGACACCACAGGCTGCTCCCCTTGTATAATTACACCAGGACAGTCTTGGTATAATTATACAGGCGGAGCAGCCTGTGGTGTCCTGGTATAGTTATACAGGGAGAGCAGCCTGTGGTATCCTCTTCTTTTAATATAGGGGGTTCTTGTTATTGTGCGGGGGGAGCAGCCTGTGGTGTAACGTATAGTTATACAGGGGGAGCAGCTTGTGGTGTCCTGGTATAATTATACAGAGGGAGCAGCCTGTGGTGTCCTATTCGTTTATTTTAATACTGGGGGGCAGCCTGGGGTGTCCTGATATACTGGGGAGCAGCCTGCGGTGTCCTGTTATTATACAGGGGAGCAGTCTACGGTGTCCTGTTATTATACAGGGGAGCAGTCTACGGTGTCCTGTTATTATACAGGGGAGCAGTCTGTGGTGTCCTGTTATTATACAGGGGAGCAGTCTGTGGTGTCCTGTTATTATACAGGGGGAGCAGCCTGTGGTGTCCTGTTATTATACAGGGGGAGCAGCCTGTTGTGTCCTTATTATGTCGTTATTGGTGTCATTATTATCTTTTTTTTCTTAATACATATTTTTTTACCGCATACCACCTCCCACTCTGCCTTCCCCCCCCCCTCCCTACCTGAATCCTCCGCCACCCCACATCCTATGCCATGCTGCGTCTCCCCTCTGTCACCCTACGCCACCCTGCGTTCCCCCTCACATGCGCCTATTCTGCAGCCTGTGGGGCTGGGGACATAGCCAGCAGTTCAGAGAGCCACTAGCCATGCCCCCACAGCTGCTAAAATGGGGCATGGCCTTGTTGAAATAGACCACACCCCCATATCAATAGGCCACGCCCCCAAAATTTGCGCGGTTGCCGTCTCCCTGGGGCTGCTTCAACATATTTCCCCGGGCTGCTTTTAATTCCCAATCCGCCCCTGGTGTAGTGTAATGATGTACTGCATAGTATAGGGGTATATAGTGTAGGGATGTTCTGAGGGGGATGCAGTTAAAATCCCGACGGTCGGGATCCCGGCGTTCAGAATCCCGACGCCGGAATCCCGACCGCCGAAATGCCGACACATTCTCCCTCTTGGGGTGTCCACGACACCCCTGGAGGGAGAATAAATTAGTGTGCCGAGCGTAGCGAGGCACCGGGCCCGCTGCGTGGCGAGCGCAGCGAGCCCACAAGGGGGGGGCGATCCACGTCCCCCCCTTGTCGGCATTTCGGCTGTCGGGATTCCGGCGTTGGGATTCTGAACGCCGGGATCCCGACCGCCGGGATTCAATACTGAATCCGTTCTGAGGAATATGGGGGTATATAGTGTGGAGTATAGGGCTATTTAGTGTAGTGATGCAGTATGGAGTATAGGGGCTATATAGTGTAGTGATGTAGTGCGGAGTATAGGGTATATATAGCGTAGTGTGGAGTATAGCGGTATATAGAGAATTGTTGTAGTGCGGAGTATAGGGGGTATATAGTGTAGGGATGCAGTGCATAGTATAGGGGTATATAGTGTAGTGAAGATTATATGGTCTGCTGTATCAGTCAGCGGGTGCCCAGTCTGCTCCGCTGTATCAGTCCAGGGGGTTCCCAGTCTGCTCTGCTGTATCAGTCCAGGGGGTTCCCAGTCTGCTCCGCTGTATCAGTCCAGGGGGTTCCCAGTCTGCTCTGCTGTATCAGTCCAGGGGGTTCCCAGTCTGCTCCGCTGTATCAGTCCAGGGGGTTCCCAGTCTGCTCCGCTGTATCAGTCCAGGAGGTTCCCAGTCTGCTCTGCTGTATCAGTCAGGGGGTAGCTATTCCTTTATAAATGTTCAGGGTCCAGCCTGATAGCCGAGGTCCTTAATGAGAAGCAGCAGAACCCGATCCTCTTTTCTCATAATACCCCTTTCACACTAATTATTGTACATGGTTACATGCCCTGTCTCAGCAACTGATTCCCTGTTCACACTGCCGGCTGGACCCGCAATATTACCAGGTAGAACCCTTTCAGACCGCACCCGTGTGTAGCCTACCTGATCTGCCGGTACTTGTAGATGAGGTCATTCCGCTCTCTTGTCCTTTTAGCGTGACCCAGGTTGCACTGTTCACACCAAAGGCACCCCGAGTCCCCCCATGGTGGGGACCAGGGTCAGATTCCTGGGTAGCGGGAAAGCCAGAGACTTCTATAATCCTAGCTTTCCATGCTGCAGTATGCAGAGGACATAGAACCCTAGTTTCTGCACATTGGATCTGGCAGTACCGCCACATGAATGCAAACATCTATTTAGGTATTTATAAATCGGGACCTGTCTCGGCCGGTCCAGAAAAGGGATGGGGCTAAGGAGCAGTTGGGCGTGGCCTATCATCGCAGCCTTTTTTTTTTTTTTTTTCATTTTCGGGACCATGCCAGCATTCCCCTGGAAGCTGGGCAGCTCCGGGTTTGCTCCCTCCCTTAGAGATGCAGTGCCATACAGAGTTGAGCAGCGGTAATCTCCGGCTCCCTACAACTGCCCCTCCCCCTCTCCCCACCAAGGGTACATTGCCACTAGCGGTAAAGATAGCGGCACAGTCTTCAAATAGCAGGACTGTTCCGCTGTAATAGGGACAGTTGGGAGGTATGCAGGGCATGCGCACAAATACTGACTTCTAGGGAATGCATCACTCATTATTTTGTATACTGAGCGTTGGCACTACCAATTTTTTTTTCTATACATTACAACCTTTTTATAAAGGTTTCAAGTTTTTAATCACTGTAGGAGATACTAATTTACAGATACCAGGGCATTCTGGAACTTAGTGAAATAAATACACATGCAAAACGGTTTGTTTGTTTGTTTGTTTGTTTATTGCAATATTTATTTACTACTTCTGTGGCATCACAAGTCGGAGAGAATTTGGCTGGTCTGATGATAAAGTCGGTTACGTATGTGGAGCAGCATTTTAGATAACAGACAAGTTGGGTAGTTGGTCAGTTGGATGGTTGGAGGAAAGTAAAGCCCCATACACACTTAATGAGTCCCCAATTACGGCGATATCGGCAGCGGCGGGGATGCCGACTCCGGCAACCTGTGCACACTTTCCGATGCGGGAGGGGGATAGAGCTACGGTCATGCTACAGCTGCAGCATGACCGTCAATATTGAGGACTCCCCCGTCTTCGTTAAACAATGAAAGGGAGTGAGCATCATTAACAATATGGAGTAGACACATTAGGCAATATTGATTGTGTGTGTGGGGCTTTATACTTTCCCCATCACCTTCTCACTTTACTACCACCGCCTGCTTCAACCCTTTCCCCCGTCACTTTCTCTCTTCTTTCTACTGCCAGCACATGCTTTTTTCATACCATTCCGTCACCTCCTCTCTATGCCAGCACTGCCTGCTTTCTGCATTCCATTCCCTAACACTTCCTCTCCTCTCTCTGCTGACACCACCCGCTTTCTGCATTCTGTACCCTAACACTTCCTCTCCTCACTCTGTTGCCACCACCTGCTTTCTGCATCCCATTCCCTAACACTTCCTCTCCTCTCTCTGCTGCCACCACTTGCTTTCTGCATTCTGTACCCTAACACTTCCTCTCATCTCTCTGTTGCCATCACCTGCTTTTTTGCATCCCATTCCCTAACACTTCCTCTCCTCTCTCTGATGCCACCACCTGCTTTCTGCATTCGGGACTCTAACACTTCCTTTCTCCTCTCTGCTGACACGACCCGCTTTCTGCATTCTGTACCCTAACACTTCCTCTCCTCACTCTGTTGCCACCACCTGCTTTCTGCATCCCATTCCCTAACACTTCCTCTCCTCTCTCTGCTGCCACCACCTGCTTTCTGCATTCCATTCCCTAACACTTCCTCTCCTCTCTCTGCTGACACCACCTGCTTTCTGCATTCGGGACCCTAACACTTCCTTTCTTCTCTCTGCTGACACCACCTGCTTTCTGCATTCCATTCCCTAACACTTCCTCTCCTCTCTCTGCTGACACCACCTGCTTTCTGCATTCCATTCCCTAACACTTCCTCTCCTCTCTCTGCTGCCTCCACCTGTTTTCTGCATTCCATTCCCTAACACTTCCTCTCCTCTCTCTGCTGAAACCACCTGCTTTCTGCATTCGGGACCCTAACACTTCCTTTCTTCTCTCTGCTGACACCACCTGCTTTCTGCATTCCATTCCCTAACACTTCCTCTCCTCTCTCTGTTGCCACCACCTGGTTTCTGCATCCCATTCCCTAACACTTCCTCTCCTCTCTCTGCTGCCACCACCTGCTTTCTGCATTCTGTACCCTAACACTTCCTCTCATCTCTCTGTTGCCATCACCTGCTTTCTGCATCCCATTCCCTAACACTTCCTCTCCTCTCTCTGCTGGCACCACCTGCTTTCTGCATTCGGGACCCTAACACTTCCTTTCTTCTCTCTGCTGACATGACCCGCTTTCTGCATTCTGTACCCTAACACTTCCTCTTATCTCTTTGTTGCCACCACCTGCTTTCTGCATCCCATTCCCTAACACTTCCTCTCCTCTCTCTGATGCCACCACCTGCTTTCTGCATTCCATTCCCTAACACTTCCTCTCCTCTCTCTGCTGACACAACCTGCTTTCTGCATTCGGGACCCTAACACTTCCTTTCTTCTCTCTGCTGACACCACCTGCTTTCTGCATTCCATTCCCTAACACTTCCTCTCCTCTCTCTGCTGCCTCCACCTGTTTTCTGCATTCCATTCCCTAACACTTCCTCTCCTCTCTCTGCTGACACCACCTGCTTTCTGCATTCGGGACCCTAACACTTCCTTTCTTCTTTCTGCTGACACCACCTGCTTTCTGCATTCCATTCCCTAACACTTCCTCTCCTCTCTCTGCTGCCTCCACCTGTTTTCTGCATCCCATTCCCTAACACTTCCTCTCCTCTCTCTGTTGTCACCACCTGCTTTCTGCATCCCATTCCCTAACACTTCCTCTCCTCTCTCTGCTGCCACCACCTGCTTTCTGCATTCGGGACCCTAACACTTCCTCTCATCTCTCTGTTGCCATCACCTGCTTTCTGCATCCCATTCCCTAACACTTCCTCTCCTCTCTCTGATGACACCACCTGCTTTCTGCATTCCATTCCCTCACCCTCCTCTCCTCTCTCTGCCGGCACCACCTGCTTTCTGCATTCGGGACCCTAACACTTCCTTTCTTCTCTCTGCTGACACGACCCGCTTTCTGCATTCTGTACCCTAACACTTCCTCTCATCTCTCTGTTGCCACCACCTGCTTTCTGCATCCCATTCCCTAACACTTCCTCTCCTCTCTCTCTCTGATGCCACCACCTGCTTTCTGCATTCCATTCCCTAACACTTCCTCTCCTCTCTCTGCTGACACCACCTGCTTTCTGCATTCGGGACCCTAACACTTCCTCTCCTCTCTCTGCTGACACCACCTGTTTTCTGCATTCCATTCCTTAACACTTCCTCTCCTCTCTCTGCTGACACCACCTGCTTTCTGAATTCCATTCCCTAACACTTCCTCTCCTCTCTCTGCTGACACCACCTGCTTTCTGAATTCCATTCCCTAACACTTCCTCTCCTCTCTCTGATGCCACCACCTGCTTTCTGCATTCCATTCCCTAACACTTCCTCTCCTCTCTCTGCTGACACCACCTGCTTTCTGCATTCGGGACCCTAACACTTCCTCTCCTCTCTCTGCTGACACCACCTGTTTTCTGCATTCCATTCCTTAACACTTCCTCTCCTCTCTCTGCTGACACCACCTGCTTTCTGAATTCCATTCCCTAACACTTCCTTTACTCTCTCTGCTGCCTCCACCTGTTTTCTGCATTCGGTACCCTAACACTTCCTTTCCTCTCTCTGCTGCTGGCACAACCTGCTTTCTGCATTCCATTCCCTAACACTTCCTCTCCTCTCTCTGCTTTCACCACCTGCTTTCTGCATTCCATTCCCCAGTGCTTTCTCTTCTCTATACTGCTACCGCCTGCTTTCTATGTCCCATTTACTGTCACCTCCTCTCTCTGCTACCACCACCTGCCTTACGCATCCCATTACCAGTCAGTTCCTCTCTCTGCTACTACCACCTGCTTTCTGCATTCCATTCCCCATTGCTTCCTCTTCTCTATAGTGCTACCGCCTGCTTTCTATGTCCCATTTACTGTCACCTCCTCTCTCTACTACCACCACCTGCCTTATGCATCCCATTACCAGTCAGTTCCTCTCTCTGCTACTACCACCTGCTTTCTGCGTCCCATTCACCTTCTCTCCTCTATGCCGCTACTGCCTGCTTTCTCCATCTCATTCCCTGTCACGTATTGTATCCTCTTTCTGCCACCACCAACTGCTTTCTAAATCCTAATCCCTATCTCTTCCTCTACACTTTCTGCTGCCGTCGCCTACTTTCTGCATCCAGTTTCCCATCACCTCTCTCTGCCACCACTGCCCCTTTCTTGTAATATTTTGTGCTAGTTTATTTTTTCATTATACAACATCACAAAAATATTAAACTGTACATAAAAAAAAACCTGGCCTCCAACCGTCCCCTCCAGCCGGTCCATCACACGCCTTTATTGTATTGTTGTATCATGAAAAAACAAATATTAAAATGTAAAAAAACAGTCTTCCACTGCCACTTCTAGGCAGACCATCACATACCTTTCTTTGTGTTGTTGTTGTTGTCGTATCAAAAACAATAAAAAAAATGTAAATTGTAAACAAAATAGAAACAGCCGCCAACCTCCCATTCTCCTCTTTCTGCCACCACCGCCTTCATTTCTGAATCCCATTTCTCCTCTCCTCCTCTCTCTGCTATTACTGCCTGCTTTCTGCCTCCCATTCCTCTTCACCTCCTTTCTCTGCTGCTACCACCTGTTTTCTGCATCCCATTCTCCTCCTCTCCTTTATGCCACCACGTCTACTTTCTGCATTCACTATTCACTAACATCTATCCTCGCTCTGCCGCCACCAACTGCTTTCTGCATTTCATTCCCTGACATGTATCCTCTCTCTACCGCCACCACCTGCTTTCTGCATCCCATTCCCCTACTCTCCTCTATGGTGCCATTGCCTGCTTTCTGCATCCCATTCCCTATCTCTTCCTCTACGCCAGGGGTGTCCAACCTTTCAACTTCCCTGGGCCACATTAGAAGATGAAAATTTGGTTTGGGCCGCACATAAAATAAAATAACAGTAACGATACCTGATCATCCAAAAAAAACATAGACAACATAGTTAACATATTAAACTTAATTGGAAATGAAGTTAGTGAGATGTTTGACATTGTTTCTCATATTCTGACACAGAGAATAAGCCGAAATTCACATTCTGACACAGAGAATAAGACAAAATTCACATTCTGACACAGATAATAAGCCAAAATTCACAATGTGACACAGGGAATGAGTACAAATTCACATTCTGACACAGAGAATAAGCCGAAATTCACAATGTGGCACAGGGAATGAGTAAAAATTCACATTGTGACACACAGAATAAGCCAAAATTCACATTGTGACACAGAAAATAAGCTGAAATACACATTCTGACACAGGGAATGAGTAAAAATTCACATTCTGACACAGGGTGCCAGATAACACATATGCCCCCACAGTGCCATATAACACATATGCCCCCACAGTGCCAGGTGACACATATGCCCCCACAGTGCCATATGACACATATGCCCCCACAGTGCCATGTGACACATATGCCCCCACAGTGCCATATGCCCCCACAGTGCCATATGCCCCCACAGTGCCAGGTGACACACATGCCCCCACAGTGCCAGGTGACACATATGCCCCACATTAAGCTCCATTATACATATACCACACACACTGTCATGCACCATTATCTATATGTCCCACACCGTGATGCTCCATTATACATATGCCACACCGTGATGCTCCATTATACATATGCCACACCGTGATGCTCCATTATACATATGCCCCACAATGTGAAGCTCCATTATACAAATGCCCCACAGCGTGAAGCTCCTTTATACATATGCCCCACACATTGATGCTCATTAAACATATGCCACACAAATGATGCCCATTAAACATATGCCCCACACCTTTATGCTCATTAATTAACAATCATCAATGTGTGTGGGGCATATTCACACTTATATTCATAATGCCCCCTGGTAATGCCACTTATATTCATAATGCCCCCTGTAGTGATTACTCACCACAGCTGATGGTAGTGGGGGTATGAGAAGTCACCGCTGGCCTGGCTGCCTGCTCCTGCCGCCGCCACCCATCAGATCATCATCCAGCCCTGCGCTCTGCTGGGATGAATCACGTGGGGGAAGCGCCAGCACAGACGTCCTTCGGACCGCGGGAGCAGCTGAGTGCGCCTGCGCATGCACACCAGCGCTCCCGCGGCCATTTTAGGTTTGGGAGAACTCGATGCTGGCCGCGGCCATCTTTACTTTGGGCACAGTGCCGCGGCCAGCACGGAGACGCTGCTGCGGGCGGAGTTGCCCTATAATTTATATTTAGAACTTCTATAAAATGCACTGGGCCGCATTACTACCCGACCTGGGCCGCATGCGGCCCGCGGGCCGCGGGTTGGACAAGCCTGCTCTACGCTTTCTGTTGCTGCCACTTACTTTCTACATTCAGTTTCCCATCACCTCCTCTCTCTGCCACCACTACCCCTTTCTTGCCATGTTTTGTGTTAGTTTATTTTTTCATAATATAACATCACAAAAATATTAAAATGTAAAAAAAAAACCTGGCCTCCAACCGTTCCCCCTCTAGCCAGACCATCACACGCCTTTATTGTGTTGTTGTATCATGAAAAAATATACTGACACAAAAATATTCGGGTGTGGTATAGGGGTCCGACAGTCGGGATCCCGACGACGGGATCCCGACTGGCCGGACCCAGACAGCATGGCGAGCGCAATAAAGCCCCTTGCGGGCTCGCTACGCGAGCCACCTATTCTATTCTCCCTCTATGCGGGTTGTGGACCCCGGCTGTCTGGGTTTTGACAGTCGAGATCTCAACGTCGGGTGAATGCCTGTCGGGATCCCGACTGTCGGGACCCCATCCGGCACCGAAATATTTGATATCACCTCCTCTCTTTCCTGACACTGCCTCCTTCCTGCGTCCCATTCCCTGTCACTTACTGTCTTTGCTGCCACCGCCTGCTTTTTCATCCCATTCCATCACCTCCTCTTCTCTCTGTACTTCCACTGCCTGCTTCCTGCATCTTATTCCACTTCACCCACTGTCTCTGCTGCCACCGTCTGTATTCTGTGTCCCATTCACCATCACCTCTACTCTTTGCTGCCACCACCTGCTTCCTGTGTCCCATTCCGTCACATCCTTTCTCTGCTGTCAGCGCCTGCTACCTGTGTCCCATTCCACCTGACCTACTATCTCTGCTGCCTTGGCCTGCTTTATGCATCCTTTTGCCTATCTCTTTCTCTATGCTTTCTGCTACCGCCACCTACTTTCTTCATCCATTTTTCCAATTTCCACCTGCTTCTCTCTATCCATGTTTTTTTGTTCGTTTATTTTTTTATTTTATTTTTTTTTATATTCTTTATTAGTTTTGCAATTATAACATCCATAAAAAAAAGAAGAAAGAAGACATTTACATACATACATTTACATTTTTATTAGTAGGCACCTGTTTTAACTAACTCACAATATACCCTTGACAATGCTATTTATTTCCAGTCTCTCCCTACCTTAAATTCGCACTTGCTCAACCCTAGATCCCTAGGCCTTATGAGAGAATATGGATGATATTACTACTCTATCTTATTTGTGTTACCCTTAATCGTTTCTCAAGTGTACAACATTACTTTTTAGTGACTCTTACTTAATCCAATTCCTTATTTAAAGTGCAACGTGTCAAAGAAAAAAAAAAAAAAAACTTACATAATACACTACTAACAAGGAAAATATCTATTGTGCACATCATTTATCATTTAACTTTTGTTGTAGTAAGGGGATTGTATCCAGTGATCCCAAATTAAGTGGTGTTTATTTAATGTTTGATTTCTATGTGCTAAACGTCTTTCTTGATCTACAATAAAATTTACACGTGCTTTCCATGCTTCCACGTCCGGTGCGATATTTGACATCCACATTCTCCCAATAATAACCTTTGCAATCGATAATACATTAATAATATAAGTTCTATCCTTCCTGTCAATTCCTCCTGGGACTATACCCAATATACAACATCTATCCGATAACAGTTCACTTGGAATTCCCGTATTAGATATAACCCGTTTAACACTATCCCAGTACTCAGCTACAAGATTACACTCCCAGATTAGATGAATAAATGTGCCTGATATAGCTCCACATTTAGGGCAGGTAGTTGAACCATTGCCCTTAAATTTGCTCAACCTACTAGGGGTTATATATGACCGATGTAGTATAAACAGTTGTGTTTGTTGGATACGCAATGAATTTGTGGCCCTAGCCACTGCGGTTTTAGCTGACAACCATTCTAAATCGGTCAAAGCCCCTATATCGCCTTCCCATTTTTCCCTCACATAGACCAGGTCCTGTCCCAATTTACCTTCTTTTAGCAAGTTGTAAATCTTAGAGGTAAGACCTTTATTGTTATTAGATTTAAGAATCCTCTTTACGTCTGTTTCGCTAAACCTGGGTAATGGTTGTTTAATCTGCGCTATCAGAGCGCTTCTTAATTGAAAATATCTAAAGAGGTAAGATCTTGGGAGATCGTATTCTTCTTTTAACTGGGTGAATGTTTTAACCCCATTTAAATCGAAAAACTGGGAAACATTTATCACTGAGTGGGAATGCCACACCTCGATTTTTTTTGTTTGCTATGTACGGCGCTGCGGACACTTTGCGGCGCCTTATAAATAAACGTACTACTACTACTATTACTATTCTATGTCCCATTTACCATCACCTCCTCTCTTTTCTGACACTGCCATCCTATTCCACTTCACCCACTGAGACAGCTGCCACCGTCTGTATTCTGTGTCCCATTCACCATCACCTCTACTCTTTGCTGCCACCACCTGCTTCCTGTGTCCCATTCCGTCATATCCTTTCTCTGCTGTCAGCGCCTGCTACCTGCGTCCCATTCCACCTGACCTACTATCTCTACTGCCTTGGCCTGCTTTATGCATCCTTTTCCCTATCTCTTTCTCTACGCTTTCTGCTACCGCCACCTACTTTCTTCATCCACTTTTCCAATCTCCACCTGCTTCTCTTTATCCATGTTTTTTTGTTCGTTTATTTTTTAATAATACATCACAAACTATTAAAATAAAAAAAAATAACCTGGCCTCCACCACATGCTTCCTGCATCCCATTTCCCTTAACCTAATGTCTCTCCTGCCACTGGCTGCTTTCTTATCCCATTCCGTCACCCTCTCTCGTCTCTCTACTGCCACCGCCTGCTTCCTGTGTCCCATTTCCCATCACCTCCTCTCTCTGCCACCACTGCCCCTTTCTAGCCATGTTTTGTGTTTTTTCTCATAATACAACATCACAAAAATATTAAAATGTAAAAAAAAAAATTGGCCTCCAATCGGCCCCTCTAGCCAGACCATCAAGTGCCTTTATTGTGGTGTTGTATCATGAAAAAATAAACTGACGCAAAAATATTAGACCTCCTGTCTTTGACGCAAAAATATTAGACCTCCTGTCTTTGCTGCCACCTTCTGCTTCATCCCTTTACCCATCACCTCCTCTCTTCTCTCAACCTCCACCGCCTGCTTTCTTTGTCCTGTTCCCCATCACCTCTCCTATAACAGGTAAACTAACACAAAAGTATTCAAATGTATGTTGATTTCTTGACTTGTATATTTGATTTTGTATATTTTCACTATCATTTCTTATAACTTATATGATTTAAAATATTGTTAAAATGTACATTTTAAATTTTTGTTGCCACTGCCTGCTTCATCTCTTTCCCTGTCACCTCCTCTCTTCTCTCTACTGCCACGCCTGCATTTTTTATCCCATTCTGTCACGTCCTCTCCTCTATTTACTGCCACCGCCTGCTTCCTGCGTCTCAATTCACATCCTCGCCTCTCCTTTCTATACTGCCACCGCCTATATTCTGTGTTTCATTCCCCGTCGCCTTCTCTCTTTTGCTGCAACCGCCTGCTTTCTTCATCCCATTCCTCTCCTTTCTTTGCCACCACCACCTGCTTTATGCCTCCTTCTGCATCCTATTCCCAAACTGCTCTTACCAGCGTCACCATCAAATACAAAGGTCTTATACTACTTGACCTGTGTGTAGCCTTTGCCACTGTAGATGACACTCATTTAAATGCTTCCACTGCCTGTAGTCTGCGTATCATTCCCCTTCACCTAGTGTCTCTGCTGTTACCGCCTGCTTTCTTCATTCCATTCCATCGCCTCCTCTCCTCTCTCTGCTGTCACTGCCTGCTTCCTGTGTCCCATTCCCTGTCACCTACTGTCTCTGCTACCACCACCTGCTTTCTGCATCCTATTCCCTATGTCTTCCTCTATGCTTTCTGCTGCTGCCCCCTACTTTCTGCATCCAGTTTCCCATCACCTTCTCTTTCTGCCACCACTGCCCCTTTCTAGCCATGTTTTGTGTTGTTTTTTTTTTTCCATAAAACAACATCACAAAATTATTGAAATTAAGAAAAAAAAATCTGGCCTCCATCCGTTCCCCCTCTAGCCAGACCATCACACGCCTTTATTGTGTTGTTGTATCATGAAAACATAAACTGACACAAAAATATGAAACCTGCTGCCACCGCCTGCTTCATCCCTGTCCCCATCACATCCACTCTTCTCTCTGCTGCCACGGCCTGCTCTCTACATCTCATTTAGTCACCTACTCTCCTCTTTACTGCCACTGCCTGCTTCCTGCGTCCCACTCCCCTTCACCTACTGTCTGCTGCCACCGCCTGCTTTCTTCATCCCATTCTGTCACCTCCTCTCTCTACTGCCACCACCTGTTTCCTACATCCTATTCCCCTTCATCTACTGTCTCTGCTGCCACCGTTTGTTTTCTGTGTCCCATTCACCGTCACCTCCACTCTTTGCTGCCACCATCTGCTTCCTGTGTTCCATCCCCTGCCACCTACTGTCTCTGCTGCCACCACCTGCTTTCTTCATACCTTTCCACATCACGTCCTCTCTTCTCTCAACCTCCACCGTCTGCTTTCTTTATCGCATTCCCCTATCTATCTATCTATCTATCTATCTATCTATCCACTATCTATCTATCATCTACCTGTCTATCTATCTACTCACTATCTATTCATCCACTATCTATTTATTTATTCACTCTCTATCTCACTATATATCTCCCTCTAATATAAATGTCTTCACTATAATTTCTTATAACTTTTATGCTCAAATTTTCTTTTGCTGCCACCTCCTGCTTCATCTCTTCCGTCACCTCTACTCTTCTCTCAACCTCCACCGCCTGCTTTCTTTATCGCATTCCCCTATCTATCTATTCATCCACTATCTATTTATTTATCCACTTTCTATCTCACTATACTGTATATCTCACTCTACTATATCTTTTCACTTTAATTTCTTATAACTTATATGCTTAAAAAAATTTTCAAATGTAAATTTAAATTTTTTTCTGCCACCGCCTGCTTCATCTCTTCCATCACCTCCTCTTCTCTCTACTGCCACGCCTGCATTTTTCATCCCATTCTGTCACCTCCTCTATTTACTGCCACCACCTGCTTCCTGCGTCTCATTCCCCATCCTTGCCTCTCCTTTCTGTGCCGCCACCACCTATATTCTGTGTCTCATTCCCTGTCGCCTCCTCTCTTTTGCTGAAACGTCCTGCTTTCTATATCCCATTCCTCTCCTTTCTTTGCCACCACCACCTGCTTTATGCCTCCTTCTGCATCCTATTCCCAAAATGCTCTTACCAGCGTCACCATCAAATACAAAGGTCTTATACTACTTGACCTGTGTGTAGCCTTTGCCACTGTAGATGACACTCATTTAAATGCTGCCACTGTCTGTAGTCTGCGTACCATTCCCCTTCACCTAGTGTCTCTGCTGCCATCGCCTGCTTTCTTCATTCCATTCCATCACCTCCTCTCCTCTCTCTGCTGTCACTGCCTGCTTCCTGTGTCCCATTCCCTGTCACCTACTGTCTCTGCTGCCACCACCTGCTTTCTGTATCCTATTCCCTATGTCTTCCTCTGTGCTTTCTGCTGCTGCACCCTACTTTCTGCATCCAGTTTCCCATCACCTTCTCTCTCTGCCACCACTGCCCCTTTCTAGGCATGTTTTGTGTTGAGGTTTTTTTTCATAATACAACATCACAAAATTATTGAAATGAAGAAAAAAAAACCTGGCCTCCATCCGTTTCCCCCTCTAGCCAGACCATCACACGCCTTTATTGTGTTGTTGTATCATGAAAAAATAAACTGACACAAAAATATGAAACCTGCTGCCACCGCCTGCTTCATCCCTGTCCCCATCACCTCCTCTCTTCTCTCTGCTGCCACGGCCTGCTCTCTACATCCCATTTAATCACCTACTCTCCTCTTTACTGCCACTGCGTGCTTCCTACGTCCCACTCCCCTTCACCTACTGTCTGCTGCCTCCGCCTGCTTTCTTCATCCCATTCTGTCACCTCCTCTCTCTACTGCCACCACCTGTTTCCTACATCCTATTCCCCTTCACCTACTGTCTATGCTGCCACTGTTTGTTTTCTGTGTCCTATTCACCGTCACCTCCACTCTTTGCTGCCACCATCTGCTTCCTGTGTCCGATCCCCTGCCACCTACTGTCTCTGCTGCCACCGCCTGCTTTCTTCCTTTTCCACATCACGTCCTCTCTTCTCTCAACCTCCACCGCCTGCTTTCTTTATCGCACTCCCCTACCCACTATCTATCTACCCATTATCTGTCTGTCTATCTACCCACTATCTATCTATTTATCCACTATCTATCTATCTATTTACCCACTAGATATCTATCTATTCATCCACCATCTATTTATTTATCCACTCTCTCTCTCTCACTAGACATCTCACTCTAATATATATGTCTTCACTATAATTTCTTATAACTTTTATGCTATAATTTTCTTTTGCTTCCACCGCCTGCTTCATCTCTTCCGTCAACTCCTTTCTTCTCTCAACCTCCACCACCTGCTTTCTTTATCGCATTCCCCTATCTATCTATTCATCCACTATCTATTTATTTATCCACTTTCTGTCTCACTATATATCTCACTCTACTATATCTTTTCGCTATAATTTCTTATAACTCATATGCTTGAAAAAAAATTTCAAATTTAAATTTAACATTTTTTGTGCCACCGCCTGCTTCATCTCTTCCATCACCTCCTCTCTTCTCTCAACCTCCACCGCCTGCTTTCTTTATCGCATTCCCCTATCTATCTATTCATCCACTATCTATTTATTCACTCTATATCTCACTATATATCTCACTCTACTATATCTTTTCACTATAATTTCTTATAATTTATATGCTCAAAAAATCTTTTTGCTGCCACCGCCTGCTTCATCTCTTCCGTCACCTCCTCTCTTCTCTCAACCTCCACCGCCTGCTTTCTTTATCGCATTCCCCTATCTATCTATTCATCCACTATCTATTTATTTATTCACTCTATGGGGGTTATTCAGGTTGATTCGCAAGGCTGCGAATTCGCAGTCTTGCGAGTCCACCAAACCCCGCCCGGCGAACATCGAATGATGTTTAGCGTGCACGCATATATAAGTGACTTTTCAGTCACTTACATTTGCGTGCACGCTGGCGTGATATGGGCGGGCAGCTGACATCCGGTGATGTCAGCTACCCGGCCCACACACCCGCGTCACTGCCTCATTACCATGAGAATGCCCAGCGTTCTCATGGGAACGCCCATGGAACGCTGGGCGTTCCCATATTTAATGGGGCAGCCCGGCGCCCCCCGCCCATCTCCGCCCCCCCTCGCTGCCATGGGTGCGTGCACCCGGCAACCCGAAAGGTCGCCATGGGTGCACGCACCATATGCCTGCACATGCGCAGATACCCGTCTGCGCATGTGCAGATGGCCAACATCGGATCTGCGTGCGAATGCACGCAGATCTGAATAAGGACCTATATCTCACTATATATCTCACTCTACTATATCTTTTCACTATAATTTCTTCTAATTTATATGCTTAAAATTTTTTTGCTGCCACCGCCTGCTTCATCTCTTCCGTCACCTCCTCTCTTCTCTCAACCTCCACCGCCTGCTTTCTTTATCGCATTCCCCTATCTATCTATTCATCCACTATCTATTTATTTATGCACTCTATATCTCACTATATATCTCACTCTACTATATTTTTTCACTATAATTTCTTATAACTTATATGCTTTAAAAATTTTTTTTTCAAAAGTAAATTTAGCATTTTTTCTGCCACCGCCTGCTTCATCTCTTCTGTCACCTCCTCTCTTCTTCTCAACCTCCACCGCCTGCTTTCTTTATCGCATTCCACAACCTATCTATTCATCCACTATCTATTTATTCACTCTATACTGTATCTTACTATATATCTCACTCTACTATATGTTTTCACTATAATTTCTTATAACTTATATGCTTTAAAAAAAATTTTGCTGCCACCGCCTGCTTCATCTCTTCCGTCACCTCCTCTCTTCTCTCAACCTCCACCGCCTGCTTTCTTTATCGCATTCCCCTATCTATCTATTCATCCACTATCTATTTATTTATGCTCTCTATATCTCACTATATATCTCACTCTACTATATCTTTTCACTATAATTTCTTATAATTTATATGCTTAAATTATTTTTCAAAAGTAAATTTAACATTTTTTTCTGCCACCGCCTGCTTCATCTCTTCCGTCACCTCCTCTCTTCTCTCAACCTCCACCGCCTGCTTTCTTTATCGCATTCCCCAATCTATCTATTCATCCACTATCTATTTATTCACTCTATATCTCACTATAAATCTCACTCTACTATATGTTTTCACTATAGTTTCTTATAACTTATATGCTTTAAAAAAATGTTTGCTGCCACCGCCTGCTTCATCTCTTCCGTCACCTCCTCTCTTCTCTCAACCTCCACCGCCTGCTTTCTTCATCGCATTCCCCTATCTACAGTATCTATCTATTCATCCACTATCTATTTATTTATTCACTCTATATCTCACTATATATCTCACTCTACTATATCTTTTTACTATAATTTCTTATAATTTATATGCTTAAATTTTTTTTGCTGCCACCGCCTGCCTAATCTCTTCCGTCACCTCCTCTCTTCTCTCAACCTCCACCGCCTGATTTCTTTATCGCATTCCCCTATCTATCTATTCATCCGCTGTTTATTTATTTATGCACTCTATATCTCACTCTACTATATCTTTTCACTATAATTTCTTATAATTTATATGCTTAAAATTTTTTTCAAAAGTGAATTTAACATTTTTTCTGCCACCGCCTGCTTCATCTCTTCCGTCACCTCCTCTCTTCTCTCAACCTCCTCCGCCTGCTTTCTTTATCGCATTCCCCAATCTATCTATTCATCCACTATCTATTTATTCACTCTATATCTCACTCTACTATATGTTTTCACTATAATTTACTTATAACTTATATGCTTTAAAAAAGAATTTGCTGCCACCGCCTGCTTCATCTCTTCCGTCACCTCCTCTCTTCTCTCAACCTCCACCGCCTGCTTTCTTTATCGCATTCCTCTATTCATCCACTATCTATTTATTTATTCACTCTATATCTTACTATATATCTCACTCTACTATATCTTTTCACTATAATTTCTTATAATTTATATGCTTAAATTTTTTTTGCTGCCACCGCCTGCTTCATCTCTTCCGTCACCTCCTCTCTTCTCTCAACCTCCACCGACTGCTTTCTTTATCTCATTCTCCTATCTATCTAGCTATTTATCCACTATCTATTTATTTATTCACTCTATATATCACTATATATCTCACTCTACTATAATTTTTCACTATAATTTCTTATAATTTCTATGCTTAAAATTTTTTTCAAATGTAAATTTACATATTTTTCTGCCACCGCCTGCTTTATCTCTTCCGTCACCTCCTCTCTTCTCTCAACCTCCACCGCCTGCTTTCTTTATCGCATTCCCCTATCTATCTATTCATCCACTATATATTTATTTATTCACTCTATATATCACTATATATCTCACTCTACTATAATTTTTCACTATAATTTCTTATAATTTCTATGCTTAAAATTTTTTTCAAATGTAAATTTACATATTTTTCTGCCACCGCCTGCTTTATCTCTTCCGTCACCTCCTCTCTTCTCTCAACCTCCTCCGCCTGCTTTCTTTCTCGCATTCCCCTATCTATCTATTCATCCACTATATATTTATTTATTCACTCTATATCTCACTCTACTATATCTTTTCACTATAATTTCTTATCATTTATATGCTTAAATTTTTTTCATATGTAAATTTAAAAAAAATTCTGCCACCGCCTGCTTCATCTCTTCCGTCACATTCTCTCTACTGCCACCGCCTGCATTTTTTATCCCATTCTGTCACCTCTTCTATTTACTGCCACCGCCTGCTTAATGCGTCTCATTCCCCATCCTCTCCTCTCCTTTCTATGCTGCCACTGCCTATATTCTGCGTCTCATTCCCTGTCACCTCCTCTCTTTGTTGCCACCGCCTGCTTTCTTCATCCCATCTTTCTCCTTTCTTTGCCACCACCACCACCTTTCTGCCTCCTGCATCCTATTCCCAAACTGCTCTTACCAGCGTCACCACCAAATACAAAGGTCTCATACTACCTGACCGGTGTGTAGCCTTTGCCACTGTAGATCACACGCCTTCATATCTTACCTGTTGACATCCATCCTCTTACCTTCTGTATTTCAGCTGATGTTCTATATGATAACAAAAGTACATTGTACCTATTACTCCATGTGCAATCTGGTCACATTTATAACAAGATACAAAATAGCATAATATATATCTTTTGTTTCCATGATGAAATCTATAGACACTTGTATAATTTACTAGATTGTAACATTACGGGACTGCAGAGCATAAGCTGCTTTGTGACGCTTCTGTTTGCACTAATGCGCTCATCTGTAGAGTAAGCACCTGGACCTGCACATCAGGGGGTTCTATGGGGAGGGGCCACATCTTATGGGAAATGGAGGATGGGATAGAGTGTTTGTAAGTAATTGTACGCTGGCTGCTTTTACAGGATATAATATGTAAGTGAGACTGAAGGGGAACAGACTGAGTATCTTTAGTTACAGAGAGGTCGCAAAATCTCTTCCCTGCTTACGGATCTTTCTTTTACAGGTTCTCAGTAAAGACCTTATTCTGGTCCCCATGAAATGAATTTCACAGCGTTGCGTGTGGACCAAACTTCTTCCGCAGTGCCTGCGTACCCCCCCTCCCCCTGCACGGCTGCGAATCAGGGCCAGGGTGATCATAATGAATAGCAGGTAGGAAATAAATATGTGGTACACAGAAGTGGCAAGTTGCTCAAATGAACTCATTGGTCCATTGCAAGTGCTTGCAAGGGAGGGGCTAGTTCAGGCAAGGGAGGGGCTAGTTCAGGCAACGGAGGGGCTAGTTCAGGCAACGGAGGGGCTAAACAAAGCAAGAGAATCACAGAATTCCCCCACCCTACAGTATAGTTATAATGCAGAAAACACAGTTTATTTCTCCTTCGCTCCATAGGGATATATGTACACTGAGTTCTCTGCATTACTACTATCATACATGTATTCCAATGCACTGATTAATCCTTTTGCTGTACGTACCATCTATGTATATTACATGCCGCATACATAATGTAGTGCTGGAATAAATTCACCAGCAAATGTAGGGGCATTTTCTAGTGAGATCACTTAGAGAATGACCTGAAATCACCCCGGGTGTACGCCCCATTCTGAACATGTATTATTGGTTTGTATAATACTGCTATACCCAGATCTAGCTCCATTTTTCTTTCTTTATCATGTCCCCATTTAAAGTTGAAGTCTTCAATTAAACATGGTTAAAAATAATAAGAAAAATGAAGATATAATGTACTTACATGCAGAACCTGGCATGGTCGCATCCAGCAGTGCCTCTGCCTCACTAGATGTATTTAGACCAGGTGGATTTGGGAAGCTTCTCCAGCTGGAGGTAATTGACGAGAAACCCGTAAAATTTGCCTGCTCCGCCGCTGTAATTGGTGGGTAATTGGCCTCTTCTGCCTCCATTAGTTCTAGATGGTTATTACTGGAGGCAGAGGGTGGAAAGAATGCCTACAGAAATAAGAAGTAACGTTGTATATCAGTGATTATTACATCTACCATAGGACTGTGTAAGACAGACAGAGGCATTTAGCAAACTTCTTTATGTAAAGGTTATTTATAGTAGTTTCAATTATAGACCCTAAGAAAATGCCTATATATAAAGCTAAAGGCAGTGGCATAAATGTTGCATAAATGTATAAAGGTGTCGCTCAGACTATATATATATATATATATATATATATATATATATATATATATATATATATATATATATATAAAACCACAGCATTACAGTAGATGTGAGGTCGCTATGGTGTAATTACAGGTGTTCGTCTACTCTGTGCT
Source organism: Crinia signifera (assembly GCF_055691185.1). Lineage (NCBI taxonomy): Eukaryota > Metazoa > Chordata > Amphibia > Anura > Myobatrachidae > Crinia > Crinia signifera. The sequence continues at coordinate 153,387,322 of NC_139217.1, forward strand.
ATCAAGAGACATCTATATACTCTAGAAGTGCAGAGAGGAAAATGACATTCCAGAAGCTCACTATGGAAAGTGTAACCTGTGCTCTATAGTCCACTTTGTCTCCTTGTCAGCTTATTATGAGGCGCAGGATTATCAATTATATTAGAAAAATGTCAGAAGATGTAACGGAGCTCAAATCTGGGGCAATAAGAAAGTATTGGTAACATAGTAATTATGTCCTTTCTACTTGTGTGTCCCCTGCTAGAAAGAAAACTAAAAATGTGTCTTTGTCAGTGATTTTTATGTAACCCTGAGCACAAGAATAACTGTGTTAGGGATCTTTACACTGTTAAGGCCCCCATATGCTACGCGATTTGGGCCAGAGGATCCAGCAGATTTTCTCTGACATCCGATCGGATCCGATGCGCAGTCCCGTGCGCATCGGATCAGAGCTCGGACGGCTGCACATAAAATACATCTTATGTGCAGCAGTCAGCAGGACATCCTGGGTGCGGTGAGCAGGGTGCGGCAGGTGGCAAGGAGAATTGAAAAATCCTATTCAAAAGACTGGGTGGCCACTGTTTGGCTGAGAGATCTCTTTCAGCAAATCAGCAGCCACCTGATCTTTTGAATAGTATTTTTGGTACTTGTTTCCTAGCACGGCCACAATCGTATGGATCGTGTACCTTTAAGTTAAGGTACACGATCCATACGATGGACCCGATTTCCTTTGAAATCAGGTCCATTTGGCCGGCTAGGACAAAATATCGGGGGCATCGCGTCGGTCGGGACCATTAACAATGGTCACGACGCGACCGACGCGATGCCCGCGATTTCCCCATAGGCTTCAATGTTAAAAAATATTTTAACATTGAAATCGTGTCGGGAAAGGTAAAATATCGGGGGCATCGCGTCGGTCGGGACCATTAACAATGGTCCCGACGCGATGCCCCCGATTTTTCCATAGGCTTCAATGTTAAAATATTTTTTAACATTGAAATAGTGAAAAAATTTGAAAAATGTGAAATGGGCCAATATGACCCATTTCACATTATAGATATCCCCGTCGTCACCCCACGATAGACGCCAACCCGAAGCGTGGCGAGCGCAGCGAGCCCGCGAGGGGCGGCGGTGCGCGTCCTCCGACCTTTTCATTCCCCTACTATCCACGTCGGCGTGGAGGTGAGAATAGAATAGTGTGGCGAGCGCAGCGAGCCACCGAGCCCGAAGCGTGGCGAGCGCAGCGAGCCCCGCCAGGGGACGCGTATAACTTCACAGGTATACGCGTCCCCTCGCGGGGCTCTCTGCGCTCGCCACGCTTCGGGTTGGCGTCTATCGTGGGGTGCGGTGTACGCCGTTAAATTTGGGGGGGTTGGGAATATTTTTACATTGAATCCAATGTAAAATCGGGTCCCAGGGACCCGATTTACATTTCATTAAAAAAAAAAAATCGGGTCCAAAATCGGTCGGTCGCGTCGATCGCATCGCATGCGACCAAATCGCATGCGATGCGATCGACCCGATTTTTCCGACACGACCACCCCGATGTAAATCGGTGTGGCCGTGCTAGGAAACAAGTACCGTATTTTTCAATTCATACACCCCCTGCCTGCAGCTCTCCGAGATTATGTGTGAAAAATCGCATGTAATTCATGTGTAAGAAAAGGCACATCATGTGCCAAATCTTATTGAGCTCTCTCAGGTAGGGGTAGGGTTAAGGTCAGGGTTAGTCTGCAGAAGAGGACAGGCTAGGGTTAGGCACTAGGGGGCAGTTAGGATTAAGGTCCGGGTCAGGCTGCAGAAGGGGAGAGTTAGGCTTAGACACTGGGGTGGATAGTTAGGGTTAGGCATTAGGGGGTCGAGAAGGGCTAAAATGACTAAAACTTGACAATTTGTCAGTTAAACGTTTCACCCTGTCTATCCTAGACACTGTCTAATTAGTGACCCTGTCAGCCTATTGCATGCTGACATAATGGCTGTCTATATATACAGAGCCGATCCCTTAATCCACACCCCATGTATGTGTTTGGCACTTATACATTATCTGCTGACCAGCAATGAGTAGCTCATGGAAGTTCTGTTTTATACTTACAGGGAAGTATGGGGGCTCCATCCCAAGGGATTCCATGGCGACCCAATCGATGTGCTGGAAGAAGGGGTGGTGGCGGATGTTGTCAGTAACTCCTGGTTCTTGGCCCAGATGGTTATTGACAAGCTGAAAAAGGTATTTGGATGTAATTATACAGCACAGTTGCTCAATACAATCATTGTACAAACATTTCTGCTGCGGCCACAGAAGAATATAAAGGGATTTCTCCATGGCCACAGTATGTTACTACTGACATTCTATCTGGGATCTGTTGTGTGTCTCACATTACATTCCCCTTCCAAGAACATGTAACCATTCTGCCATTTCCTGTCATATGTGTCCTAAAGGTCCGTACACACTGGGTGATTATGCTGTGTGTGTGTGCACAGCGATGATCGCTATCATCGCTGAGGGGGAAAGCTGCTCAGTGCATACACACTGGGCGGCTTTTCCCCTGCCCGGCGGGGAGGACGGCTTTGCATAGTGCAGAGCTATGCAAAGCCGTCCTCAAAGCCGCTCATCTGCTTGTAATAGCAGCAGATGAACGGCTTTACTGGCGATGATGTGGGAGCGCGCAGCAGCACTCACCGCCGGGGCACACACACTGGGCGGCTTTGAGCTGAAAGCCGCTCAAACCTGCTGAGTATGTGCTCCATTGTGATGCTCTTTATATTTATTAATCCTATTTATAAAATGCAGAAAAGTCACCTATCAATAAAAAAACACCCATGTAGATCTTTTACTCCTCTATCAATAGTTATAGCATAGCTAACAGCTGCGTCAGCCGTCGCCAAAAGATTCAGCTATTTTCCGTAAAGCCGCAATTCACTGCTGCACAATGCGCGGCATAGCAGGGCATATGGTATGCGTACACTCCCACTATGCATACACTTATATAGGAGCTGGCTGGTGCGGGCGCATGCACCCTGCTGCTTTATGGGAGCCTGCTTTGATGCGCTCACACTGCAATCCCACTACAGCAAGCTGCTATACGCAGCAAAGCTGTAGCAGGACACATCTGTAGTCAGTAATAGTGGCCGGCTGTCAGAGTGCAGAGTTTACTTGTAGCAGTAATTGGACAGTAGAGTAGATCAGATACTCTGGTTTTCAATAGAGATCAGAGGACTGAACAGATTGTTCCTATAACACAGTGACTAATGGTTACTTACATCCAACATCTTATAAAGTTATATACAACCAATGACATCATTTATATTAATAATTTATGAATGTAATATCATATTTACCATGTTAATGAGGTCCATGGCGGCAGATTCTGTTGCGCAGAATCTTGAGTGAGCAGCATGACCTCCGGTTATCATTTCGTTCAGGATGACTCCAAATGAGAACCAGTCTTCGCCAATCATGTACTCCTTGCCGAAATACAGCTACCAGAGGAGAGCAATTGGTTACCAACATTTTAATAATAATAATCACTTTGTTTTTTAATTTTTGCTTTTTTTTTTGTAAATTAACAAAATAGCGGTAAAGATAACCCCTACATGTTATAGTAACAGCAGCAATATTTTATATTGTTTATAAATAATAAGTACTTTGCTGTTTTTAGGTATATTTTGTCCCGAGTTATTGCTCTTTCACTTGTATATGCCAGTTCACGTACTATATATTATTTACAGCAGCTGTCCTGCCAACACACGGCAACAGTCTCACGTCATCTTCCCATGGTAAGAGCCGGACCGGAAGTCGCATGTACCCGTTCCCATGGAGGACGCTATGGTGGAGGGTAGTCACTTAAGGTGATTTTGCTCAGTCCCATCAATGTCGATGCAATTTCGTCCGATTTTATGTAAATTGGGCACGTTTCGACATGTTTTAGATCCGATTCCGAACTGATGGTTACCCTTTGAGCGCTTATTGTATGTACAGTATGCACTATTTCCATCTTTATCACTCTTGAGATTATTACTTTGTGCATGATATGTTTGCAGCACTTTGGGTTCAGCTGCGCATTTTGGTCTGATTTGTATTTTTCAATCATGATCATTCCGGTGTGTACCCAACATAAGAGTCGTATTGTTTACTGTTAATTCTGCACCAGACCCAGAAGTCCAATGCCAGAGCTGCATCGCAATTGACAGCTCTTATGGAAAGAGCTGTCCTCTGCATTAATAATCGCATATGTTAGTGCATATGGGATTATTAATAATGCGGTACCCGGGGAATGCTGGTAGTGGGGGGGGGGGGGATGTAAGTGCATCTTCCACATGGAGAGAAATTGCCAACACTTGGCAGAATCAGAATTACCCAGAAATGTGCAACGATGCATGTGCGTGCTACAGTGAATACTTTTTACCCAACTTGGCTATATGCCGTCACATACAGGGTTGGAATCAGGCCCCATGTACATAGTTACATGAGGAAACAGTAGGAAACCCTTTGCATTTACCTCAGGAATAATGACACCACACCTTCTAGCACAGCCAGTAACACCCTCGTCTCTAGGCGTGATCTCAAGGGCCAGACCGAAGTCGGCGATCTTGAGATGTCCTGTTGGAGTCACCAAGATGTTCTCTGGTTTTAGGTCGCTGTGAAGAAAATAAAATCTTTGTTTTCATACAAACAGGAATTATTTGGTACATAAATTATATTGCACGTTACATGTGTACATTCTAACTAATAATAGTTTCATATGTTTGAGACCAAGGACTAATGTAATCATATTTACTGTAGGTTAGTGTCCATGTGATTCCACCATGTCATGTACATCTGTATGTGTTCTGCAGAATTCTAGGTTATTTAATAGTGGAACCTTCCTCGGCCCAATAACCCCTGTGATACTAATATGTGTGGTTACAGCATACTGTAAATAACTAGTGATATTGATGTCATAGGAAGCGGCAAATGGAGGCTGATGCTGGTCGTTCCCAGCTGGGGAAGGGGAGCAGCTTATAAATGGGGTCAGTTTATTCTTATTTGTAACCAGAAAAGAATTAATAACAATACACTGACACGTGGGCCAGGCAGCACATTGTGCTTATTGTGCTGTTATTCCCTGAGTGCAGCCGCTGCCATTTATCATTGGGGATTGTAAGCTTTTAGGGGTAATGGGCCTTATTCAGATCTGAGCTCATTACTAATTTGTTTGGAAAATGGGCAAAACCATGTGCACTGCAGTTGGGGCAGATGAAACCTGTGCAGAGAGAGTTACATTTGGGTGGGATGTGCTGAAACTGAAATCTAAATTGCAGTGTAAAAATAATGCAGCCAGTATTTACCCTGCACAGAAACAAAATAACTCTCTATAAATGTTACATTTGCCCCACCTGCAGTGTACATGGTTTTGCCCATTTTCCAAACAAATTTGTACTGAGCTCAGATCTGAATAAGGCACAATGGGTGAGTTATTTACCTGTGTAGTGAGTGCCAGACACCTTTAGATTCATATAAATAGCAATTGGAGATGGAGTTAAAGGAACCATATTAGGTGAAGTTATCCAACCTGTGTCCATCCACCTCTTCCGCAATTATTTATTTTAGCTTTCCTTAATTTGTCATCTGTCACTCCTGCTCCTCTTACTTCCCTTACTACACCTCTCATAACCTCCGTCCTCCTCTTTTTTTATGTACCTCCCACTCCTTCCAACTTATTACCCTGCACCTCTCACTCTCTCCCTCCACCTCCTTCCCCTCCACCTCCCACTTCTTTCTCCTCTGCACCTCCCACTCCATCCCTCCACCTCCTTTCCCTGCATGTCTACTCCCTCCTTGCTCCTCTGCGCCTCCCACTCCCTCCCTCCACCTGCTTCCCATGCACCTCTCACTACCTACTTCCTCCTCTTTCCTCTGCACCTCCACCTCCTTCCCCTGCACTTCTAAACCCATCCTTCCACCTCCTTCCCCTGCAACTCTCACATCCTCCTCCTTGCCCTGCATCTCTCACTCCCTCTTTCCTCCTCTACACCTCCCACTTCCTTCCTCTACCTCCTTCCCCTGCACTTCTTACTCCATCCTTCCACCTCCTTCCCCTGCACCTCTCCCTCCCTTCCTCCACCTCCCTCCTCTGCACCTCTCACTCCCTCCCACCTCTTTCCCCTGCACTTCTCAGCACCTCCTTCCCCTGCACCTCTCACTCCCTACTCAATACTCTCCTCAGCCATAATTGACAATAAAAGCATAAAACAATTGTGCAGAGACAGCCTCTGTGTCTACTGAGAGCTGTAGATGACGATTGTACATTACTATGTAAAGGAGGCCATGTAACATGTAAGTGGGAAATATGTGCCAATTGGTAACATGTATAGCGTGTAGAATGTAGGAAGCAGACATGATCAGTATATTACGTTCTGCATTATACACTCCATAGTAATATCGCTTTATTATACTATTATCATACTGTAACTATATAATTACCCATGGACTATTCCCTTGGAATGGAGGAATTGAATCCCGCATACTATCTCTGCTGCATAGAATCTGTTGGATAGAAAACAGGTTAATGTTACATTGTAGGATGTATAAATAATGGGTGTGGTATAGGGGTCCGACAGTCGGGATCCCGACAGTCATTAGCCTGACATCGGGATCCCGACTGGCCGGACTCAGACAGCATGGTGAGCGCAACAGAGCCCCTTGCGGACTCGCTGCGCTCGCCACGCTGTGGGCACGGAGGCTCGCTACGCTTGCCACCTATTGTATTCTTCCTCTATGGGGGTCGTGGACCCCCGCGAGGGAGAATAGCCGGTGGCCGTCGGGCACCCGGCTGTCTGTGTTTTGACAGTCGGGATCCCGTCGTCGGGTAAATGACTGTCGGGATCCTGACTGTCGGGACCCCGTCCGGCACCCATAAATAATGGCTGTGATTCCCAGATGACGCTCCCCCATTCTCTGACAAAGGCCTCATTTGGTTTGTTTCACATTCACCAGCTGAGGTTTCCCATATGAGGTTAATATGAGGTTTCCCATATGAGGTTAATATGAGGTTTCCCATATGAGGTTAATATGAGGTTTCCCATATGAGGTTAATATGAGGTTTCCCATATGAGGTTAATATGAGGTTTCCCATATGAGGTTAATATGAGGTTTCCCATATGAGGTTAATATGAGGTTTCCCATATGAGGTTAATATGAGGTTTCCCATATGAGGTTAATATGAGGTTTCCCATATGAGGTTAATATGAGGTTTCCCATATGAGGTTAATATGAGGTTTCTGTTTTTGTGCATTGGTGCAATTCACTTCATATTGGGGGTTATTCTTGTTGATTCACAAGGCTACGAATTTGCAGCCTTGCGAATCCATGTAACCCCGCAGTGCGAATGGTGGTACGCCGTCCCACCATTCGCAAGGGCGATTCGCTGGCAGGGACTGCGAATGGATGTTACACAGAGTCTAGGTCGACAGGTTCATTAATTTGACAGCATCAAAAGGTCAACACGGATTAGGTCTACAGTCAAAAAGTCAACATGGGGTTTTCACATTTTTTCGTCCCAAATGTTGTACGCATGGTGGCGGGGGGTGGGGCATTCGCTCACCCAGCAGGTGGCAGTACAGGTACTGGTACTGAATTAGACCCTGAGTCTCAAACCATGGAATAGTAAATGCAACAGTTTTTATCTGAAATTTACATCTGACGTGTGTCATTTCCCAAACCACATACACAGCTGCCCCTTAGTACACAGCCACCTTCATGTTGCTGCACACAGTGATGACAGCAGCTGTATAATCCTGTCACAGCTGACGTGTGACATTTCCCAAACCACATACACAGCTGCCCCTTAGTACACGGCCACCTTCATGTTGCTGCACACAGTGATGACAGCAGCTGTATAATCCTGTCACATCTGACATGTGTCATTTCCCAAACCACATATACAGCTGCCCCTTAGTACACGGCCACCTTCATGTTGCTGCACACAGAGATGACAGCAGCTGTATAATCCTGTCACAGCCGGAGTTTGTTACTACTAATAGTATTACTTTGCCCAATATAAGGTGACACATATAAGGCATGCTTTTCTATACTGTATTATATATTGATACATCAGAACCCTTCTGACTGAATACAAAATGTATATGTATAATATATAATCTATCAGTAAGTCCTCCCTCTATCAGCGGCTGTAACAACACATTACTCTATATCCTCACCTTGCACTGGAGATGTCCATGGGCCCATTCCTCATCAGGAGACTACGGAAGTCTCCGCCACTGGCATACTCCATCCCAAAGAACACGTGATTCTGTGTATGGTAGAAACCATTGTGTTATTATAATATAATTACAGCAATAGCAAAGGTTAGCATGGCTTCTGTACCAATTGCATAAATAACCGTACGTAACTGCTGCTGCAAATAAAATACAAGAACACTGTCCGTAAAGTAAGGACAAAATCTGTAGTGTAAAGTCGTGGCAGCCGGACTGTTTTGTAGAAGAGATTTTTACGCATGCGCTGTACTGTTTGGGAAAAGTGACATCTGGTGGTCAATGAGTGTAATTGCAGGTTACATTTACAAGATTACATTACATTTATAACGCAATCTATAATGGGACTATAGCGCAAGGAGCAGGCGCGATTCATGCGCGATTTGCATAGCGCACGTTATGCGCAACGCAGCCACGATGTACTTGGCCACATCTGTACATGGCAGGACAGAGCTAGGGCAAGGGGAATGTCACCTTTGTCCGAAATAACTAAGTAAGGAGAAATTCTATACATTACTCATTCATTTCTCATCTTCTCATGGGAATATAATGGACAGTCTAGTGATGGCCATCGGTGCCTTTGCCATCGATGGCAAAAGTGCAACAGGCCATCAATAGTGTAAAACTATGCAATGGGTGTCCATCGATAGTTTTACATATTGATGGTCATCTATTATGTTTGAGTGATTGGCCTGTAGGCCAATCAAAACAAATGGGCGGGGCTTTGCGGGTGTCGGGGGCAGAGCCATCTGGTTCTCCCCCATTGATGGCAAAAGTATTCAACATCGACCATAAACCATTGATGATTTTGAATCATCGATGGCCATCCCTAGGACTGTCATGGGGAGGGGACGGGACCAGGGGGGCGGTGCCTAGGCCAACAGTACATAGGTGGACAGTCATTAGGCTGACCACTATAGGTCAATACGTCAACACATGAAATATGTCGACCTGCATTAGGTGGACATGATGAAAAGGTTGACACAACATTAGGTCGACATGTAAAAGGTTAGAGGCAGTCACAGCCGTACCGTGCTCTGATGGGAGAAGTAGCCATGGATGAGGAATGGGCACCCAGATGCAAGGTCTAGCACTTTTCTTTCCATGAATGCATGTTCTACGCCGATCTCTAGGAGCCATCTCTTGCTCATGACCTTCACAGCCAACAACTGGCTGTGAGCTGAGTGTGAGGCCAGGAGAACCTAGAGGAAATATTACAGTGTTAACCTCATAACCACAGTGTCCTGGTGACGTCATCCCTTGTGGGTCCCTAACACTAAGCTGAAAGGCCCCCATACAGTTATTCCATTTGGGCCAATTTCATCCGAATCTGATGGATCGGGCTGAGCCATGTGTATGACATACCATCGGATCCAGTGCATGCTCCCCTATCATAACGTAGGCTAACGGATGGCATGCGATGTTGCCATCCAAGAAGATCCAGGGCATTTCCAGGGGGGGGATGGCCATACACTTATGTGATACATTGCAATAGTGTATGGCCAGCTTTACATCTGGGGCACGGAATCCCCCCATGCTGGTAAAGCCCAGCCACCACCGGGCACCTCCCTAGAAATATGCTTTTGTGTTACTGTTAATAAGAAAATGAGCTATGTGCTAAGGAGTGATACATAAGTGATGGACATAAATTAGACTGTGTTACACTGGTAAACAATAATAAAGTGCTACATTGAATGCTACCATGTGATGCCCCAAGCAGCCAGGCCGTACCCACTCTGGGGTATTATATAATACTTTTACTGCCAGAGATTTTGCACCTTGCAGGTTGCGTTTCAGTGAAGCAGCATCTTCTACACAATGTAAAGACGTTTCACACGTATATAAGTGCCACATGTAATACAGGCAACATTCCCTGATGTTCTAGCTGATGCTGCACTGATAATGTAAGAAAAGGGGCGACTATAGCGGTAGGAGGTCACACATTACACAGTGCGTCTATCCTTCCATGCTTCTATCACACCACATACTGTAACCTTATTACAGTGACTACTAGAAGAGGTCGCCCTACCAGAACCATCGGACACTGTAGTGTTATATTATAGCGGGAGAATGTTACACATCAGTAATACTGTGTGCAATATCATTACATGGAATGGTGAATCACAACTGACATTGAATGATATTGCACTGCAGCCTTGTTCACCTCTAATAATATGGAGACATATAGTAATTCCCCTGTGACAACTGAAACCTCATTGCTTACCTTCCCAAAACCACCTTGGCCTAACTGATGGTGAAACGTCAGTCCCTGGATGGTACGAGAGACTGCATCTCTGAGGCAGGATGATGGAGCACTGCTGGTTTCTAATGGAGAGAGAAGCCAGAGGAGAACATTTCAACAGTGCCCATATATGATAGAACATGAATTAAGGTGACATTTATATTACCATGCCCCCCAACTTTGGCAGAGAAGGAAGAGGGATGCTTGTGTGTGCCCAAATTTCTGTGGGCGTGGCCTCCTGCTCCATGGGTGTGACCTATACTCATGGAACTGCTGCGAGGCACGCCCCATCTATACAGCTATGGGGGCATGTCCAGCACTTAGTGAGCTGCTGGCCATGCTCCCAGTCGCTCTGCCTACCTGAATAGATGCAGTGCGCATGCACACAGCATTAAATCCCCACTGAGCAGCGGCAGGCAGGGGGGATTCCCTGCTGCCCCACCATCACCAGCACCGAATGCTGCTGGCCCTGGGTGGGATGCCAGACCGTTGAGAAGAATGTATAAACTCAACATTGGGTATCTTTATGCATACACTGTAACAAAACTCAACCTTTATCAACTTATACCTTATAACCTTAACACTTAAAATAAGACACGGACACAAGTGCAGGCATTTCAAAAATGAATGTCAAATTTATTGATTGACGACTATGACCTGACTATATATGGTGGCGGCACTAAAGAACAGTCATGGGAAAGGGGTAACATCACACGCGATTCACACACCGCTGGTGATCAACCCTCCCTTCATAACCCACCTGTGCAGGTGGTGTAAGCCATCTCCCATCCAGGAGCATGGGCTAATGACATATCAATGTCGGGAGAGTGCACCCACTATTTACATATTATTGCATATCATAGCCTGCCAACTCCTCCCCTGTACACCCATTGGCTATTCCCTACCTCATCAGATCTCATAGCAAGTACAACATGCTACTTATAGTGACAGCATCAAAGAACCCTTCAGTGGTTTATGTCTTCTCAGTGCTTAATCAGCCATCGGTTCTCTTTATAGCAGAGAAACAGGGTAAAGTGACCAGAAAATCAGCCAAGTGACATGAAGATTTCCATTCAGTTATCCTACTGAGGAAAATGTTAGTCCAGTAGCATCAGGAGGCTAAGCTATTTTGCTTAGAGATTTTATTTTATGAAAACAGGACAGAGCGATGCACATTGTCATATGCACACGTGTGCAGCTCTGACGGGAGAAGTACATATCCAACTCCACCAACTGTATCTTGTCCCCATTGGGTAATGCTATCTTCAGATAGGGGGGCAGTGTGCAACAAATAAGGTACTTATGTATTAGCAGGGCGCCCATTGCGTAGTGGTGTAATCAGAATACCAATACACCACTATGCTGGCTACGTAAACTACGTAATTTACGTAACTGGAGCTGTGCTAATACATAATGGATCATATCCCCACTATCCACGTCATACCCCCATTATCCACGGGGATGTGGAGTTAATTTTATAAAGTGTGGCGAGTGTAGTGTGCCACCTGAGCCCGAAGCATGGCGAGCCCCGCGAGGTGTCCCTTCGCGGGGCTCGCTGCACTCGCCACGCTTCGCTCGCCCACGTGGATAATGGAGGTATGACTTGGATAGTGGGGATATGATTGTGTTAGTGTGTGTGTGTGTGTGTAGTTTGTGTGTAGTGCATCATACTTACCCCTCAACGATGTCCACAGCGCCTCCGGCAGTCGGATCCCCGCACAGGCGGGCGTCATGACAGTCCTCCCTGGCAGCAATGTACGCAATAAGCGTAGTGCCGCTGGGGGAGCAGGGAAACCATGTGATGCTCCCCCAGCGGCATTTCAGTGAATTACATGCATTGCTCCGGCGGCCACCATATCTCCCCCCTCCGGCCGCCCGCCCAAGCTCTGCCACTGCCCGCCAGGATGTCCCTCTCTGCCCACCCGCAGAAACTCCGGCGCTGGCCGCCGGGATGTCCCCCGCCGGCCACCCTAAGCAGTAAGTCACATACAGTATTAGCCGGGCGCCCGTCAGTGGCTACGTTGTCAGCGTAGCCGGGTGCCCAGCAAATACATCAGTACCACAAATAATTACTGGCTGAGTAAGTTACATGGTCAGAGGAATTATTGTATGGTTGGATGGAGACCACATCAGGTGGACACTTCGTCCCTCCCTTATTGGTTGGGTATAGGAGACGGATGCCAGCAGCTGTTTATGCAATTGACCCATCACGCTTTTTATGTTTAATCTGAGGAAGGGGCTGGAGGGGAGGAGCTTATGTACCGCTCTCATTAAGTGCTGACTACCTTTATCTACATCTCTATCTGCTTCTCTCACAGACAGTGATCAGCGCTGGACCTTACCCACTTACACTACCTATAACGACTATTATAAAACTGGCACTTGTTAATATTAAACATGATTTACAGAAATCATTTTTAAAACTGATGGGATAACTAGTCTGTTAAATTAATAAAAATAAACAGCAGAAATATCTCCTTTACTGTCAGCAAGAAAAACGCTGCTGCTGGCGGAGAGAGGGAGTCACACTGCAGGGGGGGACAGATTATAGGAGAGAGTCACGCTGCAGTGGGGACAGAATATAGGAGGGAGTCACGTTGCTGGGGGATAGGCTGCAGGAGGGAGTCACGCTGCGGGTGGACAGTCTATAGGAGGGAGTCACGCTGTGGGGGGTGACAGACTGCAGGGGGGAGCCACGCTGCAGTGGGGACAGATTATAGGAGGGAGTCATGCTGCGGGGGGATAGACTTCAGGAGGGAGCCACACTGCAGGGGGGGGTGAGAACGGTGCATGGGGAAGTCATGCTGCAGGGGGGGGGGGGCAGAAAGTGAGTCGCGGTGGTGAGACCAGTGCATGGATTTGTCATGCCGGGGGGACGGGGACAGACTGAGGGAGCAGGGGATCCAGCACAACACAGTTATCTTGGTATACCCGTACTGCTAAATAAAAGTGTTACTGGATTTAACAATAAGGTACAGTAGATATCATTGAATTAGATTTGGATGCATGTAACTGAGCATTTTGTACATAAATTCATGGAGATGTATTTTGTAATATAAGTAGTAGACACAGAGGCCTCAGCACCTAGCTCCCATACTACAGCTACCAAACTACATTCAGTGCCTGTATAACCACCGTGTGTGTGTATGTATCACTTACTTCTTCGGTCTGCATCTGCTTGTGGGTCTTCTCTCTTCTTTCTTACCGCGCTGGTCTCCTCTGAGCAGGGTGATGTCCTCCTGCAGATCTTCTTTCTCCTTGTGGCCGCCTTCCTCCTCGTCGCCGTCCTTTTCTGCATGCCAAAACTCCACTTGGCCTTCCACCGCATGGCCAAACTCCACCTGGTCATCCTCCGCATCGCCATGCTCCACATCGCTATCTTCGTAGCCGTCCTCTTCATCTCTTCTCTCTGCAAAGCCGTCCTCCTGCACGTAGCAATCTTGCCTGTAGCTCTCCTCCACATCTCTAGCTACCAACTGTCATCTGCCTACCAACTGCCACTTTTGCAGCAGAGGGTGGAAAGTAAACAGCTTGGTTGCCATAACAACATTCAAAGCAGCAAGTGCTGTGCTGTGGCATTACCCAGTTATATCTGTGCACTACATACAAGTTGTATATGTTATATCAATTGGGGGGAATGTGTGATATTAGCATTGGATTTAATAGTGATTTCCTAAATGATGGTGGGGGGACATTTTTATAAGCAGACTGATTAGAATACAATTTATATATATTGAGGTACATATTTGGGGTACTTGTGTATTATCCACTAATACCACTAATTAAGGTATGCGATGGACCCGATTTCAGACTTTTTCAGGGCTGAGTATTTTAAAATCGGGTCACATCGCATAATCAGCACTGACGGCATGGCACTCACAGGAGGGGGGGAGTGGGTTGCGGCGGCTTTGGGCCGTGGGAACGCCCAGCATTTCACGGACGTTCCCGGGGTTTCCGGTAGCAGGTGGCTGACATCACATGATGTTAAGGGTCCCATACATCAGCAATTAATTGTGACAATTTTTTAGATATGGAGATGATTGCCACAATTAATATTAGATGTCTGGGCTCCCGCTTTTGGCAATCCCAATCAAAATCACCAATCAATTGCTTAATCAGGTTTTTAAACATGTTTAATAATCTGGTATTATCTGCAGATGTTTTTTATATGTGTGGGCATTCCCAATTCATCTTCTTCATCTATTTACATTATGAACAGCTGAAATGACAATCGATTGGGCAATTTCCAGATATGAAGATGCAATCTTTAGATGGAAAAATCTGCCGATCACTGAAATAAATCTGTAATGTGTGGGCAAAGTCAGATAGATTGTAAAATCCATTTATCTGGCCAAAAAATCCCTGGATCTGGAAATCCATTAATTGTGATTGCTGATGAATGGGGCCCATTATTAGCCGCTCGCCCTGTCTTCAGCCGGAAGCCCTTAAATATAACTCAGTCTCCACTGACTTATATGTGTGAGCCCTGCAGAAATCATTAGATGGTCACCAACCATCGAATGATTTCTCCAGCAGCGGGACATGTAAGGGGATGTGTTTTCATACCATGGTTGCAAAGGGGATACGGCGGCGGGAGGTCAGCGATTCGTGGGGGAGGGCAAACTGGCACTCGATAAGCTGCGAGCTTTGCAATTTACTGAGTTAACCAGAATCAGGCCCATAGTGTACTGATGTACTGCGGAGTATAGGGGATATGTATTGTACTGATGTAGTGCGGAGCATAGAGGATATATAGTGTAGTGATGTACTGCGGAGTATAGGGGGTATGTATTGTAGTGATGTAGTGCGGAGCATAGAGGATATATAGTGTAGTGATGTACTGCGGAGTATAGGGGGTATGTATTGTAGTGATATAGTATGGAGTATAGAGGATATATAGGGAAGGGATGTAGTGCAGAGTATAGGGGGTATATAGTGTAGTGCGGAGTGTAGGGGGTATATAGTGTAGTGATGTAGAGCGGAGTATATGGGGTATGTAGTGTAGTGATGTAGTGCAGAGTATAGGGGGTATATAGTGTAGTGATGTAGTGCAGAGTATAGGGGGTATATAGTGTAGTGATGTAGTGCAGAGTATAGGGGGTATATAGTGTAGTGATGTAGTGCAGAGTATAGGGGGTATGTAGTGTAGTGATGTAGTGCAGAGTATAGGGGGTATATAGTGTAGTGATGTAGTGCAGAGTATAGGGGGTATATATAGTGTAGTGATGTAGTGCAGAGTATAGGGGGTATACAGTATAGTATAAGGATGTAGTGTGAATTATAGGGGGTATATAGTGTAGTGCAGAGTATAGGGGGTATATAGTGTAGTGATGTAGTACAGAGTATAGGGTTTATATAGTTTAGTGATGTAGTAGGTAGTATAGGGGTATATAGTGTAGTGATGTACTGCAGAGTATAAGGGTTGTATAGTGTTGTTATGTGGTGTGAAGTATAGGGGTTATATAATATAGTTTAGTGATGTAGTGCGGAGTATGAGGGGAATATAGTGTATTGATGTTGTGAGGAGTATAGGGGTTATATAGAGTAGTGATGTAGTGTGAAGTATAGGGGGTATATAGTGTAGTGATGTAGTGTGAATTATAGGGAGTATATAGTGTAGTGCAGAGTATATGGGGTATATAGTGTAGTGCTGTAGTACGGAGTATAGGGTTTATATAGTTTAGTGATGTAGGGGGAAATTTACTAAAGGAAATTTGTAAAAAAAATAGGTGTATTTGTATCCAAAAATACAGTTATTTTTGACATTTAGGGGGAAATTTACTAATATGAAAAACCTTGTTTTTCGTATTAGTATTTTCCCTACGACTGCATACGACTGTTTCAGTCGTATGCAAAGTCGTGTTCCGGAGGGGGATTTACAAAGCAGTCATATACGACTGCTTTGTAACCCTCCGATGTCGTAGGAATTCGTATTAACAGCCGTATATACGGCTGCTAATACGAATTATTTGTAGGCAGTCTGCACGGATCAGTCAGATCCGTGCAGGCTGCAAGGTGTAAAAAAAAATTAAATAAATAAATAATAATAAAAAAAACGGCGTGGGGTCCCCCCCACAGCCGAAACCAGCACCAGGCTGACAGAGCCTGGAGCCGGTAATTAAAAATCAGGGAACCCGACAAATAGGGGTTCCCTGATTTTTAACAACCAGGCTCCTGCTCTGGGGCTGGTTCCCAAAATACGGGGGACAAAATGAGTAGGGGTCCCCTGTATTTTAAGAACCAGCCCCAGGCAAAACCAGCCAGCAGGGTAATGCCACAGCCGGGGGGAGACTTTTTATGCAAGTCCCCCCGGCCAAAGCATTAACCCTACCGACCAGTCAGCCTGGCCAGGGGCCCTGGGGGAGTGGGGAACCCCCCCAATAAAGGGGTCCCCCCCCTCCAGGACTTACCTGACCAGGCTGAAGCCTGGTGCTGTCCTCGATGCCCCTGGGCGGTGGGCATCGAGCTGATTATGGTGTAAAAAAATAGAACAAACTATTGTTTTTTACTGTGGCACTACAAGTGCCAGCAAGCCTCCCCAGCAAGCTGGGACTTGGAGAACCACAAGTCCCAGCCTGCTGGGCATTAAAGGGCCCGCTGGGTCTTGTAGTGCCACAGTAAAAAAAATAGTTAAATAAAACACGCTGACACCCATTTTAAATTAAAGTTTAATACACACATTACATACATACTGATACTTACCTTTCTTGATCCCGTAGGTAGCCCTGGTCCTGATGTCCTGTGTCGTCCATGTCGGCTGTCTGCGTCGTCCTCCAGGTCCATGTCGACGGTCCGTGTCGTCCTCCAGGTCCATGGCGGTGTCCGGGTCCGAAGAAATCCATGTTGGAGCTGTGGAAGGAAATCCTACTCACCTGGTCCTGCGCTGAAGAAGTCTTCTCTTGATCCGACGTAATCCAGGTAATGTTGAAGCTGTCGCCGGTCCCCGCTGTCTCCGCTGTCTCTGCATCGCGCTGAGGAGGGATGC
Organism: Crinia signifera; assembly: GCF_055691185.1. NCBI lineage: Eukaryota > Metazoa > Chordata > Amphibia > Anura > Myobatrachidae > Crinia > Crinia signifera. Next base: position 153,404,778 of record NC_139217.1, read on the forward strand.
TGAGAAGTTTCATATTCGGCGCCTCTCCTCAGACTGAATTCTATTGGCCGCCTAGCAGGCCAATCAGGAGCCGACTTTCCTGAGGAAGCCGGACACCTAATTAACCGGAGAAACGCGGTGAGCTTTATATTTAGCAGACGAGATACCATCCATCCAGCGGACCTACCCATTCATCCCTACAAGTTGGCACCAATCTACACCGAATCCTATTCAACGCTGAGGCTGTGGGATTTAGCTTGGTCCCTTAATTTGGATATCGCGGTGAGCCACACACAAGGGGAATTGTGCTTATGGAAACACAAGGCACTGGGAAATAACCTTGGTCCAGCTCAAACCTTTGGATTACAAATTCCTCATCTAACATACAAGGAGGATCAAGGATGGTAATATATGAAACCCTATCAGCTGCTATATGACTTTTTAATCAAATTTATATCACCCATTGGTGGATAAGACTGAGCCCACTAACCATTAGCCTTTTTAAAGTAAATACTAAATGTGAATTAATTTGTATCTGTATATGTATGTATTGATTATATGTTATCTATTTTTATAATTCATCAGTAAACAAACAATTAACTATATACCGTCCTATATTGTTTCTTTGTCTTAAACAACCAGCGCCAGTACAAACCACATTCTTTTTTCTACAAAAATCTGGGGCTGACTACCCCCGGTACCGGCTGCTGTTAATTGCGCACCACACATAACCTTTCCCTTATCTTTAGGACTACGAATTGTTGTATTTTTGGGATTGTAAATCCCGAAAATACAAATTCGTAAAAAAAAGGTGTATTTCTCCCTACGAATACACCTTTTTCCTACGAATCCATTTTGGTAAATGTCCCCCTTACTATCCCGAAAATACGGCAATTCGTAGTCGTATTGATGTGCTATCAATACGAATACGAATTGCCGTATTTTCGGCATAGTAAATGTCAAAAATAAGTGTATTTCTGGATACAAATACACCTATTTTTTACAAATTTTCTTTAGTAAATTTTCCCCCCGTAGTATGTAGTATGTAGTATTGGGGTATATAGTGTAGTGATGTACTGCGGAGTATAAGGGTTGTATAGTGTAGTTGTGTAGTGTGAAGTTTAGGGGGTAGATATTATAGTTCAGTGATGTAGTGCGGAGTATGAGGGGTATATAGTGTATTGATGTTATGAGAAGTATAGGGGTTATATAGAGTAGTAATGTAGTGTGAAGTATAGGGGCATATAGTGTAGTGATGTAGTGCGGAGTATGAGGGGTATATATAGTGTATTGATAATGTGAGGAGTATAGGGGTTATATAGAGTAGTAATGTAGTGTGAAGTATAGGGGATATATAGTGCAGTGATGTAGTGCGGAGTATGAGGGGTATATAGTATAGTGAGGTACTGTGGAGTATAGGGGTTATCTAGAGTAGTGATGTAGTGTGAAGTATAAGGGGTATACAGTGTAGTGATGTATTGCAGACCTTAGGGGGTATAAAGTATAGTGAGGTACTGTGGAGTATAGGGGTTATCTAGAGGAGTGATGTAGTGTGAAGTATAGGGGGTATATAGTGTAGTGATGTAGTGCGGAGTATGAGGGGTATATAGTATAGTGAGGTACTGTGGAGTATAGGGGTTATCTAGAGTAGTGATGTAGTGTGAAGTATATGAGGATATATAGTTTAGTGATGTAGTGCTAAGTATAGGGGGTATATAGTTCATTGATGTAATGCGAAGTATAGGGGTTATATAGTGTAGTGATGTAGTGCTAAGTATAGGGGGTATATAGTGTAGTGATGTAGTGATAAGTATAGGGGGTATATAGTGTAGGGGTATAGGTCCATAATTGCTGACGCTGAAAATTTGTAGACCAAGCCTGAATCAGGTCCATAGTGTAGTGATTAGGTGCTGTATATATGGCTTATATGGGACCTTATTCTGGTCCACTTGCTCCCCCGCACGTTCACACGCGTGAGCAATTTTTGCATAATGCGCATGTGCATATGCTAGGTGTGAAGAGTATAGGGGGTATATAGTGTAGTGATGTTACGCAAAACATCCATTCGCAGCTGTGCGGGTGAATTCGTCGAACGAAGGAGGGGGGGGGGGGGTTAATCCACAGGTTATACAGGGCCAGATGGAGCTGCAGCTCCAGGCCTACACATAAAGTAGGCCCATCATCATGGCACCATGATGATCACGAGCTGGGCACAGTGTGGGCCATAAATCATGTTTGTATTTTGATGTGTTTAGCAAGAAATTGGTTCTTATAGTGTATGGGTTCTACATTGCATTGGCCTCACCTCCTCCACTTCTCATAATAGGCCCTTGTACATTATCAGCAGAGCCGTGAGTAGAGTGGCCAATGATTTGGCCCCAATATTTCGGGATTAGACTACTCTAATGCTGGGCAGCGTCTGAGCACTTGCTCAGACGCTGCCCAGCTGCTCCGAGTCCTGTGCCGGCTGTGCAGCTCAGATGCGCAGCGTGATGTGGTCAGAGGTCATGCTGGGCGTCACACTGTGCAGCCAACCGAACACGCCCCCCCCGCACCGCCGCCGCTCTCTACAACTGGAGGCTCTTCGCTGAACGGAGGACTTTGGTGTTTATTTGTGTAATCCCGAATTGGATCTGGACTTCTTTTACCGACCGCAGAGAACTTTGGATGACGGATTCCGGACCATCATCCTTTGTATTTCAAGCGCTTTTGAGAACTGATTCAATTCAGATTCTCCATTCCATCCGGTACTTAGCCATTTTCTTTTCTTGTACTATCACATCACATGTTTGTCGTATATAAATAAAAGTGGTATTGTACCATACTGTATGTATTTTTTCTACATTTATTTTGGTGTCTCATCCGGACCTAGATAAATGATCTATGGTTGTGAGGATTGGTGTTCCACTATCCAAATAAGCAGTCGATTTGGAAGAAGAGGAGACACTATTGGGACAGGAGGAACGTATGGTTATATATATCTGTATATGCTAGCCAGTATTTGGAGAAGTGGACCGTTCCTATATATCTAGGGACGTATTTTACATTCACAAGGGCGCCGGTGGAGGGAACATGCCATCTTTTGTCACTTTACATGACGATGTAGAGTGGGTGGGGGGGGTCGGTTCTGGCAGGCACTGTGACACTGTGTAATAGGGCAGGCACTCTCTGTAATAAGGCGGTCACTGTGACACTTTCTGTAATAGTGCGGACACTGCAATATTCTGTAAGAAGGCAGGCACTGCGACATTGTCTGAAAGAAGGCAGGCACTGTGACACTTTCTGTAATAAGGCGGGCACTGCGTCACTCTCTGTAAGAAGGGGGGCACTGCGACACACTCTGTAAGAAGGCAGGCACTGCATCACTACATAAAAAGGCAGGCACTATAAAACTTTATTTATTCATAAACAGTTTCTTATATAGCGCATACATATTGAGCATCACTTTGGCACTGTGATACTCTGTAATAAGGCGGGCACTGCGACACTCTCTGTAACACTGTGTAATAAGGCGGGCACTGCAAAATTCTCTGTAATAAGGTTGGCACTTTGACACTCTCTGTAATAAGGTGGGCACTGGGACACTCTCTGTAATAAGGTGGGCACTGGGACACTCTCGGTGTAATAAGGAGGGCACTGTGACACTATTTAATAAGGAGGGCACTCTGACACTGTCAACACAAAAAGGTGGGCACTGCAACACTTTCTGTAATAATGCAGGCACTCCGACACTGTAATAAGGAGGGCACTGTGACACTATTTAAGTATGCGGGCACTGAGACTCTTACTGTCATAATGCGGGAACTGCGACACTCTGTAATAATGCGGGCACTACGACACTCTATGTAATAAGGTGGGCACATCAACACTCTGTGTAGTAAGGCGGGAACTGCAACACTTTGTGTAATAAGGTGGACACTGCGACATTCTCTGTGTAATAAGGTGGGCACTGCAACACTCTCTGTGTAAAAAGGTGGGCACGGTACCACTCTGTGTAATAAGGAGGGCACTGTACCACTCTCTGAGTAATAAGGAGGGCACTGTGACAATCTGTTTTAATTTGAGCTCTGCTAGACTCTCTATGTAATAAGGTGGGCACTGGGACACTCTCTGTAATAAGGACGGTGAGCACTGGGACACTGTCTATTAAGTAAGGCACTGCGACATGGTCAACATAAAAAGGCGGGCACTGCAAAACTTTCTGTAATAATGCGGGCACTGCGACACTCTGTGATAAGGAGGGCACTGCGACACTTACTGTAATATTGCGGGCACTACGACACTAATAAGGAGGGCACTGTGATACTGTTTAAGTATGCGGGCACTGTGACACTGTGTAATAAGGTGGGCACTTCAACACTATCTGTGTAATAAGACGGGTACTGCAACACTCTAATAAGGTGGGCACTGCGACATTCTCTGTGTAATAAGGTGGGCACTTTGACACTCTCTCTGTAACAAGGTGGGCACTGTACCACTCTCTGTAGTAGTATTAGTAGCACGCTTATTTATAAGGTGCCACAAAGTGTCCACAGCGCCGTACATAGCAAACAAAAACACAAATGATAAGGTAACGTACAGGCTGCGTTGATAAAATACAGCATAAATAAGGGTATAGCTGGTAGAACTAAAATCAGCATCAGTTCTGAATTAGGTGTCGAAATTGTCGAGAAGACTGAAGATGAAGTAGAGGAAGGGAAGAACCGGGCAGGAGCACTGGTGAGGTAAAGAGGTAGGGTGAGTACGTGAGGAAGGAGGGCCCTACTCATAAGAGTTAACATACTAAAAGGAGGTGGGTGGACGAACGAAAAACAATAGGATAAGTAGGAACGGATGGGAAGGAGGCAGGATTGGAGGATCAAAAGAGGTTAGGAGGAGGGAAAGGCTAGTCGAAAAAAGTGGGTTTTGAGGGAGCGCTTGAAGAAGGTAAGGGAATCAGAGAGCCTGATGGGTGGCAGGAGGTTGTTCCAGTGTAGCGGGGGCAGCGCGAGAGAAGTTTTGGACACGGGAGTGGGAGGAGGTGATTAGGTGAGAGGTCAGTCGGAGGTCAGCGGCGGAGCGGAGAGGACGGGAGTGAGTGTGGATAGAGATCAGTGAAGAGAGGTAAGGAGCGGTGGAGGAGGAGAGAGCTTTGTAGGTGGTGGTGAGGATTTTAAAGAGAACTCGGAAAGGAATGGGGAGCCAGTGAAGAGATAGACAGAGGGGGGAGGTGGAGGTAGAGCGGCGGGAGAGGAAGATGAGCCTAGCAGCATCGTTAAGAATGGATTGGAGAGGTGCAAGGCGGGTGAGAGGTAGCCCAGAGAGAAGGATGTTGCAGTAGTCAAGGCAGGAGATGACAAGAGAGTGAATGAGAATTTTGGTTGCGCCAGTGGAGAGGAATGGTCTGATGCGCGAGATGTTGTGTAGGTGAAAGCGGCAAGACTGTGAGAGAGCACGAATGTGGGGGGTGAAAGAGCGGGAGGAGTCAATGATGACAACGAGGCAGCGCGTTTGGTCGATGGAGGTGATCTTGGTTTCACCAATGCTGATGGAGATAGTGGGAGAAGAGGGGATGGAAGATTAGATGTTCAGTTTTAGCCATGTTTAGTTTCAGGAAGCGTTGGGTCATCCAGGCTGAGATGGCCGTGAGGCATTCGAAGACCTTGGACAGGAGTGATGGGGATAGGTCGGAGGAGGAGAGATAGATTAGGGTATCATCAGCATAAAGGTGGTAATGGAAACCATAAGAGCTGATGAGGGTGCCCAGAGAGGTGGTGTAGAGGGAGAAGAGGAGAGGGCCAAGGACTGACCCTTGGGGAACACCGACTGGCTGCGGGGTAGTAGGAGAGGAGGAACTCGGAGTGGAGACGGAGAAGGAGCGATCGGAGAGGTATGAGGTGAACCAGGAGAAGACCGTGCCAGTGATGCCAAAGGAGGGGAGGGTGTTAAACAGGAGAGGGTGGTCAACAGTGTCAAAGGCAGCCGATAGATCAAGATGGATGAGGATAGAGAAGAGGCCTTTGGATTTAGCCGATAGTAGATCGTTAGTGACTTTGGTCAGGGCAGTTTCAGTGGAATTTAAAGGGCGGATCCCAGAATGGAGGGGGTCTAGAATGGAGTTAGCAGTAAGGTGGCTTAGGAGACCATTATAGGTCAGACATTCTAGGAGCTTGGAGGCAAAAGGTAGGAGGGAGATGGGCCTGTAGTTGGATGGAGAGTTGGGGTCCAGATTTTTTTTTTGAGAATTGGGGAGACAAGAGCGTGTTTGAAGGAGGAAGGGAAGGTCCCAGAGGAAAGGGAAAGATTAAAGAGGTGAGCCAGGTGAGAGCAGACTGAGGGACTGAGACGACGGATAATATTGGAGGGGATAGGATCGAGCGAGCAGGTGGAGGGAGAAGCGGATTGAAGGATAGAGTGGACTTCAGCAGCAGTGGTGGGGTAAAATGAGGACAGGGGTGGGAAGGAGGGGAGTGGGGATGTAGGAGGGGAGGAGGGAGAGGGTGAGGTCATGGCAGCAGCGATGGCACTCCTAAGAGAGGAGATTTTGAAAAGTAGGTAGCAAAATCAGCGGCTACGATGGAGGATGGAAGAGCTGGAGGAGGGGGGGGGAGAGCAAGGAGTTGAAGGTGGCGAAGAGCCTGCGGGGGTTGGATGATTGGGAAAGGATGAGGGTCTTAAAGTAGGATTCCATGGACAGAGCAAGGGCAAAGCTGAAGGAGGAAAGAATGAATTTGAAATGGAGATAATCCGCGAGGGAGCGTGATTTCTTCCAGAAGCGCTCAGCAGTGCGAGAGCACTATTTAAGGAATCGGGTGAAAGCGAGTGCCACAGTTGGGGGTTGGAGCATCGAAGGAGGATAGAGGAGGGAGGGCAGGCAGAGTTCAATGCCGAAGATAGCGTGTCATTATAGAGGGAGGCGGCGAGGTTTGGGCAGGACATGACGGCGATTGGGGCGAGAAGAAGACACAGCGCGTTTGAGAAGACAGCAAGATCTAGTGTGTTGACGTTATGCCGTGAGACAATGCGGGCACTGCGACACTTTGTGTAATAAGGCGGGTACTGCAACACTCTGTGTGTAGTAAGGCATGCACTGCGACATTCTCTGTGTAATAAGGTTGGCACTGCGACAGTCTCTGTGCAACAAGGCGGGCACTGCACCACTCTCTATGTAATAAGGAGGGCACTGCAACACTGTGTAATAAGGAGGGCACTACGACAATCTGTTATAATGTGGGCACTGCGACACTCTCTATATAATAATGTTGGCACTGCGGCACTCTCTATGTAAAAAGGTTGGCACTGCGACAGTCTCTGTGTAACAAGGCGGGCACTGTACCACTCTATGTAATAAGGAGGGCACTGCAACACTCTGTGTAATAAGGAGGGCACTACGACAATCTGTTATAATGTGGGCTCTGCGACACTCTATGTAATAATGTGGGCACTGCAACACTCTTTGTAATTATTCATAAACAGTTTCTTATATAGAACATACATATTCTGCATCACTTTGGCACGGAGACACTTTGTTATAAGGTGGGCACTGCAACTCTCTGTAACACTGTGTAATAAGGCGGGCACTGCAATACTGTGTAATAAGGTGGGCACTGCGACACTGTGTAATAGGGTGAGCACTGCGACACTCTGTAACATCGTATAATAAGGTGGGCACTGTGACACTGTCATAAGGTGGGCACTGCAGCACTCTATGTAATAAGATGGGCACTTCAACACTGTGTAATAAGGTGGGCACTGCAACACTATGTAATAAGGTGGGCATTGCAACACTCTGTGTAATAAGGTGGGCACTGCGACATTCTCTGTGTAATAAAGTGGGCACTGCACCACTGTCTGTGTAATAAGGAGGGCACTGCGACAATCTGTGATAATGTGGGCTCTGCGACACTCTCTGTGTAATAAGGTGGGCACTGCGACACTCTGTGTAATAAGGTGGGCACTGCGACACTCTGTAATAAGGTGGGCACTACGACACTCTCTGTGTAATAAGGTGGGCACTCCGACACTCTCTATGGAATAAGGTGGGCACTGCGATACTCTGTAATAAGGTGGGCACTTTGACACTCTGTATAATAATGTGGGCTCTGCGACACTCTGTGAAAAAAGAAGGGCACTGCGACACTGCATAATAAAGCGGGCACTGCTACAATCTCTGTGTAATTAGGTGGGCACTGCAACACTGTAATAAGGTGTGAACTGCAACACTGTGTAATAAGGTGGGCACTGCGACACTATGTGTAATAATGTGGGTTCTGCAACACTCTGTGTGTAATAAGGCAGGCACTGCGACATTCTCTGTGTAATAAGGTTGGCACTGCAACAGTCTCTGTGTAACAAGGCGGGCACTGCACCACTCTCTGTGTAATAAGGAGAGCACTAAGACAATCTGTTATAATGTTGGCTCTGCGACACTCTCTATGTAATAATGTGGGCACTGCGACACTCTCTATGTAAAAAGGCATGAACTGCAACACTCTTTGCAATTATTTATTCATAAACAGTTTCTTATATAGCGCATACATATTCTGCATCGCTTTGGCACTGAGACACTTTGTAATAAGGTGTGCACTGCAACACTCTCTAACACTGTGTAATAAGGCGGGCACTGCAATACTGTGTAATAAGGTGGGCACTGCGACACTGTAAGAAGGTGGGCACTGTGACACTCTCTGTAACATCGTGTAATAAGGTGGGCACTGCAACTCTGTATAATAAGATGGGCACTTTAACACTCTCTGTGTAATAAGGTGGGCACTGTAACACTTTGTGTAATAAGGTGGGCACTGCGACATTCTTTGTGTAATAAGGTGGGCACTGCACCATTCTGTGTGTAATAAGGAGGGCACTGTGACAATCTGTGATAATGTGGGCTCTGCAACACTCTCTGTAATAAGGTGGGCACTGCGACTCTATGTAATAAGGTGGGCACTGCGACACCCTGTGTAATAAGGTGGGCACTACAACACTTTCTGTGTAATAAGGTGGGCACTACGACACTCTCTGTGTAATAAGGTGGGCACTACGACACTGTGTAATAAGGTGGGCACTGCAACAATATGTGTAATAATGTGGGTTCTGCGGCGCTCTCTGTGTAACAAGGCGGGCACTGCACCACTCTCTATGTAATAAGGAGGGCACTGCGACACTGTGTAATAAGGAGGGCACTGTGACAATCTGTTATAATGTAGGCTCTGCGACACTCTCTATGTAATAATGTGGGCTCTGCGACACTCTCTATGTAATAAGGTGGGCACTGCAACACTATGTAATTATTTATTCATAAACAGTTTCTTATATAGCGCATAGATATTTTGCATAGCTTTGGCACTGAGAAACAACAACAAGCAACAAGGCGGGCACTGCACCACTCTCTATGTAATAAGGAGGGCACTGCAACACTCTGTGTAATAAGGAGGGCACTACGACAATCTGTTATAATGTGGGCACTGCAACACTCTCTATATAATAATGTTGGCACTGCGGCACTCTCTATGTAAAAAGGTTGGCACTGCGACAGTCTCTGTGTAACAAGGCGGGCACTGTACCACTCTATGTAATAAGGAGGGCACTGCAACACTCTGTAATAAGGAGGGCACTACGACAATCTGTTATAATGTGGGCTCTGCGACACTCTATGTAATAATGTGGGCACTGCAACACTCTTTGTAATTATTCATAAGCAGTTTCTTATATAGAACATACATATTCTGCATCACTTTGGCACGGAGACACTTTGTTATAAGGTGGGCACTGCAACTCTCTGTAACACTGTGTAATAAGGCGGGCACTGCAATACTGTGTAATAAGGTGGGCACTGCGATACTGTGTAATAGGGTGAGCACTGCGACACTCTGTAACATCGTATAATAAGGTGGGCACTGTGACACTGTCATAAGGTGGGCACTGCAGCACTCTATGTAATAAGACGGACACTTCAACACTGTGTAATAAGGTGGGCACTGCAATACTCTTTGTAATTATTTATTCATAAACAGTTTCTTATATAGCGCATACATATTCTGCATCGCTTTGGCACTGAGACACTTTGTAACACTCTCTGTAACACTGTGTAATAAGGCGGGCACTGCAATACTGTGTAATAAGGTGGGCACTGCGACACTTTGTAATAAGCTGGGCACTGCAACACTCTCTGTAACATTGTGTAATAAGGTGGGCACTGTGACACTGTCATAAGATGGGCACTGCACCACTCTCTGTGTAATAAGGTGGGCACTGCAACACTCTGTAATAAGGTGGGCATTGCAACACTGTGTAATAAGGTGGGCACTGCGACACTCTCTGTGTAATAAGGTGGGCACTGCAACACTCTCTGTGTAATAATGTGGGCTCTGCGACACACTCTGTGTAATAAGGTGGGCACTATGACACTCTCTGTGTAATAAGGTGGGCACTGCAACACTGTGTAATAAGGTGGGCACTGCGACACTGTGTAATAATGTGGGTTTTGCGACACTCTCTGTGTAATAAGGCGGGCACTGCACCACTCTCTACGTAATAAGGAGGGCACTGTGACACTCTCTGTGTAATAAGGTAGGCACTTTGACAGTCTCTGTGTAACAAGGTGGGCACTGTACCACTCTCTGTGTAATAAGATGGGCACTGTGACACTCTCTGTGTAATAAGGCGGGAACTGCACAACTCTATGTAATAAGGTGGGCACTACGATACTCTCTATGTAAATACATACAATCACATAGAAATAAAACTAAAAAATATTGACAAAAAGCACTGAACATCCTAAAGTAAGAAAGGTGCATATGGCAAAATAACGGATGGATCTGGATCAGACTTGGTAAGGGAAACGGGTGAGGGTGAATGTCCTGTCTCAGCTGTAGTTAAGCGTGGCTTGGTGCCAGGGCCGGCTCTACCACTAGGCAGCTTTAGGCAGCTGCCTAGGGCGCCGGAATCTAGGGGGGCGCCACCAAGTCTGCCTATCAAAAAATCAAGGATGTCTGTGAGGATCCTTGTTGTACTTAATGCTGTGGGACCTCTACGACCTCACCTCCATACTTCCTCTTGAGGCATACTTCCCTATTTTGCTGCCCTCTCTTCCTGTACTCTGTTGTGGGTGGCAAAGGGGAGGGTTCTGGGGGCCTCCAGAGAAAGCAGGGGTCTTTCCCACCTACCTGAGGGGCTGGGAGGACCACTCAATTTTGGGAGGCTCCCTGCCATGTTGGAATATGGTTATTGGTGGCAGTATGGGGGGGGGGGGCGGCAATAGGTTGAAGTTTTGCCTAGGGTGCTGAGAAGCCTTACACCGGCCCTGCTTGGTGCTGGATTATAGTAATGTCAGAGACACCCAAATGGGGCTGATAATTACCCAAAGCCACTAGAGGATTTCCATCTCTTGGGATCGCATTGCAGAAAATGTCCTCAAAGGTGTACGGCTGTATGGCCAGTGGGTAGATTTGTAATCCAAGTGGTATTGCTGATGGCTAGTTGTATTGCTTGTGCTCCCAATGTTTGGAGACAACCAAATGTATAGATGAAACCAGCAGCTGGAGAGAGTCCCAGTTCGCTTAAAGAAGATTGAAGTGTAAAGTCTGGTCCATACAGGGATGGGGGAAGGGGGGGGGGTGGTTTCCTACATAGGACTGACAACTCCATTATTAAGTGGCAGCTATTAACAAGGCACCCCTGGTAGCGCCTGCTAGTGCACCATAGGGAGCACATCCCCCTTCCTACAGTAATCTGACTGCCTGTTATACTTTGCATACTTTTTTTATCCTATCAAAGGGAGTGGGAGTGTGAGCAGGTCCATGTGATGTCATGACATCATGCGGTAGTCCCACAATACTCCTCTATGAATGGTTTGGATGGCCAGGATATTTTTATGGGACCCCCCTGGGACCTGCTGGGCCCTAGGCAGGTGCCTACATTGCCTTGTTGAAAATCCGCCTCTGAACCAGAGGGGTTCTGTTGGGTAATATCTAGCTTCCTTTAATCCAGGAATATCTGGGAGGCTCCTGTAATTGGTTCTTACTGACTGTGTACAGGTAGCAGAGAGAGCTGTTGGCATGATTCATGTGGCCCACACATACACCCACAACACATTAGCCGTCATAGAAGGGTGCACGTATGCCTTTATTATTACAGTGTCATTAAGTAACTACAATGTAACAGTACTCCTTACAGAAGTGTAGGTGTAGCAGTATAGGAGATGTAAAGGCCCATACACACTAGAAGATTTTCATTTCAAAAGACTTTGCCAAAATCTCTGAAAGATATATCTTTTACCAAAATAGTGCGTACACACTGAGCTAGTTTCCCCAAAGAGCAAGAGATTTTCAGGAGGCGAAAGTCTTTGCTGAACATCTTTCATATAAAAGGTGATTTACATAATGGGCGGGGTTTGAATTACAAGGATGGGAGCAGCGGCCATTTTATTCAGTGCATTCCTGTTATTGGTGCATGATTTAGAACTGATTGCTGGGCTGCATATATTTGGAGCCCAGCGTTCAGGTAAACTACACCTGCTCCACCCTGACCGGGCAAAATGCCACCCATGTGCATGGCAAAATTTTATTTGCAGCTGTGCACGTAGGGAGAAATCCATTCAAAATATACATTGGGGGTGCAGTGGCGGCGGTAAAATATACATTGCTGGCCTGCAAAAAATGTAAGGCATGGCTTTGTGGGACAGGGGACTATATACCACATACCGTAATGCCCATTACACATTATGACACACACCGTAATGCCCATTACGCATATGCCACACACCATAATGCCCATTACATATAATGCCACATAAGTGTCGTTTACCTACATGCTCATTGCTAGGGTTTTCATGCACGGTGCCAGGGGTAACATGCACGGTGCCAGGGGTAACATGCACGGTGCCAGGGGTAACATGCTATGTGCACTGCATCCTTACGCTTACCTTGCCCTGCTGTCTGTCCCTGCCCATACCTCCCAACTTTCGTCCGGAGGAAATAGGGACACTCCGCGCGAGCGCCCGAAAAGGGGGCGGGGCGTATGCAAATGAGGGCACGGCTTATGCTAATTAGCCGCGACCTCATTTTCATACGAGAATAGACGCTGTGCGCATGCGCACAGCGTCTATTCTACTAGATTGGGGGGTCTCCCAACTGCCACCCCCCGCAGCGGGACAATGCCTGCCGCGGGTGGGACGTCGGGACAGGACCCGAAAATCGGGACTGTCCCGACGGAATCGTGACAGTTGGGAGGTATGCCTGCCTGCATCAGTAAAGGAGACCGCCGGGCAGAGCGGTGGGGAAATCCGACTGTCTCAGAGCAGGTTCATCTGTCCGCGACTCGCAGCCAATCAGGTGACGGTGGCTCGCGAGTTGCAAGAAGGCGTTTCATTCCAAATAGCCCCACAGCGGGTGGTTGGACCTGCTCTGAGATAGCCGGGTTTACCACCACTCTGCCGGCTGTCTCCTTTAACGATGTAGGCAGGGACAGACAGTGGGGCAAAGTGAGCGGACGTTCCGCCTCCAAAATGGACTGACGGAACGCAGTTCTGCCTAGTTCTGGCTCAATTTAACTCATAGTGGGCATTAATGCCAGTAATATATACATTGCTGGCATGTGCCAGCAATCTATATTACTGGCTTACGATTGTCATTGGTGCCCAGTGGTGCCAGTAATATAGATTGCTGGCATGTGCCAACAATCTATATATTACTGGCTTACAATTGTCATTGGTGCCCAGTGGTGCCAGTAATATATAGATTGCTGGCATGTGCCAGCAATCTATATATTACTGGCTTATAAATGTTATTGGTGCCCAGTGGTGCCTAACATATACATTGCTGGCACATGACAGCAATGTATATATTATTGGCTTAAAAGAGAAAACATTGGTGGCCAGTGCTGCTCCGTGTGGAGCAGGATGCAGGGGGATGGGGGGTGCATCAGCTGCATGCACCTGTGGGCGGCCGGGACCGGGCGGCAGAGCATAGACGGACCCGTGTGGACATAGCACGGGTGAACAGTGGAGCGGGGCGGACCAGCGCGGCAGCAGGCAGGGTGAGACAGGCGGGGGAGCAGAGCTATTCACCAGCCAGCCGCCGCAGCAGCCAGCCGGACGAGTGAGCGGGGCAGCGAGGACAAGTCCAGGAGGGTGAGTATGACAGGCGAGGGGGCGGGGGGAGGGTGGCGGGGCGTACCGCCGGGCTGAAAGTGGTTAATCACTTTCAGCCCTGCAGCGTACACACACAGCGATGATGGATGGAAAACCATCCATCATCGCTGGATCTGCTGGTAAAACCAGCAGATGAAAGACCTTCCTAGCGGTGATGCGGGAGCGCGCATCATCGCTAGTCGGGGGTCGCTGTCCCATACACACTAATCGATTTTCAGCTGAAAATCGGTCAAAACGCCTGTTTTGACCGATTTTTAGGTGAAAATCGTCAAGTGTGTATGGGCCTTAAGACTACAGAGGGGAGGGATGTGTTAGGCACTAAAGGGGGTAACGGTTTGGCTTTGATGGGGAGGCAGGGGTTTAGGCTGCAGGCAGGGCCGGCGCTCACCTGCTCCAGGGGGGCTGATGCGGCTGCCGCCGCTATGCTCCGTTGGGGGGATGATGCAACCGCAGCATCTCACTCCACGGGGGGAGTTAGAGATGCAGCCCCGAATGGGCTCGAGAGATGTGGCTGCGGCCCCTATCTATAAGTGGGCTCCAGGGGTGGCGGTGTGGCTCACTCACCTGCTCCCAGGTGCTTTCCTCCTGCTCTCCTCGGCGTCGGCGGGACATTTCCTGCTGCTGCTCCTCCTGCAGCTCATTACCGCCCTCCAGTGGCCGGCTCCCTAGGCAAATGCCTTAAGCTGCCTAGTGGTGGCGCCGGCCCTGGCTGCAGGTAGGGCAGGTTGTGGGGGTTAGAATATGTACCACCCAGTTGTCAGGACTCTGCACATCAGGATGCCACTGTCGGTCCTCTGACTGCCAACATACCAAGCGCTGGGATGCTTGTACCATCCCAAAGGAAGACACGATGGAGCCATGGATATAGGATTGGCCAAGCCAAGTTAGGGGCTCATCCACAGATGCCACTGAAGGGTTTGTGTACGTGGGTATATGTAACATCCCGCCCTAAATATTTTGTTCAGGACCGACGGGGAGTTCAAGGGAAATCTTAAGATCACAGATCTTTGTAGGGCGTGGGCAACTTTACTTGCAGCATCCAGGTGAAGGTATTGTGTAACAAGTACCAGCCTGTCCTCTAGATGCCGGTGCCCGCACGATTGCCTCCCCCCCCCCCCCCCCCTTCCTCCCGGCAATTTCACCTCTCTGGTGTCTTAGGTCTGCCGGTCCCTGTACATGAAGCTATGGGGCAGCTGACATCTGCTGACCAACCACAGCCTGTCTATAACTTTCTAGGATGCAATAGAGAAAAGAGCGACTGAATCTGATTGGTTGCTATGGGCAACATCACCTCTTTTTATTTTTAGAAGGTCTAGTATATTTACCCCATAGGGGCCTGAGTCAGACATTCCATCAAGGGCCTGATTCTGGTTCACTTGCAAAAGCAAATTCTCTCTCTAATGGACAAAACCATGTGCACTGCAGGTGGGGCAGATGTAACATGTGCAGAGTTAGATTTGGGTGTTATATTGTTTCTGTGCAGGGTAACTACTGGCTGCTTTATTTTTACACTGTAATATAGTCAGCATGAACACTGTATCAGTGTACCGCGTCCCCTTGCTATGCTCGCCATGCTTCGGGCGTGGTGATTTGCTGCAATTGGCACACTATAGTATTCTCCCTCCATGTCCTGGTGTATAGTAGGGTATGGTATACCGCCTGGTTTGTACAAAAAAGGTGAAAAACTCATGTTGACCTGTTGACCTTCCCATTGTCGTCCTAATGCTTGTGTTGACCTTTTGACCTTCCCATTGTTGTCCTAATGCTTGTGTTGACCTGTTGACCTTCCCATTGTTGTCCTAATGCTTGTGTTGACCTTTTGACCTTCCCATTGTCATCCTAATGCTTGTGTCGACTTGTTGACCTTCCCATTGTCATCCTAATGCTTGTGTCGACCTGTTGACCTTCCCATTGTCGTCCTAATGCTTGTCTTGAACTGTTGACCTTCCCATTGTCGTCCTGATGCTTGTGTTGACCCTGTCGGACCTGATTTACCTTGAACTCCCCCGGCAGCTCCCCGGGAGGGCTCCATCTAACTTGGCACTTAATGGCGGGTGCTGCTGGGGGAGTTCAAGCGAAATCGGATGCTAAAAGCCCCCACGATGTGGCGCTGATGAGATTTATCTTATGCGCTTCATATAAGATCTCTGGGGTCTGATCCGCTGCATACGGGATTGCGGATTGTTGCGATCACGGCCACAGATCGACAATCCACGGGCGTTTTCGCGGCCATGCCCGCTTTGCGCCGATCGGCAGGCGGGACATTGTTCAGCTGTCGGGCTGACCGCAAACGGGCCAGGATCACGGCTGTCGGCAGGGATCGACAGCCGTGATCCTAGATTGAATACCCCCCTAAGTCTGGTTGTTGGCCAGTCCTTGGCAGTTGTCAGCCACGATTACTTGATATTTTAAATAAAATTGATACGTACAATGTCTTACTATATAACATGTTTCTGTATAGAGGCCACAATAGTGTTGTAATATGTATGTTATTCACGGGTGTCATTTGTTCCTTTTTCTGCAGGGTTCTGGCTTATCCCCATGTAATACTCCTGGTGCCCATCAATGCTGTGGAATACACAAGAGTGATGGGTGGAACGCAGATCCTGGCTACGTGGCCCGTGAACCCTGAAGTGTGGCTGTTGGACTTTCAGGGGTGGGTGTCTGGTGAGAAAACGGGATAGCAGACACTGAGGGGTACTTATGGGGGTAAGTGTCTCTGATTCTCTGTTGGTCTGATATCTGCAGTTGCCATGAGAATGGGGCTACGTCCCCAAAAGCACTAGGCTATGCTGCTTGTTTGAATACAATCTGTTGTACTAGTACCTGACTGAGACGCAGCGGGCACCTGCAGCTGTTTGTGCACACACACATTAAATATTTTACTAATTGATATGAATATATTTAGTTCCTAATCATTTATTTTAATGTCAATATATGGAAATACCCCCATGAAAATCCTGCATTTGACCCTTGTGGAGTGTAGGGGGCATATAGTGTACTGATGTAGTGCGGAGTACAGGGGGCATATAGTGTACTGATGTAGTGTGGAGTATAGGGGGCATATAGTGTACTGATGTAGTGTGGAGTATAGGGGGCATATAGTGTACTGATGTAGTGTGGAGTATAGTTACATAGTTACATAGTAGGTAAGGCTGAAAAAAGACTTGCGTCCATCTAGTTCAACCTGGTATAGATATCCATTGCTGATTTGGTAGGTTCTGGTATTTTACAGACAAATTATATTTCTTATTTGTACCCATGGATGTTTTTCTCCAGTAAATGTTTGTCCAACTTTGCCTTGAACGCATTTAATGAGCCAGCCATTACCACCTCTCTGGGAAGAGAGTTCCAGAGTTTGACTGTTCTGACCGTAAAGAAATTCTTTCTACTAGCTGAATGAAATCTTTTTTCTTCTAATCTATACTCATGCCCTCGCGTCCTAGATTCCTTTCTAGTAGAAAATAGGGTGTGTGACAGTTCCTTATATTGGCCCTTGATATACTTGTACATGTTGAGCATGTTACCCCTTAAACGTCTCTTTTCTAATGTAAATAGTCCCAAATTGCTTAATCTCTCCCCGTAGCTTAAATTCTCCATTCCCCTAATAAGCTTTGTTGCTCGCCTTTGGACTTTTTCTAATTCTATGATGTCCTTTTTATAGTGTGGGGCCCAGAACTGTACTCCATACTCTAGGTGAGGTCTCACCAATGCTTTATATAGTGGCATAATTACCCTTGAGTCCCTAGTTTCCATTCCCCTCTTAATACATGCCAGAATTTTGTTGGCCTTTTTTGTAGCTACATTACAATGGGCACTACATCCTAGATTGCTGTCTATTTGGACTCCTAGATCCTTTTCAAGTATGGAATTACCCAGTTCCTCTCCGCTAAGGTTGTAACTTGCACACTGGTTGTGTCTCCCAAGGTGCATAACCTTACATTTATCTACATTGAACCTCATCTTCCATTTTTTAGCCCACTCATCTAGAATTGCAAGATCATTTTGAAGCATGGTGACATCTTCTGGTGATTTGATGACTTTGCTAAGTTTTGTATCGTCCGCAAAGATGGATACATTGCTGAGTAACCCTATCCCAATATCGTTAATAAAAATGTTAAACAAAATGGGCCCCAAAACCGAGCCCTGGGGCACTCCACTTAGTACCGGTATCATATCTGATACGGCACCATTCACAACCACTCTTTGTTCTCTATTACATAGCCAATTCCCTACCCATCTGCAGATATTTTCACCCAATCCTAGGTTCTCCATTTTATTAATCAATCTCTTGTGTGGGACAGTATCAAATGCTTTAGCGAAATCTAGGAAAATCACATCTACAGCATTTCCATTATCGAGGTTTTTGCTAACCTCTTCATAGAACCCTAGTAGATTAGTTTGGCATGAACGATTTTTCACGAACCCATGTTGGTTAGTACTGAGTAGACGGTGATTATCTAAATATTCCTGGATACCATCCCTTAAAAATCCTTCAAATAGTTTACCCATCTTCCATCCCCCGAACATTCCATCTTCTCCCACTATCTCCATCAGCATTGGTGAAACCGAGATCACCTCCACCGACCAAACGCGCTGCCTCGGTGTTATCATTGACTCCTCCCTCTCTTTCACCCCCCACATTCGTGCTCTCTCACAGTCTTGCCGCTTTCACCTACGCAACATCTCACGCATCAGACCATTTCTCTCCACTGACGCGACCAAAATTCTCATTCACTCTCTTGTCATCTCCCGCCTTGACTACTGCAACATCCTTCTCTCTGGGCTACCTCTCACCCGCCTCGCACCTCTCCAATCCATTCTTAACGCTGCTGCTAGGCTCATCTTCCTCTCCCGCCGTTCTACCTCCGCCTCCCCCCTCTGTCTATCTCTTCACTGGCTCCCCATTCCTTTCCGAGTTCTCTTTAAACTCCTCACCACCACCTACAAGGCTCTCTCCTCCTCCACCGCTCCTTACCTCTCTTCACTGATCTCTATCCACACTCCCTCCCGTCCTCTTCGCTCCATCACTGACCGCCGACTGACCTCTCACCTAATCACCTCCTCCCACTCCCGTGTCCAAGACTTCTCTCGCGCTGCCCCCCTGCACTGGAACAACCTCCCGCCACCCATCAGGATTTCTGATTCCCTTACCTCCTTCAAGCGCTCCCTTAAAACCCACTTTTTTCGACTAGCCTATCCCTCCTCCTAACCTCTTTTGATCCTCCTATCCTGCCTCCGTTTCCCTCCGTTCCTACTTATCCTATTGTTTTTCGTTCGTCCACCCACCTATTTTTAGTATGTTAACTCTTATGAGTAGGGCCCTCCTTCCTCACGTACTCACCCTACCTCTTTACCTCACCTGTGCTCCTGTCCTGTTCTTCCCTTCCTCTACTTCATCTTCAGTCTCCTCAACAATTTTGACACCTACTTCTGAACTGATGCTGATTTTAGTTCTACCAGCTATACCCCTATTTATACTGTATTTTTCAACACACCCTGTACGTTACCTCGTAATTTTTTTGTTTGCTATGTACGGCGCTGCGGACACTTTGCGGCGCCTTATAAATAAACGTACTACTACTACTACTACTACTACTACCCACAATTGATGTTAAACTAACGGGTCTGTAATTAGCGGGATCTTCCTTTTTTCCTTTTTTGAATATTGGCACTACCTCTGCTATTCTCCAATCTTTTGGTACTATACCTGACGATAGTGACTTGCTAAAAATATAATGTAGGGGGGTAGCTAGTTCATCCCTTAATTCCATTAATACCCTCGGATGAATCCCATCTGGCCCTGGTGACTTATTTGTTTTGAGTTTGCTTAGCCTCAGTATTATTTCCTTCGGCGTGAAATCCACAATGAGATCTGGCTTATTTGTCCCGTTTGTGGTAAATGTTCGTTCCACAGTCTGCTCTCCCTTAGTAAATACTGATGAGAAGAACTCATTTAACAGTTTTGCTTTTCCCTTGTCCTCAGTAACACTTTTTCCACTAGTATCAGTTAGTGGGCCTATGTTTTCCTTAATTAAACGTTTACTATTTATGTATTTAAAAAACTTCTTTGGGTTGGTTTTGCTTTCAGTGGCTATGCACTCTTCATATAATATTTTAGCTGCTTTGATTACCCCTTTACAAGTTTTGTTTGATTCTTTGTATTTTGCGAACGCCTCCTCATTCAAGTTATTTTTATAGAATTTAAAGGCTCTGGTTTTATTGTTGATAGCTGACCTTACTTCTTTCTCCAACCATGGTGGCTTTTTTTTGTTGAATTTACCTTTAATTACTTTAGGAATGTATTCAATAGTTAGTGAATCAAGCACCTTTTTTAGAGTATCCCACATTTCCTCTGCATTTTTTCCCTCCATAACCGTTTCCCACCCAATTCCTGTAAGGGCTTCCCTGAATAATTCAAAGTTCGCTTTTCTGAAGTTTAGTATTTTTGCAGATCCTTTTTGATGTAATTTACTGAAGTTGATTTCCAGTGAAACCATATTGTGATCACTATTCCCTAATTGTTCAATTACTTTTGTGTTTGAAACTAAGTCTGTGTTATTTGTTAATACTAAGTCCAAGAGCGCCTCATCACGAGTTGGAGTTTCTACCGTTTGTGTAATAAACTGGTCTTTAAGTAAGCTTAAGAACCCATTGCTTCTTGCTGATTTACCTGTTTCGTTTTCCCAATCAATGTCGGGTAAATTAAAATCCCCCATAATTAATACCTGACCCTGATTTGATGCTTGTTTGATTTGGTTTAAAAGAAGAGACTCTTCCCTTTCATTTATATTTGGTGGTCTATAGCATACCCCTATTATAAATTTGTTTTTTGGTTTCTTATTATTGTCGGTTATCTCTGCCCTCACTGTCTCTGAGTTGTCGTCTTCCAGGTCTGTGCTCATTTTTTTCATAAATGATGTTAAGTTATTATTTACATATAGGCACACACCCCCGCCCCTTCTATTTTCCCTGTCTTTCCTGTAGAGTGTATATCCCTCCATGTTTAATGCCCAGTCATGCGACTCATTACACCATGTTTCTGTAATACCAATGATGTCGTAGTCATCCCTACTGATCACCGTTTCAAGCTCCCCGATTTTACTCACTAAGCTTCTTGCATTAGCCAGTAAGCATTTTAATTTATGTTTATTTTTAGATATGGCTCTAATATTGTGATTAGTTTCACCCCAGGACCCATTTGAATTCTTTACTAGCTTCCTCTTTCCCCTCTCCCCTTCAATAGACTCTCTACAGGCCTCCCCACCATGCACACTGCCTGCCCTCTCCATAGGGGGCATGTAGTGTACTGATGTAGTGTGGAGTATAGGGGGCATGTAGTGTACTGATGTAGTGTGGAGTATAGGGGGCATATAGTGTACTGATGTAGTGCGGAGTACAGGGGGCATATAGTGTACTGATGTAGTGTGGAGTATAGGGGGCATATAGTGTACTGATGTAGTGTGGAGTATAGGGGGCATATAGTGTACTGATGTAGTGTGGAGTATAGGGGGCATATAGTGTACTGATGTAGTGTGGAGTATAGGGGGCATATAGTGTACTGATGTAGTGTGGAGTATAGGGGGCATATAGTGTACTGATGTAGTGTGGAGTATAGGGGGCATATAGTGTACTGATGTAGTGCGGAGTACAGGGGGTATATAGGACCTTATTCATATCCATTTGGTCCTCTGTGCATTCACATTTTCTGTGCATGCTTAGAGACACCGTATCGCCGACCATCGAATGATTTCCCCCTGCCTGCGAATGGATGAGTATGTAAATCATCCATTCGCAGCCATGCGCGGGGGGGGGCTCACTGCAGACAGCACTCTGATTTCACAGCCTTGCAAGTCAATGACAACAAGGTACCCTTGTACCTGTTTGGTACGGTGGGACCGTATACGGGCGGATCTGGCTTTTTTTTTCATCTGCGCATGCGTATCTTTCGCAATGCGCATGTGCGGCGACCTCACACTGCTCACGGACGGGTCTCTCCGTGCGAAAAAACCTGTCCGCAGGAGTGCGGTCATTGTGGGCGGCATGTGGGCGTTTTTATGGGAGCGGCCGGAATAATGAGGAAAACTGGGCATAAACATGGGCGTACACGGGGGTGTGCACACAAAATGCACGGTGCCACCACCTCCTCGATCGGCGAACGCACCGTGCATTTTGGCCCAAAAACAGGCGGACACCAAAGATTGCTCCTGACCACCCCTAGAGATACCGCATGAGATCAGACACCTGGGTCTGCTAATTAACGCTGATTACAGCCCTCAAACACATTGGAAGCATATCTTTCTACACTTCAACATGTAAAGGTTGGTTTAATCTTAGCTAATATTCATTGTAATACCTGGTTATATATGTCCAGGTAGTTATTTTATAACCATCTACACCCATTCAGAAAGTGTTTTTCTCTTTCAATGGTCCTGGTGACACAGCTCAACTTTGGGATGTAGGAGGGTCCGTAGGAGCAAGGCACCTATCCTAAAGCTTTTGGAGGGTAGGCTCCTCCCCTTCTGCATCCCAGACTCCTCAGTTTGTGTTAGGTGCCCACTGGAGTGGGTGCTATTCTAAAGGTCTGCTGGAGCAGCCGAAGGATTAGAGTTAGTTAGGAGTTTTTTATTTTATTAACTTTTACACTAGCTAGGTAGGCACAGTGTGAGGATTCTCATTGAATCCTCACACTGACAGCGCAGCAGGAGCTGGCAGAAGCGCTTCCTGTCAGCTCACTGCGCACAGGGGAGACACTGTCTGGTCTCCCTGTGCAGCGCTTACAGCTTCTATTAAGAAGCTGCCTGGGCTCCGGAGCGCTCTGAAACTGGCTTCACGCTAGGTGGGGATCATGGGGGACAGGCGCTCCGTGATGGCGGCGGCCATTTTCTGCGGAGCTTACACACTGAGCTCCTGTATGAGAGGACAGCAGTGTGTTACAGGCATGTTCCAAGTGGTCCCCAGCAGAGGGGGAGACACTGGAACTTGGAGATCCTGCAGTGGGAGCGGCTGTCTGGGGGTGGTTGGCGCCAAAAGCCACGGACCCCGCAACAGCAGGGACTTGGTCTCTTCCCTCTCTCTGTTTTGGCGCCATTCAGAATGCTTGCAGCGGAGCTGAGCTGGCTGACAGATCCTAGCAGTGATTGGATTTCCTGGGCATCGTTTTCCCCACTTCAGACAGATAAGTGACTGTGGTACATTGGCTCTGTATAAAACACCTGTACTTTGTGCACTGTGACTGTGTTACTTTTTGCATCATGTCTGAGCAACAGTCTGTGGCTTTGGGGGAGGGAGCCCTTAATGCATTGTGCGCTTGTAGTTTTTGTACACTAAAATTTGTCCCTGAGCAGATGGCCAAGGGGGGCTTGTGTATTACTTGCGCTGGTGTGAGACCCATGGGCAGTGAACCCCAGAGGGTAGAGCAATCGGAGCCTGCGTGGGCCAGTGCCCTGGGCAGGTCTGTAAATGCCTTAGTGCAATTGCTGGACAGGCAGAGTGATGTGTTGGTAGCTTCCCCTAGACCTATGTCATCATCTCAGCAGTCCTCTGGCTCCTTGCCTTTGACTCAAGCAGATCCTGGTTTCTTACAGGTCATTCAAGATACTGCTAAGGGGATAAGCAGGTTTAATGATTAGTTAGACAAATTTGATGGTGATACTGTAGGGACCCCAAAAAGGTCTTATTCAGTGCCATTGCTTGTTGCTGAAGAGGAGGGAGAGTACACAGACATCCCCTGGGATCAGGGTGATGACTCTGAGGATTCCTCTGCCCCATGGGTGGAGGATTTGATTACTGCTGTTAAACAGGCTTTGGATTTGTCTGTGGAGGATAAAACTCCTGTAAAAGGTGTACTTAAGTGGCAGCGTAAGGAAACTGTTACCTTCCCTGCGGATGAAGGTTTACAGGATTTATTGGAAGGGGCTTGGAAAACGCCTGATAAAAGGCTTCAGATGCCTAAAAGATTTTTAAGTCTATACCCCATGCCTTAAGGCTCATGAAGACCTCTGGGAAAAAGTTGCGGTGGTAGACGCTTCTGTGGCACGGCTTTGTAAAGCCACGGTGCTACCTGTCCAGGGGGGGGGCAGCCTTTAAGGACCCCGTAGACAAGAAGATTGAAGGTAACCTCAAGGCAATATTTGAAGGGGTGGGTTTTACTTTACGCCCTCTTATAGCAACAGCCTGGGTCTCTAAGGCCATGATTGTGTGGGCCAAAGACTTATGTACAATTTTGCATGCTGATCCAGGTGTGTTACTGCTTGCTGAGAAGCTAAAAGCAGCTGCGGAGTATGTGCTTGAGGCTGAGGAGGAAGCTCTCAAAATGGCTTCCAGAGTATCCACGGTGTCCGTCAATGCCAGGAGAGTGCTTTGGCTTAAAGCCTGGGAGGCGGATAATGAATCAAAAAAGGCCTTAGAGGCATTAGCTTTTAAAGGAAAGCTGTTGTTTGGTTCAGAGCTGGAAGAGATTATTAAGCAGCAGTGGCAAACGCAGGATTTTCAGAAGGGGGTTTCCAGAGGGGCGGAGCAAAGCATGGAGATGGACGCTTAGGTGACCCAGTATATGCCGGGTCAGTTAAATTATTATAGATAGACCAAATGTATATAAATAATAATAATAATAAAAAAAAAGTATATATATATATATATATATATACACACACACACACACACACACATACAGGGGTGTCAACAGCAGTGCAAGACCCCGGGGCATAGCAATGTATTGGGGCCCCTACCGATCCTCCAGTGGTAGGGGTGGGGGAAGCTTTGATGTCCTGCGGGTGGTAGGGGGTATTATATCAACCGCTCTGCATGTAGGGCCTGGATCAGTAATTTCCACTAATTACCCCTTTACTGCACAGATGGTGGGAGAAGGGGCATTGGGCTGAATGAAGGGGCCCTGATACATAACTTCCAGGGTGGTAGAGAATGTTTAATATGCAGAGGAGGGGTGTATAGTTGAGTGGGCTCATTATTCATAATTTTCTGGTGGGAGGACAGCTTGCTTGACTGCAGATATCTCCAGTTCCCAGAAATAGATTTCTTCGATTTTAATGGAATTAAAAACTAGAGAATCCCACCTACCAAATGGTATTGGGGACTAGGTGATCATACTTCAGGAGGCAGAGCAATCTGCCCACGAGTATATAATACTACATATTAGGTGTGTGGAGCTGGAGCAGTAACCAGCTGCTGGAAGGCTGATATCTCTGATTCTTGGAACAGTAGAGACAAGCTACTAGTGTTCCTCACAGGTTAAGAGTCCCAGCTTTTGGAATATACCCTCAAAAAAAACAGACAGAACCTGAAATATCTGACTGGGAATAACAATTAACAGGTTTGGATGGGGACCACTGTTTTGAAGTCAGATATCTCCGGTTCCCAAGGGCCGATTTTTACAATTCTTGTACCCCTGGAAAGAGGAGACCCTCAGCTTTCAGCTGAGGGCCCTTAGACTCCTGGGGGGGGGGGTTTCTGGGTACTCAGAAACCCCCCCTGCGTGCGCTACTGAGCAGGCCACGGGAGGCAAAAGTACCTTCCTGCCGGCTCCTGCAGCTAAACAGGCCTCAAGGTTTTCTGCTTTTAGGCCGTCCTTTCGGCCCTCCCCTAGAGGGGGTGTGTCCTTTTGAGGACAGTCCTTTAGGGGAAAGTTTCAGTCCTCCAGGGGCAAGGCCCCAAAGTCAAAGTTCGGTTCCTTTCATAAGAAACCGAACACAAAAGGTGAGGACAAGCCCTCAGCATGACTACCTGGGAAATATCCCAGCGGTAGTCAAGGTGGGGGGGGCGTCTGAGATGGTTCAGGGACGCTTAGGCATTGTTGGGCCGGGAACCTTGGGTGTTGGACATTGTATCTCAGGGTTACAGGATTCCCTTCAAAGGTCTTCCTCCGAGAAGATTCATTCCTACACCACTGCCAAAGGAGTCTCGGCTCCGTGCTGCTCTTCTGAGAGCGGCTCAATCTCTCTTAGAGAAAAGTGTGGTGATCCCGGTCCCTCGTGCGGAGTGGAAGAAAGGCTTTTATTCCACTCTGTTTTTGGTGCCCAAGCCAGACGGGTCCTTCAGACCAATCTTAAATTTAAAGTCTTTGAATCTCCATCTGTGAGTAGACCATTTCAAGATGGAATCTCTACGGTCTGTGCTGCTAAGCCTGGACCAGGGAGAATTTTGGGCGTCCATGGATGTCCAGGATGCATATCTGCATGTTCCTATCCACCCGGAACATCAGGCTCTATTGAGGTTTGCAATAGGAGACCTGCATTTGCAATTCCAGGCGTTGCCCTTTGGTCTGGCCCCAGCACCAAGGGTATTCACCAAAATTATGTCAGTAATGGCGGCTGCTCTCCGACTGAGGGAAATCACTGTGATTCCATATTTGGACGACGTGCTGTTCAAAGCAGAGTCGGCGGAGAGATTGCAGAGTCACTTTGCAGCAGCCATCAGTTTTTTGCAAGCTCACGGTTGGCTTTTAAACTTACAAAAGTCTCAGCTTGTTCCGTCACAGAGTCCAGTTCCTAGGGGTTGTCCTGGATACCCATCTACAAAAGAGATCGGGTATTTCTACCAGAGACAAAGGCCAGGGACATAGCCACCTTAGTTCAGGAGATCCTGGGGTCTCAGAGTCCATCGGTTTGGAGGTGTCTCAAACTGCTGGGGAAAATGGTGGCGACTTTCGAGACGCTACAGTTTGCCAGGTTCCACTTTCGAGTGTTCCAGTGGGACATCCTGACATCTTGGTCGGGGAATACTCAGACCATGAAATCAGAGCACATAGTGTTGTCTCCAGAAACACGGTCTTCCCTGCAATGGTGGATGGAGGTGGATTTCCTTCAGTGGGGACGGTCTCTGCTGTCCTGGGACTGGCTGGTAGTCACTACCGACGCCAGTCTCAGGGGCTGGGGGGCAGTGGTTCTGGACCTACGCCTTCAGGGCTTATGGACCTCGGAGGAGTCTGCCTCACTATCTTGGAACTGCGGGCTGTGTGGAAAGTGATATCTCTGGCAGGAGAAAGATTGCAGGGTCTTCCTTTGAGGTTTCAGACCGACAACGCCACGGCTGTGGCGTACCTGAATCATCAGGGAGGCACACACAGCAAGCTGGCCATGTGGGAGGTTTCCCGGATCTTCTTGTGGGCGGAACAGAATGTTCCAGCATCATCAGCGATATTCATCCCAGAGTGGAGAATGTCGAGGCCGATTTCCTGAGCAGGGAGGAACTGCGAGAGGGGAAATGGAGCCTGAACCCACAGGTATTTCATCAGATTACAGTGAAGTGGGGAACTCCGGATGTGGACCTGATGGCATCAAGGTTAAATCATCAGGTGCCCAGGTTCTATGCCAGGACAAGAGATCCACTGGCCGAAGCAGTGGATGCAATGACTATCCCCTGGGAGGGGAATCTACTTTATGCCTTCCCGCCGTTTCCAATGCAGGCAAGAGTGTTGAAAAGAATCCAGTCCCAAAGAATTCCGGTGATTCTTGTAGCTCCAGATTGGCCAAGGAGGTCCTGGTTCTCGAGGCTTCAGAGATTGTCGGTGGACTCGTGGCGTCTACCTCTGAGGTCAGATCTGTTAAGCCAAGGGCCGTTCTTACACCTGGATTCAGCTCGGCTAGATTTGACGGCTAGGCTATTGAGACCGCCATCTTGAAGAACAAGGGTTTCTCGGAGGCTTTGGTTAACACCATGGTGAAAGCTAGGAAGTCAGTGTCTTCAGCTAACTATTATAGGGTCTGGAAGACCTATATTAGGTGGTGTGAAAGGCAGAAGTCGCATACAGTTCTGCCCAAGTACATCGTGGCTGCGTTGCGCATAGAGTGCGCCATGCAAATCGCGCCTGGATCGCGCCTGCTCCTTGCGCTATAGTCCCGTTATAGATCGCGTTATAACGTAACGTAATCTTGTAAATGTAACCTGCACTTACACTCATTGACCACCAGATGTCACTTTTCCCAAACAGTACAGCGCATGCGTAAAAATCTCTTCTACAAAACAGTGGCCGCCACGACTTTTCACTACGGATTTTGTCCTTACTTTACGGACAGTTTGTACAGTATTTATTCGCAGAAGCAGCTACGTACGGTCATTTATGTAATTGGTACAGAAGCCATGCTAACCTTTGCTATTGCAGGATGACTACTTAAAACATTATTTGAGGACCTACAGTATCATACTTTACACTACGGATTTTGTCCTTACTTTACGGACAGAGTTATTTTCTTTTATTCGCAGCCGCAGTGACGTACTGTATGGTCATGAACTGTATGTGATTGGTGCAGAAGCCATGCTAACCATCTGCCAAAAGTAAAATCACAGGCAATAGTGGCCTAGCGGGTAGAGGCACGGCTTCACTATCTCAGTATCAGTAGTTCGATCCTCAGTTGGTTACATTATATTTTTATTTTTGAAACGTTCTTTTTTTTTTTTTTAAACTAATACAGGTACTGTAGTTACAGTAGTTGGTGCTTATCAAATTCTTTCGGACTTTTCCACAAACAAAAATTCACAATGGCAGGCATCCATGTACACGGTAGTTAATACCCATACTGTACACACTGTACGGCGCTACAGAGAACGTTTTTTTTCGCAAAATAGATTTAGCTTTTCAGGTAAAACTCCTTGCCTTGAGGACCGTGTTTCGGGATAAAATTCGCTAACCTTTGCTAACGTCACTTCACTACGGATCTTGTCCTTAGTTTACGGACAGTTTGTACAGTATTTATTCGCAGAAGCAGCTACGTACGGTCATGTATGTAATTGGTACAGAAGCCATGCTAACCTTTGCTATTGCTGGATGACTACTTAAAACATTATTTGAGGACCTACAGTATCATACTTTACACTACGGATTTTGTCCTTACTTTACGGACAGAGTTATTTTCTTTTATTCGCAGCCGCAGTGGCGTACTGTATGGTCATGAACTGTATGTGATTGGTGCAGAAGCCATGCTAACCATCTGCCAAAAGTAAAATCACAGGCAATAGTGGCCTAGCGGGTAGAGGCACGGCTTCACTATCTCAGTATCAGTAGTTCGATCCTCAGTTGGTTACATTATATTTTTATTTTTGAAACGTTCTTTTTTTTTTTTTAAACTAATACAGGTACTGTAGTTACAGTAGTTGGTGCTTATCAAATTCTTTCGGACTTTTCCACAAACAAAAATTCACAATGGCAGGCATCCATGTACACGATAGTTAATACCCATACTGTACATACTGTACGGCGCTACAGAGAACGGTTTTTTTCGCAAAATAGATTTAGCTTTTCAGGCAAAACTCCTTGCCTTGAGGACCGTGTTTCGGGATAAAATTCGCTAGCCTTTGCTAACGTCACTTTTCACTACGGATCTTGTCCTTAGTTTATGGACAGTTTGTACAGTATTTATTCGCAGAAGCAGCTACGTACGGTCATTTATGTAATTGGTACAGAAGCCATGCTAACCTTTGCTATTGCTGGATGACTACTTAAAACATTATTTGAGGACCTACAGTATCATACTTTACACTACGGATTTTGTCCTTACTTTACGGACAGAGTTATTTTCTTTTATTCGCAGCCGCAGTGACGTACTGTATGGTCATGAACTGTATGTGATTTGTGCAGAAGCCATGCTAACCATCTGCCAAAAGTAGAATCACAGGCAATAGTGGCCTAGCGGGTAGAGGCACGGCTTCACTATCTCAGTATCAGTAGTTCGATCCTCAGTTGGTTACATTATATTTTTATTTTTGAAACGTTCTTTTTTTTTTTTTAAACTAATACAGGTACTGTAGTTACAGTAGTTGGTGCTTATCAAATTCTTTCGGACTTTTCCACAAACAAAAATTCACAATGGCAGGCATCCATGTACACGGTAGTTAATACCCATACTGTACTGCGCTACAGAGAACGTTTTTTTTCCGCAACAATAGATTTCTCCAAACTCAGACACAGACCGACACCTCAGACAATAAGATGTTGATTGCAGTCATATGTTAATTGAAGTCTGCCTTTTTGTTTGTACATAATTCAAATGCACCTATCAGCTTCATGAAGGATTTCCTTTGTCTCTGCCAACATAAATTCAGCTACAGATATTAAAATTGTCAAACAATCCAGTTTGTTTTTCTGCATCTAAACCGTGTAGAATTGCTACGGATCGTCTCTTCATCTCTTGCCTGTATACAAGCACGAGATTGTACCTGTACACCTGGACTATTCATTCTGCTGAATCCAAAGTCAAGTTGTTGCTGCGTTCCTGTTCTACCAAGCGTTACCATCATACTGCCTTCCTTCCGCAAGAAGAGTACAGTATCATCTCGCTGGAGCAGTAAGTACACTATACAGTAGTACAGTCATTTGTACATTTCACTGATTGCTGCATTACAGTATACAGTAAGCAGCACTACAAAACGGTCCCTGCGCGGAAGCGCTCGTTTCCCACCCTTCCCTGAATGAAGATGTTTCCCTTTTTTCCCTACTGTTCAAATGCACCCGGTGCAGAATACTGTATACAATCGCCTGCTGTGTATATTGTATTCAGATACTGCAGGCTGCCGCTATGGGTATTGTCCGTAAATACTAGAGTCTGTTTCGCAGACTAACTGTATACAGTAGCGAGTAGTGATATCGTGATTTTTGATGTTCAGTGCAGTAGAGATAGCGCCATTGAGAATATTGTACAATGTGTTAAAATTGCCTGGTGTGTATGGGCCGCAAATCCCCGACTAGCGATGACAGTACTCTATTAGGGTGGGCTACTGTAGGCTGCTAAATACTAGTTCTCTCCGTAATACCATTGGTGTAATACCGTAAAACACGTCTTTTTTCCTCAAACGAGGGGACCGGTGTTTTTCTCATGTTTACAGACTGTTTCGCAGGCTTAGTCAGTAGTAGGAGCACATGTGATACAGTATCGTGATTTTTTCATTTGAAAATTGCCTGGTGTGTATGGTCCAGAGTTCCCCGACTAGTGATGAGAATACTTTATTAGGCTACTGCAGGCTGCCGCTATGGGTATTGTCCGTATAATGTGTAATAAATCCTGGATTGGGGTATTGTCAGTAATATTGTTGTAATACCGTAAATAACGGATCATTTTGCATTTTTTCCCGCATACTGTACTAGTAATTGAAGTAGTCACAGCAATAGGATCACGTGGTATCGTGATTTTCCGCCATTTTAGGGATCAACATGGATGCCACATACAGTACAGTGCAGTGCAGTAGAGATAGCGCCATTTAGAATATTGTACGTGTTAAAATTGCCTGGTGTGTATAGGCCGCAGATCCCCGACTAGCGATGACAATACTCTATTAGGGTGGGCTACTACTGGCAGGCTGCTACTATGGGTATTCTCGTATAATCTGTGCAACTGTAAATACTGTTGGTGTAATACTGTAAATACTGTACAGTAACGTATTTTTTCGCAGGTGGGGGGATTTTTGCGCATATTAATAGACTATTTCGCAGACTCAGTCATACTGTATTTGTGTAAAAAAAAAACCTAGCTGTGTACAAAATCCCCTAGCTGTGGGTGTATTGTAAGTACTGTACAGTCATTACATTAAAAGTAATGCCATGACCACAGGCTGCTCCCCCTGCATAATAATTTGTGTCATGGCATTACTATTATTAATAGTAATGCCATGACACAAATTATTATACAGGGGGAGCAGCCTGTGGTGTCATTGCATTATTATTATACAGAGGGAGCAGCCTGTGGTGTCATGGCATTACTTTTACAGTATATTATACAGGGGTAGCAGCCTGTGGTGTCATGGCATTATTATTATGCAGAGGGAGCAGCCTGTGGTGTCATGGCATAATGCCATGACACCACAGGCTGCTCCCCCTGTACAATAATAATGACACCACAGGGTGCTCCACCTGTATAATATAAAAGTAATGCCATGACCACAGGCTGCTCCCCCTGCATAATAATTTGTGTCATGGCATTACTATTATTAATAGTAATGCCATGACACAAATTATTATACAGGGGGAGCAGCCTGTGGTGTCATTGCATTTTTATTATACAGAGGGAGCAGCCTGTGGTGTCATGGCATTACTTTTACAGTATATTATACAGGGGTAGCAGCCTGTGGTGTCATGGCATTATTATTATGCAGAGGGAGCAGCCTGTGGTGTCATGGCATAATGCCATGACACCACAGGCTGCTCCCCCTGTACAATAATAATGACACCACAGGGTGCTCCACCTGTACTGTATAATATAAAAGTAATGCCATGACCACAGGCTGCTCCCCCTGTATAATAATTTGTGTCATGGCATTACTATTATTAATAGTAATGCCATGACACAAATTATTATACAGGGGGAGCAGCCTGTGGTGTCATTGCATTATTATTATACAGAGGGAGCAGCCTGTGGTGTCACGGCATTACTTTTACAGTATATTATACAGGGGTAGCAGCCTGTGGTGTCATAATACAATACTGTATGCTACTGTATTGTACTGTAACTAATGTACTGTACTGTACTGTATGTACTGTATTAACTTGAATCTTATTGTTGTGTATTGTAGAGTGCACTGCCTACTGAAGATGGTGAAAACAAAAAATTTCTATTCTGGAGAACCTACACTTGCATCTCCCAAGAGAATGGCTGCATTAGTGCCAAACATTAAAAATAATATCGTTAAGAAGAAAGCAGGAAAAGAAAATATTCCTGTTGTCAAACTACGTAAAAATGCCAAGGCCAAGAACAAGTCTTTGTTCGCGACTACAGGAGAATCTCACGATGACTGTCTGGTGCAAGACATTAACACTGATGCACAGCAAGACATTAACACAGTGACAGATGTGTCAGTTCCCGTAGATAATGACTTGCACCCTTTGGAGCTTCACATTACACCTCTTGAACAAAAATCTCAATCACCGTCCCGTAGGAAACTTAACTTTCTGGATCACAACCCACCACAATGTAGCTGCACAGGGCTGGTGAGAGACATTTTGGGCAAGATGACCCGCCTGGAAACCCAAAACAATGGACTGTCTGTACATGTGGATGAACTGAAAGCGGAAATTCATGTACTGACAGGACAAATTAAAGTGCTGTCAGGAGGTCTGAATGACATGCTT
The DNA here is from genome assembly GCF_055691185.1 of Crinia signifera. Lineage (NCBI taxonomy): Eukaryota > Metazoa > Chordata > Amphibia > Anura > Myobatrachidae > Crinia > Crinia signifera. Next base: position 153,437,957 of record NC_139217.1, read on the forward strand.
GCTCAAGCCAAACAATGGCAAGCTGCTACAGGGCCACCCATTACACCCACAACATCTAATCCAGTACAATCACAATTTGACTGCCCTGATGCATTTGAAACAGAGGATTTTGACTTGGAAATGACCCAACCAACCACATCTTTCCACTTTTCTGATTTGGAGATGACACCAGCTTCATCCAACCGATTGGCCAGCCCTAGCGTGGACACAGAAACTGTTTTACCAAATGAATTGGTGAACATGGACACAACACCAGTGTCATCTCACTGGTTGCCTGCCACACATAATGCTTCAGATACACAACAACGTCAGACCAACTTAACAAGTACCCCACTGACATCTCACTGGTTGGCTGACAGACACAATGCACCATCCCAAGCCTCTAACAACATGGACACTGCAATGGTTGCATCATCCCAATTGTCCCCTGGAAATATGATCGTCGCAACCTTACCTCAACATCAAACAACATCACCTCTACATGAAAGAACACCTAGAAGCATACCCAAAGAATTGTGCGCTGTGGGGATTTCCTTGCCTGACATGCCACTCAAAGTCATCACAGCTGAGGGTGTCAACACTCTCTTTAAAGCAGCGAAGATGGAAATGCACCGTTATGCACAACAGATTTTCCAAGAGCATGTTTCTTTTGACCTGTATAAGAATTGGTGCAATCGGGTCAATTATGATGGGCAACGTAATAAATTTGCAATCCCAGAAAATCTGCGCCTCGATATAGTGACACGGCTCATGGGGAAATTTGAGCTTACAAAGGCTGATTGTACAAAGATAAAGGACACTTTAAATGGATTGCTACGGATGCCCAGAGTTACACGCTGGACGTGCTTACTGTAGCACAGCAACTGGAGACGTCTCTTCAAACTGGCATCTACTGTACTCACAGAACAAAGGACTGGCAATGAAATGGAAAAAAAGTACGTTTATGATCTTACTGTACTGTACTGTATCTCTCTCCCTCTCTCCCATCCCCTTCCCCTGCCAACATGTCTCCCCCCCCCCCCCCCCCCGAAACCCTTGTGACCATTCAGTACTAATGCTATTCTTTATTCTTCTCCCCTTATCCACCACATGCCACTCTACAATGAGCAAAATCAAGCGAGTTTGGGACCGAGAACAAAGGACTGGCAATGAAATGGAAAAAAAGTACGTTTATGATCTTACTGTACATTACTGTATCTCTATCCCTCTCTCCCATCCCCTTCCCCTGCCAACATGTGTCTCCCCCCCCCCCCCCCCGAAACCCTTGTGACCATTCAGTACTAACGTTATTCTTTATTCTTCTCTCCCATTATCCACCATGACACTCTACCATGAGCAAAATCAAGCGTGTTTGGGACAGAGAACAAAGGACAGGCAATGAAATGGAAAAAAAGTAAGTTTATGATCTTACTGTACATTATCTCTCTCCCTCTCTCCCATCCCCTTCCCCTGCCAACATGTCTTCCCCCCCCCCCCCCCCGAAACCCTTGTGACCATTCAGTACTAATGCTATTCTTTATTCTTCTCCCCTTATCCACCACATGCCACTCTACAATGAGCAAAATCAAGCGAGTTTGGGACCGAGAACAAAGGACTGGCAATGAAATGGAAAAAAAGTACGTTTATGATCTTACTGTACATTACTGTATCTCTCTCCCTCTCTCCCATCCCCTTCCCCTGCCAACATGTGTCTCCCCCCCCCCCCCCCCCGAAACCCTTGTGACCATTCAGTACTAACGTTATTCTTTATTCTTCTCTCCCATTATCCACCATGACACTCTACCATGAGCAAAATCAAGCGTGTTTGGGACCGAGAACAAAGGACTGGCAATGAAATGGAAAAAAAGTACGTTTATGATCTTACTGTACATTATCTCTCTCCCTCTCTCCCATCCCCTTCCCCTGCCAACATGTCCCCCCCCCCCCCGAAACCCTTGTGACCATTCAGTACTAACGCTATTCTTTTTTCTTCTCCCCTTATCCACCACATGCCACTCTACAATGAGCAAAATCAAGCGTGTTTTGGATAGAGAACAAAGGACAGCCACGCCTTGCAAAAAGCTTTGTTGTGACCAACAGTACTTTAAATTATTGTACCTAAAATACTGTATGACTTTGTCCTGTTTAAATTAATGTGCTGTGTTTTTTTTATTTTATTTTTTATTATACTGTATTTGAAGTCCCCACACATGATTCAAATTGTATGGTACTGTGTAAAGAAGTTTTGGAAAGATGTACTGTACTGACACCTGCCCAGTAGACTGTACTGTAATAATTACAAACTGCAAACCATCTTTAATGAAACGTACTGACAGTAATGATTGTTATAAATTTTTTATTAAAAAAAAAAAAAAAATTATATTAATTCTAATAATAAACTGAAAATCCGATTTATTATCCCCTGCAGCATTTGCACCACTCTTCTTAATTCTTCTGTGAAAATAAACAAACAAACAATGTACAGTTTTAGAACAGAAATACTGTACATGTTGAATACTGTACTTTACAGTACAGTAAGCATTACTATTACTACAGTATACTGTACTGTACTGTACTTTACCTCTATCCATGGGTGGATTTGGATGAGGGGTGGAGGCTGCCTCGTCCTCTTGTACCCTTAGCACTGTGGAAAAATGAGAAAATATGCTTTAAAAATAAAGTTTTTATTACTGTAGTACAGTATTATTATTATTATTACTTGTAATACACTAGTTACTGTATGGTTATTACTGTAAAGTACAGTAAGTGTGCGATATGACGTGCAGCATATGGCAGCAGCTCAAAAGGGAAGGAGGCTGCTGCCAGGGCAATAAGATGTAATCCCTGGCATCGAGCAATAAATCCCTGGCATCAAGCATGTAACATCTAGCAATGAGAATGCACTGTAGGTAAGCCGCAGTTGTGTGGCATAATAATGTACAGTACAGTACAGTATGTAATGGGCATTACGGTGTGTGGCATAATGTGTGTCAAATAATGTGTAATGGGCAATACAGTACAGTACAGTACTGTATGTTGCCTAATGTGTAATGGCCATTATAGTGTATAGCATTCTGTGTAATGGCCATTACTGTGTGTACCATTATGTGTGATGGGCAGCATGGTGTGTGGCATAATGTGTAATGGGCATCACGGTGTGAGGCTTAATGTTGAATGGGCATCACGGTCTGAGGCATAATGTGTAATGTCTGTGTGACATGTACTGTAATAGGCATTACGAAGTGTGAGGTGTACCATGTAATGGGCATCACAGTGAGGGCATCACAGTTTGCAGTGCAATGGGCATTACGGTGTGTGGCATAACGTGTAACGGTGTATTGTTGGCTTCTCCCTGCTCATAACAACACAGAGCAGGGGGAAGGAGCAGGGGCAGGAGAAGGGGAGGCGCAGAGGCGGTCCGCAAGTTGAAAGCACGCGCGGTGTACACACACACACACAGCGATGATGGATGAAAAATTATCCATCATCGCTGGCATGCTGGTCAAATCAGCAGACGGGAGACTTTGCTAGTGTTGTGTCTCCCATTGGTGGCCTACACTATACACACTTGGAGATTTACTGTAGATCGGAAAATTGGCAAAAAGTAGCATGATTAAAAAAAAATGGGTTACTTGTGTATTATCAAGGCGCCCCCGATTTCCATCGCAGGGCATTGTACAACCAAAAATCGCATCGCATGTGATATGAAGCGATAGGAACGATTTTTAATTGTACAGGCAACCAGATGAGTACCCTGATGGGTAATGACTATTTTAAATGCACCACCATTGTTAACGAGACCCCATTATCAACACCAACCCGAAGCGTGGCGAGCGCAGGCAGCCCCCACTACACACGTCGGCGTGGAGTTTGGAGTTGATTTTACAGTACAGTATACTGTATAGAGCGCAGCGAGCCACCGAACCTGAAGCGTGACGAGTGCAGCAAGACCCGTGAGGGGACGCGTAATACTTGTGAAGTAATGCGCGTGCCCTCGCAGGGCTCGCTGCGCACGCCACGCTACAGTATACGGTATACTGTACAGTAAGATCAACTTCACGCCGACGTGGATAGTGTGGGTATGAATACAGTATGAGTATGAGTATGAATTAATAATAGTAATGCCATGACACAAATTATTATACAGGGGGAGCAGCCTGTGGTCATGGCATTACTTTTATATTATACAGGTGGAGCACCCTGTGGTGTCATTATTATTGTACAGGGGGAGCAGCCTGTGGTGTCATGGCATTATGCCATGACACCACAGGCTGCTCCCTCTGCATAATAATAATGCCATGACACCACAGGCTGCTACCCCTGTATAATACAGTATACTGTAAAAGTAATGCCATGACACCACAGGCTGCTCCCTCTGTATAATAATAATGCAATGACACCACAAGCTGCTCCCCCTGTATAATAATTTGTGTCATGGCATTACTATTAATAATAGTAATTCCATGACACAAATTATTATACAGGGGGAGCAGCCTGTGGTCATGGCATTACTTTTATATTATACAGGTGGAGCACCCTGTGGTGTCATTATTATTGTACAGGGGGAGCAGCCTGTGGTGTCATGGCATTATGCCATGACACCACAGGCTGCTCCCTCTGCATAATAATAATGCCATGACACCACAGGCTGCTACCCCTGTATAATATACTGTAAAAGTAATGCCATGACACCACAGGCTGCTCCCTCTGTATAATAATAATGCAATGACACCACAGGCTGCTCCCCCTGTATAATAATTTGTGTCATGGCATTACTATTAATAATAGTAATGCCATGACACAAATTATTATACAGGGGGAGCAGCCTGTGGTCATGGCATTACTTTTAATGTAACTAATGACTGTACAGTACTTACAATACTCCCACAGCTACTGTAGGGGATTTTGTACACAGCTAGGGGATTTTTTTTTACACAAATACAGTATGACTGAGTCTGCGAAATAGTCTATTAATATGCGCAAAAATCCTGCGAAAAAATACGTTACTGTACAGTATTAACAGTATTACACCAACAGTATTTACAGTTGCACAGATTATACGAGAATACCCATAGTAGCAGCCTGCCAGTAGTAGCCCACCCTAATAGAGTATTGTCATCGCTAGTCGGGGATCTGCGGCCTATACACACCAGGCAATTTTAACACGTACAATATTCTAAATGGCGCTACTGTATCTCTACTGCACTGCACTGTACTGTATGTGGCATCCATGTTGATCCCTAAAATGGCGGAAAATCACGATACTGTACCACGTGATCCTATTGCTGTGACTACTTCAATTACAAGTACAGTATGCGGGAAAAAATGCAAAATGATCCGTTATTTACGGTATTACAACAATATTACTGACAATACCCCAATCCAGGATTTATTACACATTATACGGACAATACCCATAGCGGCAGCCTGCAGTAGCCTAATAAAGTATTCTCATCACTAGTCGGGGAACTCTGGACCATACACACCAGGCAATTTTCAGATGAAAAAATCACGATACTGTATCACATGTGCTCCTACTACTGACTAAGCCTGCGAAACAGTCTGTAAACATGAGAAAAACACCGGTCCCCTCGTTTGAGGGAAAAATACGTTATTTACGGTATTACACCAATGGTATTACGGAGAGAACTATAGTATTTAGCAGCCTAAAGTAGCCCACCCTAATAGAGTACTGTCATCGCTAGTCGGGGATCTGCGGCCCATACACACCAGGCAATTTTAACACATTGTACAATATTCCACATGGCGCTACTGTATCTCTACTGCACTGCACTGAACGTGTAAGGCATCAAAAATCATGATATCACCACTCGATACTGTATACAGTAAGTCTGCGAAACAGACTCTAGTATTTACGGACAGTGGGGCAGATGTACTGTATACAGTAGTATTAAGTTTTAACAAGAGGTAAATCCAAGGGTGATAAGGAGAGATAAACATCCAGCCAATCACCTCCTAACTGCCATGTTACAGGCTGTGTTTGAAAAAAGTCAGAAAGGAGATGATTGGCTGGACGTTTATCTCTCCTTATCACCCTTGGATTGAATCTCTTGTTAAGGCTTAATACAGTACATCTGCCCCAATACTCATAGCGGCAGCCTGCAGTATCTGAATACAGTACACTATACTGTACACAGCAGGCGATTGTATACAGTATTCTGCACCGGGTGCATTTGAACAGTAGGAAAAGAAGGGAAACAGCTTCATTCAGGGAAGGGTGGGAACCGAGCGCTTCCGCGCAGGGACCGTTTTGTAGTGCTGCTTACTGTACTGTATACTGTAATGCAGCAATCAGTGAAATGTACAAATGACTATATATAAATACTGTACTGTATAGTGTACTTACTGCTCCAGCGAGAAGATACAGTACTGTACTCTTCTTGCGGAAGGAAGGCAGTATGATGGTAACGCTTGGTAGAACAGGAACGCAGCAACAACTTGACTTTGGATTCAGCAGAATGAATAGTCCAGGTGTACAGGTACAATCTCGTGCTTGTACAGTATACAGGCAAGAGATGAAGAGACGATCCGTAGCAATTCTACACGGTTTAGATGCAGAAAAACAAACTGGATTGTTTGACAATTTTAATATCTGTAGCTGAATTTATGCTGGCAGAGACAAGAAATCCTTCATGAAGCTGATAGGTGCATTTGAATTATGTACAATTACCAGCATAACAAAAAGGCAGACTGCAATTAACATATGACTGCAATCAACATCTTATTGTGTGAGGTGTCGGTCTGTGTCTGAGTTTGGAGAAATCTATTGTTGCGAAAAAAAAACGTTCTCTGTAGCGCAGTACAGTATGGGTATTAACTATCGTGTACATGGATGCCTGCCATTGTGAATTTTTGTTTGTGGAAAAGTCCGAAAGAATTTGATAAGCACCAACTACTGTAACTACAGTACATTACCTGTATTAGTTTAAAAAAAAAAAAAGAACGTTTCAAAAATAAAAATATAACGTAACCAACTGAGGATCGAACTGCTGATACTGAGATAGTGAAGCCGTGCCTCTACCCGCTAGGCCACTATCGCCTGTGATTTTACTTTTGGCAGATGGTTAGCATGGCTTCTGCACCAATCACATACAGTTCATGACCATCCAGTACGTCACTGCGGCTGCGAATAAAAGAAAATAACTCTGTCCGTAAAGTAAGGACAAAATCCGTAGTGTAAAGTATGATACTGCAGGTCCTCAAATAATGTTTTAAGTAGTCATCCAGCAATAGCAAAGGTTAGCATGGCTTCTGTACCAATTACATACATGACCGTACGTAGCTGCTTCTGCGAATAAATACTGTACAAACTGTCCGTAAACTAAGGACAAGATCCGTAGTGAAAAGTGACGTTAGCAAAGGCTAGCGAATTTTATCCCGAAACACGGTCCTCAAGGCAAGAAGTTTTACCTGAAAAGCTAAATCTATTTTGCGAAAAAAACCGTTCTCTGTAGCGCCGTACAGTATGTACAGTATGGGTATTAACTATCGTGTACATGGATGCCTGCCATTGTGAATTTTTGTTTGTGGAAAAGTCCGAAAGAATTTGATAAGCACCAACTACTGTAACTACAGTACCTGTATTAGTTTAAAAAAAAAAAAAGAACGTTTCAAAAATAAAAATATAATGTAACCAACTGAGGATCGAACTACTGATACTGAGATAGTGAAGCCGTGCCTCTACCCGCTAGGCCACTATTGCCTGTGATTTTACTTTTGGCAGATGGTTAGCATGGCTTCTGCACCAATCACATACAGTTCATGACCATACAGTACGCCACTGCGGCTGCGAATAAAAGAAAATAACTCTGTCCGTAAAGTAAGGACAAAATCCGTAGTGTAAAGTATGATACTGTAGGTCCTCAAATAATGTTTTAAGTAGTCATCCAGCAATAGCAAAGGTTAGCATGGCTTCTGTACCAATTACATACATGACCGTACGTAGCTGCTTCTGCGAATAAATACTGTACAAACTGTCCGTAAACTAAGGACAAGATCCGTAGTGAAGTGACGTTAGCAAAGGTTAGCGAATTTTATCCCGAAACACGGTCCTCAAGGCAAGGAGTTTTACCTGAAAAGCTAAATCTATTTTGCGAAAAAAACCGTTCTCTGTAGCGCCGTACAGTATGTACAGTATGGGTATTAACTATCGTGTACATGGATGCCTGCCATTGTGAATTTTTGTTTGTGGAAAAGTCCGAAAGAATTTGATAAGCACCAACTACTGTAACTACAGTACCTGTATTAGTTTAAAAAAAAAAAAAAGAACGTTTCAAAAATAAAAATATAATGTAACCAACTGAGGATCGAACTACTGATACTGAGATAGTGAAGCCGTGCCTCTACCCGCTAGGCCACTATTGCCTGTGATTTTACTTTTGGCAGATGGTTAGCATGGCTTCTGCACCAATCACATACAGTTCATGACCATACAGTACGCCACTGCGGCTGCGAATAAAAGAAAATAACTCTGTCCGTAAAGTAAGGACAAAATCCGTAGTGTAAAGTATGATACTGTAGGTCCTCAAATAATGTTTTAAGTAGTCATCCAGCAATAGCAAAGGTTAGCATGGCTTCTGTACCAATTACATACATGACCGTACGTAGCTGCTTCTGCGAATAAATACTGTACAAACTGTCCGTAAACTAAGGACAAGATCCGTAGTGAAGTGACGTTAGCAAAGGTTAGCGAATTTTATCCCGAAACACGGTCCTCAAGGCAAGGAGTTTTACCTGAAAAGCTAAATCTATTTTGCGAAAAAAACCGTTCTCTGTAGCGCCGTACAGTATGTACAGTATGGGTATTAACTATCGTGTACATGGATGCCTGCCATTGTGAATTTTTGTTTGTGGAAAAGCTAGAAAGAATTTGATAAGCACCAACTACTGTAACTACAGTACCTGTATTAGTTTAAAAAAAAAAAAAAGAACGTTTCAAAAATAAAAATATAATGTAACCAACTGAGGATCGAACTACTGATACTGAGATAGTGAAGCCGTGCCTCTACCCGCTAGGCCACTATTGCCTGTGATTTTACTGCTGGCAGATGTTAGCATGGCTTCTGCACCAATCAAATACAGTTCATGACCATCCAGTATGTCACTGCGGCTGCGAATAAAAGAAAATAACTCTGTCCGTAAAGTAAGGACAAAATCCGTAGTGTAAAGTACTGTATGATACTGTAGGTCCTCCAATAATTTAAGTAGTCATCTAGCAATAGCAAAGGTTAGCATGGCTTCTGTACCAATTACATAAATGACCGTACGTAGCTGCGTCTGCGAATAAATACAAAATACTCTGTCCGTAAAGTAAGGACAAAATCCCTAGTGAAAAGTGGCTGGTTAGCAAAAATCCGTAGCGTAAAGTCTTAACGTGGAGCATTAGTCACCCAGTGGTTAAACTATGTATTGCATGGCGTGGTACATAACGCAGGACATAACGCGATCTGCAACTCGCGAGTCAGAGCCCTCAAAAGCGCGTTGTAAACCACGATGTACCAGGCCAGAACTGTACATCGCGATTTCGACTGTCTAAATTGCTGGAGTTTCTGCAGGATGGTTTCTCGTCTGGGTTAAGCCTTCAGTCACTCAAGGTACAGATATCGGCCTTGTCGATTTACTTCCAGAAAAGGATAGCATTGCTACCGGAGGTGCAAACTTTCCTGCAAGGGGTTTCACGATTGAAACCTCCCTACAAGCAACCAGTGGCTCCATGGGATTTATTGCTGGTACTGGAGTGTCTTCAAAAGGCGCCTTTTGAGCCGTTAAGGTCGGCTGACCTTAAGTTCCTTACATGGAAGCTTGTATTTTTGTTGGCAGTTGCGTCAGCAAAGAGAGTATCGGAGTTGGGAGCATTGTCCTGCAAGTCTCCTTTTCTTATATTTCATGATGACAGGGCTGTTCTTCGAACAGTACCCCAATTTTTGCCAAAAGTAGTCTCTGCTTTTCATTTGAATCAGGAGATAGTTCTGCCTGTGTTCCAGCCCCCAGATGGTTCAAGGAAAAGGGACAAATTGAGGAATTTGGACGTTGTGCGCGCCTTACGCATTTATGTGGACAGGGTGAAGGGTGTCAGAAAGACTAAAACTCTGCTAGTCTTGTATGATGTGCACAAGATTGGTTGGCCTGCCTCTAAGCAGACCATTGCTAGGTGGTTGCGTTCCGTCATTGCCTTGGCATATACTAAGGTTGGTAGGCATCTGTTCACACTTTTGCCAAATTCTATAGGTTTCATGAGTTCGCGTCGGAGGACGCATCATTCAGGCGAGCAGTGATGAGAGCTACAGACCTGAGCGTACCCTCCCAAAGGACCGGCTCTGGAACGTCCCAATGTTGAGCTGTGTCACCAGGACCATTGAAAGAGAAAAAGGGATTTTTGTAAGAACTTACCGTTGGAATCCCTTTCTCTGATATGGTCCTGGTGACACAGCGATCCCTCCCTTATGGTGTGTACACACGGGAGCAATATTAGGTAAAATCGCTGGGAATATGGTCGCTGATAAATCGCCAGCTGCGCGCTCCCTTGTGCACTCCCTGCTGGTCGCTGGAGCATGCTCCTGCGACCAGCGGCTTTCCCCGGCAATCACTGTGCCGGGAGGTCAGCGCAGCCCAGTGCCGCTGCTCCCTCCCTCCTCCCTTCACGGAGGTCAGCGCCGGGGAGATCAGCATTGATCTCCCCAGCCCAGTGCCGCTGCTCCCTCCCTCCTCCCTTCACGGAGGTCAGAGCCGGGGAGATCAGCATTGATCTCCCCAGCCCCGTGCCGCTGCTCCCTCCCTCCTCCCTTCACGGAGGTCAGCGCCGGGGAGATCAGCATTGATCTCCCCAGCCCCGTGCCGCTGCTCCCTCCTTCCTCCCTTCAAAGTGACAGCAGCACCGTCTGCTGCTGCTGCACTCCCCCTCCGTCCCGTAGCAGTGTCTCCTTTTCATCGCTGATGAAAAGGAGACACTGAGCAATATGATTGCTGGCAATATATTGCTAGCAATATATCGCTAGCAATCATATTGCACCGTGTGTACACAGCATTACGCTCAGTAAGTATGCCAGTGTTCATGATGTTTCATGTTATATATGGTTGAAAAGTTATTTTTAAAATTGTGCATATAATATGTGCAGGCGTTTGTACTGAGTTAATGTATTCCAGTGGCTTTGCAAGATTGAAATGAGGAGTCTGGGATGCAGAAGGGGAGGAGCCTACCCTCCAAAAGCTTTAGGATAGGTGCCTGGCTCCTACGGACCCTCCTACATCCCAATGTTGAGCTGTGTCACCAGGACCATATCAGAGAAAGGGATTCTTACAAAAATCCCTTTTTTTATACTTTAAAAAGCAGGACACTCAATTCACAGGAGTCGGCCCCCTGGACGGGTTACCGTCGACAAGCCGGCGGGGACCCGGGGGAGCAGCTGGAAGAGCCGTCGGAAGGGGACGCTCGCGCCTCTCGTGAGCACGCGTCCCCTTCTCGCAATCGATATGGCGCTGGCAGGGGATGGCGGCTGGCATCGCCTTCCCCTGCCAAGATGGGACCTGCCCCATCTGTACATTATGCACTTTCATATCTGCTATAAACTTTATGTAGCACCCTCTGTATGTAAGATGCCACCAAGCACATTATTGCAATCACATATCACTAACAAAGGATCCCAACATCTGCCTATCACACTCTAAAGTCTTATTTTGAACAATAGTAGAACATGTTTGCATGTGGCGTATGCTCAGATATACGGAAGGTGTCGGTGGGAAAACAGACGATATCTGTCCGTGCACTGTGGCGTACGCTCTGATGTACGACAGGTATCAGTGACTAAGAGGGAGATCTGTCCATGCACGGTGGCGTACGCTCAAGTGAACGCCACTCCCCATTGTCGGTGTCTGTGACCGTTCGTGTGCGGCTGTTCTGTGGGCGGCCTTACGCTCACTGTGAGCGTACGGAAAACGCACGGTGTGATGGACCGTACGCACGTTTCACTGGACCAAACAGAATAACCCCCATAGTGTAGTGATGTTGTGTGGAGTATAAGGGATATATATATATAGTGCAGTGATGTAGTGCGGAGTACAGGGGTATATAGTGTAGTGATATAGTGCTGAGTATAGGGGGTATATAGTGTAGTGATGCAGTTCGGAGTTCAGGGGGGTATGTAGTGCAGAGTGTAGGGGATATATAGTATAGTGATGTAGTATAGGGGTATATAGTGTAGTGATGTACTGCGGAGTATAAGGGGTATATAGTGTAGTTATGTAGTGTGGAGTATAGGGGGTATATAGTGTAGTGATGTAGTGCGGAGTATAGGGGGGTATATAGTGTAGTGATGTAGTGCGGAGTATAGGGGTATATAGTGTAGTGATCTAGTGCAGAGTATAGGTGTATATAGTGTAGTGATGTAGTGTGCAGTATAGGGGTATTTAGGCCCTTATTTTGGTTCACTTACAGCTCCTTCTTAAATGGACAAAAACCATGTGCACTGCAGGGGTGGCAGATATAACGTGCAGATAGAATTCAATTGGGGAGGGATTTTACTTCAAAAGTGAGACCTACAGTATATTGCAGTGTAAAAATAAAGCAGTCAGTACTTTCCGTGCACAGAAACAAAATAACTCCAACAAATCTAATTCTCTCTGCACATGTTACATCTGCCCCACCTGCAGTGCTCATGTTTTTTTCCATTTGGGAAGGAATTTGCCTTTGCGAGTGGACCAGAATAAGGGCCATAGTGTAGTGATGTAGTGCAGAGTATAGGGGGTATATAGTGTAGTGATGTAGTGTGGAGTATAGGGGTATACTGTATAGTGTAGTGATGTAGTGTGGAGTATAGGGGGTATATAGTGTAGTGATGTAGTGCGGAGTATAGCGAGTATATAGTATACCGATGTAGTGCGGAGTATAGGGGTATATAGTGTAATAATGTAGTAAGGAGTATAGGGGTATATAATTTAGTGATGTAGTACGTAGTACAGTGGGTATATACAGTAGTGATGTAGTGTGGAGTATAGGGGGTATATAGTGTAGTGATGTAGTGTGGAGTATAGGGGGTTTTATAGTGTAGTGATGTAGTGTGGAGTATAGGGGGTATATAGTGTAATAATGTAGTAAGGAGTATAGGGGTATATAATTTAGTGATGTAGTATGGAGTACAGTGGGTATATAGTGTAGTGATGTAGCGTGGAGTATAGGGGTATATATAGTGTACTGATGTAGTGTGGAGTATAGGGGGAATATATTGTAGTGATGTGTAGAGTATAGTAGGTATATAGGATCTCATTCTGATTGGTTCGCTGTTGCAAATTTCCAACGATGCGTGCTCGGAGACTTGCGTAGTCTTCATTCTTCATGCCGCTTACAGCGAGGGGGGGGGGGGCTTTCAGTATAGGAGGTATATAGTGTAGTGATTTAATCCACAGTATAGGGTATATAGTGTAGTGATGTACTGCAGAGTTTAGGGGTATATAGTGTAGTGCAGGGGCGGATTGGCCCACCGGGAAACCGGGCCGCTTCCCGGTGGGCCGGCACATTTTTAATTAATAGCGGCCGCCCACCCTCCCAGGCTGGGCTGCGGACCGCCGAACCGACATCTCCGCGGTTACCGGCCGCAGCAAAATGCTCTAATCAAAGATGGCTGCGGCCGGCCTCGGCTGTGACCATAGTTAAAATGGCCGCGGGAGGGCTGGTGCGCATGTGCGGCCGCACGCAGCACCTCCCGCGGTGCTTTCAGCCCGATTCACAGAGCTGACAGATTCGGCTTCTGCTTCCTCCTAGTGCCGCTGTTCTCATGGCTGACAGCAGGGGGAGCTAGCTGCGGTGGCAGCGTGCAGCTCAGCTCCTCTCAGGCTGTACTCCATGTGGCCGGGGGATGCAGGAAGTTTCCTCAGAGCCTGAAGCAAGCAGGGAAGGGGTGAGTGTTAAATGCCTAATGATTTTTTATACTGGCATTTGCTCTCCTGATATTTGCATGAGAGGGGAGTGTGTGTGTGTGTGTCTGTATGCTATATGTGTCAGTGTGTACGTTATGTGTGTGTCTGTGTACATGCTGTATATGTGTGCTATGTTATGCTTTGTGTGTGTCAGTGTGTATATGCTGTGTCTATGCATGCCATGTGTATATGCTGTATGTATGTATGTATATGATATATGTAAGTAATGTGTGTATATGCTATGTGTGTTTTTGAGTGTATGTACTGTATGCTTAGATGTATATGTTGCGTTATGTTTTCTATGCTAGTGTGTGTGTGTTTGAAGTGTGTATATATGCACTGTTTGTGTCTGTAGTGTGTGTATATGTGATGTTTTTGTAAGTATGCCATGTATGTATGTATGTATGTACAGCATGTATGTACAGTATGTCTGTGTACAAAAGTGTGTGTGTAATGATGTACAGTACATGCAATACATGATGTACAGTCACCACCCCCCCTCCCCCCCTACCACTCCCAACATAATTCTGCATTTGCCCCAGTTCCAGGGGCGGGCTGGGCCAGGGGGCAGGGTGCCATGTGCCCCCCGGGCCGCTCTAAAAGGTACTACTTTTACGGGCCGCCTTGTATTTTACATTGTGACCTCCTGTAGGCCGTGCCACGGGTACAGGAACATGGCCGCCGGCCTCCTGCATGAGGACATGATCACATGTCCCGGGTCGGCCGCCTGTTACTTAAACATTCCTGTCTTGAATGATTCCTGGCCAACCACTCGTGCGTCTAGGGGGGAAGGGGCGGGCTGCGGTGGAGACAACAGCTACTCAGAGGACGGAGCCGCAGCGTGGGAAACCAAGGCAGGGCACAGCGAGACGGGAGCCGGACCCGGGCCTAAAAGCAAGTAACAACAGTACTATGTATTGGGTGTTATAATGGGGGCGGGGGAGCTGCCTGTGGTGTCCTGGTATAATTATACAGGGGGAGCATCCTGTGGTGTCCTGCCAGGACTCCACAGGCTGCTCCCCCTGTATAATTACACCAGGACAGTCTTGGTATAATTATACAGGGGGAGCTGCCTGTGGTGTAAGGTATAATTATACAGGGGGAGCAGCCTGTGGTGTCCTGCCAGGACACCACAGGCTGCTCCCCTGTATAATTACACCAGGACAGTCTTGGTATAATTTATACAGGGGGAGCTGCCTGTGGTGTCCTGGTATAATTATACAGGGGGAGCAGCCTGTGGCGTCCTGCCAGGACGCCACAGGCTGCTCCCCCTGTATAATTACACCAGGACTGTCTTGGTATAATTATACAGGGGGAGCTGCCTGTGGTGTAAGGTATAATTATACAGGGGGAGCAGCCTGTGGTGTCCTGCCAGGACACCACAGGCATCTCCCCTGTATAATTACACCAGGACAGCCTTGGTATAATTATACAGGGGGAGCTGCCTGTAGTGTAAGGTATAATTATACAGGGGAAGCATTATACAGGGGGAGCAGCCTGTGGTGTCCTGCCAGGACACCACAGGCTGCTCCCCCTGTATAATTATACCAGGACAGTCTTGGTATAATTATACAGGGGGAGCTGCCTATGGTGTAAGGTATAATTACACAGAGGAGCAGCCTGTGGTGTCCTGCCAGGACACCACAGGCTGCTAACCCTGTATAATTATACCAGGATAGTCTTTGTACAATTATACAGGGGGAGCTGCCTATGGTGTAAGGTATAATTATACAGGGGGAGCAGCCTGTGGTGTCCTGCCAGGACACCACAGGCTGCTCCCCTTGTATAATTACACCAGGACAGTCTTGGTATAATTATACAGGCGGAGCAGCCTGTGGTGTCCTGGTATAGTTATACAGGGAGAGCAGCCTGTGGTATCCTCTTCTTTTAATATAGGGGGTTCTTGTTATTGTGCGGGGGGAGCAGCCTGTGGTGTAACGTATAGTTATACAGGGGGAGCAGCTTGTGGTGTCCTGCTATAATTATACAGAGGGAGCAGCCTGTGGTGTCCTATTCGTTTATTTTAATACTGGAACATGGCCGCCGGCCTCCTGCATGAGGACATGATCACATGTCCCGGGTCGGCCGCCTGTTACTTAAACATTCCTGTCTTGAATGATTCCTGGCCAACCACTCGTGCGTCTAGGGGGGAAGGGGCGGGCTGCGGTGGAGACAACAGCTACTCAGAGGACGGAGCCGCAGCGTGGGAAACCAAGGCAGGGCACAGCGAGACGGGAGCCGGACCCGGGCCTAAAAGCAAGTAACAACAGTACTATGTATTGGGTGTTATAATGGGGGCGGGGGAGCTGCCTGTGGTGTCCTGGTATAATTATACAGGGGGAGCATCCTGTGGTGTCCTGCCAGGACACCACAGGCTGCTCCCCTTGTATAATTACACCAGGACAGTCTTGGTATAATTATACAGGGGGAGCTGCCTGTGGTGTCCTGGTATAATTATACAGGGGGAGCAGCCTGTGGTGTCCTGCCAGGACTCCACAGGCTGCTCCCCCTGTATAATTACACCAGGACAGTCTTGGTATAATTATACAGGGGGAGCTGCCTGTGGTGTAAGGTATAATTATACAGGGGGAGCAGCCTGTGGTGTCCTGCCAGGACACCACAGGCTGCTCCCCTGTATAATTACACCAGGACAGCCTTGGTATAATTATACAGGGGGAGCTGCCTGTAGTGTAAGGTATAATTATACAGGGGAAGCAGCCTGTGGTGTCCTGCCAGGACACCACAGGCTGCTCCCCTTGTATAATTACACCAGGACAGTCTTGGTATAATTATACAGGCGGAGCAGCCTGTGGTGTCCTGGTATAGTTATACAGGGAGAGCAGCCTGTGGTATCCTCTTCTTTTAATATAGGGGGTTCTTGTTATTGTGCGGGGGGAGCAGCCTGTGGTGTAACGTATAGTTATACAGGGGGAGCAGCTTGTGGTGTCCTGGTATAATTATACAGAGGGAGCAGCCTGTGGTGTCCTATTCGTTTATTTTAATACTGGGGGGCAGCCTGGGGTGTCCTGATATACTGGGGAGCAGCATGCGGTGTCCTGTTATTATACAGGGGAGCAGTCTACGGTGTCCTGTTATTATACCGGGGAGCAGTCTGTGGTGTCCTGTTATTATACAGGGGAGCAGTCTGTGGTGTCCTGTTATTATACAGGGGGAGCAGCCTGTGGTGTCCTGTTATTATACAGGGGGAGCAGCCTGTTGTGTCCTTATTATGTCGTTATTGGTGTCATTATTATCTTTTTTTTCTTAATACATATTTTTTTACCGCATACCACCTCCCACTCTGCCTTCCCCCCCCCTCCCTACCTGAATCCTCCGCCACCCCACATCCTATGCCATGCTGCGTCTCCCCTCTGTTACCCTACGCCACCCTGCGTTCCCCCTCACATGCGCCTATTCTGCAGCCTGTGGGGCTGGGGACATAGCCAGCAGTTCAGAGAGCCACTAGCCATGCCCCCACAGCTGCTAAAATGGGGCGTGGCCTTGTTGAAATAGACCACACCCCCATATCAATAGGCCACGCCCCCCAAAATTTGCGCGGTTGCCGTCTCCCTGGGGCTGCTTCAACATATTTCCCCGGGCTGCTTTTAATTCCCAATCCGCCCCTGGTGTAGTGTAATGATGTACTGCAGAGTATAGGGGTATATAGTGTAGGGATGTTCTGAGGGGGATGCAGTTAAAATCCCGACCGTCGGGATCCCGGCGTTCAGAATCCCGACGCCGGAATCCCGACCGCTGAAATGCCGACACATTCTCCCTCTTGGGGTGTCCACGACACCCCTGGAGGGAGAATAAATTAGTGTGCCGAGCGTAGCGAGGCACCGGGCCCGCTGCGTGGCGAGCGCAGCGAGCCCACAAGGGGGGGCGATCCACGTCCCCCCCTTGTCGGCATTTCGGCTGTCGGGATTCCGGCGTTGGGATTCTGAACGCCGGGATCCCGACCGCCGGGATTCAATACTGAATCCGTTCTGAGGAATATGGGGGTATATAGTGTGGAGTATAGGGCTATTTAGTGTAGTGATGCAGTATGGAGTATAGGGGCTATATAGTGTAGTGATGTAGTGTGGAGTATAGCGGTATATAGAGAATTGTTGTAGTGCGGAGTATAGGGGGTATATAGTGTAGGGATGCAGTGCATAGTATAGGGGTATATAGTGTAGTGAAGATTATATGGTCTGCTGTATCAGTCAGCGGGTGCCCAGTCTGCTCCGCTGTATCAGTCCAGGGGGTTCCCAGTCTGCTCTGCTGTATCAGTCCAGGGGGTTCCCAGTCTGCTCCGCTGTATCAGTCCAGGGGGTTCCCAGTCTGCTCTGCTGTATCAGTCAGGGGGTAGCTATTCCTTTATAAATGTTCAGGGTCCAGCCTGATAGCCGAGGTCCTTAATGAGAAGCAGCAGAACCCGATCCTCTTTTCTCATAATACCCCTTTCACACTAATTATTGTACATGGTTACATGCCCTGTCTCAGCAACTGATTCCCTGTTCACACTGCCGGCTGGACCCGCAATATTACCAGGTAGAACCCTTTCAGACCGCACCCGTGTGTAGCCTACCTGATCTGCCGGTACTTGTAGATGAGGTCATTCCGCTCTCTTGTCCTTTTAGCGTGACCCAGGTTGCACTGTTCACACCAAAGGCACCCCGAGTCCCCCCCATGGTGGGGACCAGGGTCAGATTCCTGGGTAGCGGGAAAGCCAGAGACTTCTATAATCCTAGCTTTCCATGCTGCAGTATGCAGAGGACATAGAACCCTAGTTTCTGCACATTGGATCTGGCAGTACCGCCACATGAATGCAAACATCTATTTAGGTATTTATAAATCGGGACCTGTCACGGCCGGTCCAGAAAAGGGATGGGGCTAAGGAGCAGTTGGGCGTGGCCTATCATCGCAGCCTTTTTTTTTTTTTTTCATTTTCGGGACCATGCCAGCATTCCCCTGGAAGCTGGGCAGCTCCGGGTTTGCTCCCTCCCTTAGAGATGCAGTGCCATACAGAGTTGAGCAGCGGTAATCTCCGGCTCCCTACAACTGCCCCTCCCCCTCTCCCCACCAAGGGTACATTGCCACTAGCGGGAAAGATAGCGGCACAGTCTTCAAATAGCAGGACTGTTCCGCTGTAATAGGGACAGTTGGGAGGTATGCAGGGCATGCGCACAAATACTGACTTCTAGGGAATGCATCACTCATTATTTTGTATACTGAGCGTTGGCACTACCAATTTTTTTTTCTATACATTACAACCTTTTTATAAAGGTTTCAAGTTTTTAATCACTGTAGGAGATACTAATTTACAGATACCAGGGCATTCTGGAACTTAGTGAAATAAATACACATGCAAAACGGTTTGTTTGTTTGTTTGTTTATTTATTGCAATATTTATTTACTTAAATTGCAGCATTGCAGACGTATTCAGACACTACTTCTGTGGCATCACAAGTCGGAGAGAATTTGGCTGGTCTGATGATAAAGTCGGTTACGTATGTGGAGCAGCATTTTAGATAACAGACAAGTTGGGTAGTTGGTCAGTTGGATGGTTGGAGGAAAGTAAAGCCCCATACACACTTAATGAGTCCCCAATTACGGCGATATCGGCAGCGGCGGGGATGCCGACTCCGGCAACCTGTGCACACTTTCCGATGCGGGAGGGGGATAGAGCTACGGTCATGCTACAGCTGCAGCATGACTGTCAATATTGAGGACTCCCCCGTCTTCGTTAAACAATGAAAGGGAGTGAGCATCATTAACAATATGGAGTAGACACATTAGGCAATATTGATTGTGTGTGTGGGGCTTTATACTTTCCCCATCACCTTCTCACTTTACTACCACCGCCTGCTTCAACCCTTTCCCCCGTCACTTTCTCTCTTCTTTCTACTGCCAGCACATGCTTTTTTCATACCATTCCGTCACCTCCTCTCTATGCCAGCACTGCCTGCTTTCTGCATTCCATTCCCTAACACTTCCTCTCCTCTCTCTGCTGACACCACCCGCTTTCTGCATTCTGTACCCTAACACTTCCTCTCCTCACTCTGTTGCCACCACCTGCTTTCTGCATCCCATTCCCTAACACTTCCTCTCCTCTCTCTGCTGCCACCACTTGCTTTCTGCATTCTGTACCCTAACACTTCCTCTCCTCTCTCTGATGCCACCACCTGCTTTCTGCATTCCATTCCCTAACACTTCCTCTCCTCTCTCTGCTGACACCACCTGCTTTCTGCATTCGGGACCCTAACACTTCCTCTCCTCTCTCTGTTGCCATCACCTGCTTTCTGCATCCCATTCCCTAACACTTCCTCTCCTCTCTCTGCTGGCACCACCTGCTTTCTGCATTCCATTCCCTCACCCTCCTCTCCTCTCTCTGCTGACACCACATGCTTTCTGCATTCCATTCCCTAACACTTCCTCTCCTCTCTCTGCTGACACCACCTGCTTTCTGCATTCCATTCCCTAACACTTCCTCTCCTCTCTCTGCTGCCACCACTTGCTTTCTGCATTCTGTACCCTAACACTTCCTCTCCTCTCTCTGTTGCCATCACCTGCTTTCTGCATCCCATTCCCTAACACTTCCTCTCCTCTCTCTGCTGGCACCACCTGCTTTCTGCATTCCATTCCCTCACCCTCCTCTCCTCTCTCTGCTGACACAACCTGCTTTCTGCATTCGGGACCCTAACACTTCCTTTCTTCTCTCTGCTGACACCACCTGCTTTCTGCATTCCATTCCCTAACACTTCCTCTCCTCTCTCTGCTGCCACCACTTGCTTTCTGCATTCTGTACCCTAACACTTCCTCTCATCTCTTTGTTGCCACCACCTGCTTTCTGCATCCCATTCCCTAACACTTCCTCTCCTCTCTCTGATGCCACCACCTGCTTTCTGCATTCCATTCCCTAACACTTCCTCTCCTCTCTCTGCTGACACAACCTGCTTTCTGCATTCGGGACCCTAACACTTCCTTTCTTCTCTCTGCTGACACCACCTGCTTTCTGCATTCCATTCCCTAACACTTCCTCTCCTCTCTCTGCTGCCTCCACCTGTTTTCTGCATTCCATTCCCTAACACTTCCTCTCCTCTCTCTGCTGACACCACCTGCTTTCTGCATTCGGGACCCTAACACTTCCTCTCCTCTCTCTGTTGTCACCACCTGCTTTCTGCATCCCATTCCCCAACACTTCCTCTCCTCTCTCTGCTGCCACCACCTGCTTTCTGCATTCTGTACCCTAACACTTCCTCTCATCTCTCTGTTGCCATCACCTGCTTTCTGCATCCCATTCCCTAACACTTCCTCTCCTCTCTCTGATGACACCACCTGCTTTCTGCATTCCATTCCCTCACCCTCCTCTCCTCTCTCTGCCGGCACCACCTGCTTTCTGCATTCGGGACCCTAACACTTCCTTTCTTCTCTCTGCTGACACGACCCGCTTTCTGCATTCTGTACCCTAACACTTCCTCTCATCTCTCTGTTGCCACCACCTGCTTTCTGCATCCCATTCCCTAACACTTCCTCTCCTCTCTCTGATGCCACCACCTGCTTTCTGCATTCCATTCCCTAACACTTCCTCTCCTCTCTCTGCTGACACCACCTGCTTTCTGCATTCGGGACCCTAACACTTTCTCTCCTCTCTCTGCTGACACCACCTGTTTTCTGCATTCCATTCCTTAACACTTCCTCTCCTCTCTCTGCTGACACCACCTGCTTTCTGAATTCCATTCCCTAACACTTCCTCTCCTCTCTCTGCTGCCTCCACCTGTTTTCTGCATTCGGTACCCTAACACTTCCTTTCCTCTCTCTGCTGCTGGCACAACCTGCTTTCTGCATTCCATTCCCTAACACTTCCTCTCCTCTCTCTGCTTTCACCACCTGCTTTCTGCATTCCATTCCCCAGTGCTTTCTCTTCTCTATACTGCTACCGCCTGCTTTCTATGTCCCATTTACTGTCACCTCCTCTCTCTGCTACCACCACCTGCCTTACGCATCCCATTACCAGTCAGTTCCTCTCTCTGCTACTACCACCTGCTTTCTGCATTCCATTCCCCATTGCTTCCTCTTCTCTATAGTGCTACCGCCTGCTTTCTATGTCCCATTTACTGTCACCTCCTCTCTCTACTACCACCACCTGCCTTATGCATCCCATTACCAGTCAGTTCCTCTCTCTGCTACTACCACCTGCTTTCTGCGTCCCATTCACCTTCTCTCCTCTATGCCGCTACTGCCTGCTTTCTCCATCTCATTCCCTGTCACGTATTGTATCCTCTTTCTGCCACCACCAACTGCTTTCTAAATCCTAATCCCTATCTCTTCCTCTACACTTTCTGCTGCCGTCGCCTACTTTCTGCATCCAGTTTCCCATCACCTCTCTCTGCCACCACTGCCCCTTTCTTGTAATATTTTGTGCTAGTTTATTTTTTCATTATACAACATCACAAAAATATTAAACTGTACATAAAAAAAAACCTGGCCTCCAACCGTCCCCTCCAGCCGGTCCATCACACGCCTTTATTGTATTGTTGTATCATGAAAAAACAAATATTAAAATGTAAAAAAACAGTCTTCCACTGCCACTTCTAGGCAGACCATCACATACCTTTCTTTGTGTTGTTGTTGTTGTCGTATCAAAAACAATAAAAAAATGTAAATTGTAAACAAAATAGAAACAGCCGCCAACCTCCCATTCTCCTCTTTCTGCCACCACCGCCTTCATTTCTGAATCCCATTTCTCCTCTCCTCCTCTCTCTGCTATTACTGCCTGCTTTCTGCCTCCCATTCCTCTTCACCTCCTTTCTCTGCTGCTACCACCTGTTTTCTGCATCCCATTCTCCTCCTCTCCTTTATGCCACCACGTCTACTTTCTGCATTCACTATTCACTAACACCTATCCTCGCTCTACCGCCACCAACTGCTTTCTGCATTTCATTCCCTGACATGTATCCTCTCTCTACCGCCACCACCTGCTTTCTGCATCCCATTCCCCTACTCTCCTCTATGGTGCCATTGCCTGATTTCTGCATCCCATTCCCTATCTCTTCCTCTACGCCAGGGGTGTCCAACCTTTCACCTTCCCTGGGCCACATTAGAAGATGAAAATTTGGTTTGGGCCGCACATAAAATAAAATAACAGTAACGATACCTGATCATCCCAAAAAAACATAGACAACATAGTTAACATATTAAACTTAATTGGAAATGAAGTTAGTGAGATGTTTGACATTGTTTCTCATATTCTGACACAGAGAATAAGCCGAAATTCACATTCTGACACAGAGAATAAGACAAAATTCACATTCTGACACAGATAATAAGCCGAAATTCACAATGTGACACAGGGAATGAGTACAAATTCACATTCTGACACAGAGAATAAGCCGAAATTCACTTTCTGACACAGAGAATAAGCCGAAATTCACAATGTGACACAGGGAATGAGTACAAATTCACATTGTGACACACAGAATAAGCCAAAATTCACATTGTGACACAGAAAATAAGCTGAAATACACATTCTGACACAGGGAATGAGTAAAAATTCACATTCTGACACAGGGTGCCAGATAACACATATGCCCCCACAGTGCCATATAACACATATGCCCCCACAGTGCCAGGTGACACATATGCCCCCACAGTGCCATATGACACATATGCCCCCACAGGGCCATGTGACACATATGCCCCCACAGTGCCATATGCCCCCACAGTGCCATATGCCCCCACAGTGCCAGGTGACACACATGCCCCCACAGTGCCAGGTGACACATATGCCCCACATTAAGCTCCATTATACATATACCACACACACTGTCATGCACCATTATCTATATGTCCCACACCGTGATGCTCCATTATACATATGCCACACCGTGATGCTCCATTAAACATATGCCACACCGTGATGCTCCATTATACATATGCCCCACAATGTGAAGCTCCATTATACAAATGCCCCACAGCGTGAAGCTCCTTTATACATATGCCCCACACATTGATGCTCATTAAACATATGCCACACAAATGATGCCCATTAAACATATGCCCCACACCTTTATGCTCATTAATTAATAATCATCAATGTGTGTGGGGCATATTCACACTTATATTCATAATGCCCCCTGGTAATGCCACTTATATTCATAATGCCCCCTGGTAATGCCACTTATATTCATAATGCCCCCTGGTAATGCCACTTATATTCATAATGCCCCCTGGTAATGCCACTTATATTCATAATGCCCCCTGGCATTACCAGGGGGCATTATGAATATAAGTGGCCTTACCAGGGGGCATTATGAATATAAGTGGCATTACCAGGGGGCATTATGAATATAAGTGGCATTATAAATATAAGTGGCATTACCAGGGGGCATTATGAATATAATGCCCCCTGGTAATGCCACTTATATTCATAATGCCCCCTGTAGTGATTACTCACCACAGCTGATGGTAGTGGGGGTATGAGAAGTCACCGCTGGCCTGGCTGCCTGCTCCTGCCGCCGCCACCCATCAGATCATCATCCAGCCCTGCGCGCTGCTGGGATGAATCACGTGGGGGAAGCGCCAGCACAGACGTCCTTCGGACCGCGGGAGCAGCTGAGTGCGCCTGCGCATGCACACCAGCGCTCCCGCGGCCATTTTAGGTTTGGGAGAACTCGATGCTGGCCGCGGCCATCTTTACTTTGGGCACAGTGCCACGGCCAGCACGGAGACGCTGCTGCGGGCGGAGTTGCCCTATAATTTATATTTAGAACTTCTATAAAATGCACTGGGCCGCATTACTACCCGACCTGGGCCGCATGCGGCCCGCGGGCCGCGGGTTGGACAAGCCTGCTCTACGCTTTCTGTTGCTGCCACTTACTTTCTACATTCAGTTTCCCATCACCTCCTCTCTCTGCCACCACTACCCCTTTCTTGCCATGTTTTGTGTTAGTTTATTTTTTCATAATATAACATCACAAAAATATTAAAATGTAAAAAAAAAACCTGGCCTCCAACCGTTCCCCCTCTAGCCAGACCATCACACGCCTTTATTGTGTTGTTGTATCATGAAAAAATATACTGACACAAAAATATTCGGGTGTGGTATAGGGGTCCGACAGTCGGGATCCCGACGACGGGATCCCGACTGGCCGGACCCAGACAGCATGGCGAGCGCAATAAAGCCCCTTGCGGGCTCGCTACGCGAGCCACCTATTCTATTCTCCCTCTATGCGGGTTGTGGACCCCGGCTGTCTGGGTTTTGACAGTCGAGATCTCAACGTCGGGTGAATGCCTGTCGGGATCCCGACTGTCGGGACCCCATCCGGCACCGAAATATTTGATATCACCTCCTCTCTTTCCTGACACTGCCTCCTTCCTGCGTCCCATTCCCCGTCACTTACTGTCTTTGCTGCCACCGCCTGCTTTTTCATCCCATTCCATCACCTCCTCTTCTCTCTGTACTTCCACTGCCTGCTTCCTGCATCTTATTCCACTTCACCCACTGTCTCTGCTGCCACCGTCTGTATTCTGTGTCCCATTCACCATCACCTCTACTCTTTGCTGCCACCACCTGCTTCCTGTGTCCCATTCCGTCACATCCTTTCTCTGCTGTCAGCGCCTGCTACCTGCGTCCCATTCCACCTGACCTACTATCTCTGCTGCCTTGGCCTGCTTTATGCATCCTTTTGCCTATCTCTTTCTCTACGCTTTCTGCTACCGCCACCTACTTTCTTCATCCACTTTTCCAATCTCCACCTGCTTCTCTTTATCCATGTTTTTTTGTTCGTTTATTTTTTAATAATACATCACAAACTATTAAAATAAAAAAAAATAACCTGGCCTCCACCACATGCTTCCTGCATCCCATTTCCCTTAACCTAATGTCTCTCCTGCCACTGGCTGCTTTCTTATCCCATTCCGTCACCCTCTCTCGTCTCTCTACTGCCACCGCCTGCTTCCTGTGTCCCATTTCCCATCACCTCCTCTCTCTGCCACCACTGCCCCTTTCTAGCCATGTTTTGTGTTTTTTCTCATAATACAACATCACAAAAATATTAAAATGTAAAAAAAAAAATTGGCCTGCAATCGGCCCCTCTAGCCAGACCATCAAGTGCCTTTATTGTGGTGTTGTATCATGAAAAAATAAACTGACGCAAAAATATTAGACCTCCTGTCTTTGACGCAAAAATATTAGACCTCCTGTCTTTGCTGCCACCTTCTGCTTCATCCCTTTACCCATCACCTCCTCTCTTCTCTCAACCTCCACCGCCTGCTTTCTTTGTCCTGTTCCCCATCACCTCTCCTATAACAGGTAAACTAACACAAAAGTATTCAAATGTATGTTGATTTCTTGACTTGTATATTTGATTTTGTATATTTTCACTATCATTTCTTATAACTTATATGATTTAAAATATTGTTAAAATGTACATTTTAAATTTTTGTTGCCACTGCCTACTTCATCTCTTTCCCTGTCACCTCCTCTCTTCTCTCTACTGCCACGCCTGCATTTTTTATCCCATTCTGTCACGTCCTCTCCTCTATTTACTGCCACCGCCTGCTTCCTGCGTCTCAATTCACATCCTCGCCTCTCCTTTCTATACTGCCACCGCCTATATTCTGTGTTTCATTCCCCGTCGCCTTCTCTCTTTTGCTGCAACCGCCTGCTTTCTTCATCCCATTCCTCTCCTTTCTTTGCCACCACCACCTGCTTTATGCCTCCTTCTGCATCCTATTCCCAAACTGCTCTTACCAGCGTCACCATCAAATACAAAGGTCTTATACTACTTGACCTGTGTGTAGCCTTTGCCACTGTAGATGACACTCATTTAAATGCTTCCACTGCCTGTAGTCTGCGTATCATTCCCCTTCACCTAGTGTCTCTGCTGTTACCGCCTGCTTTCTTCATTCCATTCCATCGCCTCCTCTCCTCTCTCTGCTGTCACTGCCTGCTTCCTGTGTCCCATTCCCTGTCACCTACTGTCTCTGCTACCACCACCTGCTTTCTGCATCCTATTCCCTATGTCTTCCTCTATGCTTTCTGCTGCTGCCCCCTACTTTCTGTATCCAGTTTCCCATCACCTTCTCTTTCTGCCACCACTGCCCCTTTCTAGTAATGTTTTGTGTTGTTTTTTTTTCCATAAAACAACATCACAAAATTATTGAAATTAAGAAAAAAATCTGGCCTCCATCCGTTCCCCCTCTAGCCAGACCATCACACGCCTTTATTGTGTTGTTGTATCATGAAAACATAAACTGACACAAAAATATGAAACCTGCTGCCACCGCCTGCTTCATCCCTGTCCCCATCACATCCACTCTTCTCTCTGCTGCCACGGCCTGCTCTCTACATCTCATTTAGTCACCTACTCTCCTCTTTACTGCCACTGCCTGCTTCCTGCGTCCCACTCCCCTTCACCTACTGTCTGCTGCCACCGCCTGCTTTCTTCATCCCATTCTGTCACCTCCTCTCTCTACTGCCACCACCTGTTTCCTACATCCTATTCCCCTTCATCTACTGTCTCTGCTGCCACCGTTTGTTTTCTGTGTCCCATTCACCGTCACCTCCACTCTTTGCTGCCACCATCTGCTTCCTGTGTTCCATCCCCTGCCACCTACTGTCTCTGCTGCCACCACCTGCTTTCTTCATACCTTTCCACATCACGTCCTCTCTTCTCTCAACCTCCACCGTCTGCTTTCTTTATCGCATTCCCCTATCTATCTATCTATCTATCTATCTATCTATCTTCTATCTATCTACCCACTATCTATCTATCATCTACCTGTCTATCTATCTACTCACTATCTATTCATCCACTATCTATTTATTTATTCACTCACTCTCTATCTCACTATATATCTCCCTCTAATATAAATGTCTTCACTATAATTTCTTATAACTTTTATGCTTAAATTTTCTTTTGCTGCCACCTCCTGCTTCATCTCTTCCGTCACCTCTACTCTTCTCTCAACCTCCACCGCCTGCTTTCTTTATCGCATTCCCCTATCTATCTATTCATCCACTATCTATTTATTTATCCACTTTCTATCTCACTATACTGTATATCTCACTCTACTATATCTTTTCACTTTAATTTCTTATAACTTATATGCTTAAAAAAATTTTCAAATGTAAATTTAAATTTTTTTCTGCCACCGCCTGCTTCATCTCTTCCATCACCTCCTCTTCTCTCTACTGCCACGCCTGCATTTTTCATCCCATTCTGTCACCTCCTCTATTTACTGCCACCACCTGCTTCCTGCGTCTCATTCCCCATCCTTGCCTCTCCTTTCTGTGCCGCCACCACCTATATTCTGTGTCTCATTCCCTGTCGCCTCCTCTCTTTTTCTGAAACGTCCTGCTTTCTTCATCCCATTCCTCTCCTTTCTTTGCCACCACCACCTGCTTTATGCCTCCTTCTGCATCCTATTCCCAAAATGCTCTTACCAGCGTCACCATCAAATACAAAGGGCTTATACTACTTGACCTGTGTGTAGCCTTTGCCACTGTAGATGACACTCATTTAAATGCTGCCACTGTCTGTAGTCTGCGTACCATTCCCCTTCACCTAGTGTCTCTGCTGCCATCGCCTGCTTTCTTCATTCCATTCCATCACCTCCTCTCCTCTCTCTGCTGTCACTGCCTGCTTCCTGTGTCCCATTCCCTGTCACCTACTGTCTCTGCTGCCACCACCTGCTTTCTGTATCCTATTCCCTATGTCTTCCTCTGTGCTTTCTGCTGCTGCACCCTACTTTCTGCATCCAGTTTCCCATCACCTTCTCTCTCTGCCACCACTGCCCCTTTCTAGGCATGTTTTGTGTTGAGGTTTTTTTTCATAATACAACATCACAAAATTATTGAAATGAAGAAAAAAAAACCTGGCCTCCATCCGTTTCCCCCTCTAGCCAGACCATCACACGCCTTTATTGTGTTGTTGTATCATGAAAAAATAAACTGACACAAAAATATGAAACCTGCTGCCACCGCCTGCTTCATCCCTGTCCCCATCACCTCCTCTCTTCTCTCTGCTGCCACGGCCTGCTCTCTACATCCCATTTAATCACCTACTCTCCTCTTTACTGCCACTGCGTGCTTCCTACGTCCCACTCCCCTTCACCTACTGTCTGCTGCCTCCGCCTGCTTTCTTCATCCCATTCTGTCACCTCCTCTCTCTACTGCCACCACCTGTTTCCTACATCCTATTCCCCTTCACCTACTGTCTATGCTGCCACTGTTTGTTTTCTGTGTCCTATTCACCGTCACCTCCACTCTTTGCTGCCACCATCTGCTTCCTGTGTCCGATCCCCTGCCACCTACTGTCTCTGCTGCCACCGCCTGCTTTCTTCCTTTTCCACATCACGTCCTCTCTTCTCTCAACCTCCACCGCCTGCTTTCTTTATCGCACTCCCCTACCCACTATCTATCTACCCATTATCTGTCTGTCTATCTACCCACTATCTATCTATTTATCCACTATCTATCTATCTATCTATTTACCCACTAGATATCTATCTATTCATCCACCATCTATTTATTTATCCACTCTCTCTCTCACTAGACATCTCACTCTAATATATATGTCTTCACTATAATTTCTTATAACTTTTATGCTATCATTTTCTTTTGCTTCCACCGCCTGCTTCATCTCTTCCATCAACTCCTTTCTTCTCTCAACCTCCACCACCTGCTTTCTTTATCGCATTCCCCTATCTATCTATTCATCCACTATCTATTTATTTATCCACTTTCTGTCTCACTATATATCTCACTCTACTATATCTTTTCGCTATAATTTCTTATAACTCATATGCTTGAAAAAAAATTTCAAATTTAAATTTAAAATTTTTTCTGCCACCGCCTGCTTCATCTCTTCCGTCACCTCCTCTCTTCTCTCAACCTCCTCCGCCTGCTTTCTTTATCGCATTCCCCAATCTATCTATTCATCCACTATCTATTTATTCACTCTATATCTCACTATATATCTCACTCTACTATATCTTTTCACTATAATTTCTTATAATTTATATGCTCAAAAAATCTTTTTGCTGCCACCGCCTGCTTCATCTCTTCCGTCACCTCCTCTCTTCTCTCAACCTCCACCGCCTGCTTTCTTTATCGCATTCCCCTATCTATCTATTCATCCACTATCTATTTATTTATTCACTCTATGGGGGTTATTCAGGTTGATTCGCAAGGCTGCGAATTCGCAGTCTTGCGAGTCCACCAAACCCCGCCCGGCGAACATCGAATGATGTTTAGCGTGCACGCATATATAAGTGACTTTTCAGTCACTTACATTTGCGTGCACGCTGGCGTGATATGGGCGGGCAGCTGACATCCGGTGATGTCAGCTACCCGGCCCACACACCCGCGTCACTGCCTCATTACCATGAGAATGCCCAGCATTCTCATGGGAACGCCCATGGAACGCTGGGCGTTCCCATATTGTAATGGGGCAGCCCGGCGCCCCCCGCCCATCTCCGCCCCCCCTCGCTGCCATGGGTGCGTGCACCCGGCAACCCGAAAGGTCGCCATGGGTGCACGCACCATATGCCTGCACATGCGCAGATACCCGTCTGCGCATGTGCAGATGGCCAACATCGGATCTGCGTGCGAATGCACGCAGATCTGAATAAGGACCTATATCTCACTATATATCTCACTCTACTATATCTTTTCACTATAATTTCTTCTAATTTATATGCTTAAATTTTTTTTGCTGCCACCGCCTGCTTCATCTCTTCCGTCACCTCCTCTCTTCTCTCAACCTCCACCGCCTGCTTTCTTTATCGCATTCCCCTATCTATCTATTCATCCACTATCTATTTATTTATGCACTCTATATCTCACTATATATCTCACTCTACTATATTTTTTCACTATAATTTCTTATAACTTATATGCTTTAAAAAAAATTTTTTTCAAAAGTAAATTTAACATTTTTTCTGCCACCGCCTGCTTCATCTCTTCCGTCACCTCCTCTCTTCTTCTCAACCTCCACCGCCTGCTTTCTTTATCGCATTCCACAATCTATCTATTCATCCACTATCTATTTATTCACTCTATACTGTATCTTACTATATATCTCACTCTACTATATGTTTTCACAATAATTTCTTATAACTTATATGCTTTAAAAAAAATTTTGCTGCCACCGCCTGCTTCATCTCTTCCGTCACCTCCTCTCTTCTCTCAACCTCCACCGCCTGCTTTCTTTATCGCATTCCCCTATCTATCTATTCATCCACTATCTATTTATTTATGCTCTCTATATCTCACTATATATCTCACTCTACTATATCTTTTCACTATAATTTCTTATAATTTATATGCTTAAATTATTTTTCAAAAGTAAATTTAACATTTTTTTCTGCCACCGCCTGCTTCATCTCTTCCGTCACCTCCTCTCTTCTCTCAACCTCCACCGCCTGCTTTCTTTATCGCATTCCCCAATCTATCTATTCATCCACTATCTATTTATTCACTCTATATCTCACTATAAATCTCACTCTACTATATGTTTTCACTATAGTTTCTTATAACTTATATGCTTTAAAAAAATGTTTGCTGCCACCGCCTGCTTCATCTCTTCCGTCACCTCCTCTCTTCTCTCAACCTCCACCGCCTGATTTCTTTATCGCATTCCCCTATCTATCTATTCATCCGCTGTTTATTTATTTATGCACTCTATATCTCACTCTACTATATCTTTTCACTATAATTTCTTATAATTTATATGCTTAAAATTTTTTTCAAAAGTGAATTTAACATTTTTTCTGCCACCGCCTGCTTCATCTCTTCCGTCACCTCCTCTCTTCTCTCAACCTCCTCCGCCTGCTTTCTTTATCGCATTCCCCAATCTATCTATTCATCCACTATCTATTTATTCACTCTATATCTCACTCTACTATATGTTTTCACTATAATTTACTTATAACTTATATGCTTTAAAAAAAAATTTGCTGCCACCGCCTGCTTCATCTCTTCCGTCACCTCCTCTCTTCTCTCAACCTCCACCGCCTGCTTTCTTTATCGCATTCCTCTATTCATCCACTATCTATTTATTTATTCACTCTATATCTTACTATATATCTCACTCTACTATATCTTTTCACTATAATTTCTTATAATTTATATGCTTAAATTTTTTTTGCTGCCACCGCCTGCTTCATCTCTTCCGTCACCTCCTCTCTTCTCTCAACCTCCACCGACTGCTTTCTTTATCTCATTCCCCTATCTATCTAGCTATTTATCCACTATCTATTTATTTATTCACTCTATATCTCACTATATATCTCACTCTACTATATCTTTTCACTATAATTTGTTATAATTTATATGCTTAAAAATTTTTTTTGCTGCCACCGCCTGCTTCATCTCTTCCATCACCTCCTCTCTTCTCTCAACCTCCACCGCCTGCTTTCTTTATCGCATTCCCCTATCTATCTATTCATCCACTATATATTTATTTATTCACTCTATATATCACTATATATCTCACTCTACTATAATTTTTCACTATAATTTCTTATAATTTCTATGCTTAAAATTTTTTTCAAATGTAAATTTACATATTTTTCTGCCACCGCCTGCTTTATCTCTTCCGTCACCTCCTCTCTTCTCTCAACCTCCACCGCCTGCTTTCTTTATCGCATTCCCCTATCTATCTATTCATCCACTATATATTTATTTATTCACTCTATATATCACTATATATCTCACTCTACTATAATTTTTCACTATAATTTCTTATAATTTCTATGCTTAAAATTTTTTTCAAATGTAAATTTACATATTTTTCTGCCACCGCCTGCTTTATCTCTTCCGTCACCTCCTCTCTTCTCTCAACCTCCTCCGCCTGCTTTCTTTCTCGCATTCCCCTATCTATCTATTCATCCACTATATATTTATTTATTCACTCTATATCTCACTCTACTATATCTTTTCACTATAATTTCTTATCATTTATATGCTTAAATTTTTTTCATATGTAAATTTAAAAAAAATTCTGCCACCGCCTGCTTCATCTCTTCCGTCACATTCTCTCTACTGCCACCGCCTGCATTTTTTATCCCATTCTGTCACCTCTTCTCTATTTACTGCCACCGCCTGCTTAATGCGTCTCATTCCCCATCCTCTCCTCTCCTTTCTATGCTGCCACCGCCTATATTCTGCGTCTCATTCCCTGTCACCTCCTCTCTTTGTTGCCACCGCCTGCTTTCTTCATCCCATCTTTCTCCTTTCTTTGCCACCACCACCACCTTTCTGCCTCCTGCATCCTATTCCCAAACTGCTCTTACCAGCGTCACCACCAAATACAAAGGTCTCATACTACCTGACCGGTGTGTAGCCTTTGCCACTGTAGATCACACGCCTTCATATCTTACCTGTTGACATCCATCCTCTTACCTTCTGTATTTCAGCTGATGTTCTATATGATAACAAAAGTACATTGTACCTATTACTCCATGTGCAATCTGGTCACATTTATAACAAGATACAAAATAGCATAATATATATCTTTTGTTTCCATGATGAAATCTATAGACACTTGTATAATTTACTAGATTGTAACATTACGGGACTGCAGAGCATAAGCTGCTTTGTGACGCTTCTGTTTGCACTAATGCGCTCATCTGTAGAGTAAGCACCTGGACCTGCACATCAGGGGTTTCTATGGGAGGGGCCACATCTTATGGAAAATGGAGGATGGGATAGAGTGTTTGTAAGTAATTGTACGCTGGCTGCTTTTACAAGATATAATATGTAAGTGAGACTGAAGGGGTACAGACTGAGTATCTTTAGTTACAGAGAGGTCGCAAAATCTCTTCCCTGCTTACGGATCTTTCTTTTACAGGTTCTCAGTAAAGACCTTATTCTGGTCCCCATGAAATGAATTTCACAGCGTTGCGTGAGGACCAAACTTCTTCCGCAGTGCCTGCGTACCCCCCCTCCCCCTGCACGGCTGCGAATCAGGGCCAGGGTGATCATAATGAATAGCAGGTAGGAAATAAATATGTGGTACACAGAAGTGGCAAGTTGCTCAAATGAACTCATTGGTCCATTGCAAGTGCTTGCAAGGGAGGGGCTAGTTCAGGCAAGGGAGGGGCTAGTTCAGGCAAGGTAGGGGCTAGTTCAGGCAACGGAGGGGCTAAACAAAGCAAGAGAATCACAGAATTCCCCCACCCTACAGTATAGTTATAATGCAGAAAACACAGTTTATTTCTCCTTCGCTCCATAGGGATATATGTACACTGAGTTCTCTGCATTACTACTATCATACATGTATTCCAATGCACTGATTAATATTTTTGCTGTACGTACCATCTATGTATATTACATGCCGCATACATAATGTAGTGCTGGAATAAATTCACCAGCAAATGTAGGGGCATTTTCTAGTGAGATCACTTAGAGAATGACCTGAAATCACCCCGGGTGTACGCCCCATTCTGAACATGTATTATTGGTTTGTATAATACTGCTATACCCAGATCTAGCTCCATTTTTCTTTCTTTATCATGTCCCCATTTAAAGTTGAAGTCTTCAATTAAACATGGTTAAAAATAATAAGAAAAATGAAGATATAATGTACTTACATGCAGAACCTGGCATGGTCGCATCCAGCAGTGCCTCTGCCTCACTAGATGTATTTAGACCAGGTGGATTTGGGAAGCTTCTCCAGCTGGAGGTAATTGACGAGAAACCCGTAAAATTTGCCTGCTCCGCCGCTGTAATTGGTGGGTAATTGGCCTCTTCTGCCTCCATTAGTTCTAGATGGTTATTACTGGAGGCAGAGGGTGGAAAGAATGCCTACAGAAATAAGAAGTAACGTTGTATATCAGTGATTATTACATCTACCATAGGACTGTGTAAGACAGACAGAGGCATTTAGCAAACTTCTTTATGTAAAGGTTATTTATAGTAGTTTCCATTATAGACCCTAAGAAAATGCCTATATATAAAGCTAAAGGCAGTGGCATAAATGTTGCATAAATGTATAAAGGTGTCGCTCAGACTATATATATATATATATATATATATATATATATAAAACCACAGCATTACAGTAGATGTGAGGTCGCTATGGTGCAATTACAGGTGTTCGTCTACTCTGTGCTATCAAGAGACATCTATATACTCTAGAAGTGCAGAGAGGAAAATGACATTCCAGAAGCTCACTATGGAAAGTGTAACCTGTGCTCTATAGTCCACTTTGTCTCCTTGTCAGCTTATTATGAGGCGCAGGATTATCAATTATATTAGAAAAATGTCAGAAGATGTAACGGAGCTCAAATCTGGGGCAATAAGAAAGTATTGGTAACATAGTAATTATGTCCTTTCTACTTGTGTGTCCCCTGCTAGAAAGAAAACTATAAATGTGTCTTTGTCAGTGATTTTTATGTAACCCTGAGCACAAGAATAACTGTGTTAGGGATCTTTACACTGTTAAGGCCCCCATATGCTACGCGATTTGGGCCAGAGGATCCAGCAGATTGTCTCTGACATCCGATCGGATCCGATGCGCAGTCCCGTGCGCATCGGATCAGAGCTCGGACGGCTGCACATAAAATACATCTTATGTGCAGCAGTCAGCAGGACATCCTGGGTGCGGTGAGCAGGGTGCGGCAGGTGGCAAGGAGAATTGAAAAATCCTATTCAAAAGACTGGGTGGCCACTGTTTGGCTGAGAGATCTCTTTCAGCAAATCAGCAGCCACCTGATCTTTTGAATAGTATTTTTGGTACTTGTTTCCTAGCACGGCCACAATCGTATGGATCGTGTACCTTTAAGTTAAGGTACACGATCCATACGATGGACCCGATTTCCTTTGAAATCAGGTCCATTTGGCCGGCTAGGACAAAATATCGGGGGCATCGCGTCGGTCGGGACCATTAACAATGGTCACGACGCGACCGACGCGATGCCCGCGATTTCCCCATAGGCTTCAATGTTAAAAAATATTTTAACATTGAAATCGTGTCGGGAAAGGTAAAATACCGGGGGCATCGCGTCGGTCGGGACCATTAACAATGGTCCCGACGCGATGCCCCCGATTTTTCCATAGGCTTCAATGTTAAAATATTTTTTAACATTGAAATAGTGAAAAAATTTGAAAAATGTGAAATGGGCCAATATGACCCATTTCACATTATAGATGTCCCCGTCGTCACCCCACGATAGACGCCAACCCGAAGCGTGGCGAGCGCAGCGAGCCCGCGAGGGGCGGCGGTGCGCGTCCTCCGACCTTTTCATTCCCCTACTATCCACGTCGGCGTGGAGGTGAGAATAGAATAGTGTGGCGAGCACAGCGAGCCACCGAGCCCGAAGCGCGAGCCCCGCCAGGGGACGCGTATAGCTTCACAGGTATGCGGTGTACGCCGTTAAATTTGGGGGGGTTGGGAATATTTTTACATTGAATCCAATGTAAAATCGGGTCCCAGGGACCCGATTTACATTTCATTAAAAAAAAAAAATCGGGTCCAAAATCGGTCGGTCGCGTCGATCGCATCGCATGCGACCAAATCGCATGCGATGCGATCGACCCGATTTTTCCGACACGACCACCCCGATGTAAATCGGTGTGGCCGTGCTAGGAAACAAGTACCGTATTTTTCAATTCATACACCCCCTGCCTGCAGCTCTCCGAGATTATGTGTGAAAAATCGCATGTAATTCATGTGTAAGAAAAGGCACATCATGTGCCAAATCTTATTGAGCTCTCTCAGGTAGGGGTAGGGTTAAGGTCAGGGTTAGTCTGCAGAAGAGGACAGGCTAGGGTTAGGCACTAGGGGGTAGTTAGGATTAAGGTCCGGGTCAGGCTGCAGAAGGGGAGAGTTAGGCTTAGACACTGGGGTGGATAGTTAGGGTTAGGCATTAGGGGGTCGAGAAGGGCTAAAATGACTAAAACTTGACAATTTGTCAGTTAAACGTTTCACCCTGTCTATCCTAGACACTGTCTAATTAGTGACCCTGTCAGCCTATTGCATGCTGACATAATGGCTGTCTATATATACAGAGCCGATCCCTTAATCCACACCCCATGTATGTGTTTGGCACTTATACATTATCTGCTGACCAGCAATGAGTAGCTCATGGAAGTTCTGTTTTATACTTACAGGGAAGTATGGGGGCTCCATCCCAAGGGATTCCATGGCGACCCAATCGATGTGCTGGAAGAAGGAGTGGTGGCGGATGTTGTCAGTAACTCCTGGTTCTTGGCCCAGATGGTTATTGACAAGCTGAAAAAGGTATTTGGATGTAATTATACAGCACAGTTGCTCAATACAATCATTGTACAAACATTTCTGCTGCCGCCACAGAAGAATATAAAGGGATTTCTCCATGGCCACAGTATGTTACTACTGACATTCTATCTGGGATCTGTTGTGTGTCTCACATTACATTCCCCTTCCAAGAACATGTAACCATTCTGCCATTTCCTGTCATATGTGTCCTAAAGGTCCGTACACACTGGGTGATTATGCTGTGTGTGTGTGTGCACAGCGATGATCGCTATCATCGCTGAGGGGGAAAGCTGCTCAGTGCATACACACTGGGCGGCTTTCCCCCTGCCCGGCGGGGAGGACGGCTTTGCATAGTGCAGAGCTATGCAAAGCCGTCCTCAAAGCCGCTCATCTGCTTGTAATAGCAGCAGATGAACGGCTTTACTGGCGATGATGTGGGAGCGCGCAGCAGCACTCACCGCCGGGGCACACACACTGGGCGGCTTTGAGCTGAAAGCCGCTCAAACCTGCTGAGTATGTGCTCCATTGTGATGCTCTTTATATTTATTAATCCTATTTATAAAATGCAGAAAAGTCACCTATGAATAAAAAAACACCCATGTAGATCTTTTACTCCTCTATCAATAGTTATAGCATAGCTAACAGCTGCGTCAGCCGTCGCCAAAAGATTCAGCTATTTTCCGTAAAGCCGCAATTCACTGCTGCACAATGCGCGGCATAGCAGGGCATATGGTATGCGTACACTCCCACTATGCATACACTTATATAGGAGCTGGCTGGTGCGGGCGCATGCACCCTGCTGCTTTATGGGAGCCTGCTTTGATGCGCTCACACTGCAATCCCACTACAGCAAGCTGCTATACGCAGCAAAGCTGTAGCAGGACACATCTGTAGTCAGTAATAGTGGCCGGCTGTCAGAGTGCAGAGTTTACTTGTAGCAGTAATTGGACAGTAGAGTAGATCAGATACTCTGGTTTTCAATAGAGATCAGAGGACTGAACAGATTGTTCCTATAACACAGTGACTAATGGTTACTTACATCCAACATCTTATAAAGTTATATACAACCAATGACATCATTTATATTAATAATTTATGAATGTAATATCATATTTACCATGTTAATGAGGTCCATGGCGGCAGATTCTGTTGCGCAGAATCTTGAGTGAGCAGCATGACCTCCGGTTATCATTTCGTTCAGGATGACTCCAAATGAGAACCAGTCTTCGCCAATCATGTACTCCTTGCCGAAATACAGCTACCAGAGGAGAGCAATTGGTTACCAACATTTTAATAATAATAATCACTTTGTTTTTTAATTTTTGCTTTTTTTTTTTGTAAATTAACAAAATAGCGGTAAAGATAACCCCTACATGTTATAGTAACAGCAGCAATATTTTATATTGTTTATAAATAATAAGTACTTTGCTGTTTTTAGGTATATTTTGTCCCGAGTTATTGCTCTTTCACTTGTATATGCCAGTTCACGTACTATATATTATTTACAGCAGCTGTCCTGCCAACACACGGCAACAGTCTCACGTCATCTTCCCATGGTAAGAGCCGGACCGGAAGTCGCATGTACCCGTTCCCATGGAGGACGCTATGGTGGAGGGTAGTCACTTAAGGTGATTTTGCTCAGTCCCATCAATGTCGATGCAATTTCGTCCGATTTTATGTAAATTGGGCACGTTTCGACATGTTTTAGATCCGATTCCGAACTGATGGTTACCCTTTGAGCGCTTATTGTATGTACAGTATGCACTATTTCCATCTTTATCACTCTTGAGATTATTACTTTGTGCATGATATGTTTGCAGCACTTTGGGTTCAGCTGCGCACTTTGGTCTGATTTGTATTTTTCAATCATGATCATTCCGGTGTGTACCCAACATAAGAGTCGTATTGTTTACTGTTAATTCTGCACCAGACCCAGAAGTCCAATGCCAGAGCTGCATCGCAATTGACAGCTCTTATGGAAAGAGCTGTCCTCTGCATTAATAATCGCATATGTTAGTGCATATGGGATTATTAATAATGCGGTACCCGGGGAATGCTGGTGGTGGGGGGGTGGGGGGATGTAAGTGCATCTTCCACATGGAGAGAAATTGCCAACACTTGGCAGAATCAGAATTACCCAGAAATGTGCAACGATGCATGTGCGTGCTACAGTGAATACTTTTTACCCAACTTGGCTATATGCCGTCACATACAGGGTTGGAATCAGGCCCCATGTACATAGTTACATGAGGAAACAGTAGGAAACCCTTTGCATTTACCTCAGGAATAATGACACCACACCTTCTAGCACAGCCAGTAACACCCTCGTCTCTAGGCGTGATCTCAAGGGCCAGACCGAAGTCGGCGATCTTGAGATGTCCTGTTGGAGTCACCAAGATGTTCTCTGGTTTTAGGTCGCTGTGAAGAAAATAAAATCTTTGTTTTCATACAAACAGGAATTATTTGGTACATAAATTATATTGCACGTTACATGTGTACATTCTAACTAATAATAGTTTCATATGTTTGAGACCAAGGACTAATGTAATCATA
Source organism: Crinia signifera (assembly GCF_055691185.1). Classification (NCBI taxonomy): domain Eukaryota; kingdom Metazoa; phylum Chordata; class Amphibia; order Anura; family Myobatrachidae; genus Crinia; species Crinia signifera. The sequence goes on from NC_139217.1 coordinate 153,477,649, forward strand.
TTTACTGTAGGTTAGTGTCCATGTGATTCCACCATGTCATGTACATCTGTATGTGTTCTGCAGAATTCTAGGTTATTTAATAGTGGAACCTTCCTCGGCCCAATAACCCCTGTGATACTAATATGTGTGGTTACAGCATACTGTAAATAACTAGTGATATTGATGTCATAGGAAGCGGCAAATGGAGGCTGATGCTGGTCGTTCCCAGCTGGGGAAGGGGAGCAGCTTATAAATGGGGTCAGTTTATTCTTATTTGTAACCAGAAAAGAATTAATAACAATACACTGACACGTGGGCCAGGCAGCACATTGTGCTTATTGTGCTGTTATTCCCTGAGTGCAGCCGCTGCCATTTATCATTGGGGATTGTAAGCTTTTAGGGGTAATGGGCCTTATTCAGATCTGAGCTCATTACTAATTTGTTTGGAAAATGGGCAAAACCATGTGCACTGCAGTTGGGGCAGATGAAACCTGTGCAGAGAGAGTTACATTTGGGTGGGATGTGCTGAAACTGAAATCTAAATTGCAGTGTAAAAATAATGCAGCCAGTATTTACCCTGCACAGAAACAAAATAACTCTCTATAAATGTTACATTTGCCCCACCTGCAGTGTACATGGTTTTGCCCATTTTCCAAACAAATTTGTACTGAGCTCAGATCTGAATAAGGCACAATGGGTGAGTTATTTACCTGTGTAGTGAGTGCCAGACACCTTTAGATTCATATAAATAGCAATTGGAGATGGAGTTAAAGGAACCATATTAGGTGAAGTTATCCAACCTGTGTCCATCCACCTCTTCCGCAATTATTTATTTTAGCTTTCCTTAATTTGTCATCTGTCACTCCTGCTCCTCTTACTTCCCTTACTACACCTCTCATAACCTCCGTCCTCCTCTTTTTTTATGTACCTCCCACTCCTTCCAACTTATTACCCTGCACCTCTCACTCTCTCCCTCCACCTCCTTCCCCTCCACCTCCCACTTCTTTCTCCTCTGCACCTCCCACTCCATCCCTCCACCTCCTTTCCCTGCATGTCTACTCCCTCCTTGCTCCTCTGCGCCTCCCACTCCCTCCCTCCACCTGCTTCCCATGCACCTCTCACTACCTACTTCCTCCTCTTTCCTCTGCACCTCCCCCTCCACCTCCTTCCCCTGCACTTCTAAACCCATCCTTCCACCTCCTTCCCCTGCAACTCTCACATCCTCCTCCTTGCCCTGCATCTCTCACTCCCTCTTTCCTCCTCTACACCTCCCACTTCCTTCCTCTACCTCCTTCCCCTGCACTTCTTACTCCATCCTTCCACCTCCTTCCCCTGCACCTCTCCCTCCCTTCCTCCACCTCCCTCCTCTGCACCTCTCACTCCCTCCCACCTCTTTCCCCTGCACTTCTCAGCACCTCCTTCCCCTGCACCTCTCACTCCCTACTCAATACTCTTCTCAGCCATAATTGACAATAAAAGCATAAAACAATTGTGCAGAGACAGCCTCTGTGTCTACTGAGAGCTGTAGATGACGATTGTACATTACTATGTAAAGGAGGCCATGTAACATGTAAGTGGGAAATATGTGCTAATTGGTAACATGTATAGCGTGTAGAATGTAGGAAGCAGACATGATCAGTATATTATGTTCTGCATTATACACTCCATAGTAATATCGCTTTATTATACTATTATCATACTGTAACTATATAATTACCCATGGACTATTCCCTTGGAATGGAGGAATTGAATCCCGCATACTATCTCTGCTGCATAGAATCTGTTGGATAGAAAACAGGTTAATGTTACATTGTAGGATGTATAAATAATGGGTGTGGTATAGGGGTCCGACAGTCGGGATCCCGACAGTCATTAGCCTGACATCGGGATCCCGACTGGCCGGACTCAGACAGCATGGTGAGCGCAACAGAGCCCCTTGCGGACTCGCTGCGCTCGCCACTCTGGGGGCACGGAGGCTCGCTACGCTTGCCACCTATTGTATTCTTCCTCTATGGGGGTCGTGGACCCCCGCGAGGGAGAATAGCCGGTGGCCGTCGGGCACCCGGCTGTCTGTGTTTTGACAGTCGGGATCCCGTCGTCGGGTAAATGACTGTCGGGATCCTGACTGTCGGGACCCCGTCCGGCACCCATAAATAATGGCTGTGATTCCCAGATGACGCTCCCCCATTCTCTGACAAAGGCCTCATTTGGTTTGTTTCACATTCACCAGCTGAGGTTTCCCATATGAGGTTAATATGAGGTTTCCCATATGAGGTTAATATGAGGTTTCCCATATGAGGTTAATATGAGGTTTCCCATATGAGGTTAATATGAGGTTTCCCATATGAGGTTAATATGAGGTTTCCAATATGAGGTTAATATGAGGTTTCCCATATGAGGTTAATATGAGGTTTCCCATATGAGGTTAATATGAGGTTTCCCATATGAGGTTAATATGAGGTTTCCCATATGAGGTTAATATGAGGTTTCCCATATGAGGTTAATATGAGGTTTCCCATATGAGGTTAATATGAGGTTTCCCATATGAGGTTAATATGAGGTTTCCCATATGAGGTTAATATGAGGTTTCCCATATGAGGTTAATATGAGGTTTCCCATATGAGGTTAATATGAGGTTTCCCATATGAGGTTAATATGAGGTTTCCCATATGAGGTTAATATGAGGTTTCCCATATGAGGTTAATATGAGGTTTCCCATATGAGGTTAATATGAGGTTTCTGTTTTTGTGCATTGGTGCAATTCACTTCATATTGGGGGTTATTCTGGTTGATTCACAAGGCTACGAATTTGCAGCCTTGCGATTCCATGTAACCCCGCAGTGCGAATGGTGGTACGCCGTCCCACCATTCGCAAGGGCGATTCGCTGGCAGGGACTGCGAATGGATGTTACACAGAGTCTAGGTCGACAGGTTCATTAATTTGACAGCATCAAAAGGTCAACACGGATTAGGTCTACAGTCAAAAAGTCAACATGGGGTTTTCACATTTTTTCGTCCCAAATGTTGTACGCATGGTGGCGGGGGGTGGGGCATTCGCTCACCCAGCAGGTGGCAGTACAGGTACTGGTACTGAATTAGGCCCTGAGTCTCAAACCATGGAATAGTAAATGCAACAGTTTTTATCTGAAATTTACATCTGACGTGTGTCATTTCCCAAACCACATACACAGCTGCCCCTTAGTACATGGCCACCTTCATGTTGCTGCACACAGTGATGACAGCAGCTGTATAATCCTGTCACATCTGACGTGTGTCATTTCCCAAACCACATACACAGCTGCCCCTTAGTACACGGCCACCTTCATGTTGCTGCACACAGTGATGACAGCAGCTGTATAATCCTGTCACATCTGACGTGTGTCATTTCCCAAACCACATACACAGCTGCCCCTTAGTACACGGCCACCTTCATGTTGCTGCACACAGAGATGACAGCAGCTGTATAATCCTGTCACATCTGACGTGTGTCATTTCCCAAACCACATACACAGCTGCCCCTTAGTACACGGCCACCTTCATGTTGCTGCACACAGAGATGACAGCAGCTGTATAATCCTGTCACAGCCGGAGTTTGTTACTACTAATAGTATTACTTTGCCCAATATAAGGTGACACATATAAGGCATGCTTTTCTATACTGTATTATCTATTGATACATCAGAACCCTTCTGACTGAATACAAAATGTATATGTATAATATATAATCTATCAGTAAGTCCTCCCTCTATCAGCGGCTGTAACAACACATTACTCTATATCCTCACCTTGCACTGGAGATGTCCATGGGCCCATTCCTCATCAGGAGACTACGGAAGTCTCCGCCACTGGCATACTCCATCCCAAAGAACACGTGATTCTGTGTATGGTAGAAACAATTGTGTTATTATAATATAATAACAGCAATAGCAAAGGTTAGCATGGCTTCTGTACCAATTGCATAAATAACCGTACGTAACTGCTGCTGCAAATAAAATGCAAGAACACTGTCCGTAAAGTAAGGACAAAATCTGTAGTGTAAAGTCGTGGCAGCCGGACTGTTTTGTAGAAGAGATTTTTACGCATGCGCTGTACTGTTTGGGAAAAGTGACATCTGGTGGTCAATGAGTGTAATTGCAGGTTACATTTACAAGATTACATTACATTTATAACGCAATCTATAATGGGACTATAGCGCAAGGAGCAGGCGCGATTCATGCGCGATTTGCATAGCGCACGTTATGCGCAACGCAGCCACGATGTACTTGGCCACATCTGTACATGGCAGGACAGAGCTAGGGCAAGGGGAATGTCACCTTTGTCCAAAATAACTAAGTAAGGAGAAATTCTATACATTACTCATTCACTTCTCATCTTCTCATGGGAATATAATGGACAGTCTAGTGATGGCCATCGGTGCCTTTGCCATCGATGGTTGCCATCAATGGCAAAAGTGCAACAGGCCATCAATAGTGTAAAACTATGCAATGGGTGTCCATCGATAGTTTTACATATTGATGGTCATCTATTATGTTTGAGTGATTGGCCTGTAGGCCAATCAAAACAAATGGGCGGGGCTTCGCGGGTGTCGGGGGCAGAGCCATCTGGTTCTCCCCCATTGATGGCAAAAGTATTCAACATCGACCATAAACCATTGATGATTTTGAATCATCGATGGTCGATGGCCATCCCTAGGACTGTCATAGGGAGGGGACGGGACCAGGGGGGCGGTGCCTAGGCCAACAGTACATAGGTGGACAGTCATTAGACTGACCACTATAGGTCAATACGTCAACACATGAAATATGTCGACCTGCATTAGGTGGACATGATGAAAAGGTTGACACAACATTAGGTCGACATGTAAAAGGTTAGAGGCAGTCACAGCCGTACCGTGCTCTGATGGGAGAAGTAGCCATGGATGAGGAATGGGCACCCAGATGCAAGGTCTAGCACTTTTCTTTCCATGAATGCATGTTCTACGCCGATCTCTAGGAGCCATCTCTTGCTCATGACCTTCACAGCCAACAACTGGCTGTGAGCTGAGTGTGAGGCCAGGAGAACCTAGAGGAAATATTACAGTGTTAACCTCATAACTACAGTGTCCTGGTGACGTCATCCCTTGTGGGTCCCTAACACTAAGCTGAAAGGCCCCCATACAGTTATTCCATTTGGGCCAATTTCATCTGAATCTGATGGATCAGGCTGAGCCATGTGTATGACATGCCATCGGATCCAGTGCATGCTCCCCTATCATAACGAAGGCTAACGGATGGCATGCGATGTTGCCATCCGAAAAGATCCAGGGCAGCTCCAGGGGGGGGATGGCCATACACTTATGTGATACATTGCAATAGTGTATGGCCAGCTTTACATCTGGGCCACGAAATCCCCCCATGCTGGTAAAGCCCAGCCACCACCGGGCACCACCCTAGAAATATGCTTTTGTGTTACTGTTAATAAGAAAATGAGCTATTTGCTAAGGAGTGATACATAAGTGATGGACATAAATTAGACTGTGTTACACTGGTAAACAATAATAAAGTGCTACATTGAATGCTACCATGTGATGCCCCAAGCAGCCAGGCCGTACCCACTCTGGTGTATTATATAATACTTTTACTGCCAGAGATTTTGCACCTTGCAGGTTGCGTATCAGTGCAGCAGCATCTTCTACACAATGTAAAGATGTTTCACACGTATATAAGTGCCACATGTAATACAGGCAACATTCCCTGATGTTCTAGCTGATGCTGCACTGATAATGTAAGAAAAGGGGCCACTCTATAGCGGTAGGAGGTCACACATTACACAGTGCGTCTATCCTTCCATGCTTCTATCACCCCACATACTGTAACCTTATTACAGTGACTACTAGAAGAGGTTGCCCTACCCGAACCATCGGACACTGTAGTGTTATATTATAGCGGGGGAATGTTACACATCATGCAGTTATACTGTGTGCAATATCATTACATGGAATGGTGAATCACAACTGACATTGAATGATATTGCACTGCAGCCTTGTTCACCTCTAATAATATGGAGACATATAGTAATTCCCCTGTGACAACTGAAACCTCATTGCTTACCTTCCCAAAACCACCTTGGCCTAACTGATGGTGAAACGTCAGTCCCTGGATGGTACGAGAGACTGCATCTCTGAGGCAGGATGATGGAGCACTGCTGGTTTCTAATGGAGAGAGAAGCCAGAGGAGAACATTTCAACAGTGCCCATATATGATAGAACATGAATTAAGGTGACATTTATATTACCATGCCCCCCAACTTTGGCAGAGAAGGAAGAGGGATGCTTGTGTGTGCCCAAATTTCTGTGGGCGTGGCCTCCTGCTCCATGGGTGTGACCTATACTCATGGAACTGCTGCGAGGCACGCCCCATCTATACAGCTATGGGGGCATGTCCAGCACTTAGTGAGCTGCTGGCCATGCTCCCAGTCGCTCTGCCTTCCTGAATAGATGCAGTGCGCATGCACACAGCATTAAATCCCCACTGAGCAGCGGCAGGCAGGGGGGATTCCCTGCTGCCCCACCATCACCAGCACTGAATGCTGCTGGCCCTGGGTGGGATGCCAGACCGTTGAGAAGAATGTATAAACTCAACATTGGGTATCTTTATGCATACACTGTAACAAAACTCAACCTTTATCAACTTATACCTTATAACCTTAACACTTAAAATAAGACACGGACACAAGTGCAGGCATTTCAAAAATGAATGTCAAATTTATTGATTGACGACTATGACCTGACTATATATGGTGGCGGCACTAAAGAACAGTCATGGGAAAGGGGTAACATCACACGCGATTCACACACCGCTGGTGATCAACCCTCCCTTCATAACCCACCTGTGCGGGTGGTGTAAGCCATCTCCCATCCAGGAGCATGGGCTAATGACATATCAATGTCGGGAGAGTGCACCCACTATTTACATATTATTGCATATCATAGCCTGCCAACTCCTCCCCTGTACACCCATTGGCTATTCCCTACCTCATCAGATCTCATAGCAAGTACAACATGCTACTTATAGTGACAGCATCAAAGAACCCTTCAGTGGTTTATGTCTTCTCAGTGCTTAATCAGCCATCGGTTCTCTTTATAGCAGAGAAACAGGGTAAAGTGACCAGAAAATCAGCCAAGTGACATGAAGATTTCCATTCAGTTATCCTACTGAGGAAAATGTTAGTCCAGTAGCATCAGGAGGCTAAGCTATTTTGCTTAGAGATTTTATTTTATGAAAACAGGACAGAGCGATGCACATTGTCATATGCACACGTGTGCAGCTCTGACGGGAGAAGTACATATCCAACTCCACCAACTGTATCTTGTCCCCATTGGGTAATGCTATCTTCAGATAGGGGGGCAGTGTGCAACAAATAAGGTACTTATGTATTAGCAGGGCGCCCATTGCGTAGTGGTGTAATCAGAATACCAATACACCACTATGCTGGCTACGTAAACTACGTAATTTACGTAACTGGAGCTGTGCTAATACATAATGGATCATATCCCCACTATCCACGTCATACCCCCATTATCCACGGGGATGTGGAGTTAATTTTATAAAGTGTGGCGAGTGTAGTGTGCCACCTGAGCCCGAAGTATGGCGAGCCCCGCGAGGTGTCCCTTCGCGGGGCTCGCTGCACTCGCCACGCTTCGCTCGCCCACGTGGATAATGGAGGTATGACTTGGATAGTGGGGATATGATTGTGTTAGTGTGTGTGTGTAGTTTGTGTGTAGTGCATCATACTTACCCCTCAACGATGTCCACAGCGCCTCCGGCAGTCGGATCCCCGCACAGGCGGGCATCATGACAGTCCTCCCCGGCAGCAATGTACGCAATAAGCGTAGTGCCGCTGGGGGAGCAGGGAAACCATGTGATGCTCCCCCAGCGGCATTTCAGTGAATTACATGCATTGCTCCGGCGGCCACCATATCTCCCCCCTCCGGCCGCCCGCCCAAGCTCTGCCACTGCCCGCCAGGATGTCCCTCTCTGCCCACCCGCAGAAACTCCGGCGCTGGCCGCCGGGATGTCCCCCGCCGGCCACCCTAAGCAGTAAGTCACATACAGTATTAGCCGGGCGCCCGTCAGTGGCTACGTTGTCAGCGTAGCCGGGTGCCCAGCAAATACATCAGTACCACAAATAATTACTGGCTGAGTAAGTTACATGGTCAGAGGAATTATTGTATGGTTGGATGGAGACCACATCTGGTGGACACTTCGTCCCTCCCTTATTGGTTGGGTATAGGAGACGGATGCCAGCAGCTGTTTATGCAATTGACCCATCACGCTTTTTATGTTTAATCTGAGGAAGGGGCTGGAGGGGAGGAGCTTATGTACCGCTCTCATTAAGTGCTGACTACCTTTATCTACATCTCTATCTGCTTCTCTCACAGACAGTGATCAGCGCTGGGCCTTACCCACTTACACTACCTATAACGACTATTATAAAACTGGCACTTGTTAATATTAAACATGATTTACAGAAATCATTTTTAAAACTGATGGGATAACTAGTCTGTTAAATTAATAAAAATAAACAGCAGAAATATCTCCTTTACTGTCAGCAAGAAAAACGCTGCTGCTGGCGGAGAGAGGGAGTCACACTGCAGGGGGGGACAGATTATAGGAGAGAGTCACGCTGCAGTGGGGACAAAATATAGGAGGGAGTCACGTTGCTGGGGGATAGGCTGCAGGAGGGAGTCACGCTGCGGGTGGACAGTCTATAGGAGGGAGTCACGCTGTGGGGGGTGACAGACTGCAGGGGGGAGCCATGCTGCAGTGGGGACAGATTATAGGAGGGAGTCATGCTGCGGGGGGATAGACTTCAGGAGGGAGTCACACTGCAGGGGGGGTGAGAACGGTGCATGGGGGAGTCATGCTGCAGGGGGGGGGGGGGTGGCAGAAAGTGAGTCGCGGTGGTGAGACCAGTGCATGGATTTGTCATGCCGGGGGGGGGACAGACTGAGGGAGCAGGGGATCCAGCACAACACAGTTATCTTGGTATACCTGTACTGCTAAATAAAAGTGTCACTGGATTTAACAATAAGGGACAGTAGATATCATTGAATTAGATTTGGATGCATGTAACTGAGCATTTTGTACATAAATTCATGGAGATGTATTTTGTAATATAAGTAGTAGACACAGAGGCCTCAGCACCTAGCTCCCATACTACAGCTACCAAACTACATTCAGTGCCTGTATAACCACCGTGTGTGTGTATGTATCACTTACTTCTTCGGTCTGCATCTGCTTGTGGGTCTTCTCTCTTCTTTCTTACCGCGCTGGTCTCCTCTGAGCAGGGTGATGTCCTCCTGCAGATCTTCTTTCTCCTTGTGGCCGCCTTCCTCCTCGTCGCCGTCCTTTTCTGCATGCCAAAACTCCACTTGGCCTTCCACCGCATGGCCAAACTCCACCTGGTCATCCTCCGCATCGCCATGCTCCACATCGCTATCTTCGTAGCCGTCCTCTTCATCTCTTCTCTCTGCAAAGCCGTCCTCCTGCACGTAGCAATCTTGCCTGTAGCTCTCCTCCACATCTCTAGCTACCAACTGTCATCTGCCTACCAACTGCCACTTTTGCAGCAGAGGGTGGAAAGTAAACAGCTTGGTTGCCATAACAACATTCAAAGCAGCAAGTGCTGTGCTGTGGCATTACCCAGTTATATCTGTGCACTACATACAAGTTGTATATGTTATATCAATTGGGGGGAATGTGTGATATTAGCATTGGATTTAATAGTGATTTCCTAAATGATGGTGGGGGGACATTTTTATAAGCAGACTGATTAGAATACAATTTATATATATTGAGGTACATATTTGGGGTACTTGTGTATTATCCACTAATACCACTAATTAAGGTATGCGATGGACCCGATTTCAGACTTTTTCAGGGCTGAGTATTTTAAAATCGGGTCACATCGCATAATCAGCACTGACGGCATGGCACTCATACAGGAGGGGGGGAGTGGGTTGCGGCGGCTTTGGGCCGTGGGAACGCCCAGCATTTCACGGACGTTCCCGGGGTTTCCGGTAGCAGGTGGCTGACATCACATGATGTTAAGGGTCCCATACATCAGCAATTAATTGTGACAATTTTTTAGATATGGAGATGATTGCCACAATTAATATTAGATGTCTGGGCTCCCGCTTTTGGCAATCCCAATCAAAATCGCCAATCAATTGCTTAATCAGGTGTTTAAACATGTTTAATAATCTGGTATTATCTGCAGATGTTTTTTATATGTGTGGGCATTCCCAATTCATCTTCTTCATCTATTTACATTATGAACAGCTGAAATGACAATCGATTGGGCAATTTCCAGATATGAAGATGCAATCTTTAGATGGAAAAATCTGCCGATCACTGAAATAAATCTGTAATGTGTGGGCAAAGTCAGATAGATTGTAAAATCCATTTATCTGGCCAAAAAATCCCTGGATCTGGAAATCCATTAATTGTGATTGCTGATGAATGGGGCCCATTATTAGCCGCTCGCCCTGTCTTCAGCCGGAAGCCCTTAAATATAACTCAGTCTCCACTGACTTATATGTGTGAGCCCTGCAGAAATCATTAGATGGTCACCAACCATCGAATGATTTCTCCAGCAGCGGGACATGTAAGGGGATGTGTTTTCATACCATGGTTGCAAAGGGGATACGGCGGCGGGAGGTCAGCGATTCGTGGGGGAGGGCAAACTGGCACTCGATAAGCTGCGAGCTTTGCAATTTACTGAGTTAACCAGAATCAGGCCCATAGTGTACTGATGTACTGCGGAGTATAGGGGATATGTATTGTACTGATGTAGTGCGGAGCATAGAGGATATATAGTGTAGTGATGTACTGCGGAGTATAGGGGGTATGTATTGTAGTGATATAGTATGGAGTATAGAGGATATATAGGGAAGGGATGTAGTGCAGAGTATAGGGGGTATATAGTGTAGTGCGGAGTGTAGGGGGTATATAGTGTAGTGATGTAGAGCGGAGTATATGGGGTATGTAGTGTAGTGATGTAGTGTGGAGCATAGAGGATATATAGTGTAGTGATGTATTGCAGAGTATAGGGGGTATGTATTGTAGTGATGTAGTGCGGAGCATAGAGGATATATAGTGTAGTGATGTACTGCGGAGTATAGGGGGTATGTATTGTAGTGATATAGTATGGAGTATAGAGGATATATAGGGAAGGGATGTAGTGCAGAGTATAGGGGGTATATAGTGTAGAGCGGAGTATATGGGGTATGTAGTGTAGTGATGTAGTGCAGAGCATAGGGGGTATATAGTGTAGTGATGTAGTGCAGAGTATAGGGGGTATATAGTGTAGTGATGTAGTGCAGAGTATAGGGGGTATATAGTGTAGTGATGTAGTGCAGAGTATAGGGGGTATATAGTGTAGTGATGTAGTGCAGAGTATAGGGGTATGTAGTGTAGTGATGTAGTGCAGAGTATAGGGGGTATATAGTGTAGTGATGTAGTGCATAGTATAGGGGGTATATATAGTGTAGTGATGTAGTGCAGAGTATAGGGGGTATACAGTATAGTATAAGGATGTAGTGTGAATTATAGGGGGTATATAGTGTAGTGCAGAGTATAGGGGGTATATAGTGTAGTGATGTAGTAAAGAGTATAGGGTTTATATAGTTTAGTGATGTAGTAGGTAGTATAGGGGTATATAGTGTAATGATGTACTGCAGAGTATAAGGGTTGTATAGTGTTGTTATGTGGTGTGAAGTATAGGGGTTATATAATATAGTTTAGTGATGTAGTGCGGAGTATGAGGGGAATATAGTGTATTGATGTTGTGAGGAGTATAGGGGTTATATAGAGTAGTGATGTAGTGTGAAGTATAGGGGGTATATAGTGTAGTGATGTAGTGTGAATTATAGGGAGTATATAGTGTAGTGCAGAGTATATGGGGTATATAGTGTAGTGCTGTAGTACGGAGTATAGGGTTTATATAGTTTAGTGATGTAGGGGGAAATTTACTAAAGGAAATTTTTTTAAAAAATAGGTGTATTTGTATCCAGAAATACAGTTATTTTTGACATTTACTATCCCGAAAAATACGGCAATTCGTAGTCGTATTGATGTGCTATCAATACGAATACGAATTGCCGTATTTTCGGCATAGTAAATGTCAAAAATAAGTGTATTTCTGGATACAAATACACCTATTTTTTTTACAAATTTCCTTTAGTAAATTTTCCCCCCGTAGTATGTAGTATTGGGGTATATAGTGTAGTGATGTACTGCGGAGTATAAGGGTTGTATAGTGTAGTTATGTAGTGTGAAGTTTAGGGGGTAGATATTATAGTTCAGTGATGTAGTGCGGAGTATGAGGGGTATATAGTGTATTGATGTTATGAGGAGTATAGGGGTTATATAGAGTAGTAATGTAGTGTGAAGTATAGGGGCATATAGTGTAGTGATGTAGTGCGGAGTATGAGGGGTATATATAGTGTATTGATAATGTGAGGAGTATAGGGGTTATATGGAGTAGTAATGTAGTGTGAAGTATAGGGGATATATAGTGCAGTGATGTAGTGCGGAGTATGAGGGGTTTATAGTATAGTGAGGTACTATGGAGTATAGGGGTTATCTAGAGTAGTGATGTAGTGTGAAGTATAAGGGCTATACAGTGTAGTGATGTATTGCAGACCTTAGGGGGTATATAGTATAGTGAGGTACTGTGGAGTATAGGGGTTATCTAGAGTAGTGATGTAGTGTGAAGTATAGGGGGTATATAGTGTAGTGATGTAGTGCGGAGTATGAGGGGTATATAGTATAGTGAGGTACTGTGGAGTATAGGGGTTATCTAGAGTAGTGATGTAGTGTGAAGTATATGAGGATATATAGTTTAGTGATGTAGTGCTAAGTATAGGGGGTATATAGTTCATTGATGTAATGCGAAGTATAGGGGTTATATAGTGTAGTGATGTAGTGCTAAGTATAGGGGGTATATAGTGTAGTGATGTAGTGATAAGTATAGGGGGTATATAGTGTAGGGGTATAGGTCCATAATTGCTGACGCTGAAAATTTGTAGACCAAGCCTGAATCAGGTCCATAGTGTAGTGATTAGGTGCTGTATATATGGCTTATATGGGACCTTATTCTGGTCCACTTGCTCCCCCGCACGTTCACACGCGTGAGCAATTTTTGCATAATGCGCATGTGCATATGCTAGGTGTGAAGAGTATAGGGGGTATATAGTGTAGTGATGTTACGCAAAACATCCATTCGCAGCTGTGCGGGTGAATTCGTCGAACGAAGGGGGGGGGGGGGGGGTTAATCCACAGGTTATACAGGGCCAGATGGAGCTGCAGCTCCAGGCCTACACATAAAGTAGGCCCATCATCATGGCACCATGATGATCACGAGCTGGGCACAGTGTGGGCCATAAATCATGTTTGTATTTTGATGTGTTTAGCAAGAAATTGGTTCTTATAGTGTATGGGTTCTACATTGCATTGGCCTCACCTCTTCCACTTCTCATAATAGGCCCTTGTACATTATCAGCAGAGCCGTGAGTAGAGTGGCCAATGATTTGGCCCCAATATTTCGGGATTAGACTACTCTAATGCTGGGCAGCGTCTGAGCACTTGCTCAGACGCTGCCCAGCTGCTCCGAGTCCTGTGCCGGCTGTGCAGCTCAGATGCGCAGCGTGATGTGGTCAGAGGTCATGCTGGGCGTCACACTGTGCAGCCAACCGAACACGCCCCCCCCGCACCGCTGCCGCTTTCTACAACTGGAGGCTCTTCACTGAACGGAGGACTTTGGTGTTTATTTGTGTAATCCCGAATTGGATCTGGACTTCTTTTACCGACCGCAGAGAACTTTGGATGACGGATTCCGGACCATCATCCTTTGTATTTCAAGCGCTTTTGAGAACTGATTCAATTCAGATTCTCCATTCCATCCGGTACTTAGCCATTTTCTTTTCTTGTACTATCACATCACATGTTTGTCGTATATCAATAAAAGTGGTATTGCACCATACTGTATGTATTTTTTCTACATTTATTTTGGTGTCTCATCCGGACCTAGATAAATGATCTATGGTTGTGAGGATTGGTGTTCCACTATCCAAATAAGCAGTCGATTTGGAAGAAGAGGAGACACTATTGGGACAAGAGGAACGTATGGTTATATATATCTGTATATGCTAGCCAGTATTTGGAGAAGTGGACCGTTCCTATATATCTAGGGACGTATTTTACATTCACAAGGGCGCCGGTGGAGGGAACATGCCATCTTTTGTCACTTTACATGACGATGTGGAGTGGGGGGGGGGGGGGGGGGGCGGTGGGGGAGGGTCGGTTCTGGCAGGCACTGTGACACTGTGTAATAGGGCAGGCACTCTCTGTAATAAGGAGGTCACTGTGACACTTTCTGTAATAGTGCGGACACTGCAATATTCTGTAAGAAGGCAGGCACTGCGACATTGTCTGAAAGAAGGCAGGCACTGTGACACTTTCTGTAATAAGACGGGCACTGCGTCACTCTCTGTAAGAAGGGGGGCACTGCGACACACTCTGTAAGAAGGCAGGCACTGCATCACTACATAAAAAGGCAGGCACTATAAAACTTTATTTATTCATAAACAGTTTCTTATATAGCGCATACATATTGAGCATCACTTTGGCACTGTGATACTCTGTAATAAGGCGGGCACTGCGACACTCTCTGTAACACTGTGTAATAAGGCGGGCACTGCAAAATTCTCTGTAATAAGGTTGGCACTTTGACACTCTCTGTAATAAGGTGGGCACTGGGACACTCTCTGTAATAAGGTAGGCAATGCACCACTCTCGGTGTAATAAGGAGGGCACTGTGACACTATTTAATAAGGAGGGCACTCTGACACTGTCAACACAAAAAGGTGGGCACTGCGACACTTTCTGTAATAATGCAGGCACTCCGACACTGTAATAAGGAGGGCACTGTGACACTATTTAAGTATGCGGGCACTGAGACTCTTACTGTCATAATGCGGGAACTGCGACACTCTGTAATAATGCGGGCACTACGACACTCTATGTAATAAGGTGGGCACTTCAACACTCTGTGTAGTAAGGCGGGAACTGCAACACTTTGTGTAATAAGGTGGACACTGCGACATTCTCTGTGTAATAAGGTGGGCACTGCAACACTCTCTGTGTAAAAAGGTGGGCACTGTACCACTCTGTGTAATAAGGAGGGCACTGTACCACTCTCTGAGTAATAAGGAGGGCACTGTGACAATCTGTTTTAATTTGAGCTCTGCTAGACTCTCTATGTAATAAGGTGGGCACTGGGACACTCTCTGTAATAAGGTGAGCACTGGGACACTGTCTATTAAGTAAGGCACTGCGACATGGTCAACATAAAAAGGCGGGCACTGCAAAACTTTCTGTAATAATGCGGGCACTGCGACACTCTGTGATAAGGAGGGCACTGCGACACTTACTGTAATATTGCGGGCACTACGACACTAATAAGGAGGGCACTGTGATACTGTTTAAGTATGCGGGCACTGTGACACTGTGTAATAAGGTGGGCACTTCAACACTATCTGTGTAATAAGACGGGTACTGCAACACTCTAATAAGGTGGGCACTGCGACATTCTCTGTGTAATAAGGTGGGCACTTTGACACTCTCTCTGTAACAAGGTGGGCACTGTACCACTCTCTGTAGTAGTAGTAGTAGCACGCTTATTTATAAGGTGCCACAAAGTGTCCACAGCGCCGTACATAGCAAACAAAAACACAAATGATAAGGTAACGTACAGGCTGCATTGATAAAATACAGCATAAATAGGGGTATAGCTGGTAGAACTAAAATCAGCATCAGTTCTGAATTAGGTGTCGAAATTGTCGAGAAGACTGAAGATGAAGTAGAGGAAGGGAAGAACCGGGCAGGAGCACTGGTGAGGTAAAGAGGTAGGGTGAGTACGTGAGGAAGGAGGGCCCTACTCATAAGAGTTAACATACTAAAAGGAGGTGGGTGGACAAACGAAAAACAATAGGATAAGTAGGAACGGATGGGAAGGAGGCCGGATTGGAGGATCAAAAGAGGTTAGGAGGAGGGAAAGGCTAGTCGAAAAAAGTGGGTTTTGAGGGAGCGCTTGAAGAAGGTAAGGGAATCAGAGAGCCTGATGGGTGGCAGGAGGTTGTTCCAGTGCAGCGGGGGCAGCGCGAGAGAAGTTTTGGACACGGGAGTGGGAGGAGGTGATTAGGTGAGAGGTCAGTCGGAGGTCAGCGGCGGAGCGGAGAGGACGGGAGTGAGTGTGGATAGAGATCAGTGAAGAGAGGTAAAGAGCGGTGGAGGAGGAGAGAGCTTTGTAGGTGGTGGTGAGGATTTTAAAGAGAACTCGGAAAGGAATGGGGAGCCAGTGAAGAGATAGACAGAGGGGGGAGGTGGAGGTAGAGCGGCGGGAGAGGAAGATGAGCCTAGCAGCATCGTTAAGAATGGATTGGAGAGGTGCAAGGCGGGTGAGAGGTAGCCCAGAGAGAAGGATGTTGCTGTAGTCAAGGCAGGAGATGACAAGAGAGTGAATGAGAATTTTGGTTGCGCCAGTGGAGAGGAATGGTCTGATGCGCGAGATGTTGTGTAGGTGAAAGCGGCAAGACTGTGAGAGAGCACGAATGTGGGGGGTGAAAGAGCGGGAGGAGTCAATGATGACAACAAGGCAGCGCGTTTGGTCGATGGAGGTGATCTTGGTTTCACCAATGCTGATGGAGATAGTGGGAGAAGAGGGGATGTTCAGGGGATGGAAGATTAGAAGTTCAGTTTTAGCCATGTTTAGTTTCAGGAAGCGTTGGGTCATCCGGGCTGAGATGGCAGTGAGGCATTCGGAGACCTTGGACAGGAGTGATGGGGATAGGTCGGAGGAGGAGAGATAGATTAGGGTATCATCAGCATAAAGGTGGTAATGGAAACCATAAGAGCTGATGAGGGTGCCAAGAGAGGTGGTGTAGAGGGAGAAGAGGAGAGGGCCAAGGACTGACCCTTGGGGAACACCGACTGGCTGCGGGGTAGTAGGAGAGGAGGAACTCGGAGTGGAGACGGAGAAGGAGCGATCAGAGAGGTATGAGGTGAACCAGGAGAAGACCGTGCCAGTGATGCCAAAGGAGGGGAGGGTGTTAAACAGGAGAGGGTGGTCAACAGTGTCAAAGGCAGCCGATAGATCAAGATGGATGAGGATAGAGAAGAGGCCTTTGGATTTAGCCGATAGTAGATCGTTAGTGACTTTGGTCAGGGCAGTTTCAGTGGAATGTAAAGGGCGGAACCCAGAATGGAGGGGGTCTAGAATGGAGTTAGCAGTAAGGTGGCTTAGGAGACCATTATAGGTCAGACATTCTAGGAGCTTGGAGGCAAAAGGTAGGAGGGAGATGGGCCTGTAGTTGGATGGAGAGTTGGGGTCCAGATTTTTTTTTTGAGAATTGGGGAGACAAGAGCGTGTTTGAAGGAGGAAGGGAAGGTCCCAGAGGAAAGGGAAAGATTAAAGAGGTGAGCCAGGTGAGAGCAGACTGAGGGACGGAGACGACGGATAATATTGGAGGGGATAGGATCGAGCGAGCAGGTGGAGGGAGAAGCGGATTGAAGGATAGAGTGGACTTCAGCAGCAGTGGTGGGGTAAAATGAGGACAGGGGTGGGAAGGAGTGGAGTGGGGATGTAGGAGGGGAGAGGGTGAGGTCATGGCAGCAGCGATGGCACTCCTAAGAGAGGAGATTTTGAAAAGTAGGTAGCAAAATCAGCGGCTACGATGGAGGATGGAAGAGCTGGAGGAGGGGGGGGGGGGAGAGCAAGGAGTTGAAGGTGGCGAAGAGCCTGCGGGGGTTGGATGATTGGGAAAGGATGAAGGTCTTAAAGTAGGATTCCATGGACAGAGCAAGGGCAGAGCTGAAGGAGGAAAGAATGAATTTGAAATGGAGATAATCCGCGAGGGAGCGTGATTTCTTCCAGAAGCGCTCAGCAGTGCGAGAGCACTATTTAAGGAATCGGGTGATAGCGAGTGCCACAGTTGGGGGTTGGAGCATCGAAGGAGGATAGAGGAGGGAGGGCAGGCAGAGTTCAATGCCGAAGATAGCGTGTCATTATAGAGGGAGGCGGCGAGATTTGGGCAGGACATGACGGCGATTGGGGCGAGAAGAAGACACAGCGCGTTTGAGAAGACAGCAAGATCTAGTGTGTTGACGTTATGCCGTGAGACAATGCGGGCACTGCGACACTTTGTGTAATAAGGCGGGTAATGCAACACTCTGTGTGTAGTAAGGCATGCACTGCGACATTCTCTGTGTAATAAGGTTGGCACTGCGACAGTCTCTGTGCAACAAGGCGGGCACTGCACCACTCTCTATGTAATAAGGAGGGCACTGCAACACTGTGTAATAAGGAGGGCACTACGACAATCTGTTATAATGTGGGCACTGCGACACTCTCTATATAATAATGTTGGCACTGCGGCACTCTCTATGTAAAAAGGTTGGCACTGCGACAGTCTCTGTGTAACAAGGCAGGCACTGTACCACTCTATGTAATAAGGAGGGCACTGCAACACTCTGTGTAATAAGGAGGGCACTACGACAATCTGTTATAATGTGGGCTCTGCGACACTCTATGTAATAATGTGGGCACTGCAAGACTCTTTGTAATTATTCATAAACACTTTCTTTTATAAAACATACATATTCTGCATCACTTTGGCACGGAGACACTTTGTTATAAGGTGGGCACTGCAACTCTCTGTAACACTGTGTAATAAGGCGGGCACTGCAATACTGTGTAAAAAGGTGGGCACTGCGACACTCTGTAACATCGTATAATAAGGTGGGCACTGTGACACTGTCATAAGGTGGGCACTGCAGCACTCTATGTAATAAGATGGGCACTTCAACACTGTGTAATAAGGTGGGCACTGCAACACTATGTAATAAGGTGGGCATTGCAACACTCTGTGTAATAAGGTGGGCACTGCGACATTCTCTGTGTAATAAAGTGGGCACTGCACCACTCTCTGTGTAATAAGGAGGGCACTGCGACAATCTGTGATAATGTGGGCTCTGCGACACTCTCTGTGTAATAAGGTGGGCACTGCGACACTCTGTGTAATAAGGTGGGCACTGCGACACTCTGTAATAAGGTGGGCACTACGACACTCTCTGTGTAATAAGGTGGGCACTCCGACACTCTCTATGGAATAAGGTGGGCACTGCGATACTCTGTAATAAGGTGGGCACTTTGACACTCTGTATAATAATGTGGGCTCTGCGACACTCTCTGTGAAAAAAGAAGGGCACTGCGACACTGCATAATAAAGCGGGCACTGCTACAATCTCTAATAATGTGGGCACTGCAACACTGTAATAATGTGGGCTCTGCGACACACTGTGTAAAAAGGTGGGCACTACGACACTCTGTGTAATAAGGTGTGAACTGCAACACTGTGTAATAAGGTGGGCACTGCGACACTATGTGTAATAATGTGGGTTCTGCAACACGCTGTGTGTGTAATAAGGCAGGCACTGCGACATTCTCTGTGTAATAAGGTTGGCACTGCAACAGTCTCTGTGTAACAAGGCGGGCACTGCACCACTCTCTGTGTAATAAGGAGAGCACTAAGACAATCTGTTATAATGTTGGCTCTGCGACACTCTCTATGTAATAATGTGGGCACTGCGACACTCTCTATGTAAAAAGGCATGAACTGCAACACTCTTTGCAATTATTTATTCATAAACAGTTTCTTATATAGCGCATACATATTCTGCATCGCTTTGGCACTGAGACACTTTGTAATAAGGTGTGCACTGCAACACTCTCTAACACTGTGTAATAAGGCGGGCACTGCAATACTGTGTAATAAGGTGGGCACTGCGACACTGTAAGAAGGTGGGCACTGTGACACTCTCTGTAACATCGTGTAATAAGGTGGGCACTGCAACTCTGTATAATAAGATGGGCACTTTAACACTCTCTGTGTAATAAGGTGGGCACTGTAACACTTTGTGTAATAAGGTGGGCACTGCGACATTCTTTGTGTAATAAGGTGGGCACTGCACCATTCTGTGTGTAATAAGGAGGGCACTGTGACAATCTGTGATAATGTGGGCTCTGCAACACTCTCTGTAATAAGGTGGGCACTGCGACTCTATGTAATAAGGTGGGCACTGCGACACCCTGTGTAATAAGGTGGGCACTACAACACTTTCTGTGTAATAAGGTGGGCACTACGACACTCTCTGTGTAATAAGGTGGGCACTACGACACTGTGTAATAAGGTGGGCACTGCAACAATATGTGTAATAATGTGGGTTCTGCGGCACTCTCTGTGTAACAAGGCGGGCACTGCACCACTCTTTATGTAATAAGGAGGGCACTGCGACACTATGTAATAAGGAGGGCACTGTGACAATCTGTTATAATGTAGGCTCTGCGACACTCTCTATGTAATAATGTGGGCTCTGCGACACTCTCTATGTAATAAGGTGGGCACTGCAACACTATGTAATTATTTATTCATAAACAGTTTCTTATATAGCGCATAGATATTTTGCATAGCTTTGGCACTGAGAAACAACAACAAGCAACAAGGCGGGCACTGCACCACTCTCTATGTAATAAGGAGGGCACTGCAACACTCTGTGTAATAAGGAGGGCACTACGACAATCTGTTATAATGTGGGCACTGCAACACTCTCTATATAATAATGTTGGCACTGCGGCACTCTCTATGTAAAAAGGTTGGCACTGCGACAGTCTCTGTGTAACAAGGCGGGCACTGCACCACTCTCTGTGTAATAAGGAAAGCACTAAGACAATCTGTTATAATGTTGGCTCTGCGACACTCTCTATGTAATAATGTGGGCACTGCGACACTCTCTATGTAAAAAGGCATGAACTGCAACACTCTTTGTAATTATTTATTCATAAACAGTTTCTTATATAGCACATACATATTCTGCTTCGCTTTGGCACTGAGACACTTTGTAATAAGGTGTGCACTGCAACACTCTCTCTAACACTGTGTAATAATGCGGGCACTGCAATACTGTGTAATAAGGTGGGCACTGCGACACTGTAAGAAGGTGGGCACTGTGACACTCTCTGTAACATCGTGTAATAAGGTGGGCACTGCAACTTTGTATAATAAGATGGGCACTTCAACACTCTCTGTGTAATAAGGTGGGCACTGCAACACTTTGTGTAATAAGGTGGGCACTGCGACAGTCTTTGTGTAATAAGGTGGGCACTGCACCATTCTGTGTGTAATAAGGAGGGCACTGTGACAATCTGTGATAATGTGGGCTCTGCAACACTCTCTGTAATAAGGTGGGCACTGCGACTCTATGTAATAAGGTAGGCACTGCGACACCCTGTGTAATAAGGTGGGCACTACAACACTTACTGTGTAATAAGGTGGGCACTACGACACTCTCTGTGTAGTATGGTGGGCACTGCGACACTGTGTAATAAGGTGGGCACTGCAACAATATGTGTAATAATGTGGGTTCTGCGGCGCTCTCTGTGTAACAAGGCGGGCACTGCACCACTCTCTATGTAATAAGGAGGGCACTGCGACACTGTGTAATAAGGAGGGCACTGTGACAATCTGTTATAATGTAGGCTCTGCGACACTCTCTATGTAATAATGTGGGCTCTGTGACACTCTCTATGTAATAAGGTGGGCACTGCAACACTATGTAATTATTTATTCATAAACAGTTTCTTATATAGCGCATAGATATTTTGCATAGCTTTGGCACTGAGAAACAACAACAAGCAACAAGGCGGGCACTGCACCACTCTCTATGTAATAAGGAGGGCACTGCAACACTCTGTGTAATAAGGAGGGCACTACGACAATCTGTTATAATGTGGGCACTGCAACACTCTCTATATAATAATGTTGGCACTGCAGCACTCTCTATGTAAAAAGGTTGGCACTGCGACAGTCTCTGTGTAACAAGGCAGGCACTGTACCACTCTATGTAATAAGGAGGGCACTGCAACACTCTGTGTAATAAGGAGGACACTACGACAATCTGTTATAATGTGGGCACTGCAACACTCTTTGTAATTATTTATAAACAGTTTCTTATATAGAACATACATATTCTACATCACTTTGGCACGGAGACACTTTGTTATAAGGTGGGCACTGCAACTCTCTGTAACACTGTAATAAGGCGGGCACTGCAATACTGTGTAATAAGGTGGGCACTGCGACACTGTGTAATAGGGTGAGCACTGCGACACTCTGTAACATCGTATAATAAGGTGGGCACTGTGACACTGTCATAAGGTGGGCACTGCAGCACTCTATGGCCCTTATTCTGGTTGAAGCGGTAACGGCCGCATGCGGCCGTTCCGCCGATGTTTTCGGTCTGCGCATGTGCAGAGGCCACTCTGCGCATGTGCAGCCGAAATCGCCGTACACGTATTTTGTCCGCCGCAAAGGGGGTGGATAGGGGCGTGAGGGGCTACGAAGCCTCATTTGCATATGCATACGCCCCGCGTTTCATGGGCGTTCCCATGCAAACGCGGGGCGTACGCATGCTAATGAGGCTATGACGCGTGGGTACAGGGCGGGCATCTGACATCGCCGGATGTCAGCTGCCCGCCCCCATACAAGATTTCACACGGACAAGTGTCCGTGTGGTCTTGTGTTGCGGGACCTGGTGGAGCGTGCGGCCCTGCATTCGATGTTCGGCGACCATCGAATGCAGGGGCTGCTCCCACCATGGAGGAGGCGTATCCCCGTCCACAATCATGCGGATCGCCACATGGCCGCGTACGGACGGCCGTGGCGATCCGTATGGAAGGCGGGGATTCGTCTGGTGCGGTCGGAGCCGCATATGCGGCTCCGGCCGCACCGATCAGAATAAGGGCCTATGTAATAAGACGGACACTTCAACACTGTGTAATAAGGTGGGCACTGCAACACTATGTAATAAGGTGGGCATTGCAACACTCTGTGTAATAAGGTGGGCACAGCGACATTCTCTGTGTAATAAAGTGGGCACTGCACCACTCTCTGTGTAATAAGGAGGGCACTGCGACAATCTGTGATAATGTGGGCTCTGCGACACTCTCTGTGTAATAAGGTGGGCACTGCGACACTCTGTGTAATAAGGTGGGCACTGCGACACTGTAATAAGGTGGGCACTACGACACTCTCTGTGTAATAAGGTGGGCACTCCGACACTCTCTATGGAATAAGGTGAGCACTGCGATACTCTGTAATAAGGTGGGCACTTTGGCACTCTGTATAATAATGTGGGCTCTGCGACACTCTCTGTGAAAAAAGAAGGGCACTGCGACACTGCATAATAAAGCGGACACTGCTACACTCTCTGTGTAGTAAGGTGGGCACTGCAACACTGTAATAATGTGGGCTCTGCGACACACTGTGTAAAAAGGTGGGCACTACGACACTCTGTAATAAGGTGTGAACTGCAACACTGTGTAATAAGGTGGGCACTGCGACACTATGTGTAATAATGTGGGTTCTGCAACACTCTGTGTGTAATAAGGCAGGCACTGCGACATTCTCTGTGTAATAAGGTTGGCACTGCAACAGTCTCTGTGTAACAAGGCGTGCACTGCACCACTCTCTGTGTAATAAGGAGAGCACTAAGACAATCTGTTATAATGTTGGCTCTGCGACACTCTCTATGTAATAATGTGGGCACTGCGACACTCTCTATGTAAAAAGGCATGAACTGCAACACTCTTTGTAATTATTTATTCATAAACAGTTTCTTATATAGCACATACATATTCTGCTTCGCTTTGGCACTGAGACACTTTGTAATAAGGTGTGCACTGCAACACTCTCTCTAACACTGTGTAATAATGCGGGCACTGCAATACTGTGTAATAAGGTGGGCACTGCGACACTGTAAGAAGGTGGGCACTGTGACACTCTCTGTAACATCGTGTAATAAGGTGGGCACTGCAACTTTGTATAATAAGATGGGCACTTCAACACTCTCTGTGTAATAAGGTGGGCGCTGCAACACTTTGTGTAATAAGGTGGGCACTGCGACAGTCTTTGTGTAATAAGGTGGGCACTGCACCATTCTGTGTGTAATAAGGAGGGCACTGTGACAATCTGTGATAATGTGGGCTCTGCAACACTCTCTGTAATAAGGTGGGCACTGCGACTCTATGTAATAAGGTAGGCACTGCGACACCCTGTGTAATAAGGTGGGCACTACAACACTTTCTGTGTAATAAGGTGGGCACTACGACACTCTCTGTGTAGTATGGTGGGCACTGCGACACTGTGTAATAAGGTGGGCACTGCAACAATATGTGTAATAATGTGGGTTCTGCGGCGCTCTCTGTGTAACAAGGCGGGCACTGCACCACTCTCTATGTAATAAGGAGGGCACTGCGACACTGTGTAATAAGGAGGGCACTGTGACAATCTGTTATAATGTGGGCTCTGCGACACTCTCTATGTAATAAGGTGGGCACTGCAACACTATGTAATTATTTATTCATAAACAGTTTCTTATATAGCGCATAGATATTTTGCATAGCTTTGGCACTGAGAAACTTTGTAAAAAAGTGGGCACTGCAACACTCTTGTAACACTGTGTAATAAGGCGGGCACTGCAATACTGTGTAATAAGGTGGGCACTGGGACACTCTCTGTAATAAGGTGGGCACTGGGACATTCTGTAATAAGGTGGACACTGGGACACTGTAATAAGAATGGCATTGTGGCACTGTTTAAGTATGCCTGCACTGCAACCCTCTGTAATAAGACGGGTACTGTAACACTCTGTAATAAGGCAGGCACTGCAACATTCTCTGTGTAATAAGGTTGGCACTGCGACACTGTGTAATAAGGATGACACTACGACAATCTGTTATAATGTGGGCTCTGCGACACTCTCTATGTAATAATGTGGGCATTGCAAAACTCTCTATGTAATAAGGTGGGCACTGCAACACTCTCTATGTAATAAGGTGGGCACTGCAACACTCTTTGTATTATTTATTCATAAACAGTTTCTTATATAGCGCATACATATTCTGCATCGCTTTGGCACTGAGACACTTTGTAATAAGTTGGGCATTGCAACACTCTCTGTAACACTGTGTAATAAGGCGGGCACTGCAATACTGTGTAATAAGGTGGGCACTGCGACACTGTGTAATAAGGTGGGCACTGCGACAGTCTCTGTAACATTGTGTAATAAGGTGGGCATTGTGACACTGTCATAAGGTGGGCACTGCAACACTCTGTGTAATAAGATGGGCACTTCAACACTCTCTGTGTAATAAGGTGGGCATTGCAACATTCTGTGTAATATGGTGGGCACTGCAACATTCTCTGTGTAATAAGGTGGGCAATGCACCACTCTCTGTGTAATAAGGAGGGCACTGCGACGCTCTGTGTAATAAGGAGGGCACTGTGACACTGTTTAAGTATGCGTGCACTGCGACACTGTGTAATAAGGCGGGTAATGCATTAGTCTGTGTGTAATAAGGCAGGCACTGCAACATTCTCTGTCTAATAAGGTTGGCACTATGACATTCTCTGTGTATTAAGGTGGGCACTGGGACACTCTCTGTAATAAGGTGGGCACTGCGACAATCTGTTATAATGTGGGCTCTGCAATACTCTCTGTGTAATAAGACACTGCGACACTCTCTATGTAATAAGGTGGGCACTGCAATACTCTTTGTAATTATTTATTCATAAACAGTTTCTTATATAGCGCATACATATTCTGCATCGCTTTGGCACTGAGACACTTTGTAATAAGTTGGGCACTGCAACACTCTCTGTAACACTGTGTAATAAGGCGGGCACTGCAATACTGTGTAATAAGGTGGGCACTGCCACACTTTGTAATAAGGTGGGCACTGCAACACTCTCTAACATTGTGTAATAAGGTGGGCACTGTGACACTGTCATAAGATGGGCACTTCAACACTTTCTGTGTAATAAGGTGGGCACTGCAACACTGTAATAAGGTGGGCATTGCAACACTGTGTAATAAGGTGGGCACTGCGACACTCTCTGTGTAATAAGGTGGGCACTGCACCACTCTCTGTGTAATAAGGAGGGCACTGCGACAATCTGTGATAATGTAGGCTCTGCGACACTCTCTGTGTAATAAGGTGGGCACTGCGACACTCTGTGTAATAAGGTGGGCACTGCGACACTCTCTGTGTAATAAGGTGGGCACTGCAACACTCTGTAATAAGGTGGGCATTGCAACACTGTTTAATAAGGTGGGCACTGCGACACTCTCTGTGTAATAAGGTGGGCACTGCAACACTCTCTGTGTAATAATGTGGGCTCTGCGACACACTCTGTGTAATAAGGTGGGCACTATGACACTCTCTGTGTAATAAGGTGGGCACTGCAACACTGTGTAATAAGGTGGGCACTGCGACACTGTGTAATAATGTGGGTTTTGCGACACTCTCTGTGTAATAAGGCGGGCACTGCACCACTCTCTATGTAATAAGGAGGGCACTACGATACTCTCTATGTAAATACATACAATCACATAGAAATAAAACTAAAAAATATTGATAAAAAGCACTGAACATCCTAAAGTAAGAAAGGTGCATATGGCAAAATAACGGATGGATCTGGATCAGACTTGGTAAGGGAAACGGGTGAGGGTGAATGTCCTGTCACAGCTGTAGTTAAGCGTGGCTTGGTGCTGGATTATAGTAATGTCAGAGACACCCAAATGGGGCTGATAATTACCCAAAGCCACTAGAGGATTTCCATCTCTTGGGATCACATTGCATAAAATGTCCTCAAAGTTGTACGGCTGTATGACCAGTGTGTAGATTTGTAATCCAAGTGGTATTGCTGATGGCTAGTTGTATTGCTTGTGCTCCCGATGTTTGGAGACAACCAAATGTATAGATGAAACCAGCAGCTGGAGAGAGTCCCAGTTCGCTTAAAGAAGATTGAAGTGTAAAGTCTGGTCCATACAGGGATGGGGGAAGGGGGGGGGGGTTGTTTCCTACATGGGACTGACAACTCCATTATTATGTGGCAGCTATTAACAAGGCACCCCTGGTAGCGCCTGCTAGTGCACCATAGGGAGCACATCCCCCTTCCTACAGTAATCTGACTGCCTGTTATACTTTACATACTTTTTTTTTATCCTATCAAAGGGAGTGGGAGTGTGAGCAGGTCCATGTGATGTCATGACATCATGCGGTAGTCCCGCAATACTCCTCTATAAATGGTTTGGATGGCCAGGATATTTTTATGGGGCCCCCCTGGGACCTGCTGGGCCCTAGGCAGGTGCCTACATTGCCTTGTGGAAAATCCGCCTCTGAACCAGAGGGGTTCTGTTGGGTAATATCTAGCTTCCTTTAATCCAGGAATATCTGGGAGGCTCCTGTAATTGGTTCTTACTGACTGTGTACAGGTAGCAGAGAGAGCTGTTGGCATGATTCATGTGGCCCACACATACACCCACAACACATTAGCCATCATAGAAGGGTGCACGTATGCCTTTATTATTACAGTGTCATTAAGTAACTACAATGTAACAGTACTCCTTACAGAAGTGTAGGTGTAGCAGTATAGGAGATGTAAGACTACGGAGGGGAGGGAGGTGTTAGGCACTAAAGGGGGTAACGGTTTGGCTTTGATGGGGAGGCGGGGGTTTAGGCTGCAGGCAGGGCCGGCGCTCACCTGCTCCAGGGGGGCTGATGCGGCTGCCGCCGCTATGCTCCGTTGGGGGGATGATGCAACCGCAGCATCTCACTCCACGGGGGGAGTTAGAGATGCAGCCCCGAATGGGCTCGAGAGATGTGGCTGCGGCCCCTATCTATAAGTGGGCTCCAGGGGTGGCGGTGTGGCTCACTGCTCACTCACCTGCTCCCAGGTGCTTTCCTCCTGCTCTCCTCGGCGTCGGCGGGACATTTCCTGCTGCTGCTCCTCCTGCAGCTCATTACCGCCCTCCAGTGGCCGGCTCCCTAGGCAAATGCCTTAAGCTGCCTAGTGGTGGCGCCGGCCCTGGCTGCAGGTAGGGCAGGTTGTGGGGGTTAGAATATGTACCACCCAGTTGTCAGGACTCTGCACATCAGGATGCCACTGTCGGTCCTCTGACTGCCAACATACCAAGCGCTGGGATGCTTGTACCATCCCAAATGAAGACACGATGGAGCCATGGATATAGGATTGGCCAAGCCAAGTTAGGGGCTCATCCACAGATGCCACTGAAGGGTTTGTGTACGTGGGTATATGTAACATCCCGCCCTAAATATTTTGTTCAGGACCGACGGGGAGTTCAAGGGAAATCTTAAGATCACAGATCTTTGTAGGGCGTGGGCAACTTTACTTGCAGCATCCAGGTGAAGGTATTGTGTAACAAGTACCAGCCTGTCCTCTAGATGCCGGTGCCCGCACGATTGCCTCCCCCCCCCCCTTCCTCCCGGCAATTTCACCTCTCTGGTGTCTTAGGTCTGCCGGTCCCTGTACATGAAGCTATGGGGCAGCTGACATCTGCTGACCAACCACAGCCTGTCTATAACTTTCTAGGATGCAATAGAGAAAAGAGCGACTGAATCTGATTGGTTGCTATGGGCAACATCACCTCTTTTTATTGTTAGAAGGTCTAGTATATTTACCCCATAGGGGCCTGAGTCAGACATTCCATCAAGGGCCTGATTCTGGTTCACTTGCAAAAGCAAATTCTCTCTCTAATGGACAAAACCATGTGCACTGCAGGTGGGGCAGATGTAACATGTGCAGAGTTAGATTTGGGTGTTATATTGTTTCTGTGCAGGGTAACTACTGGCTGCTTTATTTATACACTGTAATATAGTCAGCATGAACACTGTATCAGTGTACAGCGTCCCCTTGCTATGCTCGCCATGCTTCGGGCGTGGTGATTTGCTGCAATTGGCACACTATAGTAATCTCCCTCCATGCCCTGGTGTATAGTAGGGTATGGTATACCGCCTGGTTTGTACAAAAAAGGTGAAAAACTCATGTTGATCTGTTGACCTTCCCATTGTCGTCCTAATGCTTGTGTTGACCTGTTGACCTTCCCATTGTTGTCCTAATGCTTGTCTTGAACTGTTGACCTTCCCATTGTTGTCCTAATGCTTGTCTTGAACTGTTGACCTTCCCATTGTTGTCCTAATGCTTGTGTTGACCTGTTGACCTTCCCATTGTCGTCCTAATGCTTGTCTTGAACTGTTGACCTTCCCATAGTCGTCCTAATGCTTGTGTTGACCCTGTCGGACCTGATTTACCTTGAACTCCCCCGGCAGCTCCCTGGGAGGGCTCCATCTAACTTGGCACTTAATGGCGGGTGCTGCTGGGGGAGTTCAAGCGAAATCGGATGCTAAAAGCCCCCACGATGTGGCGCTGATGAGATTTATCTTATGCGCTTCATATAAGATCTCTGGGGTCTGATCCGCTGCATACGGGATTGCGGATTGTTGCAATCCCGGCCACAGATCCACAATCCACGGGCGTTTTCGCAGCCATGCCCCCTTTGCGCCGATCGGCAGGCGGGACATTGTTCAGCTGTCGGGCTGACCACAAACGGGCCAGGATCACGGCTGTCGGCAGGGATCGACAGCCGTGATCCTAGATTGAATACCCCCCTAAGTCTGGTTGTTGGCCAGTCCTTGGCAGTTGTCAGCCATGATTACTTGATATTTTAAATAAAATTGATACGTACAATGTCTTACTATATAACATGTTTCTGTATAGAGGCCACAATAGTGTTATAATATGTATGTTATTCACGGGTGTCATTTGTTCCTTTTTCTGCAGGGTTCTGGCTTATCCCCATGTAATACTCCTGGTGCCCATCAATGCTGTGGAATACAGAAGAGTGATGGGTGGAACGCAGATCCTGGCTACGTGGCCTGTGAACCATGAAGTGTGGCTGTTGGACTTTCAGGGGTGGGTGTCTGGTGAGAAAACGGGATAGCAGACACTGAGGGGTACTTATGGGGGTAAGTGTCTCTGATTCTCTGTTGGTCTGATATCTGCAGTTGCCATGAGAATGGGGCTACGTCCCCAAAAGCACTAGGCTATGCTGCTTGTTTGAATACAATCTGTTGTACTAGTACCTGACTGAGACGCAGCGGGCACCTGCAGCTGTTTGTGCACACACACATTAAATATTTTACTAATTGATATGAATATATTTAGTTCCTAATCATTTATTTTAATGTCGATATATGGAAATACCCCCATGAAAATCCTGCATTTGACCCTTGTGGAGTGTAGGGGGCATATAGTGTACTGATGTAGTGCGGAGTACAGGGGGCATATAGTGTACTGATGTAGTGTGGAGTATAGGGGGCATATAGTGTACTGATGTAGTGTGGAGTATAGGGGGCATGTAGTGTACTGATGTAGTGTGGAGTATAGGGGGCATGTAGTGTACTGATGTAGTGTGGAGTATAGGGGGCATATAGTGTACTGATGTAGTGCGGAGTACAGGGGGCATATAGTTTACTGATGTAGTGTGGAGTATAGGGGGCATATAGTGTACTGTAGTAGTGTGGAGTATAGGGGGCATATAGTGTACTGATGTAGTGTGGAGTATAGGGGGCATATAGTGTACTGATGTAGTGTGGAGTATAGGGGGCATATAGTGTACTGATGTAGTGTGGAGTATAGGGGGCATATAGTGTACTGATGTAGTGTGGAGTATAGGGGGCATATAGTGTACTGATGTAGTGTGGAGTATAGGGGGCATATAGTGTACTGATGTAGTGTGGAGTATAGGGGGCATATAGTGTACTGATGTAGTGTGGAGTATAGGGGGCATGTAGTGTACTGATGTAGTGTGGAGTATAGGGGGCATATAGTGTACTGATGTAGTGTGGAGTATAGGGGGCATATAGTGTACTGATGTAGTGTGGAGTATAGGGGGCATATAGTGTACTGATGTAGTGTGGAGTATAGGGGGCATGTAGTGTACTGATGTAGTGTGGAGTATAGGGGGCATATAGTGTACTGATGTAGTGTGGAGTACAGGGGGCATATAGTGTACTGATGTAGTGTGGAGTATAGGGGGCATATAGTGTACTGTAGTAGTGTGGAGTGTAGGGGGCATATAGTGTACTGATGTAGTGTGGAGTATAGGGGGCATATAGTGTACTGATGTAGTGTGGAGTATAGGGGGCATATAGTGTACTGATGTAGTGTGGAGTATAGGGGGCATATAGTGTACTGATGTAGTGTGGAGTATAGGGGGCATATAGTGTACTGATGTAGTGCGGAGTACAGGTGGTATATAGGACCTTATT
Organism: Crinia signifera; assembly: GCF_055691185.1. Classification (NCBI taxonomy): domain Eukaryota; kingdom Metazoa; phylum Chordata; class Amphibia; order Anura; family Myobatrachidae; genus Crinia; species Crinia signifera. The sequence continues at coordinate 153,508,918 of NC_139217.1, forward strand.
CATATCCATTGGTTCTCTGTGCATTCACATTTTCTGCGCATGCTTAGAGACACCGTATCGCCGACCATCGAATGATTTCCCCCTGCCAGCGAATGGATGAGTATGTAAATCATCCATTCGCAGGGGCTCACTGCAGACAGCACTCTGATTTCACAGCCTTGCAAGTCAATGACAACAAGGTACATAGGGGGTTATTCTGTTTGGTACGGTGGGACCGTATACGGGCGGATCTGGCTTTTTTTTTCATCTGCGCATACGTATCTTTCGCAATGCGCATGTGCGGCGACCTCACACTGCTCACGGACGGGTCTCTCCGTGCGAAAAAACCTGTCCGCAGGAGTGCGGTCATTGTGGGCGGCATGTGGGCGTTTTTATGGGAGCGGCCGGAATAATGAGGAAAACTGGCCATAAACATGGGCGTACACGGGGGTGTGCGCACAAAATGCACGGGGCCACCACCTCCTCGATCGGCGAACGCACCGTGCATTTTGGCCCAAAAGCAGGCGGACACCAAAGATTGCTCCTGACAACCCCTAGAGATACCGCATGAGATCAGACGCCTGGGTCTGCTAATTAACGCTGATTACAGCCCTCAAACACATTGGAAGCATATCTTTCTACACTTCAACATGTAAAGGTTGGTTTAATCTTAGCTAATATTCATTGTAATACCTGGTTATACAGTATATGTCCAGGTAGTTATTTTATAACCATCTACACCCATTCAGAAAGTGTTTTTCTCTTTCAATGGTCCTGGTGACACAGCTCAACTTTGGGATGTAGGAGGGTCCGTAGGAGCAAGGCACCTATCCTAAAGCTTTTGGAGGGTAGGCTCCTCCCCTTCTGCATCCCAGACTCCTCAGTTTGTGTTAGGTGCCCACTGGAGTGGGTGCTATTCTAAAGGTCTGCTGGAGCAGCCGAAGGATTAGAGTTAGTTAGGAGTTTTTTATTTTATTAACTTTTACACTAGCTAGGTACAGTAGGCACAGTGTGAGGATTCTCATTGAATCCTCACACTGACAGCGCAGCAGGAGCTGGCAGAAGCGCTTCCTGTCAGCTCACTGCGCACAGGGGAGACACTGTCTGGTCTCCCTGTGCAGCGCTTACAGCTTCTATTAAGAAGCTGCCTGGGCTCCGGAGCGCTCTGAAACTGGCTTCACGCTAGGTGGGGATCATGGGGGACAGGCGCTCCGTGATGGCGGCGGCCATTTTCTGCGGAGCTTACACACTGAGCTCCTGTATGAGAGGACAGCAGTGTGTTACAGGCATGTTCCAAGTGGTCCCCAGCAGAGGGGGAGACACTGAAACTTGGAGATCCTGCAGTGGGAGCGGCTGTCTGGGGGTGGTTGGCGCCAAAAGCCACGGACCCCGCAACAGCAGGGACTTGGTCTCTTCCCTCACTCTGTTTTGGCGCCATTCAGAATGCTTGCAGCGGAGCTGAGCTGGCTGACAGATCCTAGCAGTGATTGAATTTCCTGGGCATCGTTTTCCCCACTTCTGAAAGCTTCAGACAGATAAGTGACTGTGGTACATTGGCTCTGTATAAAACACCTGTACTTTGTGCACTGTGACTGTGTTACTTTTTGCATCATGTCTGAGCAACAGTCTGTGGCTTTGGGGGAGGGAGCACTTAATGCATTGTGCGCTTGTAGTTTTTGTACACTAAAATTTGTCCCTGAGCAGATGGCCAAGGGGGGCTTGTGTATTACTTGCGCTGGTGTGAGACCCATGGGCAGTGAACCCCAGAGGGTAGAGCAATCGGAGCCTGCGTGGGCCAGTGCCCTGGGCAGGTCTGTAAATGCCTTAGTGCAATTGCTGGACAGGCAGAGTGATGTGTTGGTAGCTTCCCCTAGACCTATGTCATCATCTCAGCAGTCCTCTGGCTCCTTGCCTTTGACTCAAGCAGATCCTGGTTTCTTACAGGTCATGCAAGATACTGCTAAGGGGATCAGCAGGTTTAATGATTAGTTAGACAAATTTGATGGTGATACTGTAGGGACCCCAAAAAGGTCTTATTCAGTGCCATTGCTTGTTGCTGAAGAGGAGGGAGAGTACACAGACATCCCCTGGGATCAGGGTGATGACTCTGAGGATTCCTCTGCCCCATGGGTGGAGGATTTGATTACTGCTGTTAAACAGGCTTTGGATTTGTCTGTGGAGGATAAAACTCCTGTAAAAGGTGTACTTAAGTGGCAGCGTAAGGAAACTGTTACCTTCCCTGCGGATGAAGGTTTACAGGATTTATTGGAAGGGGCTTGGAAAACGCCTGATAAAAGGCTTCAGATGCCTAAGAGATTTTTAAATCTATACCCCATGCCTTAAGGCTCATGAAGACCTCTGGGAAAAAGTTGCGGTGGTAGACGCTTCTGTGGCACGGCTTTCTAAAGCCACGGTGCTACCTGTCCAGGGGGGGCAGCCTTTAAGGACCCCGTAGACAAGAAGATTGAAGGTAACCTCAAGGCAACATTTGAAGGGGTGGGTTTTACTTTACGCCCTCTTATAGCATCAGCCTGTGTCTATAAGGCCATGATTGTGTGGGCCAAAGTCTTATGTACAATTTTGCATGCTGATCCAGGTGTGTTACTGCTTGCTGAGAAGCTAAAAGCAGCTGCGGAGTATGTGCTTGAGGCTGAGGAGGAAGCTCTCAAAATGGCTTCCAGAGTATCCACGGTGTCCGTCAATGCCAGGAGAGTGCTTTGGCTTAAAGCCTGGGAGGCGGATAATGAATCAAAAAAGGCCTTAGAGGCATTAGCTTTTAAAGGAAAGCTGTTGTTTGGTTCAGAGCTGGAAGAGATTATTAAGCAGGCCACGGGAGGCAAAAGTACCTTCCTGCCGGCTCCTGCAGCTAAACAGGCCTCAAGGTTTTCTGCTTTTAGGCCGTCCTTTCTGCCCTCCCCTAGAGGGGGTGCGTCCTTTTGAGGACAGTCCTTTAGGGGAAAGTTTCAGTCCTCCAGGGGCAAGGCCCCAAAGTCAAAGTTCGGTTCCTTTCATAAGAAACCGAGCACCAAAGGTGAGGACAAGCCCTCAGCATGACTACCTGGGAAATATCCCAGCGGTAGTCAAGGTGGGGGGGGCGTCTGAGATGGTTCAGGGATGCTTAGGCATTGTTGGGCCGGGAACCTTGGGTGTTGGACATTGTATCTCAGGGTTACAGGATTCCCTTCAAAGGTCTTCCTCCGAGAAGATTCATTCCTACACCACTGCCAAAGGAGTCTCGGCTCCGTGCTGCTCTTCTGAGAGCGGCTCAATCTCTCTTAGAGAAAAGTGTGGTTATCCCGGTCCCTCGTGCGGAGTGGAAGAAAGGCTTTTATTCCACTCTGTTTTTGGTGCCTAAGCCAGACGGGTCCTTCAGACCAATGTTAAATTTAAAGTCTTTGAATCTCCATCTTTGAGTAGACCATTTCAAGATGGAATCTCTACGGTCTGTGCTGCTAAGCCTGGACCAGGGAGAATTTTTGGCGTCCATGGATGTCCAGGACGCATATCTGCATGTTCCTATCCACCCGGAACATCAGGCTCTCTTGAGGTTTGCGATAGGAGACCTGCATTTGCAATTCAAGGCGTTGCCCTTTGGTCTGGCCCCAGCACCAAGGATATTCACCAAAATTATGTCAGTAATGGCGGCTGCTCTCCGACTGAGGGGAATCACTGTGATTCCATATTTGGACGACGTGCTGTTCAAAGCAGAGTCAGCGGAGAGATTGCAGAGTCACTTTGCAGCAGCCATCAGTTTTTTGCAAGCTCACGGTTGGCTTTTAAACTTACAAAAGTCTCAGCTTGTGCCGTCACAGAGTCCAGTTCCTAGGGGTTGTCCTGGATACCCTACAAAAAGAGATCGGGTATTTCTACCAGAGACAAAGGCCAGGGACATAGCCACCTTAGTTCAGGAGATCCTGCGGTCTCAGAGTCCATCGGTTTGGAGGTGTCTCAAACTGCTGGGGAAAATGGTGGCGACTTTCGAGACGCTACAGTTTGCCAGGTTCCACTCTCGAGTCTTCCAGTGGGACATCCTGACATCTTGGTCGGGTAATACTCAGACCATGAAATCAGAGCACATAGTGTTGTCTCCAGAAACACGGTCTTCCCTGCAATGGTGGATGGAGGTGGATTTCCTTCAGTGGGGACGGTCTCTGCTGTCCTGGGACTGGCTGGTAGTCACTACCGACGCCAGTCTCAGGGGCTGGGGGGCAGTGGTTCTGGACCTACGCCTTCAGGGCTTATGGACCTCGGAGGAGTCTGCCTCACTATCTTGGAACTGCGGGCTGTGTGGAAAGTGATATCTCTGGCAGGAGAAAGATTGCAGGGTCTTCCTTTGAGGTTTCAGACCGACAACACCACGGCTGTGGCGTACCTGAATCATCAGGGAGGCACACACAGCAAGCTGGCCATGTGGGAGGTTTCCCAGATCTTCTTGTGGGCGGAACAGAATGTTCCAGCATCATCAGCGATATTCATCCCAGAGTGGAGAATGTCGAGGCCGATTTCCTGAGCAGGGAGGAACTGCGAGAGGGGAAATGGAGCCTGAACCCACAGGTATTTCATCAGATTACAGTGAAGTGGGGAACTCCGGATGTGGACCTGATGGCATCAAGGTTAAATCATCAGGTGCCCAGGTTCTATGCCAGGACAAGAGATCCACTGGCCGAAGCAGTGGATGCAATGACTATCCCCTGGGAGGGGAATCTACTTTATGCCTTCCCGCCGTTTCCAATGCAGACGAGAGTGTTGAAAAGAATCCTGTCCCAAAGAATTCCGGTGATTCTTGTAGCTCCAGATTGGCCAAGGAGGTCCTGGTTCTCGAGGCTTCAGAGATTGTCGGTGGACTCGTGGCGTCTACCTCTGAGGTCAGATCTGTTAAGCCAAGGGCCGTTCTTACACCTGGATTCAGCTCGGCTAGATTTGACGGCTAGGCTATTGAGACCGCCATCTTGAAGAACAAGGGTTTCTCGGAGGCTTTGGTTAACACCATGGTGAAAGCTAGGAAGTCAGTGTCTTCAGCTAACTATTATAGGGTCTGGAAGACCTATATTAGGTGGTGTGAAAGGCAGAAGTCGCATACATCGCGATTTCGACTGTCTAAATTGCTGGAGTTTCTGCAGGATGGTTTCTCGTCTGGGTTAAGCCTTCAGTCACTCAAGGTACAGATATCGGCCTTGTCGATTTACTTCCAGAAAAGGATAGCATTGCTATCGGAGGTGCAAACTTTCATGCAAGGGGTTTCAAGATTGAAACCTCCCTACAAGCAACCAGTGGCTCCATGGGATTTATCGCTGGTACTGGAGTGTCTTCAAAAGGCGCCTTTTGAGCCGTTAAGGTCGGCTGACCTTAAGTTCCTTACATGGAAGCTTGTATTTTTGTTGGCAGTTGCGTCAGCAAAGAGAGTATCGGAGTTGGGAGCATTGTCCTGCAAGTCTCCTTTTCTTATATTTCATGATGACAGGGCTGTTCTTCGAACAGTACCCCAATTTTTGCCAAAAGTAGTCTCTGCTTTTCATTTGAATCAGGAGATAGTTCTGCCTGTGTTCCAGCCCCCAGATGGTTCAAGGAAAAGGGACAAATTGAGGAATTTGGACGTTGTGCGCGCCTTACGCATTTATGTGGACAGGGTGAAGGGTGTCAGAAAGACTAAAACTCTGGTAGTCTTGTATGATGTGCACAAGATTGGTTGGCCTGCCTCTAAGCAGACCATTGCTAGGTGGTTGCGTTCCGTCATTGCCTTGGCATATACTAAGGTTGGTAGGCCTGTTCCGGCCAGGATAAATGCGCATACCACCAGGTCGGTCGCCACCTCTTGGGTGGTTCGACATGGGGCCACAGCTGAGCAAGTTTGCAGGGCCGCCACTTGGTCATCTGTTCACACTTTTGCCAAATTCTATAGGTTTCATGAGTTCGCGTCGGAGGACGCATCATTCAGGTGAGCAGTGATGAGAGCTACAGACCTGAGCGTACCCTCCCAAAGGACCGGCTCTGGAACGTCCCAATGTTGAGCTGTGTCACCAGGACCATTGAAAGAGAAAAAGGGATTTTTGTAAGAACTTACCGTTGGAATCCCTTTCTCTGATATGGTCCTGGTGACACAGCGATCCCTCCCTTATGGTGTGTACACACGGGAGCAATATTAGGTAAAATCGCTGGGAATATGGTCGCTGAGCGACCATATTGCCAGGGATTTGGAACGCAGCTGGCGATAAATCGCCAGCTGCGCGCTCCCGTGTGCACTCCCTGCTGGTCGCTGGAGCATGCTCCTGCGACCAGCGGCTTTCCCCGGCAATCACTGTGCCGGGAGGTCAGCGCAGCCCAGTGCCGCTGCTCCCTCCTCCCTTCACGGAGGTCAGCGCCAGGGAGATCAGCATTGATCTCCCCAGCCCCGTGCCGCTGCTCCCTCCCTCCTCCCTTCACTGAGGTCAGCGCCGGGGAGATCAGCATTGATCTCCCCAGCCCCGTGCCGCTGCTCCCTCCTTCCTCCCTTCAAAGTGACAGCAGCAGCGTCTGCTGCTGCTGCACTCCCCCTCCGTCCCGTAGCAGTGTCTCCTTTTCATCGCTGATGAAAAGGAGACACTGAGCAATATGATTGCTGGCAATATATTGCTAGCAATATATCGCTAGCAATCATATTGCATCGTGTGTACACAGCATTACGCTCAGTAAGTATGCCAGTGTTCATGATGTTTCATGTTATATATGGTTGAAAAGTTATTTTTAAAATTGTGCATATAATATGTGCAGGCGTTTGTACTGAGTTAATGTATTCCAGTGGCTTTGCAAGATTGAAATGAGGAGTCTGGGATGCAGAAGGGGAGGAGCCTACCCTCCAAAAGCTTTAGGATAGGTGCCTGGCTCCTACGGACCCTCCTACATCCCAATGTTGAGTTGTGTCACCAGGACCATATCAGAGAAAGGGATTCGAACGGTAAGTTCTTACAAAAATCCCTTTTTTTATACTTTAAAAAGCAGGACACTCAATTCACAGGAGTCGGCCCCCTGGATGGGTTACCGTCGACAAGCCGGCGGGGACCCGGGGGAGCAGCTGGAAGAGCCGTCGGAAGGGGATGCTCGCGCCTCTCGTGAGCGCGCGTCCCCTTCTCGCAATCTATATGGCGCTGGCAGGGGTTGGCGGCTGGCATCGCCTTCCCCTGCCAAGATGGGACCTGCCCCATCTGTACATTATGCACTTTCATATCTGCTATAAACTTTATGTAGCACACTCTGTATGTAAGATGCCACCAAGCACATTATTGCAATCACATATCTCTAACAAAGGATCCCAACATCTGCCTATCACACTCTAAAGTCTTATTTTGAACAATAGTAGAACATGTTTGCATGTGGCGTATGCTCAGATATACGGAAGGTGTCGGTGGGAAAACAGACGATATCCGTCCGTGCACTGTGGCGTACGCTCTGATGTACGACAGGTATCGGTGACTAAGAGGGAGATCTGTCCATGCACGGTGGCGTACGCTCAAGTGAACGCCGCTCCCCATTGTCGGTGTCTGTGACCGTTCGTGTGCGGCTGTTCTGTGGGCGGCCTTACGCTCACTGTGAGCGTACGGAAAACGCACGGTGTGATGGACCGTACGCACGTTTCACCGGACCAAACAGAATAACCCCCATAGTGTAGTGATGTTGTGCGGAGTATAAGGGATATATATATATAGTGCAGTGATGTAGTGCGGAGTACAGGGGTATATAGTGTAGTGATATAGTGCTGAGTATAGGGGGTATATAGTGTAGTGATGCAGTTCGGAGTATAGGGGGTATGTAGTGCAGAGTGTAGGGGATATATAGTATAGTGATGTAGTATAGGGGTATATAGTGTAGTGATGTACTGCGGAGTATAAGGGGTATATAGTGTAGTTATGTAGTGTGGAGTATAGGGGTATATAGTGTAGTGATGTAGTGCGGAGTATAGGGGGGTATATAGTGTAGTGCGGAGTATAGGGGTATATAGTGTAGTGATCTAGTGCAGAGTATAGGTGTATATAGTGTAGTGATGTAGTGTGCAGTATAGGGGTATTTAGGCCCTTATTTTGGTTCACTTACAGCTCCTTCTTAAATGGACAAAAACCATGTGCACTGCAGGGGTGGCAGATATAACGTGCAGATAGAATTCAATTGGGGAGGGATTTTACTTCAAAAGTGAGACCTACAGTATATTGCAGTGTAAAAATAAAGCAGTCAGTACTTTCCGTGCACAGAAACAAAATAACTCCAACAAATCTAATTCTCTCTGCACATGTTACATCTGCCCCACCTGCAGTGCTCATGTTTTTTTCCATTTGGGAAGGAATTTGCCTTTGCGAGTGGACCAGAATAAGGGCCATAGTGTAGTGATGTAGTGCAGAGTATAGGGGGTATATAGTGTAGTGATGTAGTGTGGAGTATAGGGGTATACTGTATAGTGTAGTGATGTAGTGTGGAGTATAGGGGGTATATAGTGTAGTGATGTAGTGCGGAGTATAGCGAGTATATAGTATACCGATGTAGTGCGGAGTATAGGGGTATATAGTGTAATAATGTAGTAAGGAGTATAGGGGTATATAATTTAGTGATGTAGTACGTAGTACAGTGGGTATATACAGTAGTGATGTAGTGTGGAGTATAGGGGGTATATAGTGTAGTGATGTAGCGTGGAGTATAGGGGTATATATAGTGTACTGATGTACAGTAGTGTGGAGTATAGGGGGAATATATTGTAGTGATGTGTAGAGTATAGTAGGTATATAGGATCTCATTCTGATTGGTTCGCTGTTGCAAATTTCCAACGATGCGTGCTCGGAGACTTGCGTAGTCTTCATTCTTCATGAAGCTTACAGCGAGGGGGGGGGGGGCTTTCAGTATAGGAGGTATATAGTGTAGTGATTTAATCCACAGTATAGGGTATATAGTGTAGTGATGTACTGCAGAGTTTAGGGGTATATAGTGTAGTGCAGGGGCGGATTGGCCCACCGGGAAACCGGGCCGCTTCCCGGTGGGCCGGCACATTTTTAATTAATAGCGGCCGCCCACCCTCCCAGGCTGGGCTGCGGACCGCCGAACCGCCATCTCCGCGGTTACCGGCCGCAGCAAAATGCTCTAATCAAAGATGGCTGCGGCCGGCCTCGGCTGTGACCATAGTTAAAATGGCCGCGGGAGGGCTGGTGCGCATGTGCTCCCGTGGTGCTTTCAGCCCGATTCACAGAGCTGACAGATTCGGCTTCTGCTTCCTCCTAGTGCCGCTGTTCTCATGGCTGACAGCAGGGGGAGCTAGCTGCGGAGGCAGCGTGCAGCTCAGCTCCTCTCATGCTGTACTCCATGTGGCCGGGGGATGCAGGAAGTTTCCTCAGAGCCTGAAGCAAGCAGGGAAGGGGTGAGTGTTAAATGCCTAATGATTTTTTATACTGGCATTTGCTCTCCTGATATTTGCATGAGAGGGGAGTGTGTGTGTGTGTGTCTGTATGCTATATGTGTCAGTGTGTACATTATGTGTGTGTCTGTGTACATGCTGTATATGTGTGCTATGTTATGCTTTGTGTGTCAGTGTGTATATGCTGTGTCTATGCATGCCATGTGTATATGCTGTATGTATGTATGTATATGATATATGTAAGTAATGTGTGTATATGCTATGTGTGTTTTTGAGTGTATGTACTGTATGCTTAGATGTATATGTTGCGTTATGTTTTCTATGCTAGTGTGTGTGTGTTTGAAGTGTGTATATATGCACTGTTTGTGTCTGTAGTGTGTGTATATGTGATGTTTTTGTAAGTATGCCATGTATGTATGTACAGCATGTATGTACAGTATGTCTGTGTACAAAAGTGTGTGTGTAATGATGTACAGTGCATGCAATACATGATGTACAGTCACCACCCCCCTCCCCCCCTACCACTCCCAACATAATTCTGCATTTGCCCCAGTTCCAGGGGCGGGCTGGGCCAGGGGGCAGGGTGCCATGTGCCCCCCGGGCCGCTCTAAAAGGTACTACTTTTACGGGCCGCCTTGTATTTTACATTGTGACCTCCTGTAGGCCGTGCCACGGCTACAGGAACATGGCCGCCGGCCTCCTGCATGAGGACATGATCACATGTCCCGGGTCGGCCGCCTGTTACTTAAACATTCCTGTCTTGAATGATTCCTGGCCAACCACTCGTGCGTCTAGGGGGGAAGGGGCGGGCTGCGGTGGAGACAACAGCTACTCAGAGGACGGAGCCGCAGCGTGGGAAACCAAGGCAGGGCACAGCGAGACGGGAGCCGGACCCGGGCCTAAAAGCAAGTAACAACAGTACTATGTATTGGGTGTTATAATGGGGGCGGGGGAGCTGCCTGTGGTGTCCTGGTATAATTATACAGGGGGAGCATCCTGTGGTGTCCTGCCAGGACACCACAGGCTGCTCCCCTTGTATAATTACACCAGGACAGTCTTGGTATAATTATACAGGGGGAGCTGCCTGTGGTGTCCTGGTATAATTATACAGGGGGAGCAGCCTGTGGTGTCCTGCCAGGACTCCACAGGCTGCTCCCCCTGTATAATTACACCAGGACAGTCTTGGTGTAATTATACAGGGGGAGCTGCCTGTGGTGTAAGGTATAATTATACAGGGGGAGCAGCCTGTGGTGTCCTGCCAGGACACCACAGGCTGCTCCCCTGTATAATTACACCAGGACAGCCTTGGTATAATTATACAGGGGGAGCAGCCTGTAGTGTAAGGTATAATTATACAGGGGAAGCATTATACAGGGGGAGCAGCCTGTGGTGTCCTGCCAGGACACCACAGGCTGCTCCCCCTGTATAATTATACCAGGACAGTCTTGGTATAATTATACAGGGGGAGCTGCCTATGGTGTAAGGTATAATTACACAGAGGAGCAGCCTGTGGTGTCCTGCCAGGACACCACAGGCTGCTCCCCCTGTATAATTATAGCAGGATAGTCTTTGTACAATTATACAGGGGGAGCTGCCTATGGTGTAAGGTATAATTATACAGGGGGAGCAGCCTGTGGTGTCCTGCCAGGACACCACAGGCTGCTCCCCTTGTATAATTACACCAGGACAGTCTTGGTATAATTATACAGGCGGAGCAGCCTGTGGTGTCCTGGTATAGTTATACAGGGAGAGCAGCCTGTGGTATCCTCTTCTTTTAATATAGGGGGTTCTTGTTATTGTGCGGGGGGAGCAGCCTGTGGTGTAACGTATAGTTATACAGGGGGAGCAGCTTGTGGTGTCCTGGTATAATTATACAGAGGGAGCAGCCTGTGGTGTCCTATTCGTTTATTTTAATACTGGGGGGCAGCCTGGGGTGTCCTGATATACTGGGGAGCAGCCTGCGGTGTCCTGTTATTATACAGGGGAGCAGTCTGCGGTGTCCTGTTATTATACAGGGGAGCAGTCTACGGTGTCCTGTTATTATACAGGGGAGCAGTCTGTGGTGTCCTGTTATTATACAGGGGAGCAGTCTGTGGTGTCCTGTTATTATACAGGGGGAGCAGCCTGTGGTGTCCTGTTATTATACAGGGGGAGCAGCCTGTTGTGTCCTTATTATGTCGTTATTGGTGTCATTATTATCTTTTTTTTCTTAATACATATTTTTTTACCGCATACCACCTCCCACTCTGCTTCCCCCCCCTCCCTACCTGAATCCTCCGCCACCCCACATCCTATGCCATGCTGCGTCTCCCCTCTGTCACCCTACGCCACCCTGCGTTCCCCCTCACATGCGCCTATTCTGCAGCCTGAGGGGCTGGGGACATAGCCAGCAGTTCAGAGAGCCACTAGCCATGCCCCCACAGCTGCTAAAATGGGGCGTGGCCTTGTTGAAATAGACCACACCCCCATATCAATAGGCCACGCCCCCAAAATTTGCGGTTGCCGTCTCCCTGGGGCTGCTTCAACATATTTCCCCGGGCTGCTTTTAATTCCCAATCCGCCCCTGGTGTAGTGTAATGATGTACTGCATAGTATAGGGGTATATAGTGTAGGGATGTTCTGAGGGGGATGCAGTTAAAATCCCGACGGTCGGGATCCCGGCGTTCAGAATCCCGACGCCGGAATCCCGACCGCCGAAATGCCGACACATTCTCCCTCTTGGGGTGTCCACGACACCCCTGGAGGGAGAATAAATTAGTGTGCCGAGCGTAGCGAGGCACCGGGCCCGCTGCGTGGCGAGCGCAGCGAGCCCGCACGGGGGGGCGATCCACGTCCCCCCCTTGTCGGCATTTCGGCTGTCGGGATTCCGGCGTTTGGATTCTGAACGCCGGGATCCCGACCGCCGGGATTCAATACTGAATCCGTTCTGAGGAATATGGGGGTATATAGTGTGTAGTATAGGGCTATTTAGTGTAGTGATGCAGTATGGAGTATAGGGGCTATATAGTGTAGTGATGTAGTGCGGAGTATAGGGTATATATAGCGTAGTGTGGAGTATAGCGGTATATAGAGAATTGTTGTAGTGCGGAGTATAGGGGGTATATAGTGTAGGGATGCAGTGCATAGTATAGGGGTATATAGTGTAGTGAAGATTATATGGTCTGCTGTATCAGTCAGCGGGTGCCCAGTCTGCTCCACTGTATCAGTCCAGGGGGTTCCCAGTCTGCTCTGCTGTATCAGTCAGGGGGTAGCTATTCCTTTATAAATGTTCAGGGTCCAGCCTGATAGCCGAGGTCCTTAATGAGAAGCAGCAGAACCCGATCCTCTTTTCTCATAATACCCCTTTCACACTAATTATTGTACATGGTTACATGCCCTGTCTCAGCAACTGATTCCCTGTTCACACTGCCGGCTGGACCCGCAATATTACCAGGTAGAACCCTTTCAGACCGCACCCGTGTGTAGCCTACCTGATCTGCCGGTACTTGTAGATGAGGTCATTCCGCTCTCTTGTCCTTTTAGCGTGACCCAGGTTGCACTGTTCACACCAAAGGCACCCCGAGTCCCCCCCATGGTGGGGACCAGGGTCAGATTCCTGGGTAGCGGGAAAGCCAGAGACTTCTATAATCCTAGCTTTCCATGCTGCAGTATGCAGAGGACATAGAACCCTAGTTTCTGCACATTGGATCTGGCAGTACCGCCACATGCATGCAAACATCTATTTAGGTATTTATAAATCGGGACCTGTCTCGGCCGGTCCAGAAAAGGGATGGGGCTAAGGAGCAGTTGGGCGTGGCCTATCATCGCAGCCTTTTTTTTTTTTTTTTTTCATTTTCGGGACCATGCCAGTATTCCCCTGGAAGCTGGGCAGCTCCGGGTTTGCTCCCTCCCTTAGAGATGCAGTGCCATACAGAGTTGAGCAGCGGTAATCTCCGGCTCCCTACAACTGCCCCTCCCCCTCTCCCCACCAAGGGTACATTGCCACTAGCGGGAAAGATAGCGGCACAGTCTTCAAATAGCAGGACTGTTCCGCTGTAATAGGGACAGTTGGGAGGTATGCAGGGCATGCGCACAAATACTGACTTCTAGGGAATGCATCACTCATTATTTTGTATACTGAGCGTTGGCACTACCAATTTTTTTTTCTATACATTACAACCTTTTTATAAAGGTTTCAAGTTTTTAATCACTGTAGGAGATACTAATTTACAGATACCAGGGCATTCTGGAACTTAGTGAAATAAATACACATGCAAAACGGTTTGTTTGTTTGTTTGTTTATTTATTGCAATATTTATTTACTTAAATTGCAGCATTGCAGACGTATTCAGACACTACTTCTGTGGCATCACAAGTCGGAGAGAATTTGGCTGGTCTGATGATAAAGTCGGTTACGTATGTGGAGCAGCATTTTAGATAACAGACAAGTTGGGTAGTTGGTCAGTTGGATGGTTGGAGGAAAGTAAAGCCCCATACACACTTAATGAGTCCCCAATTACGGCGATATCGGCAGCGGCGGGGATGCCGACTCCGGCAACCTGTGCACACTTTCCGATGCGGGAGGGGGATAGAGCTACGGTCATGCTACAGCTGCAGCATGACCGTCAATATTGAGGACTCCCCCGTCTTCGTTAAACAATGAAAGGGAGTGAGCATCATTAACAATATGGAGTAGACACATTAGGCAATATTGATTGTGTGTGTGGGGCTTTATACTTTCCCCATCACCTTCTCACTTTACTACCACCGCCTGCTTCAACCCTTTCCCCCGTCACTTTCTCTCTTCTTTCTACTGCCAGCACATGCTTTTTTCATACCATTCCGTCACCTCCTCTCTATGCCAGCACTGCCTGCTTTCTGCATTCCATTCCCTAACACTTCCTCTCCTCTCTCTGCTGACACCACCCGCTTTCTGCATTCTGTACCCTAACACTTCCTCTCCTCACTCTGTTGCCACCACCTGCTTTCTGCATCCCATTCCCTAACACTTCCTCTCCTCTCTCTGCTGCCACCACTTGCTTTCTGCATTCTGTACCCTAACACTTCCTCTCATCTCTCTGTTGCCATCACCTGCTTTTTTGCATCCCATTCCCTAACACTTCCTCTCCTCTCTCTGATGCCACCACCTGCTTTCTGCATTCGGGACTCTAACACTTCCTTTCTCCTCTCTGCTGACACGACCCGCTTTCTGCATTCTGTACCCTAACACTTCCTCTCCTCACTCTGTTGCCACCACCTGCTTTCTGCATCCCATTCCCTAACACTTCCTCTCCTCTCTCTGCTGCCACCACTTGCTTTCTGCATTCTGTACCCTAACACTTCCTCTCCTCTCTCTGATGCCACCACCTGCTTTCTGCATTCCATTCCCTAACACTTCCTCTCCTCTCTCTGCTGACACCACCTGCTTTCTGCATTCGGGACCCTAACACTTCCTTTCTTCTCTCTGCTGACACCACCTGCTTTCTGCATTCCATTCCCTAACACTTCCTCTCCTCTCTCTGCTGACACCACCTGCTTTCTGCATTCCATTCCCTAACACTTCCTTTCCTCTCTCTGCTGCCTCCACCTGTTTTCTGCATTCCATTCCCTAACACTTCCTCTCCTCTCTCTGCTGAAACCACCTGCTTTCTGCATTCGGGACCCTAACACTTCCTTTCTTCTCTCTGCTGACACCACCTGCTTTCTGCATTCCATTCCCTAACACTTCCTCTCCTCTCTCTGTTGCCACCACCTGGTTTCTGCATCCCATTCCCTAACACTTCCTCTCCTCTCTCTGCTGCCACCACCCGCTTTCTGCATTCTGTACCCTAACACTTCCTCTCATCTCTCTGTTGCCATCACCTGCTTTCTGCATCCCATTCCCTAACACTTCCTCTCCTCTCTCTGCTGGCACCACCTGCTTTCTGCATTCGGGACCCTAACACTTCCTCTCATCTCTATGTTGCCATCACCTGCTTTTTTGCATCCCATTCCCTAACACTTCCTCTCCTCTCTCTGATGCCACCACCTGCTTTCTGCATTCCATTCCCTAACACTTCCTCTCCTCTCTCTGCTGACACCACCTGCTTTCTGCATTCCATTCCCTAACACTTCCTCTCCTCTCTCTGCTGCCTCCACCTGTTTTCTGCATTCCATTCCCTAACACTTCCTCTCCTCTCTCTGCTGAAACCACCTGCTTTCTGCATTCGGGACCCTAACACTTCCTTCTCTCTGCTGACACCACCTGCTTTCTGCATTCCATTCCCTAACACTTCCTCTCCTCTCTCTGTTGCCACCACCTGCTTTCTGCATCCCATTCCCTAACACTTCCTCTCCTCTCTCTGCTGCCACCACCTGCTTTCTGCATTCTGTACCCTAACACTTCCTCTCATCTCTCTGTTGCCATCACCTGCTTTTTTGCATCCCATTCCCTAACACTTCCTCTCCTCTCTCTGATGACACCACCTGCTTTCTGCATTCGGGACTCTAACACTTCCTTTCTCCTCTCTGCTGACACGACCCGCTTTCTGCATTCTGTACCCTAACACTTCCTCTCCTCACTCTGTTGCCACCACCTGCTTTCTGCATCCCATTCCCTAACACTTCCTCTCCTCTCTCTGCTGCCACCACTTGCTTTCTGCATTCTGTACCCTAACACTTCCTCTCCTCTCTCTGATGCCACCACCTGCTTTCTGCATTCCATTCCCTAACACTTCCTCTCCTCTCTCTGCTGACACCACCTGCTTTCTGCATTCGGGACCCTAACACTTCCTTTCTTCTCTCTGCTGACACCACCTGCTTTCTGCATTCCATTCCCTAACACTTCCTCTCCTCTCTCTGCTGACACCACCTGCTTTCTGCATTCCATTCCCTAACACTTCCTCTCCTCTCTCTGCTGCCTCCACCTGTTTTCTGCATTCCATTCCCTAACACTTCCTCTCCTCTCTCTGCTGAAACCACCTGCTTTCTGCATTCGGGACCCTAACACTTCCTTTCTTCTCTCTGCTGACACCACCTGCTTTCTGCATTCCATTCCCTAACACTTCCTCTCCTCTCTCTGTTGCCACCACCTGGTTTCTGCATCCCATTCCCTAACACTTCCTCTCCTCTCTCTGCTGCCACCACCCGCTTTCTGCATTCTGTACCCTAACACTTCCTCTCATCTCTCTGTTGCCATCACCTGCTTTCTGCATCCCATTCCCTAACACTTCCTCTCCTCTCTCTGCTGGCACCACCTGCTTTCTGCATTCGGGACCCTAACACTTCCTCTCATCTCTCTGTTGCCATCACCTGCTTTTTTGCATCCCATTCCCTAACACTTCCTCTCCTCTCTCTGATGCCACCACCTGCTTTCTGCATTCCATTCCCTAACACTTCCTCTCCTCTCTCTGCTGACACCACCTGCTTTCTGCATTCCATTCCCTAACACTTCCTCTCCTCTCTCTGCTGCCTCCACCTGTTTTCTGCATTCCATTCCCTAACACTTCCTCTCCTCTCTCTGCTGAAACCACCTGCTTTCTGCATTCGGGACCCTAACACTTCCTTCTCTCTGCTGACACCACCTGCTTTCTGCATTCCATTCCCTAACACTTCCTCTCCTCTCTCTGTTGCCACCACCTGCTTTCTGCATCCCATTCCCTAACACTTCCTCTCCTCTCTCTGCTGCCACCACCTGCTTTCTGCATTCTGTACCCTAACACTTCCTCTCATCTCTCTGTTGCCATCACCTGCTTTCTGCATCCCATTCCCTAACACTTCCTCTCCTCTCTCTGCTGGCACCACCTGCTTTCTGCATTCGGGACCCTAACACTTCCTTTCTTCTCTCTGCTGACACGACCCGCTTTCTGCATTCTGTACCCTAACACTTCCTCTCATCTCTCTGTTGCCACCACCTGCTTTCTGCATCCCATTCCCTAACACTTCCTCTCCTCTCTCTGATGCCACCACCTGGTTTCTGCATTCCATTCCCTAACACTTCCTCTCCTCTCTCTGCTGACACAACCTGCTTTCTGCATTCGGGACCCTAACACTTCCTTTCTTCTCTCTGCTGACACCACCTGCTTTCTGCATTCCATTCCCTAACACTTCCTCTCCTCTCTCTGCTGCCTCCACCTGTTTTCTGCATTCCATTCCCTAACACTTCCTCTCCTCTCTCTGCTGACACCACCTGCTTTCTGCATTCGGGACCCTAACACTTTCTTTCTTCTCTCTGCTGACACCACCTGCTTTCTGCATTCCATTCCCTAACACTTCCTCTCCTCTCTCTGTTGCCACCACCTGCTTTCTGCATCCCATTCCCTAACACTTCCTCTCCTCTCTCTGCTGCCACCACCTGCTTTCTGCATTCGGGACTCTTAACACTTCCTTTCTTCTCTCTGCTGACACGACCCGCTTTCTGCATTCTGTACCCTAACACTTCCTCTCATCTCTCTGTTGCCACCACCTGCTTTCTGCATCCCATTCCCTAACACTTCCTCTCCTCTCTCTGATGCCACCACCTGCTTTCTGCATTCCATTCCCTAACACTTCCTCTCCTCTCTCTGCTGACACCACCTGCTTTCTGCATTCCATTCCCTAACACTTCCTCTCCTCTCTCTGTTGCCACCACCTGCTTTCTGCATCCCATTCCCTAACACTTCCTCTCCTCTCTCTGCTGCCACCACCTGCTTTCTGCATTCTGTACCCTAACACTTCCTCTCATCTCTCTGTTGCCATCACCTGCTTTCTGCATCCCATTCCCTAACACTTCCTCTCCTCTCTCTGCTGACACCACCTGCTTTCTGCATTCCATTCCCTAACACTTCCTCTCCTCTCTCTGTTGCCACCACCTGCTTTCTGCATCCCATTCCCTAACACTTCCTCTCCTCTCTCTGCTGCCACCACCTGCTTTCTGCATTCTGTACCCTAACACTTCCTCTCATCTCTCTGTTGCCATCACCTGCTTTCTGCATCCCATTCCCTAACACTTCCTCTCCTCTCTCTGATGACACCACCTGCTTTCTGCATTCCATTCCCTCACCCTCCTCTCCTCTCTCTGCTGACACCACCTGCTTTCTGCATTCGGGACCCTAACACTTCCTTTCTTCTCTCTGCTGACACCACCTGCTTTCTGCATTCCATTCCTTAACACTTCCTCTCCTCTCTCTGCTGACACCACCTGCTTTCTGAATTCCATTCCCTAACACTTCCTCTCCTCTCTTTGCTGCCTCCACCTGTTTTCTGCATTCGGTACCCTAACACTTCCTTTCCTCTCTCTGCTGCTGGCACAACCTGCTTTCTGCATTCCATTCCCTAACACTTCCTCTCCTCTCTCTGCATTCACCACCTGCTTTCTGCATTCCATTCCCCAGTGCTTCCTCTTCTCTATACTGCTACCGCCTGCTTTCTATGTCCCATTTACTGTCACCTCCTCTCTCTGCTACCACCACCTGCCTTACGCATCCCATTACCAGTCAGTTCCTCTCTCTGCTACTACCACCTGCTTTCTGCGTCCCATTCACCATTGCTTCCTCTTCTCTATAGTGCTACCGCCTGCTTTTTATGTCCCATTTACTGTCACCTCCTCTCTCTACTACCACCACCTGCCTTATGCATCCCATTACCAGTCAGTTCCTCTCTCTGCTACTACCACCTGCTTTCTGCGTCCCATTCACCTTCTCTCCTCTATGCCGCTACTGCCTGCTTTCTCCATCTCATTCCCTGTCACGTATTGTATCCTCTTTCTGCCACCACCAACTGCTTTCTAAATCCTAATCCCTATCTCTTCCTCTACACTTTCTGCTGCCATCGCCTACTTTCTGCATCCAGTTTCCCATCACCTCTCTCTGCCACCACTGCCCCTTTCTTGTAATATTTTGTGCTAGTTTATTTTTTCATTATACAACATCACAAAAATATTAAACTGTACATAAAAAAAAACCTGACCTCCAGCCGGTCCATCACACGCCTTTATTGTATTGTTGTATCATGAAAAAACAAATATTAAAATGTATAAAAACAGTCTTCCACTGCCACTTCTAGGCAGACCATCACATACCTTTCTTTGTGTTGTTGTTGTTGTCGTATCAAAAACAATAAAAAAAATGTAAATTGTAAACAAAATAGAAACAGCCGCCAACCTCCCATTCTCCTCTTTCTGCCACCACCGCCTTCATTTCTGAATCCCATTTCTCCTCTCCTCCTCTCTCTGCTATTACTGCCTGCTTTCTGCCTCCCATTCCTCTTCACCTCCTTTCTCTGCTGCTACCACCTGTTTTCTGCATCCCATTCTCCTCCTCTCCTTTATGCCACCACGTCTACTTTCTGCATTCACTATTCACTAACACCTATCCTCGCTCTGCCGCCACCAACTGCTTTCTGCATTTCATTCCCTGACATGTATCCTCTCTCTACCGCCACCACCTGCTTTCTGCATCCCATTCCCCTACTCTCCTCTATGGTGCCATTGCCTGCTTTCTGCATCCCATTCCCTATCTCTTCCTCCGCCAGGGGTGTCCAACCTTTCACCTTCCCTGGGCCACATTAGAAGATGAAAATTTGGTTTGGGCCGCACATAAAATAAAATAACAGTAACGATACCTGATCATCCAAAAAAAACATAGACAACATAGTTAACATATTAAACTTAATTGGAAATGAAGTTAGTGAGATCCCGACTGGCCGGACCCAGACAGCATGGCGAGCGCAATAAAGCCCCTTGCGGGCTCGCTACGCGAGCCACCTATTCTATTCTCCCTCTATGCGGGTTGTGGACCCCGGCTGTCTGGGTTTTGACAGTCGAGATCTTGACGTCGGGTGAATGCCTGTCGGGATCCCGACTGTCGGGACCACATCCGGCACCGACCTCTCTTTTCTGACACTGCCTCCTTCCTGCGTCCCATTCCCCGTCACTTACTGTCTTTGCTGCCACCGCCTGCTTTTTCATCCCATTCCATCACCTCCTCTTCTCTCTGTACTTCCACTGCCTGCTTCCTGCATCTTATTCCACTTCACCCACTGTCTCTGCTGCCACCGTCTGTATTCTGTGTCCCATTCACCATCACCTCTACTCTTTGCTGCCACCACCTGCTTCCTGTGTCCCATTCCGTCACATCCTTTCTCTGCTGTCAGCGCCTGCTACCTGCGTCCCATTCCACCTGACCTACTATCTCTGCTGCCTTGGCCTGCTTTATGCATCCTTTTGCCTATCTCTTTCTCTATGCTTTCTGCTACCGCCACCTACTTTCTTCATCCATTTTTCCAATTTCCACCTGCTTCTCTCTATCCATGTTTTTTTGTTCGTTTATTTTTTTATTTTATTTTTTTTTATATTCTTTATTAGTTTTGCAATTATAACATCCATAAAAAAAAGAAGAAAGAAGACATTTACATACATACAATTACATACATACATTTACATTTTTATTAGTAGGCACCTGTTTTAACTAACTCACAATATACCCTTGACAATGCTATTTATTTCCAGTCTCTCCCTACCTTAAATTCGCACTTGCTCAACCCTAGATCCCTAGGCCTTATGAGAGAATATGGATGATATTACTACTCTATCTTATTTGTGTTACCCTTAATCGTTTCTCAAGTGTACAACATTACTTTTTAGTGACTCTTACTTAATCCAATTCCTTATTTAAAGTGCAACGTGTCAAAGAAAAAAAAAAAAAAAAACTTACATAATACACTACTAACAAGGAAAATATCTATTGTGCACATCATTTATCATTTAACTTTTGTTGTAGTAAGGGGATTGTATCCAGTGATCCCAAATTAAGTGGTGTTTATTTAATGTTTGATTTCTATGTGCTAAACGTCTTTCTTGATCTACAATAAAATTTACACGTGCTTTCCATGCTTCCACGTCCGGTGCGATATTTGACATCCACATTCTCCCAATAATAACCTTTGCAATCGATAATACATTAATAATATAAGTTCTATCCTTCCTGTCAATTCCTCCTGGGACTATACCCAATATACAACATCTATCTGATAACAGTTCACTTGGAATTCCCGTATTAGATATAACCCGTTTAACACTATCCCAGTACTCAGCTACAAGATTACACTCCCAGATTAGATGAATAAATGTGCCTGATATAGCTCCACATTTAGGGCAGGTAGTTGAACCATTGCCCTTAAATTTGCTCAACCTACTAGGGGTTATATATGACCGATGTAGTATAAACAGTTGTGTTTGTTGGATACGCAATGAATTTGTGGCCCTAGCCACTGCGGTTTTAGCTGACAACCATTCTAAATCGGTCAAAGCCCCTATATCGCCTTCCCATTTTTCCCTCACATAGACCAGGTCCTGTCCCAATTTACCTTCTTTTAGCAAGTTGTAAATCTTAGAGGTAAGACCTTTATTGTTATTAGATTTAAGAATCCTCTTTACGTCTGTTTCGCTAAACCTGGGTAATGGTTGTTTAATCTGCGCTATCAGAGCGCTTCTTAATTGAAAATATCTAAAGAGGTAAGATCTTGGGAGATCGTATTCTTCTTTTAACTGGGTGAATGTTTTAACCCCATTTAAATCGAAAAACTGGGAAACATATATCACTGAGTGGGAATGCCACACCTCGATTTTTTTTGTTTGCTATGTACGGCGCTGCGGACACTTTGCGGCGCCTTATAAATAAACGTACTACTACTACTACTACTATTCTATGTCCCATTTACCATCACCTCCTCTCTTTTCTGACACTGCCATCCTATTCCACTTCACCCACTGAGACAGCTGCCACCGTCTGTATTCTGTGTCCCATTCACCATCACCTCTACTCTTTGCTGCCACCACCTGCTTCCTGTGTCCCATTCCGTCATATCCTTTCTCTGCTGTCAGCGCCTGCTACCTGCGTCCCATTCCACCTGACCTACTATCTCTGCTGCCTTGGCCTGCTTTATGCATCCTTTTCCCTATCTCTTTCTCTACGCTTTCTGCTACCGCCACCTACTTTCTTCATCCACTTTTCCAATCTCCACCTGCTTCTCTTTATCCATGTTTTTTTGTTCGTTTATTTTTTAATAATACATCACAAACTATTAAAATAAAAAAAAATAACCTGGCCTCCACCACATGCTTCCTGCATCCCATTTCCCTTAACCTAATGTCTCTCCTGCCACTGGCTGCTTTCTTATCCCATTCCGTCACCCTCTCTCGTCTCTCTACTGCCACCGCCTGCTTCCTGTGTCCCATTTCCCATCACCTCCTCTCTCTGCCACCACTGCCCCTTTCTAGCCATGTTTTGTGTTTTTTCTCATAATACAACATCACAAAAATATTAAAATGTAAAAAAAAAAATTGGCCTCCAATCGGCCCCTCTAGCCAGACCATCAAGTGCCTTTATTGTGGTGTTGTATCATGAAAAAATAAACTGACGCAAAAATATTAGACCTCCTGTCTTTGACGCGAAAATATTAGACCTCCTGTCTTTGCTGCCACCTTCTGCTTCATCCCTTTACCCATCACCTCCTCTCTTCTCTCAACCTCCACCGCCTGCTTTCTTTGTCCTGTTCCCCATCACCTCTCCTATAACAGGTAAACTAACACAAAAGTATTCAAATGTATGTTGATTTCTTGACTTGTATATTTGATTTTGTATATTTTCACTATCATTTCTTATAACTTATATGATTTAAAATATTGTTAAAATGTACATTTTAAATTTTTGTTGCCACTGCCTACTTCATCTCTTTCCCTGTCACCTCCTCTCTTCTCTCTACTGCCACGCCTGCATTTTTTATCCCATTCTGTCACGTCCTCTCCTCTATTTACTGCCACCGCCTGCTTCCTGCGTCTCAATTCACATCCTCGCCTCTCCTTTCTATACTGCCACCGCCTATATTCTGTGTTTCATTCCCCGTCGCCTTCTCTCTTTTGCTGCAACCGCCTGCTTTCTTCATCCCATTCCTCTCCTTTCTTTGCCAGCACCACCTGCTTTCTGCCTCCTTCTGCATCCTATTCCCAAACTGCTCTTACCAGCGTCACCATCAAATACAAAGGTCTTATACTACTTGACCTGTGTGTAGCCTTTGCCACTGTAGATGACACTCATTTAAATGCTTCCACTGCCTGTAGTCTGCGTATCATTCCCCTTCACCTAGTGTCTCTGCTGTTACCGCCTGCTTTCTTCATTCCATTCCATCGCCTTCTCTCCTCTCTCTGCTGTCACTGCCTGCTTCCTGTGTCCCATTCCCTGTCACCTACTGTCTCTGCTACCACCACCTGCTTTCTGCATCCTATTCCCTATGTCTTCCTCTATGCTTTCTGCTGCTGCCCCCTACTTTCTGCATCCAGTTTCCCATCACCTTCTCTTTCTGCCACCACTGCCCCTTTCTAGCCATGTTTTGTGTTGTTTTTTTTTCCATAAAACAACATCACAAAATTATTGAAATTAAGAAAAAAAAATCTGGCCTCCATCCGTTCCCCCTCTAGCCAGACCATCACACGCCTTTATTGTGTTGTTGTATCATGAAAACATAAACTGACACAAAAATATGAAACCTGCTGCCACCGCCTGCTTCATCCCTGTCCCCATCACATCCACTCTTCTCTCTGCTGCCACGGCCTGCTCTCTACATCTCATTTAGTCACCTACTCTCCTCTTTACTGCCACTGCCTGCTTCCTGCGTCCCACTCCCCTTCACCTACTGTCTGCTGCCACCGCCTGCTTTCTTCATCCCATTCTGTCACCTCCTCTCTCTACTGCCACCACCTGTTTCCTACATCCTATTCCCCTTCATCTACTGTCTCTGCTGCCACCGTTTGTTTTCTGTGTCCCATTCACCGTCACCTCCACTCTTTGCTGCCACCATCTGCTTCCTGTGTCCCATCCCCTGCCACCTACTGTCTCTGCTGCCACCACCTGCTTTCTTCATACCTTTCCACATCACGTCCTCTCTTCTCTCAACCTCCACCGCCTGCTTTCTTTATCGCATTCCCCTATCTATCTATCTATCTACCCACTATCTATCTATCTATCATCTACCTGTCTATCTACTCACTATCTATTCATCCACTATCTATTTATTTATTCACTCTCTATCTCACTATATATCTCCCTCTAATATAAATGTCTTCACTATAATTTCTTATAACTTTTATGCTTAAATTTTCTTTTGCTGCCACAGCCTGCTTCATCTCTTCCGTCACCTCTACTCTTCTCTCAACCTCCACCGCCTGCTTTCTTTATCGCATTCCCCTATCTATCTATTCATCCACTATCTATTTATTTATCCACTTTCTATCTCACTATACTGTATATCTCACTCTACTATATCTTTTCCCTTTA
Organism: Crinia signifera; assembly: GCF_055691185.1. Taxonomy (NCBI): domain Eukaryota; kingdom Metazoa; phylum Chordata; class Amphibia; order Anura; family Myobatrachidae; genus Crinia; species Crinia signifera. Next base: position 153,533,530 of record NC_139217.1, read on the forward strand.
ATTTCTTATAACTTATATGCTTAAAAAAAAATTCAAATGTAAATTTACATTTTTTTCTGCCACCGCCTGCTTCATCTCTTCCATCACCTCCTCTTCTCTCTACTGCCACGCCTGCATTTTTCATCCCATTCTGTCACCTCCTCTATTTACTGCCACCACCTGCTTCCTGCGTCTCATTCCCCATCCTTGCCTCTCCTTTCTGTGCCGCCACCACCTATATTCTGTGTCTCATTCCCTGTCGCCTCCTCTCTTTTGCTGAAACGTCCTGCTTTCTTCATCCCATTCCTCTCCTTTCTTTGCCACCACCACCTGCTTTATGCCTCCTTCTGCATCCTATTCCCAAAATGCTCTTACCAGCGTCACCATCAAATACAAAGGTCTTATACTACTTGACCTGTGTGTAGCCTTTGCCACTGTAGATGACACTCATTTAAATGCTGCCACTGTCTGTAGTCTGCGTACCATTCCCCTTCACCTAGTGTCTCTGCTGCCATCGCCTGCTTTCTTCATTCCATTCCATCACCTCCTCTCCTCTCTCTGCTGTCACTGCCTGCTTCCTGTGTCCCATTCCCTGTCACCTACTGTCTCTGCTGCCACCACCTGCTTTCTGTATCCTATTCCCTATGTCTTCCTCTGTGCTTTCTGCTGCTGCACCCTACTTTCTGCATCCAGTTTCCCATCACCTTCTCTCTCTGCCACCACTGCCCCTTTCTAGGCATGTTTTGTGTTAAAGTTTTTTTTCATAATACAACATCACAAAATTATTGAAATGAAGAAAAAAAAACCTGGCCTCCATCCGTTTCCCCCTCTAGCCAGACCATCACACGCCTTTATTGTGTTGTTGTATCATGAAAAAATAAACTGACACAAAAATATGAAACCTGCTGCCACCGCCTGCTTCATCCCTGTCCCCATCACCTCCTCTCTTCTCTCTGCTGCCACGGCCTGCTCTCTACATCCCATTTAATCACCTACTCTCCTCTTTACTGCCACTGCGTGCTTCCTACGTCCCACTCCCCTTCACCTACTGTCTGCTGCCACCGCCTGCTTTCTTCATCCCATTCTGTCACCTCCTCTCTCTACTGCCACCACCTGTTTCCTACATCCTATTCCCCTTCACCTACTGTCTATGCTGCCACTGTTTGTTTTCTGTGTCCTATTCACCGTCACCTCCACTCTTTGCTGCCACCATCTGCTTCCTGTGTCCGATCTCTGCCACCTACTGTCTCTGCTGCCACCGCCTGCTTTCTTTCTTTTCCACATCACGTCCTCTCTTCTCTCAACCTCCACCGCCTGCTTTCTTTATCGCACTCCCCTACCCACTATCTTATCTACCCATTATCTGTCTGTCTATCTACCCACTATCTATCTATTTATCCACTATCTATCTATTTACCCACTAGATATCTATCTATTCATCCACCATCTATTTATTTATCCACTCTCTCTCTCACTAGACATCTCACTCTAATATATATGTCTTCACTATAATTTCTTATAACTTTTATGCTATAATTTTCTTTTGCTTCCACCGCCTGCTTCATCTCTTCCGTCAACTCCTTTCTTCTCTCAACCTCCACCACCTGCTTTCTTTATCGCATTCCCCTATCTATCTATTCATCCACTATCTATTTATTTATCCACTTTCTGTCTCACTATATATCTCACTCTACTATATCTTTTCGCTATAATTTCTTATAACTCATATGCTTGAAAAAAAATTTCAAATTTAAATTTAACATTTTTTGTGCCACCGCCTGCTTCATCTCTTCCATCACCTCCTCTCTTCTCTCAACCTCCACCGCCTGCTTTCTTTATCGCATTCCCCTATCTATCTATTCATCCACTATCTATTTATTCACTCTATATCTCACTATATATCTCACTCTACTATATCTTTTCACTATAATTTCTTATAATTTATATGCTCAAAAAATCTTTTTGCTGCCACCGCCTGCTTCATCTCCTCTGTCACCTCCTCTCTTCTCTCAACCTCCACCGCCTGCTTTCTTTATCGCATTCCCCTATCTATCTATTCATCCACTATCTATTTATTTATTCACTCTATGGGGGTTATTCAGGTTGATTCGCAAGGCTGCGAATTCGCAGTCTTGCGAGTCCACCAAACCCCGCCCGGCAAACGCACCCCCCCCCCCCCCCCCGCCGCCCCAGCAATGTGCGGCTTCGGCCGCACAGCAGCGAATGGATGTTTTGCATAAACATCCATTCGCTTTGCTGGGATGTCGGCCCACATCATTCGATGGTCACCGACCATCGAATGATGTTTAGCGTGCACGCATATATAAATGACTTTTCAGTCACTTACATTTGCGTGCACGCTGGCGTGATATGGGCGGGCAGCTGACATCCGGTGATGTCAGCTACCCGGCCCACACACCCGCGTCACTGCCTCATTACCATGAGAATGCCCAGCGTTCTCATGGGAACGCCCATGGAACGCTGGGCGTTCCCATATTGTAATGGGGCAGCCCGGCGCCCCCCGCCCATCTCCGCCCCCCCTCGCTGCCATGGGTGCGTGCACCCGGCAACCCGAAAGGTCGCCATGGGTGCACGCACCATATGCCTGCACATGCGCAGATACCCGTCTGCGCATGTGCAGATGGCCAACATCGGATCTGCGTGCGAATGCACGCAGATCTGAATAAGGACCTATATCTCACTATATATCTCACTCTACTATATCTTTTCACTATAATTTCTTATAATTTATATGCTCAAAAAATCTTTTTGCTGCCACCGCCTGCTTCATCTCCTCTGTCACCTCCTCTCTTCTCTCAACCTCCACCGCCTGCTTTCTTTATCGCATTCCCCTATCTATCTATTCATCCACTATCTATTTATTTATTCACTCTATGGGGGTTATTCAGGTTGATTCGCAAGGCTGCGAATTCGCAGTCTTGCGAGTCCACCAAACCCCGCCCGGCAAACGCACCCCCCCCCGCCGCCCCAGCAATGTGCCAACATCGGATCTGCGTGCGAATGCACGCAGATCTGAATAAGGACCTATATCTCACTATATATCTCACTCTACTATATCTTTTCACTATCATTTCTTCTAATTTATATGCTTAAAAATTTTTTGCTGCCACCGCCTGCTTCATCTCTTCCGTCACCTCCTCTCTTCTCTCAACCTCCACCGCCTGCTTTCTTTATCGCATTCCCCTATCTATCTATTCATCCACTATCTATTTATTTATGCACTCTATATCTCACTATATATCTCACTCTACTATATTTTTTCACTATAATTTCTTATAATTTATATGCTTAAAAATTTTTTCAAAAGTAAATTTAACATTTTTTGCTGCCACCGCCTGCTTCATCTCTTCCGTCACCTCCTCTCTTCTTCTCAACCTCCACCGCCTGCTTTCTTTATCGCATTCCACAATCTATCTATTCATCCACTATCTATTTATTCACTCTATACTGTATCTTACTATATATCTCACTCTACTATATGTTTTCACAATAATTTCTTATAACTTATATGCTTTAAAAAAAATTTTGCTGCCACCGCCTGCTTCATCTCTTCCGTCACCTCCTCTCTTCTCTCAACCTCCACCGCCTGCTTTCTTTATCGCATTCCCCTATCTATCTATTCATCCACTATCTATTTATTTATGCTCTCTATATCTCACTATATATCTCACTCTACTATATCTTTTCACTATAATTTCTTATAATTGATATGCTTAAATTATTTTTCAAAAGTAAATTTAACATTTTTTTCTGCCACCGCCTGCTTCATCTCTTCCGTCACCTCCTCTCTTCTCTCAACCTCCACCGCCTGCTTTCTTTATCGCATTCCCCAATCTATCTATTCATCCACTATCTATTTATTCACTCTATATCTCACTATAAATCTCACTCTACTATATGTTTTCACTATAGTTTCTTATAACTTATATGCTTTAAAAAAATGTTTGCTGCCACCGCCTGCTTCATCTCTTCCGTCACCTCCTCTCTTCTCTCAACCTCCACCGCCTGCTTTCCTCATCGCATTCCCCTATCTACAGTATCTATCTATTCATCCACTATCTATTTATTCACTCTATATCTCACTATATATCTCACTCTACTATATCTTTTTACTATAATTTCTTATAATTTATATGCTTAAAATTTTTTTGCTGCCACCGCCTGCTTCATCTCTTCCATCACTTCCTCTCTTCTCTCAACCTCCACCGCCTGCTTTCTTTATCGCATTCCCCTATCTATCTATTCATCCGCTGTTTATTTATTTATGCACTCTATATCTCACTCTACTATATCTTTTCACTATAATTTCTTATAATTTATATGCTTACATTTTTTTTCAAAAGTGAATTTAACATTTTTTCTGCCACCGCCTGCTTCATCTCTTCCGTCACCTCCTCTCTTCTCTCAACCTCCTCCGCCTGCTTTCTTTATCGCATTCCCCAATCTATCTATTCATCCACTATCTATTTATTCACTCTATATCTCACTCTACTATATGTTTTCACTATAATTTACTTATAACTTATATGCTTTAAAAAAAAATTTGCTGCCACCGCCTGCTTCATCTCTTCCGTCACCTCCTCTCTTCTCTCAACCTCCACCGCCTGCTTTCTTTATCGCATTTCTCTATTCATCCACTATCTTTTTATTTATTCACTCTATATCTTACTATATATCTCACTCTACTATATCTTTTCACTATAATTTCTTATAATTTATATGCTTAAATTTTTTTTGCTGCCACCGCCTGCTTCATCTCTTCCGTCACCTCCTCTCAACCTCCACCGACTGCTTTCTTTATCTCATTCCCCTATCTATCTAGCTATTCATCCACTATCTATTTATTTATTCACTCTATATCTCACTATATATCTCACTCTACTATATCTTTTCACTATAATTTGTTATAATTTATATGCTTAAAAAATTTTTTTGCTGCCACCGCCTGCTTCATCTCTTCCATCACCTCCTCTCAACCTCCACCGACTGCTTTCTTTATCTCATTCCCCTATCTATCTAGCTATTCATCCACTATCTATTTATTTATTCACTCTATATCTCACTATATATCTCACTCTACTATATCTTTTCACTATAATTTGTTATAATTTATATGCTTAAAAAATTTTTTTGCTGCCACCGCCTGCTTCATCTCTTCCATCACCTCCTCTCTTCTCTCAACCTCCACCGCCTGCTTTCTTTATCGCATTCCCCTATCTATCTATTCATCCACTATATATTTATTTATTCACTCTATATATCACTATATATCTCACTCTACTATAATTTTTCACTATAATTTCTTATAATTTCTATGCTTAAAATTTTTTTCAAATGTAAATTTACATATTTTTCTGCCACCGCCTGCTTTATCTCTTCCGTCACCTCCTCTCTTCTCTCAACCTCCACCGCCTGCTTTCTTTATCGCATTCCCCTATCTATCTATTCATCCACTATATATTTATTTATTCACTCTATATATCACTATATATTTCACTCTACTATAATTTTTCACTATAATTTCTTATAATTTCTATGCTTAAAATTTTTTTCAAATGTAAATTTACATATTTTTCTGCCACCGCCTGCTTTATCTCTTCCGTCACCTCCTCTCTTCTCTCAACCTCCTCCGCCTGCTTTCTTTCTCGCATTCCCCTATCTATCTATTCATCCACTATATATTTATTTATTCACTCTATATCTCACTCTACTATATCTTTTCACTATAATTTCTTATCATTTATATGCTTAAATTTTTTTCATATGTAAATTTAAAAAAAATTCTGCCACCGCCTGCTTCATCTCTTCCGTCACATTCTCTCTACTGCCACCGCCTGCATTTTTTATCCCATTCTGTCACCTCTTCTCTATTTACTGCCACCGCCTGCTTAATGCGTCTCATTCCCCATCCTCTCCTCTCCTTTCTATGCTGCCACCGCCTATATTCTGCGTCTCATTCCCTGTCACCTCCTCTCTTTGTTACCACCGCCTGCTTTCTTCATCCCATTCCTCTCCTTTCTTTGCCACCACCACCACCTTTCTGCCTCCTGCATCCTATTCCCAAACTGCTCTTACCAGCGTCACCACCAAATACAAAGGTCTCATACTACCTGACCGGTGTGTAGCCTTTGCCACTGTAGATCACACGCCTTCATATCTTACCTGTTGACATCCATCCTCTTACCTTCTGTATTTCAGCTGATGTTCTATATGATAACAAAAGTACATTGTACCTATTACTCCATGTGCAATCTGGTCACATTTATAACAAGATACAAAATAGCATAATATATATCTTTTGTTTCCATGATGAAATCTATAGACACTTGTATAATTTACTAGATTGTAACATTACAGGACTGCAGAGCATAAGCTGCTTTGTGACGCTTCTGTTTGCACTAATGCGCTCATCTGTAGAGTAAGCACCTGGACCTGCACATCAGGGGGTTCTATGGGGAGGGGCCACATCTTATGGGAAATGGAGGATGGGATAGAGTGTTTGTAAGTAATTGTACGCTGGCTGCTTTTACAGGATATAATATGTAAGTGAGACTGAAGGGGTACAGACTGAGTATCTTTAGTTACAGAGAGGTCGCAAAATCTCTTCCCTGCTTACGGATCTTTCTTTTACAGGTTCTCAGTAAAGACCTTATTCTGGTCCCCATGAAATGAATTTCACAGCGTTGCGTGAGGACCAAACTTCTTCCGCAGTGCCTGCGTACCCCCCCTCCCCCTGCACGGCTGCGAATCAGGGCCAGGGTGATCATAATGAATAGCAGGTAGGAAATAAATATGTGGTACACAGAAGTGGCAAGTTGCTCAAATGAACTCATTGGTCCATTGCAAGTGCTTGCAAGGGAGGGGCTAGTTCAGGCAAGGGAGGGGCTAGTTCAGGCAAGGTAGGGGCTAGTTCAGGCAACGGAGGGGCTAAACAAAGCAAGAGAATCACAGAATTCCCCCACCCTACAGTATAGTTATAATGCAGAAAACACAGTTTATTTCTCCTTCGCTCCATAGGGATATATGTACACTGAGTTCTCTGCATTACTACTATCATACATGTATTCCAATGCACTGATTAATCCTTTTGCTGTACGTACCATCTATGTATATTACATGCCGCATACATAATGTAGTGCTGGAATAAATTCACCAGCAAATGTAGGGGCATTTTCTAGTGAGATCACTTAGAGAATGACCTGAAATCACCCCGGGTGTACGCCCCATTCTGAACATGTATTATTGGTTTGTATAATACTGCTATACCCAGATCTAGCTCCATTTTTCTTTCTTTATCATGTCCCCATTTAAAGTTGAAGTCTTCAATTAAACATGGTTAAAAATAATAAGAAAAATGAAGATATAATGTACTTACATGCAGAACCTGGCATGGTCGCATCCAGCAGTGCCTCTGCCTCACTAGATGTATTTAGACCAGGTGGATTTGGGAAGCTTCTCCAGCTGGAGGTAATTGACGAGAAACCCGTAAAATTTGCCTGCTCCGCCGCTGTAATTGGTGGGTAATTGGCCTCTTCTGCCTCCATTAGTTCTAGATGGTTATTACTGGAGGCAGAGGGTGGAAAGAATGCCTACAGAAATAAGAAGTAATGTTGTATATTAGTGATTATTACATCTACCATAGGACTGTGTAAGACAGACAGAGGCATTTAGCAAACTTCTTTATGTAAAGGTTATTTATAGTAGTTTCCATTATAGACCCTAAGAAAATGCCTATATATAAAGCTAAAGGCAGTGGCATAAATGTTGCATAAATGTATAAAGGTGTCGCTCAGACTATATATATATATATATATATATATATAAAACCACAGCATTACAGTAGATGTGAGGTCGCTATGGTGCAATTACAGGTGTTCGTCTACTCTGTGCTATCAAGAGACATCTATATACTCTAGAAGTGCAGAGAGGAAAATGACATTCCAGAAGCTCACTATGGAAAGTGTAACCTGTGCTCTATAGTCCACTTTGTCTCCTTGTCAGCTTATTATGAGGCGCAGGATTATCAATTACAGTATGTGCCTATGCACATCCTTGCTGGCGGGTCGCCAGAACGTACGCGCTGGCGACCCGCCAGCAGCCTCGCCAGCGAGGAGACTGAGACGCGCGTGCGTCTCACGCGCGTCTCAGTCTCCGTCGCTAGCGTGGCGGAAACCCTGTCCGTCCCTGCCTCAGGGAGACGGACGGGGTTAGGGGGGGGTTAGGGGGATGCGGGCAGGCGGCGGGGACCCGGGGAAACGTTTGGAAGCGCCGTCGGAAGGGGGCGCGCGCGTCCCCTTCTCACGATCGCCATGGCGCTGGCGGGGGATGGCGGCTGGCGACGCCAGCGCCATCCCCTGCCAAGATGGGAACAGACCCATCTGTATATTAGAAAAATGTCAGAAGATGTAACGGAGCTCAAATCTGGGGCAATAAGAAAGTATTGGTAACATAGTAATTATGTCCTTTCTACTTTTGTGTCCCCTGCTAGAAAGAAAACTAAAAATGTGTCTTTGTCAGTGATCTTTATGTAACCCTGAGCACAAGAATAACTGTGTTAGGGATCTTTACACTGTTAAGGCCCCCATATGCTACGCGATTTGGGCCAGAGGATCCAGCAGATTGTCTCTGACATCCGATCGGATCCGATGCGCAGTCCCGTGCGCATCGGATCAGAGCTCGGACGGCAGCACATAAAATACATCTTATGTGCAGCAGTCAGCAGGACATCCTGGGTGCGGTGAGCAGGGTGCGGCAGGTGGCAAGGAGAATTGAAAAATCCTATTCAAAAGACTGGGTGGCCACTGTTTGGCTGAGAGATCTCTTTCAGCAAATCAGCAGCCACCTGATCTTTTGAATAGTATTTTTGGTACTTGTTTCCTAGCACGGCCACAATCGTATGGATCGTGTACCTTTAAGTTAAGGTACACGATCCATACGATGGACCCGATTTCCTTTGAAATCAGGTCCATTTGGCCGGCTAGGACAAAATATCGGGGGCATCGCGTCGGTTGGGACCATTAACAATGGTCACGACGCGACCGACGCGATGCCCGCGATTTCCCCATAGGCTTCAATGTTAAAAAATATTTTAACATTTGAAATCGTGTCGGGAAAGGTAAAATATCGGGGGCATCGCGTCGGTCGGGACCATTAACAATGGTCCCGACGCGATGCCCCCGATTTTTCCATAGGCTTCAATGTTAAAATATTTTTTAACATTGAAATAGTGAAAAAATGTGAAAAATGTGAAATGGGCCAATATGACCCATTTCACATTATAGATGTCCCCGTCGTCACCCCACGATAGACGCCAACCTGAAGCGTGGCGAGCGCAGCGGTGCGCGTCCTCCGACCTTTTCATTCCCCTACTATCCACGTCGGCGTGGAGGTGAGAATAGAATAGTGTGGCGAGCGCAGCGAGCCACCGAGCCCGAAGCGTGGCGAGCGCAGCGAGCCCCGCGAGGGGACGCGTATAACTTCACAGGTATTTACATCGGGGTGGTCGTGTCGGAAAAATCGGGTCGATCGCATCGCATGCGATTTGGTCGCATGCGATGCGATCGACGCGACCGACTGATTTTGGACCCGATTTTTTTTTTTTTAATGAAATGTAAATCGGGTCCCTGGGACCCGATTTTACATTGGATTCAATGTAAAAATATTCCCAACCCCCCCAAATTTAACGGCGTACACCGCACCCCACGATAGACGCCAACTCGAAGCGTGGCGAGCGCAGCGAGCCCCGCGAGGGGACGCGTATACCTGTGAAGTTATACGCGTCCCCTGGCGGGGCTCGCTGCGCTCGCCACGCTTCGGGCTCGGTGGCTCGCTGCGCTCGCCACACTATTCTATTCTCACCTCCACGCCGACGTGGATAGTAGGGGAATGAAAAGGTCGGAGGACGCGCACCGCCGCCCCTCGCGGGCTCGCTGCGCTTGCCACGCTTCAGGTTGGCGTCTATCGTGGGGTGCGGTGTACGCCGTTAAATTTGGGGGGGTTGGGAATACTTTTACATTGAATCCAATGTAAAATCGGGTGCCAGGGACCCGATTTACATTTCATTAAAAAAAAAAAAATCTGGTCCAAAATCGGTCGGTCGCGTCGATCGCATCGCATGCGACCAAATCGCATGCGATGCGATCGACCCAATTTTTCCGACACGACCACCCCGATGTAAATCGGTGTGGCCGTGCTAGGAAACAAGTACCGTATTTTTCAATTCATACACCCCCTGCCTGCAGCTCTCCGAGATTATGTGTGAAAAATCGCATGTAATTCATGTGTAAGAAAAGGCACATCATGTGCCAAATCTTATTGAGCTCTCTCAGGTAGGGGTAGGGTTAAGGTCAGGGTTAGTCTGCAGAAGAGGACAGGCTAGGGTTAGGCACTAGGGGGCAGTTAGGATTAAGGTCCGAGTTAGGCTTAGACACTGGGGTGGATAGTTAGGGTTCGGCATTAGGGGGTCGAGAAGGGCTAAAATGACTAAAACTTGACAATTTGTCAGTTAAACGTTTCACCCTGTCTATCCTAGACACTGTCTAATTAGTGACCCTGTCAGCCTATTGCATGCTGACATAATGGCTGTCTATATATACAGAGCCGATCCCTTAATCCACACCCCATGTATGTGTTTGGCACTTATACATTATCTGCTGACCAGCAATGAGTAGCTCATGGAAGTTCTGTTTTATACTTACAGGGAAGTATGGGGGCTCCATCCCAAGGGATTCCATGGCGACCCAATCGATGTGCTGGAAGAAGGGGTGGTGGCGGATGTTGTCAGTAACTCCTGGTTCTTGGCCCAGATGGTTATTGACAAGCTGAAAAAGGTATTTGGATGTAATTATACAGCACAGTTGCTCAATACAATCATTGTACAAACATTTCTGCTGCCGCCACAGAAGAATATAAAGGGATTTCTCCATGGCCACAGTATGTTACTACTGACATTCTATCTGGGATCTGTTGTGTGTCTCACATTACATTCCCCTTCCAAGAACATGTAACCATTCTGCCATTTCCTGTCATATGTGTCCTAAAGGTCCGTACACACTGGGTGATTATGCTGTGTGTGTGTGTGCACAGCGATGATCGCTATCATCGCTGAGGGGGAAAGCTGCTCAGTGCATACACACTGGGCGGCTTTCCCCCTGCCCGGCGGGGAGGACGGCTTTGCATAGTGCAGAGCTATGCAAAGCCGTCCTCAAAGCCGCTCATCTGCTTGTAATAGCAGCAGATGAACGGCTTTACTGGCGATGATGTGGGAGCGCGCAGCAGCACTCACCGCCGGGGCACACACACTGGGCGGCTTTGAGCTGAAAGCCGCTCAAACCTGCTGAGTATGTGCTCCATTGTGATGCTCTTTATATTTATTAACCCCTTCCTGACAGAGCTAGTTTTTGCGTTCCTGACAGAGCCATTTTTTTCAAATCTGACATGTCTCACTTAAGTGGGGATAACTTTTTTTTGCTTTTACTTATCCCAGTGATTTTGAGATTGTTTTTTCGTGACACATTGTACTTCAAATTAGTGGTAAATTTGGGTCGATACAGTCTGTGTTTTTTTGTGAAAAATACCAAAATGTCGTGAAAAAATGGAAAATTTAGCGATTTGCAAAATGTTAAATTTTCTGCTTGTGAGACAAATAATCATACCACTCAAAATAGTTAATAACTAACATAGACCATATGTCTACTTTATGTTGCCATCATTATTTCAACTTCCTTTTAATTTTTTTGGACACTAGGAGGCTTCAAATATGAATAGCAAATTCTCAAATTTTCAAGAAAATTTCAAACACTGATTTTTTTAGGGACCAGTTCAGTTCTGATGTGACTTTGAGGGACTTGTATGTGAGACACCCCCATAAATGATGCCATTTCAAAAACTGCACCCCTCACAGTATTCAAAACAGCATTTTGGAAGTTTGTTAACCCTTTAGGTGTTTCACAGGAATTAAAACAAAGTGTAGGTGAAATTTCAAAATTTCATTTTTTTTGCAGATTTGCAAATTTAATACATTTTTCTAAGGAACACAGTACATTTTACTAGAGAAATGTGACTAAAAATTGATTCCCCCAATTCTTTGGTTTTCATAAATATCCTATATGTGGCCCTAGTGTGCACGGTGACCAAACCACAGGCTTCATAATAGAAGGAGCACCTACTTGATTTTGGAGCCTCCTTTTTATGAGATTATTTTTTAGGAACCATGTAGGTTTCTAGGCACCATAAGATGCTAAAAGTTAGGTACCCCCCCACAAGTGACCCCATTTTGCAAACTACACCCTTCAGGGAATTCATCTAGGGGTATAGTGTACATTTCAAACCCCCAGGGGTTTCACCAATTGTGGTACAACTGGGCAGTGAAAATGAAAAAAATAAATTTTTCATTTTCACAGCTCAGTTGTATCAAAATTGGTGAAACCCCTGGGGGTTTGAAATGTACACTATACCCCTTGATGAATTCCCTGAAGGGTGTAGTTTGCAAAATGGGGTCACTTGTGGGGGGGTTCCACTGTATGGGTGTTTCGGGGGTCATTCAACCAGAATCTGTGCTGCAAAATCCAAAAATCACTCCTTCCCTTCTGAGTCCTGCCATGCACCCAACTGGTATTTTTTGGTCACACATGAGGCATTGCCGTACTCGGGAGAAATTGGGGCACAGATTTTGGGGTGCTTTGTCTCCTTCATTCCTTGTGAAAATGAAAAATTTTGAGCCAGATCTGCATTTTTGTGTAAAAAAATGTAATTTTTTACACAAAAATGCAGTACTGGCTTAAAATTTTTTATTTTCACAAGGAATGAAGGAGACAAAGCACCCCAAAATCTGTGCCCCAATTTCTCCCGAGTACGGCAATGCCTCACGTGTGACCAAAAAATACCAGTTGGGTGCATGGCAGGACTCAGAAGGGAAGGAGTGATTTTTGGTGGCGGAATGAATGGTGGGTGCTATGTCGCATTAGCAAGACCCCCGAAGCACCAATACAGTGGAACCCCCCCACAAGTGACCCCATTTTAGTCACCAGCTTTGGGAGGGGGGCTGGCGCTGCGGCTGGCGGGGGGGTGGGAGGGGTGCTGGCGCTGCGGCAGCCGGGTGGGTGGGAGGGAGGGGGGCTGCCGGGTGGGAGGGGGGGGGGGCTGGCGATCGGTGGGGTATATACACACACACACATATATATATATATATATATATATATATATATATATATATATATATGTGTATATATGTATATATATATATATATTTATATATATACATATATATACACACACATATATATATATATATATATATATATATATATATGTGTGTATATATATATATATATATACATATATTTTCAGTGCATATATTTTATTTTACAACTTTTTCAGCAGCTTGATGCTGCTGCTGCTGCTGCTGCGGGGGGGAGGGGGGAGGAGGGCAGCGCTGCGTGCGCTCCAGACGCTCCGGGGGAGCCGTGGGAGCCGCTGCTGCTGCCGGGTGAGTGCCCGGCGGGTGCGAGGGGTGGGCTGCACATCGGTGGTGATCGGTGCTGTACCTGACAGCACCGATCACCACCGATCCCTGTGTTACCGAGCGGCTTAGCCGCCGGTAACACAGGAAACGCTGTGAATGGCTGTTCAGATTTGAACAGCCAATCACAGCGATCGCCGACCGGGGGGGGCACCCCTGCCCCCCCTGGGCGGCGAGGGGGGATGTCTGCTGTCAGGGACAGCAGACATCACCTAACTGTCACTGCGTCTCTAGACGCAGTGACAGTTAGAAGTCATGACGTACATTTATGCCATGTGTCGGGAAGTACCTCCCGGCCATGACGTAAATGTACGTCAAATGTCGGGAAGGGGTTAATCCTATTTATAAAATGCAGAAAAGTCACCTATCAATAAAAAAACACCCATGTAGATCTTTTACTCCTCTATCAATAGTTATAGCATAGCTAACAGCTGCGTCAGCCGTCGCCAAAAGATTCAGCTATTTTCCGTAAAGCCGCAATTCACTGCTGCACAATGCGCGGCATAGCAGGGCATATGGTATGCGTACACTCCCACTATGCATACACTTATATAGGAGCTGGCTGGTGCGGGCGCATGCACCCTGCTGCTTTATGGGAGCCTGCTTTGATGCGCTCACACTGCAATCCCACTACAGCAAGCTGCTATACGCAGCAAAGCTGTAGCAGGACACATCTGTAGTCAGTAATAGTGGCCGGCTGTCAGAGTGCAGAGTTTACTTGTAGCAGTAATTGGACAGTAGAGTAGATCAGATACTCTGGTTTTCAATAGAGATCAGTGGACTGAACAGATTGTTCCTATAACACAGTGACTAATGGTTACTTACATCCAACATCTTATAAAGTTATATACAACCAATGACATCATTTATATTAATAATTTATGAATGTAATATCATATTTACCATGTTAATGAGGTCCATGGCGGCAGATTCTGTTGCGCAGAATCTTGAGTGAGCAGCATGACCTCCGGTTATCATTTCGTTCAGGATGACTCCAAATGAGAACCAGTCTTCGCCAATCATGTACTCCTTGCCGAAATACAGCTACCAGAGGAGAGCAATTGGTTACCAACATTTTAATAATAATAATCACTTTGTTTTTTAATTTTTGCTTTTTTTTTTGTAAATTAACAAAATAGCGGTAAAGATAACCCCTACATGTTATAGTAACAGCAGCAATATTTTATATTGTTTATAAATAATAAGTACTTTGCTGTTTTTAGGTATATTTTGTCCCGAGTTATTGCTCTTTCACTTGTATATGCCAGTTCACGTACTATATATTATTTACAGCAGCTGTCCTGCCAACACACGGCAACAGTCTCACGTCATCTTCCCATGGTAAGAGCCGGACCGGAAGTCGCATGTACCCGTTCCCATGGAGGACGCTATGGTGGAGGGTAGTCACTTAAGGTGATTTTGCTCAGTCCCATCAATGTCGATGCAATTTCGTCCGATTTTATGTAAATTGGGCACGTTTCGACATGTTTTAGATCCGATTCCGAACTGATGGTTACCCTTTGAGCGCTTATTGTATGTACAGTATGCACTATTTCCATCTTTATCACTCTTGAGATTATTACTTTGTGCATGATATGTTTGCAGCACTTTGGGTTCAGCTGCGCACTTTGGTCTGATTTGTATTTTTCAATCATGATCATTCCGGTGTGTACCCAACATAAGAGTCGTATTGTTTACTGTTAATTCTGCACCAGACCCAGAAGTCCAATGCCAGAGCTGCATCGCAATTGACAGCTCTTATGGAAAGAGCTGTCCTCTGCATTAATAATCGCATATGTTAGTGCATATGGGATTATTAATAATGCGGTACCCGGGGAATGCTGGTAGTGGGGGGGGGGGGATGTAAGTGCATCTTCCACATGGAGAGAAATTGCCAACACTTGGCAGAATCAGAATTACCCAGAAATGTGCAACGATGCATGTGCGTGCTACAGTGAATACTTTTTACCCAACTTGGCTATATGCCGTCACATACAGGGTTGGAATCAGGCCCCATGTACATAGTTACATGAGGAAACAGTAGGAAACCCTTTGCATTTACCTCAGGAATAATGACACCACACCTTCTAGCACAGCCAGTAACACCCTCGTCTCTAGGCGTGATCTCAAGGGCCAGACCGAAGTCGGCGATCTTGAGATGTCCTGTTGGAGTCACCAAGATGTTCTCTGGTTTTAGGTCGCTGTGAAGAAAATAAAATCTTTGTTTTCATACAAACAGGAATTATTTGGTACATAAATTATATTGCACGTTACATGTGTACATTCTAACTAATAATAGTTTCATATGTTTGAGACCAAGGACTAATGTAATCATATTTACTGTAGGTTAGTGTCCATGTGATTCCACCATGTCATGTACATCTGTATGTGTTCTGCAGAATTCTAGGTTATTTAATAGTGGAACCTTCCTCGGCCCAATAACCCCTGTGATACTAATATGTGTGGTTACAGCATACTGTAAATAACTAGTGATATTGATGTCATAGGAAGCGGCAAATGGAGGCTGATGCTGGTCGTTCCCAGCTGGGGAAGGGGAGCAGCTTATAAATGGGGTCAGTTTATTCTTATTTGTAACCAGAAAAGAATTAATAACAATACACTGACACGTGGGCCAGGCAGCACATTGTGCTTATTGTGCTGTTATTCCCTGAGTGCAGCCGCTGCCATTTATCATTGGGGATTGTAAGCTTTTAGGGGTAATGGGCCTTATTCAGATCTGAGCTCATTACTAATTTGTTTGGAAAATGGGCAAAACCATGTGCACTGCAGTTGGGGCAGATGAAACCTGTGCAGAGAGAGTTACATTTGGGTGGGATGTGCTGAAACTGAAATCTAAATTGCAGTGTAAAAATAATGCAGCCAGTATTTACCCTGCACAGAAACAAAATAACTCTCTATAAATGTTACATTTGCCCCACCTGCAGTGTACATGGTTTTGCCCATTTTCCAAACAAATTTGTACTGAGCTCAGATCTGAATAAGGCACAATGGGTGAGTTATTTACCTGTGTAGTGAGTGCCAGACACCTTTAGATTCATATAAATAGCAATTGGAGATGGAGTTAAAGGAACCATATTAGGTGAAGTTATCCAACCTGTGTCCATCCACCTCTTCCGCAATTATTTATTTTAGCTTTCCTTAATTTGTCATCTGTCACTCCTGCTCCTCTTACTTCCCTTACTACACCTCTCATAACCTCCGTCCTCCTCTTTTTTTATGTACCTCCCACTCCTTCCAACTTATTACCCTGCACCTCTCACTCTCTCCCTCCACCTCCTTCCCCTCCACCTCCCACTTCTTTCTCCTCTGCACCTCCCACTCCATCCCTCCACCTCCTTTCCCTGCATGTCTACTCCCTCCTTGCTCCTCTGCGCCTCCCACTCCCTCCCTCCACCTGCTTCCCATGCACCTCTCACTACCTACTTCCTCCTCTTTCCTCTGCACCTCCCCCTCCACCTCCTTCCCCTGCACTTCTAAACCCATCCTTCCACCTCCTTCCCCTGCAACTCTCACATCCTCCTCCTTGCCCTGCACCTCTCACTCCCTCTTTCCTCCTCTACACCTCCCACTTCCTTCCTCTACCTCCTTCCCCTGCACTTCTTACTCCATCCTTCCACCTCCTTCCCCTGCACCTCTCCCTCCCTTCCTCCACCTCCCTCCTCTGCACCTCCCACTCCCTCCCACCTCTTTCCCCTGCACTTCTCAGCACCTCCTTCCCCTGCACCTCTCACTCCCTACTCAATACTCTCCTCAGCCATAATTGACAATAAAAGCATAAAACAATTGTGCAGAGACAGCCTCTGTGTCTACTGAGAGCTGTAGATGACGATTGTACATTACTATGTAAAGGAGGCCATGTAACATGTAAGTGGGAAATATGTGCCAATTGGTAACATGTATAGCGTGTAGAATGTAGGAAGCAGACATGATCAGTATATTACGTTCTGCATTATACACTCCATAGTAATATCGCTTTATTATACTATTATCATACTGTAACTATATAATTACCCATGGACTATTCCCTTGGAATGGAGGAATTGAATCCCGCATACTATCTCTGCTGCATAGAATCTGTTGGATAGAAAACAGGTTAATGTTACATTGTAGGATGTATAAATAATGGGTGTGGTATAGGGGTCCGACAGTCGGGATCCCGACAGTCATTAGCCTGACATCGGGATCCCGACTGGCCGGACTCAGACAGCATGGTGAGCGCAACAGAGCCCCTTGCGGACTCGCTGCGCTCGCCACTCTGGGGGCACAGAGGCTCGCTACGCTTGCCACCTATTGTATTCTTCCTCTATGGGGGTCGTGGACCCCCGCGAGGGAGAATAGCCGGTGGCCGTCGGGCACCCGGCTGTCTGTGTTTTGACAGTCGGGATCCCGTCGTCGGGTAAATGACTGTCGGGATCCTGACTGTCGGGACCCCGTCCGGCACCCATAAATAATGGCTGTGATTCCCAGATGACGCTCCGCCATTCTCTGACAAAGGCCTCATTTGGTTTGTTTCACATTCACCAGCTGAGGTTTCCCATATGAGGTTAATATGAGGTTTCCCATATGAGGTTAATATGAGGTTTCCCATATGAGGTTAATATGAGGTTTCCCATATGAGGTTAATATGAGGTTTCCAATATGAGGTTAATATGAGGTTTCCCATATGAGGTTAATATGAGGTTTCCCATATGAGGTTAATATGAGGTTTCCCATATGAGGTTAATATGAGGTTTCCCATATGAGGTTAATATGAGGTTTCCCATATGAGGTTAATATGAGGTTTCCCATATGAGGTTAATATGAGGTTTCCCATATGAGGTTAATATGAGGTTTCCCATATGAGGTTAATATGAGGTTTCCCATATGAGGTTAATATGAGGTTTCCCATATGAGGTTAATATGAGGTTTCCCATATGAGGTTAATATGAGGTTTCTGTTTTTGTGCATTGGTGCAATTCACTTCATATTGGGGGTTATTCTGGTTGATTCACAAGGCTACGAATTTGCAGCCTTGCGATTCCATGTAACCCCGCAGTGCGAATGGTGGTACGCCGTCCCACCATTCGCAAGGGCGATTCGCTGGCAGGGACTGCGAATGGATGTTACACAGAGTCTAGGTCGACAGGTTCATTAATTTGACAGCATCAAAAGGTCAACACGGATTAGGTCTACAGTCAAAAAGTCAACATGGGGTTTTCACATTTTTTCGTCCCAAATGTTGTACGCATGGTGGCAGGGGGTGGGGCATTCGCTCACCCAGCAGGTGGCAGTACAGGTACTGGTACTGAATTAGACCCTGAGTCTCAAACCATGGAATAGTAAATGCAACAGTTTTTATCTGAAATTTACATCTGACGTGTGTCATTTCCCAAACCACATACACAGCTGCCCCTTAGTACACGGCCACCTTCATGTTGCTGCACACAGTGATGACAGCAGCTGTATATTCCTGCCACAGCTGACGTGTGTCATTTCCCAAACCACATACACAGCTGCCCCTTAGTACACGGCCACCTTCATGTTGCTGCACACAGTGATGACAGCAGCTGTATAATCCTGTCACATCTGACGTGTGTCATTTCCCAAACCACATACACAGCTGCCCCTTAGTACACGGCCACCTTCATGTTGCTGCACACAGTGATGACAGCAGCTGTATAATCCTGTCACATCTGACGTGTGTCATTTCCCAAACCACATACACAGCTGCCCCTTAGTACACGGCCACCTTCATGTTGCTGCACACAGTGATGACAGCAGCTGTATAATCCTGTCACATCTGACATGTGTCATTTCCCAAACCACATACACAGCTGCCCCTTAGTACACGGCCACCTTCATGTTGCTGCACACAGAGATGACAGCAGCTGTATAATCCTGTCACAGCCGGAGTTTGTTACTACTAATAGTATTACTTTGCCCAATATAAGGTGACACATATAAGGCATGCTTTTCTATACTGTATTATATATTGATACATCAGAACCCTTCTGACTGAATACAAAATGTATATGTATAATATATAATCTATCAGTAAGTCCTCCCTCTATCAGCGGCTGTAACAACACATTACTCTATATCCTCACCTTGCACTGGAGATGTCCATGGGCCCATTCCTCATCAGGAGACTACGGAAGTCTCCGCCACTGGCATACTCCATCCCAAAGAACACGTGATTCTGTGTATGGTAGAAACCATTGTGTTATTATAATATAATTACAGCAATAGCAAAGGTTAGCATGGCTTCTGTACCAATTGCATAAATAACCGTACGTAACTGCTGCTGCAAATAAAATACAAGAACACTGTCCGTAAAGTAAGGACAAAATCTGTAGTGTAAAGTCGTGGCAGCCGGACTGTTTTGTAGAAGAGATTTTTACGCATGCGCTGTACTGTTTGGGAAAAGTGACATCTGGTGGTCAATGAGTGTAATTGCAGGTTACATTTACAAGATTACATTACATTTATAACGCAATCTATAATGGGACTATAGCGCAAGGAGCAGGCGCGATTCATGCGCGATTTGCATAGCGCACGTTATGCGCAACGCAGCCACGATGTACTTGGCCACATCTGTACATGGCAGGACAGAGCTAGGGCAAGGGGAATGTCACCTTTGTCCAAAATAACTAAGTAAGGAGAAATTCTATACATTACTCATTCACTTCTCATCTTCTCATGGGAATATAATGGACAGTCTAGTGATGGCCATCGGTGCCTTTGCCATCGATGGCAAAAGTGCAACAGGCCATCAATAGTGTAAAACTATGCAATGGGTGTCCATCGATAGTTTTACATATTGATGGTCATCTATTATGTTTGAGTGATTGGCCTGTAGGCCAATCAAAACAAATGGGCGGGGCTTTGCGGGTGTCGGGGGCAGAGCCATCTGGTTCTCCCCCATTGATGGCAAAAGTATTCAACATCGACCATAAACCATTGATGATTTTGAATCATCGATGGCCATCCCTAGGACTGTCATGGGGAGGGGACGGGACCAGGGGGGCGGTGCCTAGGCCAACAGTACATAGGTGGACAGTCATTAGGCTGACCACTATAGGTCAATACGTCAACACATGAAATATGTCGACCTGCATTAGGTGGACATGATGAAAAGGTTGACACAACATTAGGTCGACATGTAAAAGGTTAGAGGCAGTCACAGCTGTACCGTGCTCTGATGGGAGAAGTAGCCATGGATGAGGAATGGGCACCCAGATGCAAGGTCTAGCACTTTTCTTTCCATGAATGCATGTTCTACGCCGATCTCTAGGAGCCATCTCTTGCTCATGACCTTCACAGCCAACAACTGGCTGTGAGCTGAGTGTGAGGCCAGGAGAACCTAGAGGAAATATTACAGTGTTAACCTCATAACCACAGTGTCCTGGTGACGTCATCCCTTGTGGGTCCCTAAGACTAAGCTGAAAGGCCCCCATACAGTTATTCCATTTGGGCCAATTTCATCCGAATCTGATGGATCGGGCTGAGCCATGTGTATGACATGCCATCGGATCCAGTGCATGCTCCCCTATCATAACGGAGGCTAACGGATGGCATGCGATGTTGCCATCCGAAAAGATCCAGGGCAGCTCCAGGGGGGATGGCCATACACTTATGTGATACATTGCAATAGTGTATGGCCAGCTTTACATCTGGGGCACGGAATCCCCCCATGCTGGTAAAGCCCAGCCACCACCGGGCACCTCCCTAGAAATATGCTTTTGTGTTACTGTTAATAAGAAAATGAGCTATGTGCTAAGGAGTGATACATAAGTGATGGACATAAATTAGACTGTGTTACACTGGTAAACAATAATAAAGTGCTACATTGAATGCTACCATGTGATGCCCCAAGCAGCCAGGCCGTACCCACTCTGGGGTATTATATAATACTTTTACTGCCAGAGATTTTGCACCTTGCAGGTTGCGTTTCAGTGAAGCAGCATCTTCTACACAATGTAAAGACGTTTCACACGTATATAAGTGCCACATGTAATACAGGCAACATTCCCTGATGTTCTAGCTGATGCTGCACTGATAATGTAAGAAAAGGGGCCACTCTATAGCGGTAGGAGGTCACACATTACACAGTGCGTCTATCCTTCCATGCTTCTATCACCCCACATACTGTAACCTTATTACAGTGACTACTAGAAGAGGTTGCCCTGCCCGAACCATTGGACACTGTAGTGTTATATTATAGCGGGGGAATGTTACACATCATGCAGTTATACTGTGTGCAATATCATTACATGGAATGGTGAATCACAACTGACATTGAATGATATTGCACTGCAGCCTTGTTCACCTCTAATAATATGGAGACATATAGTAATTCCCCTGTGACAACTGAAACCTCATTGCTTACCTTCCCAAAACCACCTTGGCCTAACTGATGGTGAAACGTCAGTCCCTGGATGGTACGAGAGACTGCATCTCTGAGGCAGGATGATGGAGCACTGCTGGTTTCTAATGGAGAGAGAAGCCAGAGGAGAACATTTCAACAGTGCCCATATATGATAGAACATGAATTAAGGTGACATTTATATTACCATGCCCCCCAACTTTGGCAGAGAAGGAAGAGGGATGCTTGTGTGTGCCCAAATTTCTGTGGGCGTGGCCTCCTGCTCCATGGGTGTGACCTATACTCATGGAACTGCTGCGAGGCACGCCCCATCTATACAGCTATGGGGGCATGTCCAGCACTTAGTGAGCTGCTGGCCATGCTCCCAGTCGCTCTGCCTTCCTGAATAGATGCAGTGCGCATGCACACAGCATTAAATCCCCACTAAGCAGCGGCAGGCAGGGGGGATTCCCTGCTGCCCCACCATCACCATCACCAGCACTGAATGCTGCTGGCCCTGGGTGGGATGCCAGACCGTTGAGAAGAATGTATAAACTCAACATTGGGTATCTTTATGCATACACTGTAACAAAACTCAACCTTTATCAACTTATACCTTATAACCTTAACACTTAAAATAAGACACGGACACAAGTGCAGGCATTTCAAAAATGAATGTCAAATTTATTGATTGACGACTATGACCTGACTATATATGGTGGCGGCACTAAAGAACAGTCATGGGAAAGGGGTAACATCACACGCGATTCACACACCGCTGGTGATCAACCCTCCCTTCATAACCCACCTGTGCGGGTGGTGTAAGCCATCTCCCATCCAGGAGCATGGGCTAATGACATATCAATGTCGGGAGAGTGCACCCACTATTTACATATTATTGCATATCATAGCCTGCCAACTCCTCCCCTGTACACCCATTGGCTATTCCCTTCCTCATCAGATCTCATAGCAAGTACAACATGCTACTTCTAGTGACAGCATCAAAGAACCCTTCAGTGGTTTATGTCTTCTCAGTGCTTAATCAGCCATCGGTTCTCTTTATAGCAGAGAAACAGGGTAAAGTGACCAGAAAATCAGCCAAGTGACATGAAGATTTCCATTCAGTTATCCTACTGAGGAAAATGTTAGTCCAGTAGCATCAGGAGGCTAAGCTATTTTGCTTAGAGATTTTATTTTATGAAAACAGGACAGAGCGATGCACATTGTCATATGCACACGTGTGCAGCTCTGACGGGAGAAGTACATATCCAACTCCACCAACTGTATCTTGTCCCCATTGGGTAATGCTATCTTCAGATAAGGGGGCAGTGTGCAACAAATAAGGTACTTATGTATTAGCAGGGCGCCCATTGCGTAGTGGTGTAATCAGAATACCAATACACCACTATGCTGGCTACGTAAACTACGTAATTTACGTAACTGGAGCTGTGCTAATACATAATGGATCATATCCCCACTATCCACGTCATACCCCCATTATCCACGGGGATGTGGAGTTAATTTTATAAAGTGTGGCGAGTGTAGTGTGCCACCTGAGCCCGAAGTATGGCGAGCCCCGCGAGGTGTCCCTTCGCGGGGCTCGCTGCACTCGCCACGCTTCGCTCGCCCACGTGGATAATGGAGGTATGACTTGGATAGTGGGGATGTGATTGTGTTAGTGTGTGTGTGTAGTGCATCATACTTACCCCTCAACGATGTCCACAGCGCCTCCGGCAGTCGGATCCCCGCACAGGCGGGCATCATGACAGTCCTCCCCGGCAGCAATGTACGCAATAAGCGTAGTGCCGCTGGGGGAGCAGGGAAACCATGTGATGCTCCCCCAGCGGCATTTCAGTGAATTACATGCATTGCTCCGGCGGCCACCATATCTCCCCCCTCCGGCCGCCCGCCCAAGCTCTGCCACTGCCCGCCAGGATGTCCCTCTCTGCCCACCCGCAGAAACTCCGGCGCTGGCCGCCGGGATGTCCCCCGCCGGCCACCCTAAGCAGTAAGTCACATACAGTATTAGCCGGGCGCCCGTCAGTGGCTACGTTGTCAGCGAAGCCGGGTGCCCAGCAAATACATCAGTACCACAAATAATTACTGGCTGAGTAAGTTACATGGTCAGAGGAATTATTGTATGGTTGGATGGAGACCACATCTGGTGGACACTTCGTCCCTCCCTTATTGGTTGGGTATAGGAGACGGATGCCAGCAGCTGTTTATGCAATTGACCCATCACGCTTTTTATGTTTAATCTGAGGAAGGGGCTGGAGGGGAGGAGCTTATGTACCGCTCTCATTAAGTGCTGACTACCTTTATCTACATCTCTATCTGCTTCTCTCACAGACAGTGATCAGCGCTGGGCCTTACCCACTTACACTACCTATAACGACTATTATAAAACTGGCACTTGTTAATATTAAACATGATTTACAGAAATCATTTTTAAAACTGATGGGATAACTAGTCTGTTAAATTAATAAAAATAAACAGCAGAAATATCTCCTTTACTGTCAGCAAGAAAAACGCTGCTGCTGGCGGAGAGAGGGAGTCACACTGCAGGGGGGGACAGATTATAGGAGAGAGTCACGCTGCAGTGGGGACAGAATATAGGAGGGAGTCACGTTGCTGGGGGATAGGCTGCAGGAGGGAGTCACGCTGCGGGTGGACAGTCTATAGGAGGGAGTCACGCTGTGGGGGGTGACAGACTGCAGGGGGGAGCCACGCTGCAGTGGGGACAGATTATAGGAGGGAGTCATGCTGCGGGGGGATAGACTTCAGGAGGGAGCCACACTGCAGGGGGGGTGAGAACGGTGCATGGGGGAGTCATGCTGCAGGGGGGGGGGCAGAAAGTGAGTCGCGGTGGTGAGACCAGTGCATGGATTTGTCATGCCGGGGGGACGGGGACAGACTGAGGGAGCAGGGGATCCAGCACAACACAGTTATCTTGGTATACCTGTACTGCTAAATAAAAGTGTTACTGGATTTAACAATAAGGTACAGTAGATATCATTGAATTAGATTTGGATGCATGTAACTGAGCATTTTGTACATAAATTCATGGAGATGTATTTTGTAATATAAGTAGTAGACACAGAGGCCTCAGCACCTAGCTCCCATACTACAGCTACCAAACTACATTCAGTGCCTGTATAACCACCGTGTGTGTGTATGTATCACTTACTTCTTCGGTCTGCATCTGCTTGTGGGTCTTCTCTCTTCTTTCTTACCGCGCTGGTCTCCTCTGAGCAGGGTGATGTCCTCCTGCAGATCTTCTTTCTCCTTGTGGCCGCCTTCCTCCTCGTCGCCGTCCTTTTCTGCATGCCAAAACTCCACTTGGCCTTCCACCGCATGGCCAAACTCCACCTGGTCATCCTCCGCATCGCCATGCTCCACATCGCTATCTTCGTAGCCGTCCTCTTCATCTCTTCTCTCTGCAAAGCCGTCCTCCTGCACGTAGCAATCTTGCCTGTAGCTCTCCTCCACATCTCTAGCTACCAACTGTCATCTGCCTACCAACTGCCACTTTTGCAGCAGAGGGTGGAAAGTAAACAGCTTGGTTGCCATAACAACATTCAAAGCAGCAAGTGCTGTGCTGTGGCATTACCCAGTTATATCTGTGCACTACATACAAGTTGTATATGTTATATCAATTGGGGGGAATGTGTGATATTAGCATTGGATTTAATAGTGATTTCCTAAATGATGGTGGGGGGACATTTTTATAAGCAGACTGATTAGAATACAATTTATATATATTGAGGTACATATTTGGGGTACTTGTGTATTATCCACTAATACCACTAATTAAGGTATGCGATGGACCCGATTTCAGACTTTTTCAGGGCTGAGTATTTTAAAATCGGGTCACATCGCATAATCAGCACTGATGGCATGGCACTCATACAGGAGGGGGGGAGTGGGTTGCGGCGGCTTTGGGCCGTGGGAACGCCCAGCATTTCACGGACGTTCCCGGGGTTTCCGGTAGCAGGTGGCTGACATCACATGATGTTAAGGGTCCCATACATCAGCAATTAATTGTGACAATTTTTTAGATATGGAGATGATTGCCACAATTAATATTAGATGTCTGGGCTCCCGCTTTTGGCAATCCCAATCAAAATCGCCAATCAATTGCTTAATCAGGTGTTTAAACATGTTTAATAATCTGGTATTATCTGCAGATGTTTTTTATATGTGTGGGCATTCCCAATTCATCTTCTTCATCTATTTACATTATGAACAGCTGAAATGACAATCGATTGGGCAATTTCCAGATATGAAGATGCAATCTTTAGATGGAAAAATCTGCCGATCACTGAAATAAATCTGTAATGTGTGGGCAAAGTCATATAGATTGTAAAATCCATTTATCTGGCCAAAAAATCCCTGGATCTGGAAATCCATTAATTGTGATTGCTGATGAATGGGGCCCATTATTAGCCGCTCGCCCTGTCTTCAGCCGGAAGCCCTTAAATATAACTCAGTCTCCACTGACTTATATGTGTGAGCCCTGCAGAAATCATTAGATGGTCACCAACCATCGAATGATTTCTCTAGCAGCGGGACATGTAAGGGGATGTGTTTTCATACCATGGTTGCAAAGGGGATACGGCGGCGGGAGGTCAGCGATTCGTGGGGGCGGGCAAACTGGCACTCGATAAGCTGCGAGCTTTGCAATTTACTGAGTTAACCAGAATCAGGCCCATAGTGTACTGATGTACTGCGGAGTATAGGGGATATGTATTGTAGTGATGTAGTGCGGAGCATAGGGGATATATAGTGTAGTGATGTACTGCGGAGTATAGGGGATATGTATTGTAGTGATGTAGTGCGGAGCATAGGGGATATATAGTGTAGTGATGTAGTGCGGAGTATAGGGGGTATTTGTTGTAGTGATGTAGTGTGGAGCATAGAGGATATATAGTGTAGTGATGTAGTGCAGAGTATAGGGGGTATGTATTGTAGTGATGTAGTGCGGAGCATAGAGGATATATAGTGTAGTGATGTACTGCGGAGTATAGGGGGTATGTATTGTAGTGATATAGTATGGAGTATAGAGGATATATAGGGAAGGGATGTAGTGCAGAGTATAGGGGGTATATAGTGTAGTGCGGAGTGTAGGGGGTATGTAGTGTAGTGATGTAGTGTGGAGCATAGAGGATATATAGTGTAGTGATGTATTGCAGAGTATAGGGGGTATGTATTGTAGTGATGTAGTGCGGAGCATAGAGGATATATAGTGTAGTGATGTACTGCGGAGTATAGGGGGTATGTATTGTAGTGATATAGTATGGAGTATAGAGGATATATAGGGAAGGGATGTAGTGCAGAGTATAGGGGGTATATAGTGTAGTGCGGAGTGTAGGGGGTATATAGTGTAGTGATGTAGAGCGGAGTATATGGGGTATGTAGTGTAGTGATGTAGTGCAGAGTATAGGGGGTATATAGTGTAGTGATGTAGTGCAGAGTATAGGGGGTATATAGTGTAGTGATGTAGTGCAGAGTATAGGGGGTATATAGTGTAGTGATGTAGTGCAGAGTATAGGGGGTATGTAGTGTAGTGATGTAGTGCAGAGTATAGGGGGTATATAGTGTAGTGATGTAGTGCAGAGTATAGGGGTATATATAGTGTAGTGATGTAGTGCAGAGTATAGGGGGTATACAGTATAGTATAAGGATGTAGTGTGAATTATAGGGGGTATATAGTGTAGTGCAGAGTATAGGGGGTATATAGTGTAGTGATGTAGTACAGAGTATAGGGTTTATATAGTTTAGTGATGTAGTAGGTAGTATAGGGGTATATAGTGTAGTGATGTACTGCAGAGTATAAGGGTTGTATAGTGTTGTTATGTGGTGTGAAGTATAGGGGTTATATAATATAGTTTAGTGATGTAGTGCGGAGTATGAGGGGAATATAGTGTATTGATGTTGTGAGGAGTATAGGGGTTATATAGAGTAGTGATGTAGTGTGAAGTATAGGGGGTATATAGTGTAGTGATGTAGTGTGAATTATAGGGAGTATATAGTGTAGTGCAGAGTATATGGGGTATATAGTGTAGTGCTGTAGTACGGAGTATAGGGTTTATATAGTTTAGTGAAGTAGGGGGAAATTTACTAAAGGAAATTTGTAAAAAAAATAGGTGTATTTGTATCCAGAAATACAGTTATTTTTGACATTTAGGGGGAAATTTACTAATATGAAAAACCTTGTTTTTCGTATTAGTATTTTCCCTTCGACTGCATACGACTGTTTCAGTCGTATGCAAAGTCGTGTTCCGGAGGGGGATTTACAAAGCAGTCATATACGACTGCTTTGTAACCCTCCGATGTCGTAGGAATTCGTATTAACAGCCGTATATACGGCTGCTAATACAAATTATTTGTAGGCAGTCTGCACGGATCAGTCAGATCCGTGCAGGCTGCAAGGTGTAAAAAAAAATTAAATAAATTAATAATAAAAAAAAAAACGGCGTGGGGTCCCCCCCACAGCCGAAACCAGCACCAGGCTGACAGAGCCTGGAGCCGGTAATTAAAAATCAGGGAACCCGACAAATAGGGGTTCCCTGATTTTTAACAACCAGCCCCAGGCTCCTGCTCTGGGGCTGGTTCCCAAAATACGGGGGACAAAATGAGTAGGGGTCCCCTGTATTTTAAGAACCAGCCCCAGGCAAAACCAGCCAGCAGGGTAATGCCACAGCCGGGGGGAGACTTTTTATGCAAGTCCCCCCGGCCAAAGCATTAACCCTACCGACCAGTCAGCCTGGCCAGGGGCCCTGGGGGAGTGGGGAACCCCCCCAATAAAGGGGTCCCCCCCCCTCCAGGACTTACCTGACCAGGCTGAAGCCTGGTGCTGTCCTCGATGCCCCTGGGCGGTGGGCATCGAGCTGATTATGGTGTAAAAAAATAGAACAAACTATTGTTTTTTACTGTGGCACTACAAGTGCCAGCAAGCCTCCCCAGCAAGCTGGGACTTGGAGAACCACAAGTCCCAGCCTGCTGGGCATTAAAGGGCCCGCTGGGTCTTGTAGTGCCACAGTAAAAAAAATAGTTAAATAAAACACGCTGACACCCATTTTAAATTAAAGTTTAATACACACATTACATACATACTGATACTTACCTTTCTTGATCCCGTAGGTAGCCCTGGTCCTGATGTCCTGTGTCGTCCATGTCGGCTGTCTGCGTCGTCCTCCAGGTCCATGTCGACGGTCCGTGTCGTCCTCCAGGTCCATGGCGGTGTCCGGGTCCGAAGAAATCCATGTTGGAGCTGTGGAAGGAAATCCTACTCACCTGGTCCTGCGCTGAAGAAGTCTTCTCTTGATCCGACGTAATCCAGGTAATGTTGAAGCTGTCGCCGGTCTCCGCTGTCTCTGCATCGCGCTGAGGAGGGATGCTGAGAAGTTTCATATTCGGCGCCTCTCCTCAGACTGAATTCTATTGGCCGCCTAGCAGGCCAATCAGGAGCCGACTTTCCTGAGGAAGCCGGACACCTAATTAACCGGAGAAACGCGGTGAGCTTTATATTTAGCAGACGAGATGCCATCCATCCAGCGGACCTACCCATTCATCCCTACAAGTTGGCACCAATCTACACCGAATCCTATTCAACGCTGAGGCTGTGGGATTTAGCTTGGTCCCTTAATTTGGATATCGCGGTGAGCCACACACAAGGGGAATTGTGCTTATGGAAACACAAGGCACTGGGAAATAACCTTGGTCCAGCTCAAACCTTTGGATTACAAATTCCTCATCTAACATACAAGGAGGATCAAGGATGGTAATATATGAAACCCTATCAGCTGCTATATGACTTTTTAATCAAATTTATATCACCCATTGGTGGATAAGACTGAGCCCACTAACCATTAGCCTTTTTAAAGTAAATACTAAATGTGAATTAATTTGTATCTGTATATGTATGTATTGATTATATGTTATCTATTTTTATAATTCATCAGTAAACAAACAATTAACTATATACCATCCTATATTGTTTCTTTGTCTTAAACAACCAGCGCCAGTACAAACCACATTCTTTTTTCTACAAAAATCTGGGGCTGACTACCCCCGGTACCGGCTGCTGTTAATTGCGCACCACACATAACCTTTCCCTTATCTTTAGGACTACGAATTGTTGTATTTTTGGGATTGTAAATCCCGAAAATACAAATTCGTAAAAAAAAGGTGTATTTCTCCCTACGAATACACCTTTTTTCTACGAATCCATTTTGGTAAATGTCCCCCTTACTATCCCGAAAATACGGCAATTCGTAGTCGTATTGATGTGCTATCAATACGAATACGAATTGCCGTATTTTCGGCATAGTAAATGTCAAAAATAAGTGTATTTCTGGATACAAATACACCTATTTTTTACAAATTTCCTTTAGTAAATTTCCCCCCCGTAGTATGTAGTATGTAGTATGTAGTATTGGGGTATATAGTGTAGTGATGTACTGCGGAGTATAAGGGTTGTATAGTGTAGTTATGTAGTGTGAAGTTTAGGGGGTAGATATTATAGTTCAGTGATGTAGTGCGGAGTATGAGGGGTATATAGTGTATTGATGTTATGAGAAGTATAGGGGTTATATAGAGTAGTAATGTAGTGTGAAGTATAGGGGCATATAGTGTAGTGATGTAGTGCGGAGTATGAGGGGTATATATAGTGTATTGATAATGTGAGGAGTATAGGGGTTATATGGAGTAGTAATGTAGTGTGAAGTATAGGGGATATATAGTGCAGTGATGTAGTGCGGAGTATGAGGGGTATATAGTATAGTGAGGTACTGTGGAGTATAGGGGTTATCTAGAGTAGTGATGTAGTGTGAAGTATAAGGGCTATACAGTGTAGTGATGTATTGCAGACCTTAGGGGGTATATAGTATAGTGAGGTACTGTGGAGTATAGGGGTTATCTAGAGTAGTGATGTCGTGTGAAGTATAGGGGGTATATAGTGTAGTGATGTAGTGCGGAGTATGAGGGGTATATAGTATAGTGAGGTACTGTGGAGTATAGGGGTTATCTAGAGTAGTGATGTAGTGTGAAGTATATGAGGATATATAGTTTAGTGATGTAGTGCTAAGTATAGGGGGTATATAGTTCATTGATGTAATGCGAAGTATAGGGGTTATATAGTGTAGTGATGTAGTGCTAAGTATAGGGGGTATATAGTGTAGTGATGTAGTGATAAGTATAGGGGGTATATAGTGTAGGGGTATAGGTCCATAATTGCTGACGCTGAAAATTTGTAGACCAAGCCTGAATCAGGTCCATAGTGTAGTGATTAGGTGCTGTATATATGGCTTATATGGGACCTTATTCTGGTCCACTTGCTCCCCCGCACGTTCACACGCGTGAGCAATTTTTGCATAATGCGCATGTGCATATGCTAGGTGTGAAGAGTATAGGGGGTATATAGTGTAGTGATGTTACGCAAAACATCCATTCGCAGCTGTGCGGGTGAATTCGTCGAACGAAGGAGGGGGGGGGGTTAATCCACAGGTTATACAGGGCCAGATGGAGCTGCAGCTCCAGGCCTACACATAAAGTAGGCCCATCATCATGGCACCATGATGATCACGAGCTGGGCACAGTGTGGGCCATAAATCATGTTTGTATTTTGATGTGTTTAGCAAGAAATTGGTTCTTATAGTGTATGGGTTCTACATTGCATTGGCCTCACCTCCTCCACTTCTCATAATAGGCCCTTGTACATTATCAGCAGAGCCGTGAGTAGAGTGGCCAATGATTTGGCCCCAATATTGCCCAATATTTCGGTATTAGACTACTCTAATGCTGGGCAGCGTCTGAGCACTTGCTCAGACGCTGCCCAGCTGCTCCGAGTCCTGTGCCGGCTGTGCAGCTCAGATGCGCAGCGTGATGTGGTCAGAGGTCATGCTGGGCGTCACACTGTGCAGCCAACCGAACACGCCCCCCCGCACCGCCGCCGCTCTCTACAACTGGAGGCTCTTCGCTGAACGGAGGACTTTGGTGTTTATTTGTGTAATCCCGAATTGGATCTGGACTTCTTTTACCGACCGCAGAGAACTTTGGATGACGGATTCCGGACCATCATCCTTTGTATTTCAAGCGCTTTTGAGAACTGATTCAATTCAGATTCTCCATTCCATCCGGTACTTAGCCATTTTCTTTTCTTGTACTATCACATCACATGTTTGTCGTATATCAATAAAAGTGGTATTGCACCATACTGTATGTATTTTTTCTACATTTATTTTGGTGTCTCATCCGGACCTAGATAAATGATCTATGGTTGTGAGGATTGGTGTTCCACTATCCAAATAAGCAGTCGATTTGGAAGAAGAGGAGACACTATTGGGACAGGAGGAATGTATGGTTATATATATATCTGTATATGCTAGCCAGTATTTGGAGAAGTGGACCGTTCCTATATATCTAGGGACGTATTTTACATTCACAAGGGCGCCGGTGGAGGGAACATGCCATCTTTTGTCACTTTACATGACGATGTAGAGTGGGTGGGGGGGGGGGGTCGGTTCTGGCAGGCACTGTGACACTGTGTAATAGGGCAGGCACTCTCTGTAATAAGGCGGTCACTGTGACACTTTCTGTAATAGTGCGGACACTGCAATATTCAGTAAGAAGGCAGGCACTGCGACATTGTCTGAAAGAAGGCAGGCACTGTGACACTTTCTGTAATAAGGCGGGCACTGCGTCACTCTCTGTAAGAAGGGGGGCACTGCGACACACTCTGTAAGAAGGCAGGCACTGCATCACTACATAAAAAGGCAGGCACTATAAAACTTTATTTATTCATAAACAGTTTCTTATATAGCGCATACATATTGAGCATCACTTTGGCACTGTGATACTCTGTAATAAGGCGGGCACTGCGACACTCTCTGTAACACTGTGTAATAAGGCGGGCACTGCAAAATTCTCTGTAATAAGGTTGGCACTTTGACACTCTCTGTAATAAGGTGGGCACTGGGACACTCTCTGTAATAAGGTGGGCACTGGGACACTCTCGGTGTAATAAGGAGGGCACTGTGACACTATTTAATAAGGAGGGCACTCTGACACTGTCAACACAAAAAGGTGGGCACTGCAACACTTTCTGTAATAATGCAGGCACTCCGACACTGTAATAAGGAGGGCACTGTGACACTATTTAAGTATGCGGGCACTGAGACTCTTACTGTCATAATGCGGGAACTGCGACACTCTGTAATAATGCGGGCACTACGACACTCTATGTAATAAGGTGGGCACATCAACACTCTGTGTAGTAAGGTGGGAACTGCAACACTTTGTGTAATAAGGTGGACACTGCGACATTCTCTGTGTAATAAGGTGGGCACTGCAACACTCTCTGAGTAATAAGGAGGGCACTGTACCACTCTCTGAGTAATAAGGAGGGCACTGTGACAATCTGTTTTAATTTGAGCTCTGCTAGACTCTCTATGTAATAAGGTGGGCACTGGGACACTCTCTGTAATAAGGACGGTGAGCACTGGGACACTGTCTATTAAGTAAGGCACTGCGACATGGTCAACATAAAAAGGCGGGCACTGCAAAACTTTCTGTAATAATGCGGGCACTGCGACACTCTGTGATAAGGAGGGCACTGCGACACTTACTGTAATATTGCGGGCACTACGACACTAATAAGGAGGGCACTGTGATACTGTTTAAGTATGCGGGCACTGTGACACTGTGTAATAAGGTGGGCACTTCAACACTATCTGTGTAATAAGACGGGTACTGCAACACTCTAATAAGGTGGGCACTGCAACATTCTCTGTGTAATAAGGTGGGCACTTTGACACACTCTCTCTGTAACAAGGTGGGCACTGTACCACTCTCTGTAGTAGTATTAGTAGCACGCTTATTTATAAGGTGCCACAAAGTGTCCACAGCGCCGTACATAGCAAACAAAAACACAAATGATAAGGTAACGTACAGGCTGCGTTGATAAAATACAGCATAAATAAGGGTATAGCTGGTAGAACTAAAATCAGCATCAGTTCTGAATTAGGTGTCGAAATTGTCGAGAAGACTGAAGATGAAGTAGAGGAAGGGAAGAACCGGGCAGGAGCACTGGTGAGGTAAATAGGTAGGGTGAGTACGTGAGGAAGGAGGGCCCTACTCATAAGAGTTAACATACTAAAAGGAGGTGGGTGGACGAATGAAAAACAATAGGATAAGTAGGAACGGATGGGAAGGAGGCAGGATTGGAGGATCAAAAGAGGTTAGGAGGAGGGAAAGGCTAGTCGAAAAAAGTGGGTTTTGAGGGAGCGCTTGAAGAAGGTAAGGGAATCAGAGAGCCTGATGGGTGGCAGGAGGTTGTTCCAGTGCAGCGGGGGCAGCGCGAGAGAAGTTTTGGACACGGGAGTGGGAGGAGGTGATTAGGTGAGAGGTCAGTCGGAGGTCAGCGGCGGAGCGGAGAGGACGGGAGTGAGTGTGGATAGAGATCAGTGAAGAGAGGTAAGGAGCGGTGGAGGAGGAGAGAGCTTTGTAGGTGGTGGTGAGGATTTTAAAGAGAACTCGGAAAGGAATGGGGAGCCAGTGAAGAGATAGACAGAGGGGGGAGGTGGAGGTAGAGCGGCGGGAGAGGAAGATGAGCCTAGCAGCATCGTTAAGAATGGATTGGAGAGGTGCAAGGCGGGTGAGAGGTAGCCCAGAGAGAAGGATGTTGCAGTAGTCAAGGCAGGAGATGACAAGAGAGTGAATGAGAATTTTGGTTGCGCCAGTGGAGAGGAATGGTCTGATGCGCAAGATGTTGTGTAGGTGAAAGTGGCAAGACTGTGAGAGAGCACGAATGTGGGGGGTGAAAGAGCGGGAGGAGTCAATGATGACAACGAGGCAGCGCGTTTGGTCGATGGAGGTGATCTTGGTTTCACCAATGCTGATGGAGATAGTGGGAGAAGAGGGGATGGAAGATTAGATGTTCAGTTTTAGCCATGTTTAGTTTCAGGAAGCGTTGGGTCATCCGGGCTGAGATGGCCGTGAGGCATTCGAAGACCTTGGACAGGAGTGATGGGAATAGGTCGGAGGAGGAGAGATAGATTAGGGTATCATCAGCATAAAGGTGGTAATGGAAACCATAAGAGCTGATGAGGGTGCCCAGAGAGGTGGTGTAGAGGGAGAAGAGGAGAGGGCCATGGACTGACCCTTGGGGAACACAGACTGGCTGCGGGGTAGTAGGAGAGGAGGAACTCGGAGTGGAGACGGAGAAGGAGCGATCGGAGAGGTATGAGGTGAACCAGGAGAAGACCGTGCCAGTGATGCCAAAGGAGGGGAGGGTGTTAAACAGGAGAGGGTGGTCAACAGTGTCAAAGGCAGCCGATAGATCAAGATGGATGAGGATAGAGAAGAGGCCTTTGGATTTAGCCGATAGTAGATCGTTAGTGACTTTGGTCAGGGCAGTTTCAGTGGAATGTAAAGGGCGGATCCCAGAATGGAGGTTAGCAGTAAGGTGGCTTAGGAGACCATTATAGGTCAGACATTCTAGGAGCTTGGAGGCAAAAGGTAGGAGGGAGATGGGCCTGTAGTTGGATGGAGAGTTGGGGTCCATATTTTTTTTTTGAGAATTGGGGAGACAAGAGCGTGTTTGAAGGAGGAAGGGAAGGTCCCAGAGGAAGGGGAAAGATTAAAGAGGTGAGCCAGGTGAGAGCAGACTGAGGGACTGAGACGACGGATAATATTGGAGGGGATAGGATCGAGCGAGCAGGTGGAGGGAGAAGCGGATTGAAGGATAGAGTGGACTTCAGCAGCAGTGGTGGGGTAAAATGAGGACAGGGGTGGGAAGGAGGGGAGTGGGGATGTAGGAGGGGAGGAGGGAGAGGGTGAGGTCATGGCAGCAGCGATGGCACTCCTAAGAGAGGAGATTTTGAAAAGTAGGTAGCAAAATCAGCGGCTACGATGGAGGATGGAAGAGCTGGAGGAGGGGGGGGGAGAGCAAGGAGTTGAAGGTGGCGAAGAGCCTGCGGGGGTTGGATGATTGGGAAAGGATGAGGGTCTTAAAGTAGGATTCCATGGACAGAGCAAGGGCAAAGCTGAAGGAGGAAAGAATGAATTTGAAATGGAGATAATCCGCGAGGGAGCGTGATTTCTTCCAGAAGCGCTCAGCAGTGCGAGAGCACTATTTAAGGAATCGGGTGAAAGCGAGTGCCACAGTTGGGGGTTGGAGCATCGAAGGAGGATAGAGGAGGGAGGGCAGGCAGAGTTCAATGCCGAAGATAGCGTGTCATTATAGAGGGAGGCGGCGAGGTTTGGGCAGGACATGACGGCGATTGGGGCGAGAAGAAGACACAGCGCGTTTGAGAAGACAGCAAGATCTAGTGTGTTGACGTTATGCCGTGAGACAATGCGGGCACTGCGACACTTTGTGTAATAAGGCGGGTACTGCAACACTCTGTGTGTAGTAAGGCATGCACTGCGACATTCTCTGTGTAATAAGGTTGGCACTGCGACAGTCTCTGTGCAACAAGGCGGGCACTGCACCACTCTCTATGTAATAAGGAGGGCACTGCAACACTGTGTAATAAGGAGGGCACTACGACAATCTGTTATAATGTGGGCACTGCGACACTCTCTATATAATAATGTTGGCACTGCGGCACTCTCTATGTAAAAAGGTTGGCACTGCGACAGTCTCTGTGTAACAAGGCGGGCACTGTACCACTCTATGTAATAAGGAGGGCACTGCAACACTCTGTGTAATAAGGAGGGCACTACGACAATCTGTTATAATGTGGGCTCTGCGACACTCTATGTAATAATGTGGGCACTGCAACACTCTTTGTAATTATTCATAAACAGTTTCTTATATAGAACATACATATTCTGCATCACTTTGGCACGGAGACACTTTGTTATAAGGTGGGCACTGCAACTCTCTGTAACACTGTGTAATAAGGCGGGCACTGCAATACTGTGTAATAAGGTGGGCACTGCGACACTGTGTAATAGGGTGAGCACTGCGACACTCTGTAACATCGTATAATAAGGTGGGCACTGTGACACTGTCATAAGGTGGGCACTGCAGCACTCTATGTAATAAGATGGGCACTTCAACACTGTGTAATAAGGTGGGCACTGCAACACTATGTAATAAGGTGGGCATTGCAACACTCTGTGTAATAAGGTGGGCACTGCGACATTCTCTGTGTAATAAAGTGGGCACTGCACCACTGTCTGTGTAATAAGGAGGGCACTGCGACAATCTGTGATAATGTGGGCTCTGCGACACTCTCTGTGTAATAAGGTGGGCACTGCGACACTCTGTGTAATAAGGTGGGCACTGCGACACTCTGTAATAAGGTGGGCACTACGACACTCTCTGTGTAATAAGGTGGGCACTCCGACACTCTCTATGGAATAAGGTGGGCACTGCGATACTCTGTAATAAGGTGGGCACTTTGACACTGTATAATAATGTGGGCTCTGCGACACTCTGTGAAAAAAGAAGGGCACTGCGACACTGCATAATAAAGCGGGCACTGCTACAATCTCTGTGTAATTAGGTGGGCACTGCAACACTGTAATAATGTGGGCTCTGCGACACACTGTGTAAAAAGGTGGGCACTACGACACTCTGTGTAATAAGGTGTGAACTGCAACACTGTGTAATAAGGTGGGCACTGCGACACTATGTGTAATAATGTGGGTTCTGCAACACTCTGTGTGTAATAAGGCAGGCACTGCGACATTCTCTGTGTAATAAGGTTGGCACTGCAACAGTCTCTGTGTAACAAGGCGGGCACTGCACCACTCTCTGTGTAATAAGGAGAGCACTAAGACAATCTGTTATAATGTTGGCTCTGCGACACTCTCTATGTAATAATGTGGGCACTGCGACACTCTCTACAGATGGGGCCGGGCTCATCTTTCCAGGGGATGGCGATGGCGACGCCATTCGCCATTCCCTGCTCCGGCGCCATCTGTGTGTCGGAAGGGGACTCGTGCGCGCGCGTCCCCTTCCGACGGTGCTGCCGTCCCCTTCCGACGGGCGCCCGGTGCCCACACCGGGCGCCCGCACCCCCCCACAGCCTCCTCGGGTCCCCCCAGCCCCCCTCGAGCGGGAGGCGGACAGTATTGCGTCCGCCTCGCCCGCCGGCCGCCCGGATACTGAGACGCACGTGCGTGGGGGACGCACGCGCGTCTCAGTCAGATGGCGCGCCGTGTTGCTGGCGGATCGCCAGCGGCATGCTGCTGGCGATTCGCCAGCAAGCATAAGGCCTGCCCCATCTGTATGTAAAAAGGCATGAACTGCAACACTCTTTGCAATTATTTATTCATAAACAGTTTCTTATATAGCGCATACATATTCTGCATCGCTTTGGCACTGAGACACTTTGTAATAAGGCGTGCACTGCAACACTCTCTAACACTGTGTAATAAGGCGGGCACTGCAATACTGTGTAATAAGGTGGGCACTGCGA
Source organism: Crinia signifera (assembly GCF_055691185.1). NCBI lineage: Eukaryota > Metazoa > Chordata > Amphibia > Anura > Myobatrachidae > Crinia > Crinia signifera. The sequence continues at coordinate 153,571,847 of NC_139217.1, forward strand.
CACTGTGTAATAATGTGGGTTTTGCGACACTCTCTGTGTAATAAGGCGGGCACTGCACCACTCTCTACGTAATAAGGAGGGCACTGCGACACTCTCTGTGTAATAAGGTGGGCACTGCAACACTGTGTAATAAGGTGGGCACTGCGACACTGTGTAATAATGTGGGTTTTGCGACACTCTCTGTGTAATAAGGCGGGCACTGCACCACTCTCCACGTAATAAGGAGGGCACTGCGACACTCTCTGTGTAATAAGGTAGGCACTTTGACAGTCTCTGTGTAACAAGGTGGGCACTGTACCACTCTCTGTGTAATAAGATGGGCACTGTGACACTCTCTGTGTAATAAGGCGGGAACTGCACAACTCTATGTAATAAGGTGGGCACTACGATACTCTCTATGTAAATACATACAATCACATAGAAATAAAACTAAAAAATATTGATAAAAAGCACTGAACATCCTAAAGTAAGAAAGGTGCATATGGCAAAATAACGGATGGATCTGGATCAGACTTGGTAAGGGAAACGGGTGAGGGTGAATGTCCTGTCTCAGCTGTAGTTAAGCGTGGCTTGGTGCTGGATTATAGTAATGTCAGAGACGCCCAAATGGGGCTGATAATTACCCAAAGCCACTAGAGGATTTCCATCTCTTGGGATCGCATTGCAGAAAATGTCCTCAAAGGTGTACGGCTGTATGGCCAGTGGGTAGATTTGTAATCCAAGTGGTATTGCTGATGGCTAGTTGTATTGCTTGTGCTCCCAATGTTTGGAGACAACCAAATGTATAGATGAAACCAGCAGCTGGAGAGAGTCCCAGTTCGCTTAAAGAAGATTGAAGTGTAAAGTCTGGTCCATACAGGGATGGGGGAAGGGGGGGGGGGTGGTTTCCTACATAGGACTGACAACTCCATTATTAAGTGGCAGCTATTAACAAGGCACCCCTGGTAGCGCCTGCTAGTGCACCATAGGGAGCACATCCCCCTTCCTACAGTAATCTGACTGCCTGTTATACTTTGCATACTTTTTTTATCCTATCAAAGGGAGTGGGAGTGTGAGCAGGTCCATGTGATGTCATGACATCATGCGGTAGTCCCACAATACTCCTCTATGAATGGTTTGGATGGCCAGGATATTTTTATGGGACCCCCCTGGGACCTGCTGGGCCCTAGGCAGGTGCCTACATTGCCTTGTTGAAAATCCGCCTCTGAACCAGAGGGGTTCTGTTGGGTAATATCTAGCTTCCTTTAATCCAGGAATATCTGGGAGGCTCCTGTAATTGGTTCTTACTGACTGTGTACAGGTAGCAGAGAGAGCTGTTGGCATGATTCATGTGGCCCACACATACACCCACAACACATTAGCCGTCATAGAAGGGTGCACGTATGCCTTTATTATTACAGTGTCATTAAGTAACTACAATGTAACAGTACTCCTTACAGAAGTGTAGGTGTAGCAGTATAGGAGATGTAAAGGCCCATACACACTAGAAGATTTTCATTTCAAAAGACTTTGCCAAAATCTCTGAAAGATATATCTTTTACCAAAATAGTGCGTACACACTGAGCTAGTTTCCCCAAAGAGCAAGAGATTTTCAGGAGGCGAAAGTCTTTGCTGAACATCTTTCATATAAAAGGTGATTTACATAATGGGCGGGGTTTGAATTACAAGGATGGGAGCAGCGGCCATTTTATTCAGTGCATTCCTGTTATTGGTGCATGATTTAGAACTGATTGCTGGGCTGCATATATTTGGAGCCCAGCGTTCAGGTAAACTACACCTGCTCCACCCTGACCGGGCAAAATGCCACCCATGTGCATGGCAAAATTTTATTTGCAGCTGTGCACGTAGGGAGAAATCCATTCAAAATATACATTGGGGGTGCAGTGGCGGCGGTAAAATATACATTGCTGGCCTGCAAAAAATGTAAGGCATGGCTTTGTGGGACAGGGGACTATATACCACATACCGTAATGCCCATTACACATTATGACACACACCGTAATGCCCATTACGCATATGCCACACACCATAATGCCCATTACATATAATGCCACATAAGTGTCGTTTACCTACATGCTCATTGCTAGGGTTTTCATGCACGGTGCCAGGGGTAACATGCACGGTGCCAGGGGTAACATGCTATGTGCACTGCATCCTTACGCTCACCTTGCCCTGCTGTCTGTCCCTGCCCATACCTCCCAACTTTCGTCCGGAGGAAATAGGGACACTCCGCGCGAGCGCCCGAAAAGGGGGCGGGGCGTATGCAAATGAGGGCACGGCTTATGCTAATTAGCCGCGACCTCATTTTCATACGAGAATAGACGCTGTGCGCATGCTGTCCTGCCAGGACTCCACAGGCTGCTCCCCCTGTATAATTACACCAGGACAGTCTTGGTATAATTATACAGGGGGAGCTGCCTGTGGTGTAAGGTATAATTATACAGGGGGAGCAGCCTGTGGTGTCCTGCCAGGACACCACAGGCTGCTCCCCTGTATAATTACACCAGGACAGCCTTGGTATAATTATACAGGGGGAGCTGCCTGTAGTGTAAGGTATAATTATACAGGGGAAGCATTATACAGGGGGAGCAGCCTGTGGTGTCCTGCCAGGACACCACAGGCTGCTCCCCCTGTATAATTATACCAGGACAGTCTTGGTATAATTATACAGGGGGAGCTGCCTATGGTGTAAGGTATAATTATACAGAGGGAGCAGCCTGTGGTGTCCTATTCGTTTATTTTAATACTGGAACATGGCCGCCGGCCTCCTGCATGAGGACATGATCACATGTCCCGGGTCGGCCGCCTGTTACTTAAACATTCCTGTCTTGAATGATTCCTGGCCAACCACTCGTGCGTCTAGGGGGGAAGGGGCGGGCTGCGGTGGAGACAACAGCTACTCAGAGGACGGAGCCGCAGCGTGGGAAACCAAGGCAGGGCACAGCGAGACGGGAGCCGGACCCGGGCCTAAAAGCAAGTAACAACAGTACTATGTATTGGGTGTTATAATGGGGGCGGGGGAGCTGCCTGTGGTGTCCTGGTATAATTATACAGGGGGAGCATCCTGTGGTGTCCTGCCAGGACACCACAGGCTGCTCCCCTTGTATAATTACACCAGGACAGTCTTGGTATAATTATACAGGGGGAGCTGCCTGTGGTGTCCTGGTATAATTATACAGGGGGAGCAGCCTGTGGTGTCCTGCCAGGACTCCACAGGCTGCTCCCCCTGTATAATTACACCAGGACAGTCTTGGTATAATTATACAGGGGGAGCTGCCTGTGGTGTAAGGTATAATTATACAGGGGGAGCAGCCTGTGGTGTCCTGCCAGGACACCACAGGCTGCTCCCCTGTATAATTACACCAGGACAGCCTTGGTATAATTATACAGGGGGAGCTGCCTGTAGTGTAAGGTATAATTATACAGGGGAAGCAGCCTGTGGTGTCCTGCCAGGACACCACAGGCTGCTCCCCTTGTATAATTACACCAGGACAGTCTTGGTATAATTATACAGGCGGAGCAGCCTGTGGTGTCCTGGTATAGTTATACAGGGAGAGCAGCCTGTGGTATCCTCTTCTTTTAATATAGGGGGTTCTTGTTATTGTGCGGGGGGAGCAGCCTGTGGTGTAACGTATAGTTATACAGGGGGAGCAGCTTGTGGTGTCCTGGTATAATTATACAGAGGGAGCAGCCTGTGGTGTCCTATTCGTTTATTTTAATACTGGGGGGCAGCCTGGGGTGTCCTGATATACTGGGGAGCAGCCTGCGGTGTCCTGTTATTATACAGGGGAGCAGTCTACGGTGTCCTGTTATTATACCGGGGAGCAGTCTGTGGTGTCCTGTTATTATACAGGGGAGCAGTCTGTGGTGTCCTGTTATTATACAGGGGGAGCAGCCTGTGGTGTCCTGTTATTATACAGGGGGAGCAGCCTGTTGTGTCCTTATTATGTCGTTATTGGTGTCATTATTATCTTTTTTTTCTTAATACATATTTTTTTACCGCATACCACCTCCCACTCTGCCTTCCCCCCCCCCCTCCCTACCTGAATCCTCCACCACCCCACATCCTATGCCATGCTGCGTCTCCCCTCTGTCACCCTACGCCACCCTGCGTTCCCCCTCACATGCGCCTATTCTGCAGCCTGTGGGGCTGGGGACATAGCCAGCAGGTCAGAGAGCCACTAGCCATGCCCCCACAGCTGCTAAAATGGGGCGTGGCCTTGTTGAAATAGACCACACCCCCATATCAATAGGCCACGCCCCCCAAAATTTGCGCGGTTGCCGTCTCCCTGGGGCTGCTTCAACATATTTCCCCGGGCTGCTTTTAATTCCCAATCCGCCCCTGGTGTAGTGTAATGATGTACTGCAGAGTATAGGGGTATATAGTGTAGGGATGTTCTGAGGGGGATGCAGTTAAAATCCCGACGGTCGGGATCCCGGCGTTCAGAATCCCGACGCCAGAATCCCGACCGCCGAAATGCCGACACATTCTCCCTCTTGGGGTGTCCACGACACCCCTGGAGGGAGAATAAATTAGTGTGCCGAGCGTAGCGAGGCACCGGGCCCGCTGCGTGGCGAGCGCAGCGAGCCCACAAGGGGGGGCGATCCACATCCCCCCCTTGTCGACATTTCGGCTGTCGGGATTCCGGCGTTGGGATTCTGAACGCCGGGATCCCGACCGCCGGGATTCAATACTGAATCCGTTCTGAGGAATATGGGGGTATATAGTGTGGAGTATAGGGCTATTTAGTGTAGTGATGCAGTATGGAGTATAGGGGCTATATAGTGTAGTGATGTAGTGCGGAGTATAGGGTATATATAGCGTAGTGTGGAGTATAGCGGTATATAGAGAATTGTTGTAGTGCGGAGTATAGGGGGTATATAGTGTAGGGATGCAGTGCATAGTATAGGGGTATATAGTGTAGTGAAGATTATATGGTCTGCTGTATCAGTCAGCGGGTGCCCAGTCTGCTCCGCTGTATCAGTCCAGGGGGTTCCCAGTCTGCTCTGCTGTATCAGTCCAGGGGGTTCCCAGTCTGCTCCGCTGTATCAGTCCAGGGGGTTCCCAGTCTGCTCTGCTGTATCAGTCAGGGGGTAGCTATTCCTTTATAAATGTTCAGGGTCCAGCCTGATAGCCGAGGTCCTTAATGAGAAGCAGCAGAACCCGATCCTCTTTTCTCATAATACCCCTTTCACACTAATTATTGTACATGGTTACATGCCCTGTCTCAGCAACTGATTCCCTGTTCACACTGCCGGCTGGACCCGCAATATTATCAGGTAGAACCCTTTCAGACCGCACCCGTGTGTAGCCTACCTGATCTGCCGGTACTTGTAGATGAGGTCATTCCGCTCTCTTGTCCTTTTAGCGTGACCCAGGTTGCACTGTTCACACCAAAGGCACCCCGAGTCCCCCCCATGGTGGGGACCAGGGTCAGATTCCTGGGTAGCGGGAAAGCCAGAGACTTCTATAATCCTAGCTTTCCATGCTGCAGTATGCAGAGGACATAGAACCCTAGTTTCTGCACATTGGATCTGGCAGTACCGCCACATGCATGCAAACATCTATTTAGGTATTTATAAATCGGGACCTGTCTCGGCCGGTCCAGAAAAGGGATGGGGCTAAGGAGCAGTTGGGCGTGGCCTATCATCGCAGCCTTTTTTTTTTTTTTTTTTCATTTTCGGGACCATGCCAGCATTCCCCTGGAAGCTGGGCAGCTCCGGGTTTGCTCCCTCCCTTAGAGATGCAGTGCCATACAGAGTTGAGCAGCGGTAATCTCCGGCTCCCTACAACTGCCCCTCCCCCTCTCCCCACCAAGGGTACATTGCCACTAGCGGGAAAGATAGCGGCACAGTCTTCAAATAGCAGGACTGTTCCGCTGTAATAGGGACAGTTGGGAGGTATGCAGGGCATGCGCACAAATACTGACTTCTAGGGAATGCATCACTCATTATTTTGTATACTGAGCGTTGGCACTACCAATTTTTTTTTCTATACATTACAACCTTTTTATAAAGGTTTCAAGTTTTTAATCACTGTAGGAGATACTAATTTACAGATACCAGGGCATTCTGGAACTTAGTGAAATAAATACACATGCAAAACGGTTTGTTTGTTTGTTTGTTTGTTTATTTATTGCAATATTTATTTACTTAAATTGCAGCATTGCAGACGTATTCAGACATTACTTCTGTGGCATCACAAGTCGGAGAGAATTTGGCTGGTCTGATGATAAAGTCGGTTACGTATGTGGAGCAGCATTTTAGATAACAGACAAGTTGGGTAGTTGGTCAGTTGGATGGTTGGAGGAAAGTAAAGCCCCATACACACTTAATGAGTCCCCAATTACGGCGATATCGGCAGCGGCGGGGATGCCGACTCCGGCAACCTGTGCACACTTTCCGATGCGGGAGGGGGATAGAGCTACGGTCATGCTACAGCTGCAGCATGACCGTCAATATTGAGGACTCCCCCGTCTTCGTTAAACAATGAAAGGGAGTGAGCATCATTAACAATATGGAGTAGACACATTAGGCAATATTGATTGTGTGTGTGGGGCTTTATACTTTCCCCATCACCTTCTCACTTTACTACCACCGCCTGCTTCAACCCTTTCCCCCGTCACTTTCTCTCTTCTTTCTACTGCCAGCACATGCTTTTTTCATACCATTCCGTCACCTCCTCTCTATGCCAGCACTGCCTGCTTTCTGCATTCCATTCCCTAACACTTCCTCTCCTCTCTCTGCTGACACCACCCGCTTTCTGCATTCTGTACCCTAACACTTCCTCTCCTCACTCTGTTGCCACCACCTGCTTTCTGCATCCCATTCCCTAACACTTCCTCTCCTCTCTCTGCTGCCACCACTTGCTTTCTGCATTCTGTACCCTAACACTTCCTCTCATCTCTCTGTTGCCATCACCTGCTTTTTTGCATCCCATTCCCTAACACTTCCTCTCCTCTCTCTGATGCCACCACCTGCTTTCTGCATTCGGGACTCTAACACTTCCTTTCTCCTCTCTGCTGACACGACCCGCTTTCTGCATTCTGTACCCTAACACTTCCTCTCCTCACTCTGTTGCCACCACCTGCTTTCTGCATCCCATTCCCTAACACTTCCTCTCCTCTCTCTGCTGCCACCACTTGCTTTCTGCATTCTGTACCCTAACACTTCCTCTCCTCTCTCTGATGCCACCACCTGCTTTCTGCATTCCATTCCCTAACACTTCCTCTCCTCTCTCTGCTGACACCACCTGCTTTCTGCATTCGGGACACTAACACTTCCTTTCTTCTCTCTGCTGACACCACCTGCTTTCTGCATTCCATTCCCTAACACTTCCTCTCCTCTCTCTGCTGACACCACCTGCTTTCTGCATTCCATTCCCTAACACTTCCTCTCCTCTCTCTGCTGCCTCCACCTGTTTTCTGCATTCCATTCCCTAACACTTCCTCTCCTCTCTCTGCTGCCACCACTTGCTTTCTGCATTCTGTACCCTAACACTTCCTCTCCTCACTCTGTTGCCACCACCTGCTTTCTGCATCCCATTCCCTAACACTTCCTCTCCTCTCTCTGCTGCCACCACTTGCTTTCTGCATTCTGTACCCTAACACTTCCTCTCCTCTCTCTGATGCCACCACCTGCTTTCTGCATTCCATTCCCTAACACTTCCTCTCCTCTCTCTGCTGACACCACCTGCTTTCTGCATTCGGGACCCTAACACTTCCTTTCTTCTCTCTGCTGACACCACCTGCTTTCTGCATTCCATTCCCTAACACTTCCTCTCCTCTCTCTGTTGCCACCACCTGCTTTCTGCATCCCATTCCCTAACACTTCCTCTCCTCTCTCTGCTGTCACCACCTGCTTTCTGCATTCTGTACCCTAACACTTCCTCTCATCTCTCTGTTGCCATCACCTGCTTTCTGCATCCCATTCCCTAACACTTCCTCTCCTCTCTCTGCTGGCACCACCTGCTTTCTGCATTCGGGACCCTAACACTTCCTTTCTTCTCTCTGCTGACATGACCCGCTTTCTGCATTCTGTACCCTAACACTTCCTCTCATCTCTTTGTTGCCACCACCTGCTTTCTGCATCCCATTCCCTAACACTTCCTCTCCTCTCTCTGATGCCACCACCTGCTTTCTGCATTCCATTCCCTAACACTTCCTCTCCTCTCTCTGCTGACACAACCTGCTTTCTGCATTCGGGACCCTAACACTTCCTCTCCTCTCTCTGCTGACACCACCTGCTTTCTGCATTCCATTCCCTAACACTTCCTCTCCTCTCTCTGCTGCCTCCACCTGTTTTCTGCATTCCATTCCCTAACACTTCCTCTCCTCTCTCTGCTGACACCACCTGCTTTCTGCATTCGGGACCCTAACACTTTCTTTCTTCTCTCTGTTGTCACCACCTGCTTTCTGCATCCCATTCCCTAACACTTCCTCTCCTCTCTCTGCTGCCACCACCTGCTTTCTGCATTCTGTACCCTAACACTTCCTCTCATCTCTCTGTTGCCATCACCTGCTTTCTGCATCCCATTCCCTAACACTTCCTCTCCTCTCTCTGATGACACCACCTGCTTTCTGCATTCCATTCCCTAACACTTCCTCTCCTCTCTCTGCTGACACCACCCGCTTTCTGCATTCTGTACCCTAACACTTCCTCTCCTCTCTCTGTTGCCATCACCTGCTTTCTGCATCCCATTCCCTCACCCTCCTCTCCTCTCTCTGCCGGCACCACCTGCTTTCTGCATTCCATTCCCTAACACTTCCTCTCCTCTCTCTGCTGACACCACCTGCTTTCTGCATTCGGGACCCTAACACTTCCTCTCCTCTCTCTGCTGACACCACCTGTTTTCTGCATTCCATTCCTTAACACTTCCTCTCCTCTCTCTGTTGACACCACCTGCTTTCTGAATTCCATTCCCTAACACTTCCTCTCCTCTCTCTGCTGCCTCCACCTGTTTTCTGCATTCGGTACCCTAACACTTCCTTTCCTCTCTCTGCTGCTGGCACAACCTGCTTTCTGCATTCCATTCCCTAACACTTCCTCTCCTCTCTCTGCTTTCACCACCTGCTTTCTGCATTCCATTCCCCAGTGCTTCCTCTTCTCTATACTGCTACCGCCTGCTTTCTATGTCCCATTTACTGTCACCTCCTCTCTCTGCTACCACCACCTGCCTTACGCATCCCATTACCAGTCAGTTCCTCTCTCTGCTACTACCACCTGCTTTCTGCATTCCATTCCCCAGTGCTTCCTCTTCTCTATAGTGCTACCGCCTGCTTTCTATGTCCCATTTACTGTCACCTCCTCTCTCTACTACCACCACCTGCCTTATGCATCCCATTACCAGTCAGTTCCTCTCTCTGCTACTACCACCTGCTTTCTGCGTCCCATTCACCTTCTCTCCTCTATGCCGCTACTGCCTGCTTTCTCCATCTCATTCCCTGTCACGTATTGTATCCTCTTTCTGCCACCACCAACTGCTTTCTAAATCCTAATCCCTATCTCTTCCTCTACACTTTCTGCTGCCGTCGCCTACTTTCTGCATCCAGTTTCCCATCACCTCTCTCTGCCACCACTGCCCCTTTCTTGTAATATTTTGTGCTAGTTTATTTTTTCATTATACAACATCACAAAAATATTAAACTGTACATAAAAAAAAACCTGGCCTCCAACCGTCCCCTCCAGCCGGTCCATCACACGCCTTTATTGTATTGTTGTATCATGAAAAAACAAATATTAAAATGTAAAAAAAACAGTCTTCCACTGCCACTTCTAGGCAGACCATCACATACCTTTCTTTGTGTTGTTGTTGTTGTTGTCGTATCAAAAACAATAAAAAAAATGTAAATTGTAAACAAAATAGAAACAGCCGCCAACCTCCCATTCTCCTCTTTCTGCCACCACCGCCTTCATTTCTGAATCCCATTTCTCCTCTCCTCCTCTCTCTGCTATTACTGCCTGCTTTCTGCCTCCCATTCCTCTTCACCTCCTTTCTCTGCTGCTACCACCTGTTTTCTGCATCCCATTCTCCTCCTCTCCTTTATGCCACCACGTCTACTTTCTGCATTCACTATTCACTAACACCTATCCTCACTCTGCCGCCACCAACTGCTTTCTGCATTTCATTCCCTGACATGTATCCTCTCTCTACCGCCACCACCTGCTTTCTGCATCCCATTCCCCTACTCTCCTCTATGGTGCCATTGCCTGCTTTCTGCATCCCATTCCCTATCTCTTCCTCTACGCCAGGGGTGTCCAACCTTTCACCTTCCCTGGGCCACATTAGAAGATGAAAATTTGGTTTGGGCCGCACATAAAATAAAATAACAGTAACGATACCTGATCATCCAAAAAAAACATAGACAACATAGTTAACATATTAAACTTAATTGGAAATGAAGTTAGTGAGATGTTTGACATTGTTTCTCATATTCTGACACAGAGAATAAGCCGAAATTCACATTCTGACACAGAGAATAAGCCAAAATTCACAATGTGACACAGGGAATGAGTACAAATTCACATTCTGACACAGAGAATAAGCCGAAATTCACTTTCTGACACAGAGAATAAGCCGAAATTCACAATGTGACACAGGGAATGAGTAAAAATTCACATTGTGACACACAGAATAAGCCAAAATTCACATTGTGACACAGAAAATAAGCTGAAATACACATTCTGACACAGGGAATGAGTAAAAATTCACATTCTGACACAGGGTGCCAGATAACACATATGCCCCCACAGTGCCATATAACACATATGCCCCCACAGTGCCAGGTGACACATATGCCCCCACAGTGCCATATGACACATATGCCCCCACAGGGCCATGTGACACATATGCCCCCACAGTGCCATATGCCCCCACAGTGCCATATGCCCCCACAGTGCCAGGTGACACACATGCCCCCACAGTGCCAGGTGACACATATGCCCCACATTAAGCTCCATTATACATATACCACACACACTGTCATGCACCATTATCTATATGTCCCACACCGTGATGCTCCATTATACATATGCCACACCGTGATGCTCCATTATACATATGCCACACCGTGATGCTCCATTATACATATGCCACACCGTGATGCTCCATTATACATATGCCCCACAATGTGAAGCTCCATTATACAAATGCCCCACAGCGTGAAGCTCCTTTATACATATGCCCCACACATTGATGCTCATTAAACATATGCCACACAAATGATGCCCATTAAACATATGCCCCACACCTTTATGCTCATTAATTAATAATCATCAATGTGTGTGGGGCATATTCACACTTATATTCATAATGCCCCCTGGTAATGCCACTTATATTCATAATGCCCCCTGGTAATGCCACTTATATTCATAATGCCCCCTGGTAATGCCACTTATATTCATAATGCCCCCTGGCATTACCAGGGGGCATTATGAATATAAGTGGCCTTACCAGGGGGCATTATGAATATAAGTGGCATTACCAGGGGGCATTATGAATATAAGTGGCATTATAAATATAAGTGGCATTACCAGGGGGCATTATGAATATAATGCCCCCTGGTAATGCCACTTATATTCATAATGCCCCCTGTAGTGATTACTCACCACAGCTGATGGTAGTGGGGGTATGAGAAGTCACCGCTGGCCTGGCTGCCTGCTCCTGCCGCCGCCACCCATCAGATCATCATCCCGCCCTGCGCGCTGCTGGGATGAATCACGTGGGGGAAGCGCCAGCACAGACGTCCTTCGGACCGCGGGAGCAGCTGAATGCGCCTGCGCATGCACACCAGCGCTCCCGCGGCCATTTTAGGTTTGGGAGAACTCGATGCTGGCCGCGGCCATCTTTACTTTGGGCACAGTGCCGCGGCCAGCACGGAGACGCTGCTGCGGGCGGAGTTGCCCTATAATTTATATTTAGAACTTCTATAAAATGCACTGGGCCGCATTACTACCCGACCTGGGCCGCATGCGGCCCGCGGGCCGCGGGTTGGACAAGCCTGCTCTACGCTTTCTGTTGCTGCCACTTACTTTCTACATTAAGTTTCCCATCACCTCCTCTCTCTGCCACCACTACCCCTTTCTTGCCATGTTTTGTGTTAGTTTATTTTTTCATAATATAACATCACAAAAATATTAAAATGTAAAAAAAAACCCTGGCCTCCAACCGTTCCCCCTCTAGCCAGACCATCACACGCCTTTATTGTGTTGTTGTATCATGAAAAAATATACTGACACAAAAATATTCGGGTGTGGTATAGGGGTCCGACAGTCGGGATCCCGACGACGGGATCCCGACTGGCCGGACCCAGACAGCATGGCGAGCGCAATAAAGCCCCTTGCGGGCTCGCTATGCGAGCCACCTATTCTATTCTCCCTCTATGCGGGTTGTGGACCCCGGCTGTCTGGGTTTTGACAGTCGAGATCTCAACGTCGGGTGAATGCCTGTCGGGATCCCGACTGTCGGGACCCCATCCGGCACCGAAATATTTGATATCACCTCCTCTCTTTCCTGACACTGCCTCCTTCCTGCGTCCCATTCCCCGTCACTTACTGTCTTTGCTGCCACCGCCTGCTTTTTCATCCCATTCCATCACCTCCTCTTCTCTCTGTACTTCCACTGCCTGCTTCCTGCATCTTATTCCACTTCACCCACTGTCTCTGCTGCCACCGTCTGTATTCTGTGTCCCATTCACCATCACCTCTACTCTTTGCTGCCACCACCTTCTTCCTGTGTCCCATTCCGTCACATCCTTTCTCTGCTGTCAGCGCCTGCTACCTGCGTCCCATTCCACCTGACCTACTATCTCTGCTGCCTTGGCCTGCTTTATGCATCCTTTTGCCTATCTCTTTCTCTATGCTTTCTGCTACCGCCACCTACTTTCTTCATCCATTTTTCCAATTTCCACCTGCTTCTCTCTATCCATGTTTTTTTGTTTGTTTATTTTTTTTTTTATATTCTTTATTAGTTTTGCAATTATAACATCCATAAAAAAAAAAGAAGAAAGAAGACATTTACATACATACAATTACATACATACATTTACATTTTTATTAGTAGGCACCTGTTTTAACTAACTCACAATATACCCTTGACAATGCTATTTATTTCCAGTCTCTCCCTACCTTAAATTCGCACTTGCTCAACCCTAGATCCCTAGGCCTTATGAGAGAATATGGATGATATTACTACTCTATCTTATTTGTGTTACCCTTAATCGTTTCTCAAGTGTACAACATTACTTTTTAGTGACTCTTACTTAATCCAATTCCTTATTTAAAGTGCAACGTGTCAAAGAAAAAAAAAAAAAAAAAACTTACATAATACACTACTAACAAGGAAAATATCTATTGTGCACATCATTTATCATTTAACTTTTGTTGTAGTAAGGGGATTGTATCCAGTGATCCCAAATTAAGTGGTGTTTATTTAATGTTTGATTTCTATGTGCTAAACGTCTTTCTTGATCTACAATAAAATTTACACGTGCTTTCCATGCTTCCACGTCCGGTGCGATATTTGACATCCACATTCTCCCAATAATAACCTTTGCAATCGATAATACATTAATAATATAAGTTCTATCCTTCCTGTCAATTCCTCCTGGGACTATACCCAATATACAACATCTATCCGATAACAGTTCACTTGGAATTCCCGTATTAGATATAACCCGTTTAACACTATCCCAGTACTCAGCTACAAGATTACACTCCCAGATTAGATGAATAAATGTGCCTGATATAGCTCCACATTTAGGGCAGGTAGTTGAACCATTGCCCTTAAATTTGCTCAACCTACTAGGGGTTATATATGACCGATGTAGTATAAACAGTTGTGTTTGTTGGATACGCAATGAATTTGTGGCCCTAGCCACTGCGGTTTTAGCTGACAACCATTCTAAATCGGTCAAAGCCCCTATATCGCCTTCCCATTTTTCCCTCACATAGACCAGGTCCTGTCCCAATTTACCTTCTTTTAGCAAGTTGTAAATCTTAGAGGTAAGACCTTTATTGTTATTAGATTTAAGAATCCTCTTTACGTCTGTTTCGCTAAACCTGGGTAATGGTTGTTTAATCTGCGCTATCAGAGCGCTTCTTAATTGAAAATATCTAAAGAGGTAAGATCTTGGGAGATCGTATTCTTCTTTTAACTGGGTGAATGTTTTATCCCCATTTAAATCGAAAAACTGGGAAACATATATCACTGAGTGGGAATGCCACACCTCGATTTTTTTTGTTTGCTATGTACGGCGCTGCGGACACTTTGCGGCGCCTTATAAATAAACGTACTACTACTACTATTACTATTCTATGTCCCATTTACCATCACCTCCTCTCTTTTCTGACACTGCCATCCTATTCCACTTCACCCACTGAGACAGCTGCCACCGTCTGTATTCTGTGTCCCATTCACCATCACCTCTACTCTTTGCTGCCACCACCTGCTTCCTGTGTCCCATTCCGTCATATCCTTTCTCTGCTGTCAGCGCCTGCTACCTGCGTCCCATTCCACCTGACCTACTATCTCTGCTGCCTTGGCCTGCTTTATGCATCCTTTTCCCTATCTCTTTCTCTACGCTTTCTGCTACCGCCACCTACTTTCTTCATCCACTTTTCCAATCTCCACCTGCTTCTCTTTATCCATGTTTTTTTGTTCGTTTATTTTTTAATAATACATCACAAACTATTAAAATAAAAAAAAATAACCTGGCCTCCACCACATGCTTCCTGCATCCCATTTCCCTTAACCTAATGTCTCTCCTGCCACTGGCTGCTTTCTTATCCCATTCCGTCACCCTCTCTCGTCTCTCTACTGCCACCGCCTGCTTCCTGTGTCCCATTTCCCATCACCTCCTCTCTCTGCCACCACTGCCCCTTTCTAGCCATGTTTTGTGTTTTTTCTCATAATACAACATCACAAAAATATTAAAATGTAAAAAAAAAAATTGGCCTCCAATCGGCCCCTCTAGCCAGACCATCAAGTGCCTTTATTGTGGTGTTGTATCATGAAAAAATAAACTGACGCAAAAATATTAGACCTCCTGTCTTTGACGCAAAAATATTAGACCTCCTGTCTTTGCTGCCACCTTCTGCTTCATCCCTTTACCCATCACCTCCTCTCTTCTCTCAACCTCCACCGCCTGCTTTCTTTGTCCTGTTCCCCATCACCTCTCCTATAACAGGTAAACTAACACAAAAGTATTCAAATGTATGTTGATTTCTTGACTTGTATATTTGATTTTGTATATTTTCACTATCATTTCTTATAACTTATATGATTTAAAATATTGTTAAAATGTACATTTTAAATTTTTGTTGCCACTGCCTGCTTCATCTCTTTCCCTGTCACCTCCTCTCTTCTCTCTACTGCCACGCCTGCATTTTTTATCCCATTCTGTCACGTCCTCTCCTCTATTTACTGCCACCGCCTGCTTCCTGCGTCTCAATTCACATCCTCGCCTCTCCTTTCTATACTGCCACCGCCTATATTCTGTGTTTCATTCCCCGTCGCCTTCTCTCTTTTGCTGCAACCGCCTGCTTTCTTCATCCCATTCCTCTCCTTTCTTTGCCACCACCACCTGCTTTATGCCTCCTTCTGCATCCTATTCCCAAACTGCTCTTACCAGCGTCACCATCAAATACAAAGGTCTTATACTACTTGACCTGTGTGTAGCCTTTGCCACTGTAGATGACACTCATTTAAATGCTTCCACTGCCTGTAGTCTGCGTATCATTCCCCTTCACCTAGTGTCTCTGCTGTTACCGCCTGCTTTCTTCATTCCATTCCATCGCCTCCTCTCCTCTCTCTCTGCTGTCACTGCCTGCTTCCTGTGTCCCATTCCCTGTCACCTACTGTCTCTGCTACCACCACCTGCTTTCTGCATCCTATTCCCTATGTCTTCCTCTATGCTTTCTGCTGCTGCCCCCTACTTTCTGCATCCAGTTTCCCATCACCTTCTCTTTCTGCCACCACTGCCCCTTTCTAGCCATGTTTTGTGTTGTTTTTTTTTCCATAAAACAACATCACAAAATTATTGAAATTAAGAAAAAAAAATCTGGCCTCCATCCGTTCCCCCTCTAGCCAGACCATCACACGCCTTTATTGTGTTGTTGTATCATGAAAACATAAACTGACACAAAAATATGAAACCTGCTGCCACCGCCTGCTTCATCCCTGTCCCCATCACATCCACTCTTCTCTCTGCTGCCACGGCCTGCTCTCTACATCTCATTTAGTCACCTACTCTCCTCTTTACTGCCACTGCCTGCTTCCTGCGTCCCACTCCCCTTCACCTACTGTCTGCTGCCACCGCCTGCTTTCTTCATCCCATTCTGTCACCTCCTCTCTCTACTGCCACCACCTGTTTCCTACATCCTATTCCCCTTCATCTACTGTCTCTGCTGCCACCGTTTGTTTTCTGTGTCCCATTCACCGTCATCTCCACTCTTTGCTGCCACCATCTGCTTCCTGTGTTCCATCCCCTGCCACCTACTGTCTCTGCTGCCACCACCTGCTTTCTTCATACCTTTCCACATCACGTCCTCTCTTCTCTCAACCTCCACCGTCTGCTTTCTTTATCGCATTCCCCTATCTATCTATCTATCTACCCACTATCTATCTATCATCTACCTGTCTATCTATCTACTCACTATCTATTCATCCACTATCTATTTATTTATTCACTCTCTATCTCACTATATATCTCCCTCTAATATAAATGTCTTCACTATAATTTCTTATAACTTTTATGCTTAAATTTTCTTTTGCTGCCACCTCCTGCTTCATCTCTTCCGTCACCTCTACTCTTCTCTCAACCTCCACCGCCTGCTTTCTTTATCGCATTCCCCTATCTATCTATTCATCCACTATCTATTTATTTATCCACTTTCTATCTCACTATACTGTATATCTCACTCTACTATATCTTTTCACTTTAATTTCTTATAACTTATATGCTTAAAAAAAATTTCAAATGTAAATTTAAATTTTTTTCTGCCACCGCCTGCTTCATCTCTTCCATCACCTCCTCTTCTCTCTACTGCCACGCCTGCATTTTTCATCCCATTCTGTCACCTCCTCTATTTACTGCCACCACCTGCTTCCTGCGTCTCATTCCCCATCCTTGCCTCTCCTTTCTGTGCCGCCACCACCTATATTCTGTGTCTCATTCCCTGTCGCCTCCTCTCTTTTGCTGAAACGTCCTGCTTTCTTCATCCCATTCCTCTCCTTTCTTTGCCACCACCACCTGCTTTATGCCTCCTTCTGCATCCTATTCCCAAAATGCTCTTACCAGCGTCACCATCAAATACAAAGGTCTTATACTACTTGACCTGTGTGTAGCCTTTGCCACTGTAGATGACACTCATTTAAATGCTGCCACTGTCTGTAGTCTGCGTACCATTCCCCTTCACCTAGTGTCTCTGCTGCCATCGCCTGCTTTCTTCATTCCATTCCATCACCTCCTCTCCTCTCTCTGCTGTCACTGCCTGCTTCCTGTGTCCCATTCCCTGTCACCTACTGTCTCTGCTGCCACCACCTGCTTTCTGTATCCTATTCCCTATGTCTTCCTCTGTGCTTTCTGCTGCTGCACCCTACTTTCTGCATCCAGTTTCCCATCACCTTCTCTCTCTGCCACCACTGCCCCTTTCTAGGCATGTTTTGTGTTGAGGTTTTTTTTCATAATACAACATCACAAAATTATTGAAATGAAGAAAAAAAAACCTGGCCTCCATCCGTTTCCCCCTCTAGCCAGACCATCACACGCCTTTATTGTGTTGTTGTATCATGAAAAAATAAACTGACACAAAAATATAAAACCTGCTGCCACCGCCTGCTTCATCCCTGTCCCCATCACCTCCTCTCTTCTCTCTGCTGCCACGGCCTGCTCTCTACATCCCATTTAATCACCTACTCTCCTCTTTACTGCCACTGCGTGCTTCCTACGTCCCACTCCCCTTCACCTACTGTCTGCTGCCTCCGCCTGCTTTCTTCATCCCATTCTGTCACCTCCTCTCTCTACTGCCACCACCTGTTTCCTACATCCTATTCCCCTTCACCTACTGTCTATGCTGCCACTGTTTGTTTTCTGTGTCCTATTCACCGTCACCTCCACTCTTTGCTGCCACCATCTGCTTCCTGTGTCCGATCCCCTGCCACCTACTGTCTCTGCTGCCACCGCCTGCTTTCTTCCTTTTCCACATCACGTCCTCTCTTCTCTCAACCTCCACCGCCTGCTTTCTTTATCGCACTCCCCTACCCACTATCTATCTACCCATTATCTGTCTGTCTATCTACCCACTATCTATCGATTTATCCACTATCTATCTATCTATTTACCCACTAGATATCTATCTATTCATCCACCATCTATTTATTTATCCACTCTCTCTCTCACTAGACATCTCACTCTAATATATATGTCTTCACTATAATTTCTTATAACTTTTATGCTATAATTTTCTTTTGCTTCCACCGCCTGCTTCATCTCTTCCGTCAACTCCTTTCTTCTCTCAACCTCCACCACCTGCTTTCTTTATCGCATTCCCCTATCTATCTATCTATTCATCCACTATCTATTTATTTATCCACTTTCTGTCTCACTATATATCTCACTCTACTATATCTTTTCGCTATAATTTCTTATAACTCATATGCTTGAAAAAAAATTTCAAATTTAAATTTAACATTTTTTGTGCCACCGCCTGCTTCATCTCTTCCATCACCTCCTCTCTTCTCTCAACCTCCACCGCCTGCTTTCTTTATCGCATTCCCCTATCTATCTATTCATCCACTATCTATTTATTCACTCTATATCTCACTATATATCTCACTCTACTATATCTTTTCACTATAATTTCTTATAATTTATATGCTCAAAAAATCTTTTTGCTGCCACCGCCTGCTTCATCTCTTCCGTCACCTCCTCTCTTCTCTCAACCTCCACCGCCTGCTTTCTTTATCGCATTCCCCTATCTATCTATTCATCCACTATCTATTTATTTATTCACTCTATGGGGGTTATTCAGGTTGATTCGCAAGGCTGCGAATTCGCAGTCTTGCGAGTCCACCAAACCCCGCCCGGCGAACATCGAATGATGTTTAGCGTGCACGCATATATAAGTGACTTTTTTTTAGTCACTTACATTTGCGTGCACGCTGGCGTGATATGGGCGGGCAGCTGACATCCGGTGATGTCAGCTACCCGGCCCACACACCCGCGTCACTGCCTCATTACCATGAGAATGCCCAGCGTTCTCATGGGAACGCCCATGGAACGCTGGGCGTTCCCATATTGTAATGGGGCAGCCCGGCGCCCCCCGCCCATCTCCGCCCCCCCTCGCTGCCATGGGTGCGTGCACCCGGCAACCCGAAAGGTCGCCATGGGTGCACGCACCATATGCCTGCACATGCGCAGATACCCGTCTGCGCATGTGCAGATGGCCAACATCGGATCTGCGTGCGAATGCACGCAGATCTGAATAAGGACCTATATCTCACTATATATCTCACTCTACTATATCTTTTCACTATAATTTCTTCTAATTTATATGCTTAAAATTTTTTTGCTGCCACCCCCTGCTTCATCTCTTCCGTCACCTCCTCTCTTCTCTCAACCTCCACCGCCTGCTTTCTTTATCGCATTCCCCTATCTATCTATTCATCCACTATCTATTTATTTATGCACTCTATATCTCACTATATATCTCACTCTACTATATTTTTTCACTATAATTTCTTATAACTTATATGCTTTAAAAAATTTTTTTTTCAAAAGTAAATTTAAAATTTTTTCTGCCACCGCCTGCTTCATCTCTTCCGTCACCTCCTCTCTTCTTCTCAACCTCCACCGCCTGCTTTCTTTATCGCATTCCACAATCTATCTATTCATCCACTATCTATTTATTCACTCTATACTGTATCTTACTATATATCTCACTCTACTATATGTTTTCACAATAATTTCTTATAACTTATATGCTTTAAAAAAATTTTTGCTGCCACCGCCTGCTTCATCTCTTCCGTCACCTCCTCTCTTCTCTCAACCTCCACCGCCTGCTTTCTTTATCGCATTCCCCTATCTATCTATTCATCCACTATCTATTTATTTATGCTCTCTATATCTCACTATATATCTCACTCTACTATATCTTTTCACTATAATTTCTTATAATTTATATGCTTAAATTATTTTTCAAAAGTAAATTTAACATTTTTTTCTGCCACCGCCTGCTTCATCTCTTCCGTCACCTCCTCTCTTCTCTCAACCTCCACCGCCTGCTTTCTTTATCGCATTCCCCAATCTATCTATTCATCCACTATCTATTTATTCACTCTATATCTCACTATAAATCTCACTCTACTATATGTTTTCACTATAGTTTCTTATAACTTATATGCTTTAAAAAAATGTTTGCTGCCACCGCCTGCTTCATCTCTTCCGTCACCTCCTCTCTTCTCTCAACCTCCACCGCCTGCTTTCTTCATCGCATTCCCCTATCTATCTATTCATCCGCTGTTTATTTATTTATGCACTCTATATCTCACTCTACTATATCTTTTCACTATAATTTCTTATAATTTATATGCTTAAAATTTTTTTCAAAAGTGAATTTAACATTTTTTCTGCCACCGCCTGCTTCATCTCTTCCGTCACCTCCTCTCTTCTCTCAACCTCCTCCGCCTGCTTTCTTTATCGCATTCCCCAATCTATCTATTCATCCACTCTATATCTCACTCTACTATATGTTTTCACTATAATTTACTTATAACTTATATGCTTTAAAAAAAAATTTGCTGCCACCGCCTGCTTCATCTCTTCCGTCACCTCCTCTCTTCTCTCAACCTCCACCGCCTGCTTTCTTTATCGCATTCCTCTATTCATCCACTATCTATTTATTTATTCACTCTATATCTTACTATATATCTCACTCTACTATATCTTTTCACTATAATTTCTTATAATTTATATGCTTAAATTTTTTTTGCTGCCACCGCCTGCTTCATCTCTTCCGTCACCTCCTCTCTTCTCTCAACCTCCACCGACTGCTTTCTTTATCTCATTCCCCTATCTATCTAGCTATTTATCCACTATCTATTTATTTATTCACTCTATATCTCACTATATATCTCACTCTACTATATCTTTTCACTATAATTTGTTATAATTTATATGCTTAAAAATTTTTTTTGCTGCCACCGCCTGCTTCATCTCTTCCATCACCTCCTCTCTTCTCTCAACCTCCACCGCCTGCTTTCTTTATCGCATTCCCCTATCTATCTATTCATCCACTATATATTTATTTATTCACTCTATATATCACTATATATCTCACTCTACTATAATTTTTCACTATAATTTCTTATAATTTCTATGCTTAAAAATTTTTTCAAATGTAAATTTACATATTTTTCTGCCACCGCCTGCTTTATCTCTTCCGTCACCTCCTCTCTTCTCTCAACCTCCACCGCCTGCTTTCTTTATCGCATTCCCCTATCTATCTATTCATCCACTATATATTTATTTATTCACTCTATATATCACTATATATCTCACTCTACTATAATTTTTCACAATAATTTCTTATAATTTCTATGCTTAAAATTTTTTTCAAATGTAAATTTACATATTTTTCTGCCACCGCCTGCTTTATCTCTTCCGTCACCTCCTCTCTTCTCTCAACCTCCTCCGCCTGCTTTCTTTCTCGCATTCCCCTATCTATCTATTCATCCACTATATATTTATTTATTCACTCTATATCTCACTCTACTATATCTTTTCACTATAATTTCTTATCATTTATATGCTTAAATTTTTTTCATATGTAAATTTAAAAAAAATTCTGCCACCGCCTGCTTCATCTCTTCCGTCACATTCTCTCTACTGCCACCGCCTGCATTTTTTATCCCATTCTGTCACCTCTTCTCTATTTACTGCCACCGCCTGCTTAATGCGTCTCATTCCCCATCCTCTCCTCTCCTTTCTATGCTGCCACCGCCTATATTCTGCGTCTCATTCCCTGTCACCTCCTCTCTTTGTTGCCACCGCCTGCTTTCTTCATCCCATCTTTCTCCTTTCTTTGCCACCACCACCACCTTTCTGCCTCCTGCATCCTATTCCCAAACTGCTCTTACCAGCGTCACCACCAAATACAAAGGTCTCATACTACCTGACCGGTGTGTAGCCTTTGCCACTGTAGATCACACGCCTTCATATCTTACCTGTTGACATCCATCCTCTTACCTTCTGTATTTCAGCTGATGTTCTATATGATAACAAAAGTACATTGTACCTATTACTCCATGTGCAATCTGGTCACATTTATAACAAGATACAAAATAGCATAATATATATCTTTTGTTTCCATGATGAAATCTATAGACACTTGTATAATTTACTAGATTGTAACATTACGGGACTGCAGAGCATAAGCTGCTTTGTGACGCTTCTGTTTGCACTAATGCGCTCATCTGTAGAGTAAGCACCTGGACCTGCACATCAGGGGGTTCTATGGGGAGGGGCCACATCTTATGGGAAATGGAGGATGGGATAGAGTGTTTGTAAGTAATTGTACGCTGGCTGCTTTTACAAGATATAATATGTAAGTGAGACTGAAGGGGTACAGACTGAGTATCTTTAGTTACAGAGAGGTCGCAAAATCTCTTCCCTGCTTACGGATCTTTCTTTTACAGGTTCTCAGTAAAGACCTTATTCTGGTCCCCATGAAATGAATTTCACAGCGTTGCGTGAGGACCAAACTTCTTCCGCAGTGCCTGCGTACCCCCCCTCCCCCTGCACGGCTGCGAATCAGGGCCAGGGTGATCATAATGAATAGCAGGTAGGAAATAAATATGTGGTACACAGAAGTGGCAAGTTGCTCAAATGAACTCATTGGTCCATTGCAAGTGCTTGCAAGGGAGGGGCTAGTTCAGGCAAGGGAGGGGCTAGTTCAGGCAAGGTAGGGGCTAAACAAAGCAAGAGAATCACAGAATTCCCCCACCCTACAGTATAGTTATAATGCAGAAAACACAGTTTATTTCTCCTTCGCTCCATAGGGATATATGTACACTGAGTTCTCTGCATTACTACTATCATACATGTATTCCAATGCACTGATTAATATTTTTGCTGTACGTACCATCTATGTATATTACATGCCGCATACATAATGTAGTGCTGGAATAAATTCACCAGCAAATGTAGGGGCATTTTCTAGTGAGATCACTTAGAGAATGACCTGAAATCACCCCGGGTGTACGCCCCATTCTGAACATGTATTATTGGTTTGTATAATACTGCTATACCCAGATCTAGCTCCATTTTTCTTTCTTTATCATGTCCCCATTTAAAGTTGAAGTCTTCAATTAAACATGGTTAAAAATAATAAGAAAAATGAAGATATAATGTACTTACATGCAGAACCTGGCATGGTCGCATCCAGCAGTGCCTCTGCCTCACTAGATGTATTTAGACCAGGTGGATTTGGGAAGCTTCTCCAGCTGGAGGTAATTGACGAGAAACCCGTAAAATTTGCCTGCTCCGCCGCTGTAATTGGTGGGTAATTGGCCTCTTCTGCCTCCATTAGTTCTAGATGGTTATTACTGGAGACAGAGGGTGGAAAGAATGCCTACAGAAATAAGAAGTAACGTTGTATATCAGTGATTATTACATCTACCATAGGACTGTGTAAGACAGACAGAGGCATTTAGCAAACTTCTTTATGTAAAGGTTATTTATAGTAGTTTCCATTATAGACCCTAAGAAAATGCCTATATATAAAGCTAAAGGCAGTGGCATAAATGTTGCATAAATGTATAAAGGTGTCGCTCAGACTATATATATATATATATATATATATATATATATATATATATATATATATAAAACCACAGCATTACAGTAGATGTGAGGTCGCTATGGTGCAATTACAGGTGTTCGTCTACTCTGTGCTATCAAGAGACATCTATATACTCTAGAAGTGCAGAGAGGAAAATGACATTCCAGAAGCTCACTATGGAAAGTGTAACCTGTGCTCTATAGTCCACTTTGTCTCCTTGTCAGCTTATTATGAGGCGCAGGATTATCAATTATATTAGAAAAATGTCAGAAGATGTAACGGAGCTCAAATCTGGGGCAATAAGAAAGTATTGGTAACATAGTAATTATGTCCTTTCTACTTGTGTGTCCCCTGCTAGAAAGAAAACTATAAATGTGTCTTTGTCAGTGATTTTTATGTAACCCTGAGCACAAGAATAACTGTGTTAGGGATCTTTACACTGTTAAGGCCCCCATATGCTACGCGATTTGGGCCAGAGGATCCAGCAGATTGTCTCTGACATCCGATCGGATCCGATGCGCAGTCCCGTGCGCATCGGATCAGAGCTCGGACGGCTGCACATAAAATACATCTTATGTGCAGCAGTCAGCAGGACATCCTGGGTGCGGTGAGCAGGGTGCGGCAGGTGGCAAGGAGAATTGAAAAATCCTATTCAAAAGACTGGGTGGCCACTGTTTGGCTGAGAGATCTCTTTCAGCAAATCAGCAGCCACCTGATCTTTTGAATAGTATTTTTGGTACTTGTTTCCTAGCACGGCCACAATCGTATGGATCGTGTACCTTTAAGTTAAGGTACACGATCCATACGATGGACCCGATTTCCTTTGAAATCAGGTCCATTTGGCCGGCTAGGACAAAATATCGGGGGCATCGCGTCGGTCGGGACCATTAACAATGGTCACGACGCGACCGACGCGATGCCCGCGATTTCCCCATAGGCTTCAATGTTAAAAAATATTTTAACATTGAAATCGTGTCGGGAAAGGTAAAATACCGGGGGCATCGCGTCGGTCGGGACCATTAACAATGGTCCCGACGCGATGCCCCCGATTTTTCCATAGGCTTCAATGTTAAAATATTTTTTAACATTGAAATAGTGAAAAAATATGAAAAATGTGAAATGGGCCAATATGACCCATTTCACATTATAGATGTCCCCGTCGTCACCCCACGATAGACGCCAACCCGAAGCGTGGCGAGCGCAGCGAGCCCGCGAGGGGCGGCGGTGCGCGTCCTCCGACCTTTTCATTCCCCTACTATCCACGTCGGCGTGGAGGTGAGAATAGAATAGTGTGGCGAGCGCAGCGAGCCACCGAGCCCGAAGCGTGGCGAGCGCAGCGAGCCCCGCCAGGGGACGCGTATAACTTCACAGGTATACGCGTCCCCTCGCGGGGCTCGCTGCGCTCGCCACGCTTCGGGTTGGCGTCTATCGTGGGGTGCGGTGTACGCCGTTAAATTTGGGGGGGTTGGGAATATTTTTACATTGAATCCAATGTAAAATCGGGTCCCAGGGACCCGATTTACATTTCATTAAAAAAAAAAAATCGGGTCCAAAATCGGTCGGTCGCGTCGATCGCATCGCATGCGACCAAATCGCATGCGATGCGATCGACCCGATTTTTCCGACACGACCACCCCGATGTAAATCGGTGTGGCCGTGCTAGGAAACAAGTACCGTATTTTTCAATTCATACACCCCCTGCCTGCAGCTCTCCGAGATTATGTGTGAAAAATCGCATGTAATTCATGTGTAAGAAAAGGCACATCATGTGCCAAATCTTATTGAGCTCTCTCAGGTAGGGGTAGGGTTAAGGTCAGGGTTAGTCTGCAGAAGAGGACAGGCTAGGGTTAGGCACTAGGGGGCAGTTAGGATTAAGGTCCGGGTCAGGCTGCAGAAGGGGAGAGTTAGGCTTAGACACTGGGGTGGATAGTTAGGGTTAGGCATTAGGGGGTCGAGAAGGGCTAAAATGACTAAAACTTGACAATTTGTCAGTTAAACGTTTCACCCTGTCTATCCTAGACACTGTCTAATTAGTGACCCTGTCAGCCTATTGCATGCTGACATAATGGCTGTCTATATATACAGAGCCGATCCCTTAATCCACACCCCATGTATGTGTTTGGCACTTATACATTATCTGCTGACCAGCAATGAGTAGCTCATGGAAGTTCTGTTTTATACTTACAGGGAAGTATGGGGGCTCCATCCCAAGGGATTCCATGGCGACCCAATCGATGTGCTGGAAGAAGGGGTGGTGGCGGATGTTGTCAGTAACTCCTGGTTCTTGGCCCAGATGGTTATTGACAAGCTGAAAAAGGTATTTGGATGTAATTATACAGCACAGTTGCTCAATACAATCATTGTACAAACATTTCTGCTGCCGCCACAGAAGAATATAAAGGGATTTCTCCATGGCCACAGTATGTTACTACTGACATTCTATCTGGGATCTGTTGTGTGTCTCACATTACATTCCCCTTCCAAGAACATGTAACCATTCTGCCATTTCCTGTCATATGTGTCCTAAAGGTCCGTACACACTGGGTGATTATGCTGTGTGTGTGTGTGCACAGCGATGATCGCTATCATCGCTGAGGGGGAAAGCTGCTCAGTGCATACACACTGGGCGGCTTTCCCCCTGCCCGGCGGGGAGGACGGCTTTGCATAGTGCAGAGCTATGCAAAGCCGTCCTCAAAGCCGCTCATCTGCTTGTAATAGCAGCAGATGAACGGCTTTACTGGCGATGATGTGGGAGCGCGCAGCAGCACTCACCGCCGGGGCACACACACTGGGCGGCTTTGAGCTGAAAGCCGCTCAAACCTGCTGAGTATGTGCTCCATTGTGATGCTCTTTATATTTATTAATCCTATTTATAAAATGCAGAAAAGTCACCTATCAATAAAAAAACACCCATGTAGATCTTTTACTCCTCTATCAATAGTTATAGCATAGCTAACAGCTGCGTCAGCCGTCGCCAAAAGATTCAGCTATTTTCCGTAAAGCCGCAATTCACTGCTGCACAATGCGCGGCATAGCAGGGCATATGGTATGCGTACACTCCCACTATGCATACACTTATATAGGAGCTGGCTGGTGCGGGCGCATGCACCCTGCTGCTTTATGGGAGCCTGCTTTGATGCGCTCACACTGCAATCCCACTACAGCAAGCTGCTATACGCAGCAAAGCTGTAGCAGGACACATCTGTAGTCAGTAATAGTGGCCGGCTGTCAGAGTGCAGAGTTTACTTGTAGCAGTAATTGGACAGTAGAGTAGATCAGATACTCTGGTTTTCAATAGAGATCAGAGGACTGAACAGATTGTTCCTATAACACAGTGACTAATGGTTACTTACATCCAACATCTTATAAAGTTATATACAACCAATGACATCATTTATATTAATAATTTATGAATGTAATATCATATTTACCATGTTAATGAGGTCCATGGCGGCAGATTCTGTTGCGCAGAATCTTGAGTGAGCAGCATGACCTCCGGTTATCATTTCGTTCAGGATGACTCCAAATGAGAACCAGTCTTCGCCAATCATGTACTCCTTGCCGAAATACAGCTACCAGAGGAGAGCAATTGGTTACCAACATTTTAATAATAATAATCACTTTGTTTTTTAATTTTTGCTTTTTTTTTTGTAAATTAACAAAATAGCGGTAAAGATAACCCCTACATGTTATAGTAACAGCAGCAATATTTTATATTGTTTATAAATAATAAGTACTTTGCTGTTTTTAGGTATATTTTGTCCCGAGTTATTGCTCTTTCACTTGTATATGCCAGTTCACGTACTATATATTATTTACAGCAGCTGTCCTGCCAACACACGGCAACAGTCTCACGTCATCTTCCCATGGTAAGAGCCGGACCGGAAGTCGCATGTACCCGTTCCCATGGAGGACGCTATGGTGGAGGGTAGTCACTTAAGGTGATTTTGCTCAGTCCCATCAATGTCGATGCAATTTCGTCCGATTTTATGTAAATTGGGCACGTTTCGACATGTTTTAGATCCGATTCCGAACTGATGGTTACCCTTTGAGCGCTTATTGTATGTACAGTATGCACTATTTCCATCTTTATCACTCTTGAGATTATTACTTTGTGCATGATATGTTTGCAGCACTTTGGGTTCAGCTGCGCACTTTGGTCTGATTTGTATTTTTCAATCATGATCATTCCGGTGTGTACCCAACATAAGAGTCGTATTGTTTACTGTTAATTCTGCACCAGACCCAGAAGTCCAATGCCAGAGCTGCATCGCAATTGACAGCTCTTATGGAAAGAGCTGTCCTCTGCATTAATAATCGCATATGTTAGTGCATATGGGATTATTAATAATGCGGTACCCGGGGAATGCTGGTAGTGGGGGGGGGGGGGGGGGATGTAAGTGCATCTTCCACATGGAGAGAAATTGCCAACACTTGGCAGAATCAGAATTACCCAGAAATGTGCAACGATGCATGTGCGTGCTACAGTGAATACTTTTTACCCAACTTGGCTATATGCCGTCACATACAGGGTTGGAATCAGGCCCCATGTACATAGTTACATGAGGAAACAGTAGGAAACCCTTTGCATTTACCTCAGGAATAATGACACCACACCTTCTAGCACAGCCAGTAACACCCTCGTCTCTAGGCGTGATCTCAAGGGCCAGACCGAAGTCGGCGATCTTGAGATGTCCTGTTGGAGTCACCAAGATGTTCTCTGGTTTTAGGTCGCTGTGAAGAAAATAAAATCTTTGTTTTCATACAAACAGGAATTATTTGGTACATAAATTATATTGCACGTTACATGTGTACATTCTAACTAATAATAGTTTCATATGTTTGAGACCAAGGACTAATGTAATCATATTTACTGTAGGTTAGTGTCCATGTGATTCCACCATGTCATGTACATCTGTATGTGTTCTGCAGAATTCTAGGTTATTTAATAGTGGAACCTTCCTCGGCCCAATAACCCCTGTGATACTAATATGTGTGGTTACAGCATACTGTAAATAACTAGTGATATTGATGTCATAGGAAGCGGCAAATGGAGGCTGATGCTGGTCGTTCCCAGCTGGGGAAGGGGAGCAGCTTATAAATGGGGTCAGTTTATTCTTATTTGTAACCAGAAAAGAATTAATAACAATACACTGACACGTGGGCCAGGCAGCACATTGTGCTTATTGTGCTGTTATTCCCTGAGTGCAGCCGCTGCCATTTATCATTGGGGATTGTAAGCTTTTAGGGGTAATGGGCCTTATTCAGATCTGAGCTCATTACTAATTTGTTTGGAAAATGGGCAAAACCATGTGCACTGCAGTTGGGGCAGATGAAACCTGTGCAGAGAGAGTTACATTTGGGTGGGATGTGCTGAAACTGAAATCTAAATTGCAGTGTAAAAATAATGCAGCCAGTATTTACCCTGCACAGAAACAAAATAACTCTCTATAAATGTTACATTTGCCCCACCTGCAGTGTACATGGTTTTGCCCATTTTCCAAACAAATTTGTACTGAGCTCAGATCTGAATAAGGCACAATGGGTGAGTTATTTACCTGTGTAGTGAGTGCCAGACACCTTTAGATTCATATAAATAGCAATTGGAGATGGAGTTAAAGGAACCATATTAGGTGAAGTTATCCAACCTGTGTCCATCCACCTCTTCCGCAATTATTTATTTTAGCTTTCCTTAATTTGTCATCTGTCACTCCTGCTCCTCTTACTTCCCTTACTACACCTCTCATAACCTCCGTCCTCCTCTTTTTTTATGTACCTCCCACTCCTTCCAACTTATTACCCTGCACCTCTCACTCTCTCCCTCCACCTCCTTCCCCTCCACCTCCCACTTCTTTCTCCTCTGCACCTCCCACTCCATCCCTCCACCTCCTTTCCCTGCATGTCTACTCCCTCCTTGCTCCTCTGCGCCTCCCACTCCCTCCCTCCACCTGCTTCCCATGCACCTCTCACTACCTACTTCCTCCTCTTTCCTCTGCACCTCCCCCTCCACCTCCTTCCCCTGCACTTCTAAACCCATCCTTCCACCTCCTTCCCCTGCAACTCTCACATCCTCCTCCTTGCCCTGCATCTCTCACTCCCTCTTTCCTCCTCTACACCTCCCACTTCCTTCCTCTACCTCCTTCCCCTGCACTTCTTACTCCATCCTTCCACCTCCTTCCCCTGCACCTCTCCCTCCCTTCCTCCACCTCCCTCCTCTGCACCTCTCACTCCCTCCCACCTCTTTCCCCTGCACTTCTCAGCACCTCCTTCCCCTGCACCTCTCACTCCCTACTCAATACTCTCCTCAGCCATAATTGACAATAAAAGCATAAAACAATTGTGCAGAGACAGCCTCTGTGTCTACTGAGAGCTGTAGATGACGATTGTACATTACTATGTAAAGGAGGCCATGTAACATGTAAGTGGGAAATATGTGCTAATTGGTAACATGTATAGCGTGTAGAATGTAGGAAGCAGACATGATCAGTATATTACGTTCTGCATTATACACTCCATAGTAATATCGCTTTATTATACTATTATCATACTGTAACTATATAATTACCCATGGACTATTCCCTTGGAATGGAGGAATTGAATCCCGCATACTATCTCTGCTGCATAGAATCTGTTGGATAGAAAACAGGTTAATGTTACATTGTAGGATGTATAAATAATGGGTGTGGTATAGGGGTCCGACAGTCGGGATCCCGACAGTCATTAGCCTGACATCGGGATCCCGACTGGCCGGACTCAGACAGCATGGTGAGCGCAACAGAGCCCCTTGCGGACTCGCTGCGCTCGCCACTCTGGGGGCACGGAGGCTCGCTACGCTTGCCACCTATTGTATTCTTCCTCTATGGGGGTCGTGGACCCCCGCGAGGGAGAATAGCCGGTGGCCGTCGGGCACCCGGCTGTCTGTGTTTTGACAGTCGGGATCCCGTCGTCGGGTAAATGACTGTCGGGATCCTGACTGTCGGGACCCCGTCCGGCCCCCATAAATAATGGCTGTGATTCCCAGATGACGCTCCCCCATTCTCTGACAAAGGCCTCATTTGGTTTGTTTCACATTCACCAGCTGAGGTTTCCCATATGAGGTTAATATGAGGTTTCCCATATGAGGTTAATATGAGGTTTCCCATATGAGGTTAATATGAGGTTTCCCATATGAGGTTAATATGAGGTTTCCCATATGAGGTTAATATGAGGTTTCCCATATGAGGTTAATATGAGGTTTCCCATATGAGGTTAATATGAGGTTTCCCATATGAGGTTAATATGAGGTTTCCCATATGAGGTTAATATGAGGTTTCCCATATGAGGTTAATATGAGGTTTCCCATATGAGGTTAATATGAGGTTTCCCATATGAGGTTAATATGAGGTTTCCCATATGAGGTTAATATGAGGTTTCCCATATGAGGTTAATATGAGGTTTCCCATATGAGGTTAATATGAGGTTTCCCATATGAGGTTAATATGAGGTTTCCCATATGAGGTTAATATGAGGTTTCTGTTTTTGTGCATTGGTGCAATTCACTTCATATTGGGGGTTATTCTGGTTGATTCACAAGGCTACGAATTTGCAGCCTTGCGATTCCATGTAACCCCGCAGTGCGAATGGTGGTACGCCGTCCCACCATTCGCAAGGGTGATTCGCTGGCAGGGACTGCGAATGGATGTTACACAGAGTCTAGGTCGACAGGTTCTTTAATTTGACAGCATCAAAAGGTCAACACGGATTAGGTCTACAGTCAAAAAGTCAACATGGGGTTTTCACATTTTTTCGTCCCAAATGTTGTACGCATGGTGGCGGGGGGTGGGGCATTCGCTCACCCAGCAGGTGGCAGTACAGGTACTGGTACTGAATTAGGCCCTGAGTCTCAAACCATGGAATAGTAAATGCAACAGTTTTTATCTGAAATTTACATCTGACGTGTGTCATTTCCCAAACCACATACACAGCTGCCCCTTAGTACATGGCCACCTTCATGTTGCTGCACACAGTGATGACAGCAGCTGTATATTCCTGCCACAGCTGACGTGTGTCATTTCCCAAACCACATACACAGCTGCCCCTTAGTACATGGCCACCTTCATGTTGCTGCACACAGTGATGACAGCAGCTGTATAATCCTGTCACATCTGACGTGTGTCATTTCCCAAACCACATACACAGCTGCCCCTTAGTACACGGCCACCTTCATGTTGCTGCACACAGTGATGACAGCAGCTGTATAATCCTGTCACATCTGACGTGTGTCATTTCCCAAACCACATACACAGCTGCCCCTTAGTACACGGCCACCTTCATGTTGCTGCACACAGTGATGACAGCAGCTGTATAATCCTGTCACATCTGACGTGTGTCATTTCCCAAACCACATACACAGCTGCCCCTTAGTACACGGCCACCTTCATGTTGCTGCACACAGAGATGACAGCAGCTGTATAATCCTGTCACAGCTGGAGTTTGTTACTACTAATAGTATTACTTTGCCCAATATAAGGTGACACATATAAGGCATGCTTTTCTATACTGTATTATCTATTGATACATCAGAACCCTTCTGACTGAATACAAAATGTATATGTATAATATATAATCTATAAGTAAGTCCTCCCTCTATCAGCAGCTGTAACAACACATTACTCTATATCCTCACCTTGCACTGGAGATGTCCATGGGCCCATTCCTCATCAGGAGACTACGGAAGTCTCCGCCACTGGCATACTCCATCCCAAAGAACACGTGATTCTGTGTATGGTAGAAACAATTGTGTTATTATAATATAATAACAGCAATAGCAAAGGTTAGCATGGCTTCTGTACCAATTGCATAAATAACCGTATGTAACTGCTGCTGCAAATAAAATACAAGAACACTGTCCGTAAAGTAAGGACAAAATCTGTAGTGTAAAGTCGTGGCAGCTGGACTGTTTTGTAGAAGAGATTTTTACGCATGCGCTGTACTGTTTGGGAAAAGTGACATCTGGTGGTCAATGAGTGTAATTGCAGGTTACATTTACAAGATTACATTACATTTATAACGCAATCTATAATGGGACTATAGCGCAAGGAGCAGGCGCGATTCATGCGCGATTTGCATAGCGCACGTTATGCGCAACGCAGCCACGATGTACTTGGCCACATCTGTACATGGCAGGACAGAGCTAGGGCAAGGGGAATGTCACCTTTGTCCAAAATAACTAAGTAAGGAGAAATTCTATACATTACTCATTCACTTCTCATCTTCTCATGGGAATATAATGGACAGTCTAGTGATGGCCATCGGTGCCTTTGCCATCGATGGTTGCCATCAATGGTAAAAGTGCAACAGGCCATCAATAGTGTAAAACTATGCAATGGGTGTCCATCGATAGTTTTACATATTGATGGTCATCTATTATGTTTGAGTGATTGGCCTGTAGGCCAATCAAAACAAATGGGCGGGGCTTCGCGGGTGTCGGGGGCAGAGCCATCTGGTTCTCCCCCATTGATGGCAAAAGTATTCAACATCGACCATAAACCATTGATGATTTTGAATCATCGATGGTCGATGGCCATCCCTAGGACTGTCATAGGGAGGGGACGGGACCAGGGGGGCGGTGCCTAGGCCAACAGTACATAGGTGGACAGTCATTAGGCTGACCACTATAGGTCAATACGTCAACACATGAAATATGTCGACCTGCATTAGGTGGACATGATGAAAAGGTTGACACAACATTAGGTCGACATGTAAAAGGTTAGAGGCAGTCACAGCCGTACCGTGCTCTGATGGGAGAAGTAGCCATGGATGAGGAATGGGCACCCAGATGCAAGGTCTAGCACTTTTCTTTCCATGAATGCATGTTCTACGCCGATCTCTAGGAGCCATCTCTTGCTCATGACCTTCACAGCCAACAACTGGCTGTGAGCTGAGTGTGAGGCCAGGAGAACCTAGAGGAAATATTACAGTGTTAACCTCATAACTACAGTGTCCTGGTGACGTCATCCCTTGTGGGTCCCTAACACTAAGCTGAAAGGCCCCCATACAGTTATTCCATTTGGGCCAATTTCATCTGAATCTGATGGATCAGGCTGAGCCATGTGTATGACATGCCATCGGATCCAGTGCATGCTCCCCTATCATAACGAAGGCTAACGGATGGCATGCGATGTTGCCATCCGAAAAGATCCAGGGCAGCTCCAGGGGGGGATGGCCATACACTTATGTGATACATTGCAATAGTGTATGGCCAGCTTTACATCTGGGCCACGGAATCCCCCCATGCTGGTAAAGCCCAGCCACCACCGGGCACCACCCTAGAAATATGCTTTTGTGTTACTGTTAATAAGAAAATGAGCTATTTGCTAAGGAGTGATACATAAGTGA
Source organism: Crinia signifera (assembly GCF_055691185.1). Taxonomy (NCBI): domain Eukaryota; kingdom Metazoa; phylum Chordata; class Amphibia; order Anura; family Myobatrachidae; genus Crinia; species Crinia signifera. The sequence goes on from NC_139217.1 coordinate 153,606,062, forward strand.
TGGACATAAATTAGACTGTGTTACACTGGTAAACAATAATAAAGTGCTACATTGAATGCTACCATGTGATGCCCCAAGCAGCCAGGCCGTACCCACTCTGGTGTATTATATAATACTTTTACTGCCAGAGATTTTGCACCTTGCAGGTTGCGTATCAGTGCAGCAGCATCTTCTACACAATGTAAAGATGTTTCACACGTATATAAGTGCCACATGTAATACAGGCAACATTCCCTGATGTTCTAGCTGATGCTGCACTGATAATGTAAGAAAAGGGGCCACTCTATAGCGGTAGGAGGTCACACATTACACAGTGCGTCTATCCTTGCATGCTTCTATCACCCCACATACTGTAACCTTATTACAGTGACTACTAGAAGAGGTCGCCCTACCCGAACCATCGGACACTGTAGTGTTATATTATAGCGGGGGAATGTTACACATCATGCAGTTATACTGTGTGCAATATCATTATATGGAATGGTGAATCACAACTGACATTGAATGATATTGCACTGCAGCCTTGTTCACCTCTAATAATATGGAGACATATAGTAATTCCCCTGTGACAACTGAAACCTCATTGCTTACCTTCCCAAAACCACCTTGGCCTAACTGATGGTGAAACGTCAGTCCCTGGATGGTACGAGAGACTGCATCTCTGAGGCAGGATGATGGAGCACTGCTGGTTTCTAATGGAGAGAGAAGCCAGAGGAGAACATTTCAACAGTGCCCATATATGATAGAACATGAATTAACCCCTTCATGACAGAGCCAGTTTGTGCCTTCATGACAGAGCCCTTTTTTTCAAATCTGACATGTCTCACTTAAGTGGGGATAACTTTTTTTTGCTTTTACTTATCCCAGTGATTTTGAGATTGTTTTCTCGTGACACATTGTACTTCAAGTTAGTGGTAAATTTGGGTCGATACAGTCTGTGTTTTTTTGTGAAAAATACCAAAATATCGTGAAAAAATGGAAAATTTAGCAATATGCAAAATGTCACATTTTCTGCTTGTGAGACAAATAATCATACCACTCAAAATAGTTAATAACTAACAAAGACCATATGTCTACTTTATGTTGCAATTATTATTTCAACCTCCTTTTCATTTTTTTGGACACTAGGAGGCTTCAAATATGACTAGCAAATTCTCAAATTTTCAAGAAAATTTCAAACACTGATTTTTTTAGGGACCAGTTCAGTTCTGATGTGACTTTGAGGGACTTGTATGTGAGACACCCCCATAAATGATGCCATTTCAAAAACTGCACCCATCACAGTATTCAAAACAGCATTTTGGAAGTTTGTTAACCCTTTAGGTGTTTCACAGGAATTAAAACAAAGTGTAGGTGAAATTTCAAAATTTCATTTTTTTTTCGGATTTTCAATTTTAATACATTTTTCTAAGGAACACAGTAGATTTTACTAGAGAAATGTGACTAAAAATTGATTCCCCCAATTCTTTGGTTTTCATAAATATCCTATATGTGGCCCTAGTGTGCACGGTGACCAAACCACAGGCTTCATAATAGAAGGAGCACCTACTTGATTTTGGAGACTCCTTTTTATGAGATTATTTTTTAGGCACCATGTAGGTTTCTAGGCACCATAAGATGCTAAAAGTTAGGAACCCCCCCACAAGTGACCCCATTTTGCAAACTACACCCCTCAGGGAATTCATCTAGGGGTATAGTGTACATTTCAAACCCCCAGGGGTTTCACCAATTGTGGTACAACTGGGCAGTGAAAATGAAAAAAAATAATTTTTCATTTTCACAGCTCAGTTGTATCAAAATTGGTGAAACCCCGGGGGGTTTGAAATGTACTCTATACCCCTAGATGAATTCCCTGAGGGGTGTAGTTTGCAAAATGGGGTCACTTGTGGGGGGGTTCCACTGTATGGGTGTTTCGGGGGTCATTCAACCAGAATCTGTGCTGCAAAATCCAAAAATCACTCCTTCCCTTCTGAGTCCTGCCATGCACCCAACTGGTATTTTTTGGTCACATGTGAGGCATTGCCGTACCCGGGAGAAATTGGGGCACAGATTTTGGGGTGCTTTGTCTCCTTCATTCCTTGTGAAAATGAAAAATTTTGAGCCAGATCTGCATTTTTGTGTAAAAAAATTTAATTTTTTACACAAAAATGCAGTTCTGGCTCAAAATTTTTAATTTTCACAAGGAATGAAGGAGACAAAGCACCCCAAAATCTGTGCCCCAATTTCTCCCGGGTACGGCAATGCCTCACATGTGACCAAAAAATACCAGTTGGGTGCATGGCAGGACTCAGAAGGGAAGGAGTGATTTTTGGTGGTGGAATGAATGGCGGGTGCTATGTCGCATTAGCAAGACCCCCGAAGCACCAATACAGTGGAACCCCCGCACAAGTGACCTCATTTTGGTCACCAGCTTTGGGAGGGGGGCTGGCGCTGCGGCTGGCGGGGGGGTGGGAGGGGTGCTGGCGCTGCGGCAGCCGGGTGGGTGGGAGGGAGGGGGGCTGCCGGGTGGGAGGGGGGGGGGGGCTGGCGATCGTTGGTGATCGGTGCGGTATACGCACACACACACACACACACACACACACACACACACACACACACACATATATATATATATATATATATATATATATATATATATATGTGTGTATATATATATATATATATATATATACATATATATACATATATATACACACACATATATATATATATATATATATGTGTGTGTATATATATATATATATATATATACACATTTGCACATTATTTTTTATTGTATTTTATTTTTAACTTTTCCAGCAGCAGCATGATGCTGCTGCTGCTGCTGCTGCTGCTGCGGGGGGGAGGGGGGAGGAGGGGAGCGCAGCGTGCGCTCCGGACGTAGCGGTGGAGCCGGGGGAGCTGCTGCTGCTGCCGGGTGAGTGCCCGGCGGGTGGGAGGGGGGTGCTGCCGCTCGGTGGTGATCGGTGCTGCACCGATCACCACCGTTTTCTGTGTTACCGAGCGGCTTAGCCGCCGGTAACACAGGAAACGCTGTGATTGACTGTTCAGATTTGAACAGCCAATCACAGCGATCGCCGACCGGGGGGGGCACCCCTGCCCCCCCTGGGCGACGAGGGGGGATGTCTGCTGTCAGGGACAGCAGACATCTCCTAACTGTCACCGCGTCTATAGACGCAGTGACAGTTAGAAGCCATGACGTACATGTACGTCAAATGTCGGGAAGTACTTCCCGACCATGACGTACATGTACGTCAAATGTCGGGAAGGGGTTAAGGTGACATTTATATTACCATGCCCCCCAACTTTGGCAGAGAAGGAAGAGGGATGCTTGTGTGTGCCCAAATTTCTGTGGGCGTGGCCTCCTGCTCCATGGGTGTGACCTATACTCATGGAACTGCTGCGAGGCACGCCCCATCTATACAGCTATGGGGGCATGTCCAGCACTTAGTGAGCTGCTGGCCATGCTCCCAGTCGCTCTGCCTTCCTGAATAGATGCAGTGCGCATGCACACAGCATTAAATCCCCACTGAGCAGCGGCAGGCAGGGGGGATTCCCTGCTGCCCCACCATCACCAGCACCGAATGCTGCTGGCCCTGGGTGGGATGCCAGACCGTTGAGAAGAATGTATAAACTCAACATTGGGTATCTTTATGCATACACTGTAACAAAACTCAACCTTTATCAACTTATACCTTATAACCTTAACACTTAAAATAAGACACGGACACAAGTGCAGGCATTTCAAAAATGAATGTCAAATTTATTGATTGACGACTATGACCTGACTATATATGGTGGCGGCACTAAAGAACAGTCATGGGAAAGGGGTAACATCACACGCGATTCACACACCGCTGGTGATCAACCCTCCCTTCATAACCCACCTGTGCGGGTGGTGTAAGCCATCTCCCATCCAGGAGCATGGGCTAATGACATATCAATGTCGGGAGAGTGCACCCACTATTTACATATTATTGCATATCATAGCCTGCCAACTCCTCCCCTGTACACCCATTGGCTATTCCCTACCTCATCAGATCTCATAGCAAGTACAACATGCTACTTATAGTGACAGCATCAAAGAACCCTTCAGTGGTTTATGTCTTCTCAGTGCTTAATCAGCCATCGGTTCTCTTTATAGCAGAGAAACAGGGTAAAGTGACCAGAAAATCAGCCAAGTGACATGAAGATTTCCATTCAGTTATCCTACTGAGGAAAATGTTAGTCCAGTAGCATCAGGAGGCTAAGCTATTTTGCTTAGAGATTTTATTTTATGAAAACAGGACAGAGCGATGCACATTGTCATATGCACACGTGTGCAGCTCTGACGGGATAAGTACATATCCAACTTCACCAACTGTATCTTGTCCCCATTGGGTAATGCTATCTTCAGATAAGGGGGCAGTGTGCAACAAATAAGGTACTTATGTATTAGCAGGGCGCCCATTGCGTAGTGGTGTAATCAGAATACCAATACACCACTATGCTGGCTACGTAAACTACGTAATTTACGTAACTGGAGCTGTGCTAATACATAATGGATCATATCCCCACTATCCACGTCATACCCCCATTATCCACGGGGATGTGGAGTTAATTTTATAAAGTGTGGCGAGTGTAGTGTGCCACCTGAGCCCGAAGTATGGCGAGCCCCGCGAGGTGTCCCTTCGCGGGGCTCGCTGCACTCGCCACGCTTCGCTCGCCCACGTGGATAATGGAGGTATGACTTGGATAGTGGGGATATGATTGTGTTAGTGTGTGTGTGTAGTTTGTGTGTAGTGCATCATACTTACCCCTCAACGATGTCCACAGCGCCTCCGGCAGTCGGATCCCCGCACAGGCGGGCATCATGACAGTCCTCCCCGGCAGCAATGTACGCAATAAGCGTAGTGCCGCTGGGGGAGCAGGGAAACCATGTGATGCTCCCCCAGCGGCATTTCAGTGAATTACATGCATTGCTCCGGCGGCCACCATATCTCCCCCCTCCGGCCGCCCGCCCAAGCTCTGCCACTGCCCGCCAGGATGTCCCTCTCTGCCCACCCGCAGAAACTCCGGCGCTGGCCGCCGGGATGTCCCCCGCCGGCCACCCTAAGCAGTAAGTCACATACAGTATTAGCCGGGCGCCCGTCAGTGGCTACGTTGTCAGCGTAGCCGGGTGCCCAGCAAATACATCAGTACCACAAATAATTACTGGCTGAGTAAGTTACATGGTCAGAGGAATTATTGTATGGTTGGATGGAGACCACATCTGGTGGACACTTCGTCCCTCCCTTATTGGTTGGGTATAGGAGACGGATGCCAGCAGCTGTTTATGCAATTGACCCATCACGCTTTTTATGTTTAATCTGAGGAAGGGGCTGGAGGGGAGGAGCTTATGTACCGCTCTCATTAAGTGCTGACTACCTTTATCTACATCTCTATCTGCTTCTCTCACAGACAGTGATCAGCGCTGGGCCTTACCCACTTACACTACCTATAACGACTATTATAAAACTGGCACTTGTTAATATTAAACATGATTTACAGAAATCATTTTTAAAACTGATGGGATAACTAGTCTGTTAAATTAATAAAAATAAACAGCAGAAATATCTCCTTTACTGTCAGCAAGAAAAACGCTGCTGCTGGCGGAGAGAGGGAGTCACACTGCAGGGGGGGACAGATTATAGGAGAGAGTCACGCTGCAGTGGGGACAAAATATAGGAGGGAGTCAGGTTGCTGGGGGATAGGCTGCAGGAGGGAGTCACGCTGCGGGTGGACAGTCTATAGGAGGGAGTCACGCTGTGGGGGGTGACAGACTGCAGGGGGGAGCCACGCTGCAGTGGGGACAGATTATAGGAGGGAGTCATGCTGCTGGGGGATAGACTTCAGGAGGGAGCCACACTGCAGGGGGGGTGAGAACGGTGCATGGGGGAGTCATGCTGCAGGGGGGGGGGGGGGGGGGCAGAAAGTGAGTCGCGGTGGTGAGACCAGTGCATGGATTTGTCATGCCGGGGGGGGGGACAGACTGAGGGAGCAGGGGATCCAGCACAACACAGTTATCTTGGTATACCTGTACTGCTAAATAAAAGTGTCACTGGATTTAACAATAAGGGACAGTAGATATCATTGAATTAGATTTGGATGCATGTAACTGAGCATTTTGTACATAAATTCATGGAGATGTATTTTGTAATATAAGTAGTAGACACAGAGGCCTCAGCACCTAGCTCCCATACTACAGCTACCAAACTACATTCAGTGCCTGTATAACCACCGTGTGTGTGTATGTATCACTTACTTCTTCGGTCTGCATCTGCTTGTGGGTCTTCTCTCTTCTTTCTTACCGCGCTGGTCTCCTCTGAGCAGGGTGATGTCCTCCTGCAGATCTTCTTTCTCCTTGTGGCCGCCTTCCTCCTCGTCGCCGTCCTTTTCTGCATGCCAAAACTCCACTTGGCCTTCCACCGCATGGCCAAACTCCACCTGGTCATCCTCCGCATCGCCATGCTCCACATCGCTATCTTCGTAGCCGTCCTCTTCATCTCTTCTCTCTGCAAAGCCGTCCTCCTGCACGTAGCAATCTTGCCTGTAGCTCTCCTCCACATCTCTAGCTACCAACTGTCATCTGCCTACCAACTGCCACTTTTGCAGCAGAGGGTGGAAAGTAAACAGCTTGGTTGCCATAACAACATTCAAAGCAGCAAGTGCTGTGCTGTGGCATTACCCAGTTATATCTGTGCACTACATACAAGTTGTATATGTTATATCAATTGGGGGGAATGTGTGATATTAGCATTGGATTTAATAGTGATTTCCTAAATGATGGTGGGGGGACATTTTTATAAGCAGACTGATTAGAATACAATTTATATATATTGAGGTACATATTTGGGGTACTTGTGTATTATCCACTAATACCACTAATTAAGGTATGCGATGGACCCAATTTCAGACTTTTTCAGGGCTGAGTATTTTAAAATCGGGTCACATCGCATAATCAGCACTGATGGCATGGCACTCATACAGGAGGGGGGAGTGGGTTGCGGCGGCTTTGGGCCGTGGGAACGCCCAGCATTTCACGGGCGTTCCCGGGGTTTCCGGTAGCAGGTGGCTGACATCACATGATGTTAAGGGTCCCATACATCAGCAATTAATTGTGACAATTTTTTAGATATGGAGATGATTGCCACAATTAATATTAGATGTCTGGGCTCCCGCTTTTGGCAATCCCAATCAAAATCGCCAATCAATTGCTTAATCAGGTGTTTAAACATGTTTAATAATCTGGTATTATCTGCAGATGTTTTTTATATGTGTGGGCATTCCCAATTCATCTTCTTCATCTATTTACATTATGAACAGCTGAAATGACAATCGATTGGGCAATTTCCAGATATGAAGATGCAATCTTTAGATGGAAAAATCTGCCGATCACTGAAATAAATCTGTAATGTGTGGGCAAAGTCAGATAGATTGTAAAATCCATTTATCTGGCCAAAAAATCCCTGGATCTGGAAATCCATTAATTGTGATTGCTGATGAATGGGGCCCATTATTAGCCGCTCGCCCTGTCTTCAGCCGGAAGCCCTTAAATATAACTCAGTCTCCACTGACTTATATGTGTGAGCCCTGCAGAAATCATTAGATGGTCACCAACCATCGAATGATTTCTCCAGCAGCGGGACATGTAAGGGGATGTGTTTTCATACCATGGTTGCAAAGGGGATACGGCGGCGGGAGGTCAGCGATTCGTGGGGGCGGGCAAACTGGCACTCGATAAGCTGCGAGCTTTGCAATTTACTGAGTTAACCAGAATCAGGCCCATAGTGTACTGATGTACTGCGGAGTATAGGGGATATGTATTGTAGTGATGTAGTGCGGAGCATAGGGGATATATAGTGTAGTGATGTAGTGCGGAGTATAGGGGGTATGTGTTGTAGTGATGTAGTGTGGAGCATAGAGGATATATAGTGTAGTGATGTAGTGCAGAGTATAGGGGGTATGTATTGTAGTGATGTAGTGCGGAGCATAGAGGATATATAGTGTAGTGATGTACTGCGGAGTATAGGGGGTATGTATTGTAGTGATATAGTATGGAGTATAGAGGATATATAGGGAAGGGATGTAGTGCAGAGTATAGGGGGTATATAGTGTAGTGCGGAGTGTAGGGGGTATATAGTGTAGTGATGTAGAGCGGAGTATATGGGGTATGTAGTGTAGTGATGTAGTGCAGAGCATAGGGGGTATATAGTGTAGTGATGTAGTGCAGAGTATAGGGGGTATATAGTGTAGTGATGTAGTGCAGAGTATAGGGGGTATATAGTGTAGTGATGTAGTGCAGAGTATAGGGGGTATATAGTGTAGTGATGTAGTGCAGAGTATAGGGGTATGTAGTGTAGTGATGTAGTGCAGAGTATAGGGGGTATATAGTGTAGTGATGTAGTGCAGAGTATAGGGGGTATATATAGTGTAGTGATGTAGTGCAGAGTATAGGGGGTATACAGTATAGTATAAGGATGTAGTGTGAATTATAGGGGGTATATAGTGTAGTGCAGAGTATAGGGGGTATATAGTGTAGTGATGTAGTACAGAGTATAGGGTTTATATAGTTTAGTGATGTAGTAGGTAGTATAGGGGTATATAGTGTAATGATGTACTGCAGAGTATAAGGGTTGTATAGTGTTGTTATGTGGTGTGAAGTATAGGGGTTATATAATATAGTTTAGTGATGTAGTGCGGAGTATGAGGGGAATATAGTGTATTGATGTTGTGAGGAGTATAGGGGTTATATAGAGTAGTGATGTAGTGTGAAGTATAGGGGGTATATAGTGTAGTGATGTAGTGTGAATTATAGGGAGTATATAGTGTAGTGCAGAGTATATGGGGTATATAGTGTAGTGCTGTAGTACGGAGTATAGGGTTTATATAGTTTAGTGATGTAGGGGGAAATTTACTAAAGGAAATTTTTTTAAAAAATGGGTGTATTTGTATCCAGAAATACAGTTATTTTTGACATTTACTATCCCGAAAATACGGCAATTCGTAGTCGTATTGATGTGCTATCAATACGAATACGAATTGCCGTATTTTCGGCATAGTAAATGTCAAAAATAAGTGTATTTCTGGATACAAATACACCTATTTTTTTACAAATTTCCTTTAGTAAATTTTCCCCCCGTAGTATGTAGTATTGGGGTATATAGTGTAGTGATGTACTGCGGAGTATAAGGGTTGTATAGTGTAGTTATGTAGTGTGAAGTTTAGGGGGTAGATATTATAGTTCAGTGATGTAGTGCGGAGTATGAGGGGTATATAGTGTATTGATGTTATGAGGAGTATAGGGGTTATATAGAGTAGTAATGTAGTGTGAAGTATAGGGGCATATAGTGTAGTGATGTAGTGCGGAGTATGAGGGGTATATATAGTGTATTGATAATGTGAGGAGTATAGGGGTTATATAGAGTAGTAATGTAGTGTGAAGTATAGGGGATATATAGTGCAGTGATGTAGTGCGGAGTATGAGGGGTATATAGTATAGTGAGGTACTATGGAGTATAGGGGTTATCTAGAGTAGTGATGTAGTGTGAAGTATAAGGGGTATACTGGCCCTTATTCTGATCTCGGCGGTACGGCCCGCGTGCGGCCTTACCGCCGATGTTTTCACTCTGCACATGCGCAGAGGTCACTCTGCGCATGTGCAGGGGAAATCGCCGCACAAAAAATGTATACGCCGCAAAGGGGGCGTATAGGGGCGTGAGGGGCTTAATAGCCTCATTACCCTATGCATACGCCCAGCGTTTCATGGGCGTTCCCATGCAAACGCGGGGCGTATGCATGGTAATGAGGCTATGACGCCAGTGATGGGGGCGGAAAGCTGACATCGCCGGATGTCAGCTCTCCGCCCCCATACAAGCTTTCACACGGACGATTGTCCGTGTGGTCTAAGCTTGCGGGAGCTGGTGGAGCGTGCGGCCCTGCCTTCGATGGTCGCCGACCATCGAATGCAGGGGGCAGCTCCCACCATGGTGGAGGCGTACGCCCCACCATTTTCATGCGGATCGCCAGCCGTCCGCGTACGGACGGCCGTGGCGATCCGTATTGTAGGCGGGGATTGGTTTGTGCGGCCGGAGCAACGTATGCGGCTCCGGCCGCACAGATCAGAATAAGGGCCACAGTGTAGTGATGTATTGCAGACCTTAGGGGGTATATAGTATAGTGAGGTACTGTGGAGTATAGGGGTTATCTAGAGTAGTGATGTCGTGTGAAGTATAGGGGGTATATAGTGTAGTGATGTAGTGCGGAGTATGAGGGGTATATAGTATAGTGAGGTACTGTGGAGTATAGGGGTTATCTAGAGTAGTGATGTAGTGTGAAGTATATGAGGATATATAGTTTAGTGATGTAGTGCTAAGTATAGGGGGTATATAGTTCATTGATGTAATGCGAAGTATAGGGGTTATATAGTGTAGTGATGTAGTGCTAAGTATAGGGGGTATATAGTGTAGTGATGTAGTGATAAGTACAGGGGGTATATAGTGTAGGGGTATAGGTCCATAATTGCTGACGCTGAAAATTTGTAGACCAAGCCTGAATCAGGTCCATAGTGTAGTGATTAGGTGCTGTATATATGGCTTATATGGGACCTTATTCTGGTCCACTTGCTCCCCCGCACGTTCACACGCATGAGCAATTTTTGCATAATGCGCATGTGCATATGCTAGGTGTGAAGAGTATAGGGGGTATATAGTGTAGTGATGTTACGCAAAACATCCATTCGCAGCTGTGCGGGTGAATTCGTCGAACGAAGGGGGGGGGGGGGTTAATCCACAGGTTATACAGGGCCAGATGGAGCTGCAGCTCCAGGCCTACACATAAAGTAGGCCCATCATCATGGCACCATGATGATCACGAGCTGGGCACAGTGTGGGCCATAAATCATGTTTGTATTTTGATGTGTTTAGCAAGAAATTGGTTCTTTTAGTGTATGGGTTCTACATTGCATTGGCCTCACCTCCTCCACTTCTCATAATAGGCCCTTGTACATTATCAGCAGAGCCGTGAGTAGAGTGGCCAATGATTTGGCCCCAATATTGCCCAATATTTCGGGATTAGACTACTCTAATGCTGGGCAGCGTCTGAGCACTTGCTCAGACGCTGCCCAGCTGCTCCGAGTCCTGTGCCGGCTGTGCAGCTCAGATGCGCAGCGTGATGTGGTCAGAGGTCATGCTGGGCGTCACACTGTGCAGCCAACCGAACACGCCCCCCCGCACCGCCGCCGCTTTCTACAACTGGAGGCTCTTCGCTGAACGGAGGACTTTGGTGTTTATTTGTGTAATCCCGAATTGGATCTGGACTTCTTTTACCGACCGCAGAGAACTTTGGATGACGGATTCCGGACCATCATCCTTTGTATTTCAAGCGCTTTTGAGAACTGATTCAATTCAGATTCTCCATTCCATCCGGTACTTAGCCATTTTCTTTTCTTGTACTATCACATCACATGTTTGTCGTATATCAATAAAAGTGGTATTGCACCATACTGTATGTATTTTTTCTACATTTATTTTGGTGTCTCATCCGGACCTAGATAAATGATCTATGGTTGTGAGGATTGGTGTTCCACTATCCAAATAAGCAGTCGATTTGGAAGAAGAGGAGACACTATTGGGACAAGAGGAACGTATGGTTATATATATCTGTATATGCTAGCCAGTATTTGGAGAAGTGGACCGTTCCTATATATCTAGGGACGTATTTTACATTCACAAGGGCGCCGGTGGAGGGAACATGCCATCTTTTGTCACTTTACATGACGATGTGGAGTGGGGGGGGGGGGGGGGGGGGGGGGGGGGGGGGGGGGGGGGGCGGTGGGGGGGGGGGGGTTCTGGCAGGCACTGTGACACTGTGTAATAGGGCAGGCACTCTCTGTAATAAGGAGGTCACTGTGACACTTTCTGTAATAGTGCGGACACTGCAATATTCTGTAAGAAGGCAGGCACTGCGACATTGTCTGAAAGAAGGCAGGCACTGTGACACTTTCTGTAATAAGACGGGCACTGCGTCACTCTCTGTAAGAAGGGGGGCACTGCGACACACTCTGTAAGAAGGCAGGCACTGCATCACTACATAAAAAGGCAGGCACTATAAAACTTTATTTATTCATAAACAGTTTCTTATATAGCGCATACATATTGAGCATCACTTTGGCACTGTGATACTCTGTAATAAGGCGGGCACTGCGACACTCTCTGTAACACTGTGTAATAAGGCGGGCACTGCAAAATTCTCTGTAATAAGGTTGGCACTTTGACACTCTCTGTAATAAGGTAGGCACTGGGACACTCTCTGTAATAAGGTAGGCAATGCACCACTCTCGGTGTAATAAGGAGGGCACTGTGACACTATTTAATAAGGAGGGCACTCTGACACTGTCAACACAAAAAGGTGGGCACTGCGACACTTTCTGTAATAATGCAGGCACTCCGACACTGTAATAAGGAGGGCACTGTGACACTATTTAAGTATGCGGGCACTGAGACTCTTACTGTCATAATGCGGGAACTGCGACACTCTGTAATAATGCGGGCACTACGACACTATGTAATAAGGTGGGCACTTCAACACTCTGTGTAGTAAGGCGGGAACTGCAACACTTTGTGTAATAAGGTGGACACTGCGACATTCTCTGTGTAATAAGGTGGGCACTGCAACACTCTCTGTGTAAAAAGGTGGGCACGGTACCACTCTGTGTAATAAGGAGGGCACTGTACCACTCTCTGAGTAATAAGGAGGGCACTGTGACAATCTGTTTTAATTTGAGCTCTGCTAGACTCTCTATGTAATAAGGTGAGCACTGGGACACTGTCTATTAAGTAAGGCACTGCGACATGGTCAACATAAAAAGGCGGGCACTGCAAAACTTTCTGTAATAATGCGGGCACTGCGACACTCTGTGATAAGGAGGGCACTGCGACACTTACTGTAATATTGCGGGCACTACGACACTAATAAGGAGGGCACTGTGATACTGTTTAAGTATGCGGGCACTGTGACACTGTGTAATAAGGTGGGCACTTCAACACTATCTGTGTAATAAGACGGGTACTGCAACACTCTAATAAGGTGGGCACTGCGACATTCTCTGTGTAATAAGGTGGGCACTTTGACACTCTCTCTGTAACAAGGTGGGCACTGTACCACTCTCTGTAGTAGTAGTAGTAGCACGCTTATTTATAAGGTGCCACAAAGTGTCCACAGCGCCGTACATAGCAAACAAAAACACAAATGATAAGGTAACGTACAGGCTGCGTTGATAAAATACAGCATAAATAGGGGTATAGCTGGTAGAACTAAAATCAGCATCAGTTCTGAATTAGGTGTCGAAATTGTCGAGAAGACTGAAGATGAAGTAGAGGAAGGGAAGAACCGGGCAGGAGCACTGGTGAGGTGAAGAGGTAGGGTGAGTACGTGAGGAAGGAGGGCCCTACTCATAAGAGTTAACATACTAAAAGGAGGTGGGTGGACAAACGAAAAACAATAGGATAAGTAGGAACGGATGGGAAGGAGGCAGGATTGGAGGATCAAAAGAGGTTAGGAGGAGGGAAAGGCTAGTCGAAAAAAGTGGGTTTTGAGGGAGCGCTTGAAGAAGGTAAGGGAATCAGAGAGCCTGATGGGTGGCAGGAGGTTGTTCCAGTGCAGCGGGGGCAGCGCGAGAGAAGTTTTGGACACGGGAGTGGGAGGAGGTGATTAGGTGAGAGGTCAGTCGGAGGTCAGCGGCGGAGCGGAGAGGACGGGAGTGAGTGTGGATAGAGATCAGTGAAGAGAGGTAAAGAGCGGTGGAGGAGGAGAGAGCTTTGTAGGTGGTGGTGAGGATTTTAAAGAGAACTCGGAAAGGAATGGGGAGCCAGTGAAGAGATAGACAGAGGGGGGAGGTGGAGGTAGAGCGGCGGGAGAGGAAGATGAGCCTAGCAGCATCGTTAAGAATGGATTGGAGAGGTGCAAGGCGGGTGAGAGGTAGCCCAGAGAGAAGGATGTTGCTGTAGTCAAGGCAGGAGATGACAAGAGAGTGAATGAGAATTTTGGTTGCGCCAGTGGAGAGGAATGGTCTGATGCGCGAGATGTTGTGTAGGTGAAAGCGGCAAGACTGTGAGAGAGCACGAATGTGGGGGGTGAAAGAGCGGGAGGAGTCAATGATGACAACGAGGCAGCGCGTTTGGTCGATGGAGGTGATCTTGGTTTCACCAATGCTGATGGAGATAGTGGGAGAAGAGGGGATGTTCAGGGGATGGAAGATTAGAAGTTCAGTTTTAGCCATGTTTAGTTTCAGGAAGCGTTGGGTCTGAGAGGTGCTGAGATGGCCGTGAGGCATTCGGAGACCTTGGACAGGAGTGATGGGGATAGGTCGGAGGAGGAGAGATAGATTAGGGTATCATCAGCATAAAGGTGGTAATGGAAACCATAAGAGCTGATGAGGGTGCCCAGAGAGGTGGTGTAGAGGGAGAAGAGGAGAGGGCCAAGGACTGACCCTTGGGGAACACCGACTGGCTGCGGGGTAGTAGGAGAGGAGGAACTCGGAGTGGAGACGGAGAAGGAGCGATCGGAGAGGTATGAGGTGAACCAGGAGAAGACCGTGCCAGTGATGCCAAAGGAGGGGAGGGTGTTAAACAGGAGAGGGTGGTCAACAGTGTCAAAGGCAGCCGATAGATCAAGATGGATGAGGATAGAGAAGAGGCCTTTGGATTTAGACGATAGTAGATCGTTAGTGACTTTGGTCAGGGCAGTTTCAGTGGAATGTAAAGGGCGGAACCCAGAATGGAGGGGGTCTAGAATGGAGTTAGCAGTAAGGTGGCTTAGGAGACCATTATAGGTCAGACATTCTAGGAGCTTGGAGGCAAAAGGTAGGAGGGAGATGGGCCTGTAGTTGGATGGAGAGTTGGGGTCCAGATTTTTTTTTTTGAGAATTGGGGAGACAAGAGCGTGTTTGAAGGAGGAAGGGAAGGTCCCAGAGGAAAGGGAAAGATTAAAGAGGTGAGCCAGGTGAGAGCAGACTGAGGGACGGAGACGACGGATAATATTGGAGGGGATAGGATCGAGCGAGCAGGTGGAGGGAGAAGCGGATTGAAGGATAGAGTGGACTTCAGCAGCAGTGGTGGGGTAAAATGAGGACAGGGGTGGGAAGGAGTGGAGTGGGGATGTAGGAGGGGAGGAGGGAGAGGGTGAGGTCATGGCAGCAGCGATGGCACTCCTAAGAGAGGAGATTTTGAAAAGTAGGTAGCAAAATCAGCGGCTACGATGGAGGATGGAAGAGCTGGAGGAGGGGGGGGGGGGGAGAGCAAGGAGTTGAATGTGGCGAAGAGCCTGCGGGGGTTGGATGATTGGGAAAGGATGAAGGTCTTAAAGTAGGATTCCATGGACAGAGCAAGGGCAGAGCTGAAGGAGGAAAGAATGAATTTGAAATGGAGATAATCCGCGAGGGAGCGTGATTTCTTACAGAAGCGCTCAGCAGTGCGAGAGCACTATTTAAGGAATCGGGTGATAGCGAGTGCCACAGTTGGGGGTTGGAGCATCGAAGGAGGATAGAGGAGGGAGGGCAGGCAGAGTTCAATGCCGAAGATAGCGTGTCATTATAGAGGGAGGCGGCGAGGTTTGGGCAGGACATGACGGCGATTGGGGCGAGAAGAAGACACAGCGCGTTTGAGAAGACAGCAAGATCTAGGCCCTTATTCTGATCGGTGCGGATATTCCCGAATTCTTACGGTGCGGCCCGCACGCCACGGTGTGCTGCCGCGTGCGGCCATCGTCCGTAGAAACGCCCACGTGTCCTCCGCATTCGGACGGACTCACTCTTTAAGAACAGGGCGTGTTTACGGACGACATACAAACCATGCGTGTGCGGGAGAAACACTCCGATTCTGCACGGTATTACAGAGTATTACAGAGTATGCACGGGAATACCGCATCCGAACGGGAGTCAAGCGGTGCTTCCGCACGTAAGCGGAGTATTTACGCCAAACAACCCACTATTATGTCTATTCTGCAATACATCACATGACCCACTTATTCAATTACCTATCCTCATACAAAAATGCTTATTTGGAATTGGAATCAATTAGATGCCAATATATCCTTACAAGCATGCCTAACACATGCATTGCACACATTAACCCTTACAGCAATTGAAGTGCAATGGTTTCTATTAGACCCTGTGTAAAATATTATAAACAATCTACACATATACTGTTTAATGTGCAAATAAAACCAACAACTGTGAACTTGCATAAACCATTTATTTGCTGGAAAAATTAACATTTAAATATAAAACTATAAAATAATAAATTACACTAGTAAATCGCGCAGGTCCTGGAGATCGGCTATTAATAGGCGCAAATGGTGTTCCGCCCGCAGGAGGGCCCCACGAACCCCCTCATCTGCCGGTGTTGTGTCATCTGTGGGCATGTCAAAGGGGCAAAAATTAGTCATGATATTCATGCATACATTTCACATACTGCGACATAAATTGCAGAAATGCTAGGTGACATGTGTATATATATATATATATATATATATATGTAGAGAGATAGAGACACACATAGATAAATAGATATGACACCCACATATATACATACATGCAAACTTATTTACTACATACTGTGTTTTTTTCCCTCTACCCTTTACTCTGCAGAAGACATAACAGTCATAGTGTTTCTTCTCATTCACAACCCACCCATGACTAACCAATGACAAGCATGTCATGGCCTCCGTCAATAAGAACTTGTCACAATCTCCTCAGTCTAAGTTCAGTGATGGTTCGTGGCATGGGAGTTATGCAAATGTCAGGAATGCACAGTACACATCCTCAAAATCATAATTCAGTCTAAACCAACCTACAATTCTGTGAGGGCAAAAAAACAATCTGAACTACAGGGGGTGTTTAGGTAGAGGAGGCTCCAGGGACACTGGCAACTTGTGACTCCATTCCAAGGTAGGCCGGCCCATACTCCATTTATAGCATACATCCTATAGTTTATAAATAACATTCAACAACAATATAGATTCCACTATATGATGGGTCAGAATCGAGGCTTGCAGCAGGTGAATTTAATCCACAAATGATCCACTCATCCCTTTACTCCAGGATCCTGTTTAACTACAACGGTTATGTGGCAGTCAAAATGGAGCTCCAAGCCATCCCACAAACCTGTGTAATTCAGAGGTGTCCTGGATGAAAGGGATGCCTTGGACACCCCATCTAACCCATACCTGTATCTGTAGCTACCCACTTTGAGTTCTGTATTAATAGTATTGTACCAAAATTTTTCATCACCAGTGCTACATAACAAATACCAGTACAACTACTTCATGAATGATGCATTATGTAAACATACCGATCTGATGGGACTCCGGTGCCTCACACGCCTCCTCCCCCTCGGATTCGTCCAACTCCGGGGCAACCGTGGCCTCCTCAGCCACCTCCTCCGCCAGCTCCTCCGCCACCATCACCTCCTCCACCTCCTCCTCCTCCGCCACAACCACCTCCTCCACCACCACCACCTCCTCCACCTCCTCCTCCGCCACCAACACCACCTCCTCCTCTGCCACCAACTCCTCTTCCACCTCCTCCACCACCACCTCCTCAGGCACCTCCTCCTCCTCAACCACCTCCTCCACCATCTCCTCCACCTCCTCCACCATCTCCTCCACCATCTCCTCCACCTCCTCCACTTGCTCCTCCACCATTTCCTCCTCCTCCTCCACTTGCTCCTCCTCCACCCTCGCCGCCACCTCCTCATCACGCTCTTGGACCTCCTCCTCGGCCAGGGCTGCCTCGGCCTGTTCCCGTGCCTGTCGTGCTCGGGCTCGTGCTGTGTGGTAGAAAACAAAATCATGGTCAATGTCGTGTCATTGGGGCACATGTATTAATCCATAACAAGACATACATGGAAGGGTGATAATGTTGGCAAACGATGCTTGAAAGTAGCTCCTTACTGTTAATGGACTCCAAAATGTGACATTTAAGTTATTATGTGATTGTTAGTAATTTGTTCAATCATTACAACCCTGGCATTTATCAATGTTGAACACATATTAGATCTGGCACATTGTATGCATCAGAATCATGAATGCTATGTCATTACATATAAAAGCCACATGACTGCATGTTAACCAGGAAGAAGCACACATAACAGTCTATGGACTTTTAAACCCATGGACACCCACTTATCATGAGACACATTTTATTGTTTATATATGCTATGATGTAAGTGCGAAATTTCATAGCTAAAATACTCACAATCAGATATTTCGCCCCTAATCTGCTGTAAAAGCCTGCGGAGGTCCGACCACCGCCTCTCTAGCTGCCCGATGGTCCTCCGCACCCGAGTGCGGGCGAAAATCCTGCGCCCTGCCGCAGCATAGGCCCGCCGCTTCTGCCCATTAGTGATAAAGGGCCCCGCACGGCCCAGCCTTGTCTCCATGACGGAGACCAGAGCCCTCAGTTCCGCAGGCGAAAACGGCTCTGCCCTGCGTGTCTCCGCCATGTTAACAATGGCATCAATCAACCAATCAGGTGGTGGCATTGGTTTATCACAGTTATTTGTGTTAATAACTTTATTGTTCATCTTTACATGAACAGCGTCTCTGCGCCAACACAAATGGTGACAAATTCGCATGCCTTAAAAACAGTAGTGCTGATGTATGGGAAAGAATAAATCTGATATATATAAAACACAGTGTGTATGCACTTAGCAAATCCAATAACGCCTCGCTCCGCCAAGCAACGCGTGCTATAGCTTAGCAACGCATAGCTGTACTTAGCATTACTTACTCTATGCATCTATGTGTATGCGTACATTTATGTTTAAAAGACACATACACATACTTGCAGGTATCCTGAGTCCAGCATTATACACCAGCGCTGCCTGCCTGGCTGCCTGGCTGCCTGCCTGCTCCTTGAAATGTTTAAACATGTGAATAAATTCCAATATCATATATATATATATATATATAGCGTAGAAAGAGAAGCGTCACTCCAGGTTCTAGTTCAAAGATTCTTTACTGCTTAGTCAGTCAACAGTGTTTCGGGCCGTGGCCCGTCATCAGGACATACACAGTGCAATGCAAGCGTTACAGATATTAAATAGCTTACCAGGTCCCTGCGATTGGCGTCGCCATTCCGCCCCCTCCTTGGCGTCGGATCCTACTTCCGGGTTGTCATCGCCGGAAGTGACGCGATGCCCTTACCGGAGGCGTCATGCGTGCGCCTCACTGCCTGTCTGCCAGGAGTTGTTACTGGCATCTGCAAAAGTAACAAAACATTTCATCTTTATTAGAATTGTTATATTACGTGTCTCTAATACATAGTGATTATTAATATCATCTGGCTCCCCTCTGATGATCATTATGGTGCATAGATTAAAACTTTAGTGCGTGACTACCTGTGTGACATATAAAAACTAAAACTGTATGTGAGTACAGAATGGCCACTAGATGGTGCTATAGTTATTAATATGAGGTGTCACTTGTACCCATCTAGCTCTCATCTACGTGGTAATTCTGTTGTACTATTGTGTCTTTATTATTATTAAAATTTAAATCTTAAACAAAAAAGCGTCTCCAACTCGTGTGAGTAATAGGGGTACATCCTTTACTATAGGATGAATGGTATAATACATAGTGTACATGTCTAATCTGTCCTAGGATTGTCCCCTATCCCACGGCTCACATCCTGGTGCTTGTTATTTATTATGCATGTTGATATCCATGTCACTATGCGTAATGGCCCAATATATCATGGGACCTGTCTATATTGCTGTGACACCGTGTATCAATCTAGAAAGGGGTGTGTAAAAAGCAATTTTTTATATGAAAAAGTACAAGTGCAACGGGAAGTGCCCATGATTATCAAAGGGAATTGTGACCAATTCCATTGCGTGTCATCTTGCGCTATGCAAGTGTATAAGAGTGCTGTCTGGGCAGGTGCATATCTGGGAAAGTGTGATGACCTAGTATTGACAGTAAGACCAAGTACTGTCCAAATTAGGCAGACTCGGATATGTGTGAAACATCATGAAAAATAATAAAAAAATCTCAAAATAACACAGTGAAAAAACTATATTAGAAAACCAAGAATAGCCTGTAATCTATTGTGGTGTCAATGAGTGTATGAGATATGATATCCCTATTACTCCGATAGCATCTAAGTTGGTGACAGAAAAGAAGAAAAAAAGGTTAAAATCTGTTTGTGATGTACATTTCACTGTAGATGTTACTCTTGAAAATCTGCTGCCTATCACAATATGTCACAACTTGTTGTATATGGTGATTCTATGGCCTTGTACCATTCTTACTATTATTGTATTTTCAAGTACTAGTACAGAGCTGTGTAAACTAGCATTTATAAGAAACATTTAAAGTTGAGAGCCTCATTTAAACCGTTGGGGCTCACGGTGTTGAGCCTACTGATCCATCGGCATTCCAGCTGCAATAGTCTCTTGTCCCTGTCTCCTCCACGTAGTGAGGCAGGGACATGGTCGATGATTCTATATCGGAGGGTGGCCATGCCGTGTTTTTTCTCTCCGAAATGCCGTGCTACAGCTTGATCACTGGTGCCACTGTGGAGGGCATCTCTTATGGCCTTCCGGTGTTGAGGGGGGTATACAAGTACCTCGGCCAGTGACACAGAGGTCCCCACCACTAGCCGGAGAGGAAGAAATAGGCCTACCCTCCCTTTAGGCGTGGATACCCGGTCCATCATCAGGAACCGGGAGAGGACGGCTATCGGCACCCCAAAAGAACAAGAAGAGGGGGGCAGAGCCGCAGACTCCAGAAAGCGGAAAACAACAAACCGATACAGGAACTAGTTTTTAATTTGTCAAAAACTCCCCTTACAACGATGGAAACCCAACTACTCAGCAAGGGTTTGAGTTACACACCCACAACGCAATATGATGATTTCCAACTCCAAGTGGAGAATTACAAATTTCAAAGGAAACTGCGTTTACGGGAGTATTTTGACAAAAAACCGGATACCCCAGCACTTACACAAGAAGGTGATCAAAGCATAATAAAGAAAAAATTGGGAGCCACCAGCACTTTCGATCCACAATCTTTTAATGCCTCCATACGGACATTTTCAAGGATGATGGACTCAACCTGTCAAGCCATACCTGCATCAATGAAACCTAACCTGTCGAAGGAAGAACGCCAGGCCTTGAAGGATCTAAGAGCCAGACAGGATATCATAATCAGAGGGGCGGACAAGGGGGGCTCCATCGTCGTGCAAGATATAACCCAATACCGTGAGGAGTGCAATCGTCAATTGATGGACATTCATACCTATGAGCTATTGGGAGAGAACCCCACGAAACGCTATTCCAAGGAACTGGACACTTTACTATCCACAGCAGTGGAGGAAGGCGTTATCTCTAAAGAGACACAATCCTTGCTAACCAGAAAGGATCCCAAGACTGCTCTGTTTTACACCATACCGAAGATCCATAAGGACGCAGAGCGTCCTCCGGGGAGACCGATCATGTCTGCCCGGGGGTCGCTCTGTGAACCGTTGGCGATTTACATCGATCACTATTTACAGCCGTGCATACAAGCCACCAGCTCATATCTGAAGGACACCACCATGTTGCTACAAGAACTCACATCCATCACACAGGTCCCAGAGAATTTGATACTAGCAAGTATTGATGTCACTAATCTTTACACGTGCATCCCGCACCAACTAGGCCTGGATGCAGTTAAAGAACTCATTGAAAACAACCGCCGATATACAGGGCCACAGGTTGAGTTTTTCATAAGCCTCATAGAATTCACCCTGACACATAATTGCTTCCTGCATGATGGGCGATTTTACAACCAGAGCGCCGGCTGCGCAATGAGATCGGCGGCAGCTCCTGTATATGCTAACGCCTTCATGCATGCAGTTGAGCAGAGACTGTTCTTCACGGATAGTGACATCATGAGCGGGGTGTTTAAATATATGAGGTACATTGATGACATCCTGCTTCTGTGGACAGGCACTGAGGAATCTCTGAGTAATGTCCTGCAGAGGCATAATGCGTCAGACAGTGCAGTCAAACTGACATATAATTTAAGCAGATGCAGTGTCAACTTCCTGGATGTTCAGATACTGATTATGGATGGACAGATTCACACGCAGCTGTATTCAAAACCAACCGACCGGAACACCATCTTACATAGCCACAGCTTCCACCCTAAGCACACAATCTCCAGTTTGCCATATTCACAGTTCCTGCGGGTGTGCCGCATCAACAGCAATCATGGAACGAGAGAGAAACAACTTGAAGAGATGCATGATAAATTTATAGCAAGAGGGTACCAACAAGAAGCTTTACTCAAGGCTAGACAAAAGGCATGTGCCAAAACCAGGACCGAACTCCTCGCAAGTAAAAACAAAGAGGTGAAAAACGACATGATGACATGGGTCACTAAATACACCAATAAAAGTCCCGAAATGGTACAAAAGGTGAAATCCCATTGGCCCATAGTTAACACGGACCCAGAGTTAAAAAGCCTGATGGGCAAACGAATTATGCCAAGCTATGTACGGGGGCCCAACTTAAAAGACCTCCTAGTGAAAACAGATGTGACGGGTCTGGGTGTTATAAAAGCAGTCAACTTTTTGACGAAGAAACCCGGATGCTACAAGTGTCTGGGGTGTGTGACATGCAACTATATGGTCACAGGCGACCAATTCCGACATCCCTATACAGGCCACATGTATAAAATCAAACACGTGGTAACATGCACCACTACACATGTGGTATACTTGCTGTCTTGTCCATGTGGGCAACACTACGTGGGCAAGACAGCGAGATAATTCAAAGAAAGGATGGCTCAACACCAGAAGGCCATAAGAGATGCCCTCCACAGTGGCACCAGTGATCAAGCTGTAGCACGGCATTTCGGAGAGAAAAAACACGGCATGGCCACCCTCCGATATAGAATCATCGACCATGTCCCTGCCTCACTACGTGGAGGAGACAGGGACAAGAGACTATTGCAGCTGGAATGCCGATGGATCAGTAGGCTCAACACCGTGAGCCCCAACGGTTTAAATGAGGCTCTCAACTTTAAATGTTTCTTATAAATGCTAGTTTACACAGCTCTGTACTAGTACTTGAAAATACAATAATAGTAAGAATGGTACAAGGCCATAGAATCACCATATACAACAAGTTGTGACATATTGTGATAGGCAGCAGATTTTCAAGAGTAACATCTACAGTGAAATGTACATCACAAACAGATTTTAACCTTTTTTTCTTCTTTTCTGTCACCAACTTAGATGCTATCGGAGTAATAGGGATATCATATCTCATACACTCATTGACACCACAATAGATTACAGGCTATTCTTGGTTTTCTAATATAGTTTTTTCACTGTGTTATTTTGAGATTTTTTTATTATTTTTCATGATGTTTCACACATATCCGAGTCTGCCTAATTTGGACAGTACTTGGTCTTACTGTCAATACTAGGTCATCACACTTTCCCAGATATGCACCTGCCCAGACAGCACTCTTATACACTTGCATAGCGCAAGATGACACGCAATGGAATTGTTCACAATTCCCTTTGATAATCATGGGCACTTCCCGTTGCACTTGTACTTTTTCATATAAAAAATTGCTTTTTACACACCCCTTTCTAGATTGATACACGGTGTCACAGCAATATAGACAGGTCCCATGATATATTGGGCCATTACGCATAGTGACATGGATATCAACATGCATAATAAATAACAAGCACCAGGATGTGAGCCGTGGGATAGGGGACAATCCTAGGACAGATTAGACATGTACACTATGTATTATACCATTCATCCTATAGTAAAGGATGTACCCCTATTACTCACACGAGTTGGAGACGCTTTTTTGTTTAAGATTTAAATTTTAATAATAATAAAGACACAATAGTACAACAGAATTACCACGTAGATGAGAGCTAGATGGGTACAAGTGACACCTCATATTAATAACTATAGCACCATCTAGTGGCCATTCTGTACTCACATACAGTTTTAGTTTTTATATGTCACACAGGTAGTCACGCACTAAAGTTTTAATCTATGCACCATAATGATCATCAGAGGGGAGCCAGATGATATTAATAATCACTATGTATTAGAGACACGTAATATAACAATTCTAATAAAGATGAAATGTTTTGTTACTTTTGCAGATGCCAGTAACAACTCCTGGCAGACAGGCAGTGAGGCGCACGCATGACGCCTCCGGTAAGGGCATCGCGTCACTTCCGGCGATGACAACCCGGAAGTAGGATCCGACGCCAAGGAGGGGGCGGAATGGCGACGCCAATCGCAGGGACCTGGTAAGCTATTTAATATCTGTAACGCTTGCATTGCACTGTGTATGTCCTGATGACGGGCCACGGCCCGAAACACTGTTGACTGACTAAGCAGTAAAGAATCTTTGAACTAGAACCTGGAGTGACGCTTCTCTTTCTACGCTATTTGACAAGCGCTGGCACAGCCAGCGACCAGCGGGCACCCAGGCCGAGTTACACAGTGGAGCAGGGACAGGTGTTGAGTGCCGGACTTTTCTCTCTATATATATATATATATATATATATATATATATATATATATATATCTGCAAACAAATCATACATCAACACAGAAAAAAGTCACCACCACATTAGAGAATAAATCAATGTACTCACCAGACATCAGGGATAGTATCAACTACAATAATGAAGATATAACAAACAAATAAGATCCCTTGTACAAAGTATAATAATGAGCACCTATATTGTACTTCCCCCAAAACTAAGCACATACAGTATGATAAATATCTACTATTTCTTTGCCATTAGGAGGGCAGGCTGGATAATTGTCGTTTTGTAACACTGACAACTACCACACTGTACTTATTTGAAGGGGTGATTTTTACCACAATTGGTGTGTTCTGGTCAACTAGATAAAATGTACCTGAAGAATCTTTGCGCCACAGAGTCCCGCAGCTGGTATCCCCTCCGGCATTCGGGGGCGCGGGATGGGCGCATGGGCGGATCTTGCGGCTCAGATGGAACCTCCCACTCATCAAAGGGTATCTCACGCCGCACAGCAATGTTATGGAAAAATATACACAGGCCCACGATCCTCGACACCATTTCAGGCGCATACTGTAAGTCACCACCAGTGCGGTGGAGCACTCTAAATCGACCCTTTAAAAGGCCAATTGAGCGCTCCACCACTTGCCTGGTGGCAACATGCGCCCGATTGAATGCCTCCTGTGGGCCCGGTGCTGGGTAGCTGTACGGCGTAAGTAGCCAGGGCGTACATGGGTAACCGGAGTCACCCAGAACCCACGCATCACGGCCTTCCAGCTCTTGTAGTCTTTGCCATATCCCGGTTTGTCGGATGACATGAGAGTCATGGGCACTTCCGGGAAACTTCGAGTTGAAGGCGAGAATTTCCATGGATGGGCCACATACCACCATCACGTTCAGTGAGTGGAACAATTTGCGGTTCCTATATATCTTCTCACTTCGAGATGGAGGCACAAATGGTACATGGGTGCCATCCACAGCCCCTATCACATTAGGGAAGCCAGCAATTTGATGGAAGGCCTGCTGGCTTCTGCGCAGGGTCTCGGTGGCAAATGTCATGGCCATGAAGTGCCCCTTGCGCCTGAACATGGCCGACGTCACACGCCTCAGGATTCGGCAGAAGGCCGGCTGAGATATTCCAGCAAGTACTGCCACTACTTGTTGGAATGATCCTGAGGCGCAGAAATGCAACACCGCCAGCAGCTGTGTGTGAGGCGGAATTGCTGTCGTGATCCCGTGTAGAGGTTCCAGATCACTCTCAATTAACGAGAGCAGATCCAGAATGACATGTGGCGGTAACCGGTACCTAGTAAGTACCTCATCATCGGGCATAGCAAACAGAGTCACCCGTGTGCGATAGATTCTAGCACGTCCTGGCCTCCTTGGGCGACGAGTGGGGAGAGCCGCAAGTGCCCTTAGCCTCCTTTCCATGTACGCCATCATTGCTTCAGCAACCTATAAAGAAATGAACATAAATACTGATGCACCTATGCACATAATGGCCATATCCGACTACAAATAGATTTGTAGCCTTCAATACGTACAATAGATGGGCGCCCCGTCAAATCGCGAAGATCCATTTGACTCTATAATGATGTAACAATAATATGAACTCAATACACACCGTCATAAACACACAGATGCTTACAACATCGAACTACTAAACACTACTTGAGTATCAAAGGTGTCTGCATTTGTTGCCGACATCATGTACTATGAGACATTTCAGCTATTGCTGGGACATGTTGTCCTGCAATAGATGAACACACACAGGTTTAAGACCTGTGAGTGAAATAGTGAACATGTGACATGTTGCAATAATGCTACAAAGACTTTGCTGGCCCAACAATCTGTAGTCAGTGAGGCAATGGTGCATACATTCATACACTTACATTGTTAATGGATATCATATCTACAAGGACCATGGAAGAGCTTACCTTAGACCCTGACAAGTCCAGATCTGGAGACAAATGATTCTAGCAGCAACTCACTATTTATAGGCCTCTCACATGTGTGGTCTATAACAGTAGTGATGAGTATTGCATGACTTGTGGCCTGGATTTTCTAAGGGATTGGGCTACTTTTAGCTTGCAATCAAACTCCACAATACCACAGTAGTCATGAACCAAATGTCATGTCATGCTAGCAAATAGCATGTGTATTGTGCGATAGTCACAGGTGTATCAGAAGATTCTATGCAATGTTAGAATTGGTGACCAGTATTTCATGTCGAAGTTTCGCCAGGTTTTACACAATGGAATTTCCGCCACGTATGCGGCGCGAAAAAACAGCGACGTACGCTCGCGCACGGAACGCAGCTGCCGCTGATGTCCGCCAAACAGGATACACAAACAGTATATAAAGGTGTATTAGAATGTGACAATGTTGTTGCTAACATGTCTGGATCACAATCAGAGGTGGACCAGGAGCTGCAGCAACTATTTGACCACATGGACTCCAGCACCTCCTATGTGCCACTGCACATGCGGCCAGTGGGAAATGAGGAGGCTGCTGGCCCTTCTACAGCAGGGCAACCTGCACCTGACCATTCTACAGCAGGGCAACCTGCACCTGGCCCTTCTGCAGCAGGGCAACCTGCAGCTGCCTCATATGCACCATCAGCAGAATCATTTGGAACACAACCGGGGACTTCACAAGATAGTACCATGGCCAGCACTTCAAGTACAGCGACACGTGCCAGTAGGCGTGGGCGTGGCAAGGGGAGAACGAGGGCAACAGAGGAACCAAGTACAAGAAATAAGGCATATGAAGCACAGGAGCTTGCCATCCTGGTTCCCCGAGCACGTGATTGGATTGAGTGTCCATCGGAGAGGCTGACACACACACGCAGATGGAAGATTTGGGAAGACATAACGGCAGAGATTAATGAAGTTGCGCCACAAGTTCGTGAGACGGACCATGTCAAGAAGAGGCAAGTTGTTTTGTGATACATGGGCCCAGTAATAGACAAGTAATGATTGAATTCATGCTTAGATGGATTTTGCAAATGGCCGGTGAGGTTGTTACGATACACAGACATTATTGACATGTTATTTCGTGGAGAGTTAGAGTAGGGTGATTGTGAATGTGTATTGTAACAGTTGATATCATAGTTGCATGTAATGTTATCTTTTTGACATTAAGCACATGTCGTAATATGTAGCACAGACCAATGGCTGCAACAGCAAACATCTGGAGTGACATGTATTAATATGTCTACTTACATTGCAGGTGGCAGGACTTCAAAACCAACCTGAAGAGGAAGATGACCAAGCGGTGGGAACACAGCCAGAGATCTGGGGCCGGGCCCATGCCATCAGGGCTAGAGTTCACCCCCCTGGAGTTGATGGCCGAGAGCTGTGTATCACTTGAGGAGGTCAGGGGGGTGAGCACGATGGATAGCGAGGCCCCAGCTGAAGTGTTTGCGTCTTTTATTGAAGGTAAATATTTGTCATGGCATAAGCTTCTGCAAGTAATTATCTTAGAATGTGTCCTAATTGTGTTTATCATTTTCAACAGACACCCCACTGCTTGGTGAAGAGTCTTCTCAGGAGGTGGAGGAGTCCGTGCCACCTGGCCCCAGTGGTAGGCCTGTGCAGCAGCAGCCATCGGCCCAAGCCGATTTTGCCACCTTGGCCCAGATGCTTGGGGACATAAACCAGCAGGGAGACTTGGCATCAGAACGGATGCGTAGGACCGAGGAGATCATAGCGAGCTTGGTCAGCACCCAGCAGGCCATCGCTGGGAGCATGCAGGCCATGGCTGAGGCGCATCAGGCCATGGCTGCAAGTGCTCAGGTGCTGGCCGAGCAAGCCACCCGCCAAAATGATCTCCTCCTCCACCATAATGAGCTTATGGTGGAGCTAGTTAACAGCAACAGGGTCCTAATGTCATCCGTTTCTGGTGCATTACCACCAGCAACACTCCCTGCTGGCAGGAGGGGTAGACCAGCCAACCCCTCACCAGCATCTGCTCCACCTGCCCCAGCATCTGGCCGTGGCCGAAGAGCTGCTGCACAGGCCAAGGAGCCTACCAAGGCCAAACGTGGTCGCAAATGAACTTGTGGCTGCATTAATCTCCACCGTTATGTCATCCCAACTCTTCCATTGTGCTGTGTGTGTCAGCTTCTTGTGTCCAATCACGTGCTGAGGGTAACCAGATGAGCCCTTGCTTCAAATGTCCTTTTTGGTTCCCCTGTTGCCCTCTTTTGCCTGCCATTACTGTCAGCTGTACTTGAAGTGATGTTGCTAAGTCCCCGGTTGTGTTCCAAATGATTCTGCTGATGGTGCATATGAGGCAGCTGCAGGTTGCCCTGCTGCAGAAGGGCCAGGTGCAGGTTGCCCTGCTGTAGAATGGTCAGGTGCAGGTTGCCCTGCTGTAGAAGGGCCAGCAGCCTCCTCATTTCCCACTGGCTGCATGTGCAGTGGCACATAGGAGGTGCTGGAGTCCATCTGTGTGCAATTATATTTGTTTTGTATTCTAATTTATTTTGGTACATTCCTGCCATGGTTTTTTTTTTTGGGTTTTTTTATTTTTTTGTCATTGCATCACAGTGGCATTGACTGTGAAATGTATATAAATAAATTTATTTACTTTACAAAAATTGTGTGGTTTCATTAGTACATGTCGAATACACATGTGTATTGCTAGTATTAATATTCAGTCATGTCCATTGTTAGCAGGTTTAAAGTGTGTGACAAGTACAGCATATGTGGGTGATTACTAAGGTTTCCTTGAAGCAGCAATGTTTTCAATTAAAGCACTGACAAGCGTCCTATTAGTGAGTAATGAGTAAAGGAGTCGATTCTATTGGGTTCAGGTGTTAATGCTTGTAGTCATTAGGCGGTCCGTTCGCCTACCGCAGGAACGAGTGGTGTCCGCAAAGCAATAGTAGCCTTTTGGACACCGCACATTTCTTCCCTTTTTGTTCGCGTGCATTCGGAGTGGTATCCGAATGCACGCCCCCCAACATAAGTGTACTCCCCCGTGTCCGCCCATGTTTCCGCCCCGTTTTGCCCACTTTGAAACTACGCCCATGTGTCATTCCGCATGACGCCCATAATACGCCCATATTTCCCGACTGATTGCGGTGAACAGTTTTGTACGGGATTTGCCCGAACAGGTACGGAGTCAAGGCGTGGCACATGCGCGTTGCGTTCTCCACGCATGCGCAGACGCCGTAAAGACGCGATCCGAAAGTATGCGGAAAAGTACGCGTCAATCAGAATAAGGGCCCTAGTGTGTTGACGTTATGCCGTGAGACAATGCGGGCACTGCGACACTTTGTGTAATAAGGCGGGTAATGCAACACTCTGTGTGTAGTAAGGCATGCACTGCGACATTCTCTGTGTAATAAGGTTGGCACTGCGACAGTCTCTGTGCAACAAGGCGGGCACTGCACCACTCTCTATGTAATAAGGAGGGCACTGCAACACTGTGTAATAAGGAGGGCACTACGACAATCTGTTATAATGTGGGCACTGCGACACTCTCTATATAATAATGTTGGCACTGCTGCACTCTCTATGTAAAAAGGTTGGCACTGCGACAGTCTCTGTGTAACAAGGCAGGCACTGTACCACTCTATGTAATAAGGAGGGCACTGCAACACTCTGTGTAATAAGGTTGGCACTATGACATTCTCTGTGTATTAAGGTGGGCACTGGGACACTCTCTGTAATAAGGTGGGCACTGCGACAATCTGTTATAATGTGGGCTCTGCAATACTCTCTGTGTAATAAGACACTGCGACACTCTCTATGTAATAAGGTGGGCACTGCAATACTCTTTGTAATTATTTATTCATAAACAGTTTCTTATATAGCGCATACATATTCTGCATCGCTTTGGCACTGAGACACTTTGTAATAAGTTGGGCACTGCAACACTCTCTGTAACACTGTGTAATAAGGCGGGCACTGCAATACTGTGTAATAAGGTGGGCACTGCCACACTTTGTAATAAGGTGGGCACTGCAACACTCTCTGTAACATTGTGTAATAAGGTGGGCACTGTGACACTGTCATAAGATGGGCACTTCAACACTTTCTGTGTAATAAGGTGGGCACTGCAACACTGTAATAAGGTGGGCATTGCAACACTGTGTAATAAGGTGGGCACTGCGACACTCTCTGTGTAATAAGGTGGGCACTGCACCACTCTCTGTGTAATAAGGAGGGCACTGCGACAATCTGTGATAATGTAGGCTCTGCGACACTCTCTGTGTAATAAGGTGGGCACTGCGACACTCTGTGTAATAAGGTGGGCACTGCGACACTCTCTGTGTAATAAGGTGGGCACTGCAACACTCTGTAATAAGGTGGGCATTGCAACACTGTTTAATAAGGTGGGCACTGCGACACTCTCTGTGTAATAAGGTGGGCACTGCAACACTCTCTGTGTAATAATGTGGGCTCTGCGACACTGTAATAATGTGGGCACTGCAACACTCTGTAATAAGGTGGGCATTGCAACACTGTGTAATAAGGTGGGCACTATGACACTCTCTGTGTAATAAGGTGGGCACTGCAACACTGTGTAATAAGATGGGCACTGCGACACTGTGTAATAATGTGGGTTTTGCGACACTCTCTGTGTAATAAGGCGGGCACTGCACCACTCTCTATGTAATAAGGAGGGCACTACGATACTCTCTATGTAAATACATACAATCACATAGAAATAAAACTAAAAAATATTGATAAAAAGCACTGAACATCCTAAAGTAAGAAAGGTGCATATGGCAAAATAACGGATGGATCTGGATCAGACTTGGTAAGGGAAACGGGTGAGGGTGAATGTCCTGTCACAGCTGTAGTTAAGCGTGGCTTGGTGCTGGATTATAGTAATGTCAGAGACACCCAAATGGGGCTGATAATTACCCAAAGCCACTAGAGGATTTCCATCTCATGGGATCACATTGCATAAAATGTCCTCAAAGTTGTACGGCTGTATGACCAGTGTGTAGATTTGTAATCCAAGTGGTATTGCTGATGGCTAGTTGTATTGCTTGTGCTCCCGATGTTTGGAGACAACCAAATGTATAGATGAAACCAGCAGCTGGAGAGAGTCCCAGTTCGCTTAAAGAAGATTAAAGTGTAAAGTCTGGTCCATACAGGGATGGGGGAAGGGGGGGGAAGGGGGGGGGGGGGGGTTGTTTCCTACATGGGACTGACAACTCCATTATTATGTGGCAGCTATTAACAAGGCACCCCTGGTAGCGCCTGCTAGTGCACCATAGGGAGCACATCCCCCTTCCTACAGTAATCTGACTGCCTGTTATACTTTACATACTTTTTTTTATCCTATCAAAGGGAGTGGGAGTGTGAGCAGGTCCATGTGATGTCATGACATCATGCGGTAGTCCCACAATACTCCTCTATGAATGGTTTGGATGGCCAGGATATTTTTATGGGGCCCCCCTGGGACCTGCTGGGCCCTAGGCAGGTGCCTACATTGCCTTGTGGAAAATCCGCCTCTGAACCAGAGGGGTTCTGTTGGGTAATATCTAGCTTCCTTTAATCCAGGAATATCTGGGAGGCTCCTGTAATTGGTTCTTACTGACTGTGTACAGGTAGCAGAGAGAGCTGTTGGCATGATTCATGTGGCCCACACATACACCCACAACACATTAGCCATCATAGAAGGGTGCACGTATGCCTTTATTATTACAGTGTCATTAAGTAACTACAATGTAACAGTACTCCTTACAGAAGTGTAGGTGTAGCAGTATAGGAGATGTAAGACTACGGAGGGGAGGGAGGTGTTAGGCACTAAAAGGGGTAACGGTTTGGCTTTGATGGGGAGGCGGGGGTTTAGGCTGCAGGCAGGGCCGGCGCTCACCTGCTCCAGGGGGGCTGATGCGGCTGCCGCCGCTATGCTCCGTTGGGGGGATGATGCAACCGCAGCATCTCACTCCACGGGGGGAGTTAGAGATGCAGCCCCGAATGGGCTCGAGAGATGTGGCTGCGGCCCCTATCTATAAGTGGGCTCCAGGGGTGGCGGTGTGGCTCACTGCTCACTCACCTGCTCCCAGGTGCTTTCCTCCTGCTCTCCTCGGCGTCGGCGGGACATTTCCTGCTGCTGCTCCTCCTGCAGCTCATTACCGCCCTCCAGTGGCCGGCTCCCTAGGCAAATGCCTTAAGCTGCCTAGTGGTGGCGCCGGCCCTGGCTGCAGGTAGGGCAGGTTGTGGGGGTTAGAATATGTACCACCCAGTTGTCAGGACTCTGCACATCAGGATGCCACTGTCGGTCCTCTGACTGCCAACATACCAAGCGCTGGGATGCTTGTACCATCCCAAATGAAGACACGATGGAGCCATGGATATAGGATTGGCCAAGCCAAGTTAGGGGCTCATCCACAGATGCCACTGAAGGGTTTGTGTACGTGGGTATATGTAACATCCCGCCCTAAATATTTTGTTCAGGACCGACGGGGAGTTCAAGGGAAATCTTAAGATCACAGATCTTTGTAGGGCGTGGGCAACTTTACTTGCAGCATCCAGGTGAAGGTATTGTGTAACAAGTACCAGCCTGTCCTCTAGATGCCGGTGCCCGCACGATTGCCTCCCCCCCCCCCTTCCTCCCGGCAATTTCACCTCTCTGGTGTCTTAGGTCTGCCGGTCCCTGTACATGAAGCTATGGGGCAGCTGACATCTGCTGACCAACCACAGCCTGTCTATAACTTTCTAGGATGCAATAGAGAAAAGAGCGACTGAATCTGATTGGTTGCTATGGGCAACATCACCTCTTTTTATTGTTAGAAGGTCTAGTATATTTACCCCATAGGGGCCTGAGTCAGACATTCCATCAAGGGCCTGATTCTGGTTCACTTGCAAAAGCAAATTCTCTCTCTAATGGACAAAACCATGTGCACTGCAGGTGGGGCAGATGTAACATGTGCAGAGTTAGATTTGGGTGTTATATTGTTTCTGTGCAGGGTAACTACTGGCTGCTTTATTTTTACACTGTAATATAGTCAGCATGAACACTGTATCAGTGTACCGCGTCCCCTTGCTATGCTCGCCATGCTTCGGGCGTGGTGATTTGCTGCAATTGGCACACTATAGTAATCTCCCTCCATGCCCTGGTGTATAGTAGGGTATGGTATACCGCCTGGTTTGTACAAAAAAGGTGAAAAACTCATGTTGATCTGTTGACCTTCCCATTGTCGTCCTAATGCTTGTGTTGACCTGTTGACCTTCCCATTGTTGTCCTAATGCTTGTCTTGAACTGTTGACCTTCCCATTGTTGTCCTAATGCTTGTCTTGAACTGTTGACCTTCCCATTGTTGTCCTAATGCTTGTGTTGACCTGTTGACCTTCCCATTGTCGTCCTAATGCTTGTCTTGAACTGTTGACCTTCCCATTGTCGTCCTAATGCTTGTGTTGACCCTGTCGGACCTGATTTACCTTGAACTCCCCCGGCAGCTCCCCGGGAGGGCTCCATCTAACTTGGCACTTAATGGCGGGTGCTGCCGGGGGAGTTCAAGCGAAATCGGATGCTAAAAGCCCCCACGATGTGGCGCTGATGAGATTTATCTTATGCGCTTCATATAAGATCTCTGGGGTC
This sequence comes from Crinia signifera, assembly GCF_055691185.1. Taxonomy (NCBI): domain Eukaryota; kingdom Metazoa; phylum Chordata; class Amphibia; order Anura; family Myobatrachidae; genus Crinia; species Crinia signifera. The sequence goes on from NC_139217.1 coordinate 153,640,221, forward strand.
TGATCCGCTGCATACGGGATTGCGGATTGTTGCAATCCCGGCCACAGATCCACAATCCACGGGCGTTTTCGCGGCCATGCCCCCTTTGCGCCGATCGGCAGGCGGGACATTGTTCAGCTGTCGGGCTGACCACAAACGGGCCAGGATCACGGCTGTCGGCAGGGATCGACAGCCGTGATCCTAGATTGAATACCCCCCTAAGTCTGGTTGTTGGCCAGTCCTTGGCAGTTGTCAGCCACGATTACTTGATATTTTAAATAAAATTGATACGTACAATGTCTTACTATATAACATGTTTCTGTATAGAGGCCACAATAGTGTTATAATATGTATGTTATTCACGGGTGTCATTTGTTCCTTTTTCTGCAGGGTTCTGGCTTATCCCCATGTAATACTCCTGGTGCCCATCAATGCTGTGGAATACAGAAGAGTGATGGGTGGAACGCAGATCCTGGCTACGTGGCCTGTGAACCATGAAGTGTGGCTGTTGGACTTTCAGGGGTGGGTGTCTGGTGAGAAAACGGGATAGCAGACACTGAGGGGTACTTATGGGGGTAAGTGTCTCTGATTCTCTGTTGGTCTGATATCTGCAGTTGCCATGAGAATGGGGCTACGTCCCCAAAAGCACTAGGCTATGCTGCTTGTTTGAATACAATCTGTTGTACTAGTACCTGACTGAGACGCAGCGGGCACCTGCAGCTGTTTGTGCACACACACATTAAATATTTTACTAATTGATATGAATATATTTAGTTCCTAATCATTTATTTTAATGTCGATATATGGAAATACCCCCATGAAAATCCTGCATTTGACCCTTGTGGAGTGTAGGGGGCATATAGTGTACTGATGTAGTGCGGAGTACAGGGGGCATATAGTGTACTGATGTAGTGTGGAGTATAGGGGGCATATAGTGTACTGATGTAGTGTGGAGTATAGGGGGCATGTAGTGTACTGATGTAGTGTGGAGTATAGGGGGCATGTAGTGTACTGATGTAGTGTGGAGTATAGGGGGCATATAGTGTACTGATGTAGTGCGGAGTACAGGGGGCATATAGTTTACTGATGTAGTGTGGAGTATAGGGGGCATATAGTGTACTGATGTAGTGTGGAGTATAGGGGGCATATAGTGTACTGATGTAGTGTGGAGTATAGGGGGCATATAGTGTACTGATGTAGTGTGGAGTATAGGGGGCATATAGTGTACTGATGTAGTGTGGAGTATAGGGGGCATATAGTGTACTGATGTAGTGTGGAGTATAGGGGGCATATAGTGTACTGATGTAGTGTGGAGTATAGGGGGCATATAGTGTACTGATGTAGTGTGGAGTATAGGGGGCATATAGTGTACTGATGTAGTGCGGAGTACAGGTGGTATATAGGACCTTATTCATATCCATTGGTTCTCTGTGCATTCACATTTTCTGCGCATGCTTAGAGACACCGTATCGCCGACCATCGAATGATTTCCCCCTGCCAGCGAATGGATGAGTATGTAAATCATCCATTCCCAGGGGCTCACTGCAGACAGCACTCTGATTTCACAGCCTTGCAAGTCAATGACAACAAGGTACATAGGGGGTTATTCTGTTTGGTACGGTGGGACCGTATACGGGCGGATCTGGCTTTTTTTTTCATCTGCGCATACGTATCTTTCGCAATGCGCATGTGCGGCGACCTCACACTGCTCACGGACGGGTCTCTCCGTGCGAAAAAACCTGTCCGCAGGAGTGCGGTCATTGTGGGCGGCATGTGGGCGTTTTTATGGGAGCGGCCGGAATAATGAGGAAAACTGGCCATAAACATGGGCGTACACGGGGGTGTGCACACAAAATGCACGGTGCCACCACCTCCTCGATCGGCGAACGCACCGTGTATTTTAGCCCAAAAGCAGGCGGACACCAAAGATTGCTCCTGACCACCCCTAGAGATACCGTATGAGATCAGACGCCTGGGTCTGCTAATTAACGCTGATTACAGCCCTCAAACACATTGGAAGCATATCTTTCTACACTTCAACATGTAAAGGTTGGTTTAATCTTAGCTAATATTCATTGTAATACCTGGTTATACAGTATATGTCCAGGTAGTTATTTTATAACCATCTACACCCATTCAGAAAGTGTTTTTCTCTTTCAATGGTCCTGGTGACACAGCTCAACTTTGGGATGTAGGAGGGTCCGTAGGAGCAAGGCACCTATCCTAAAGCTTTTGGAGGGTAGGCTCCTCCCCTTCTGCATCCCAGACTCCTCAGTTTGTGTTAGGTGCCCACTGGTGTGGGTGCTATTCTAAAGGTCTGCTGGAGCAGCCGAAGGATTAGAGTTAGTTAGGAGTTTTTTATTTTATTAACTTTTACACTAGCTAGGTAGGCACAGTGTGAGGATTCTCATTGAATCCTCACACTGACAGCGCAGCAGGAGCTGGCAGAAGCGCTTCCTGTCAGCTCACTGCGCACAGGGGAGACACTGTCTGGTCTCCCTGTGCAGCGCTTACAGCTTCTATTAAGAAGCTGCCTGGGCTCCGGAGCGCTCTGAAACTGGCTTCACGCTAGGTGGGGATCATGGGGGACAGGCGCTCCGTGATGGCGGCGGCCATTTTCTGCGGAGCTTACACACTGAGCTCCTGTATGAGAGGACAGCAGTGTGTTACAGGCATGTTCCAAGTGGTCCCCAGCAGAGGGGGAGACACTGGAACTTGGAGATCCTGCAGTGGGAGCGGCTGTCTGGGGGTGGTTGGCACCAAAAGCCACGGACCCCGCAACAGCAGGGACTTGGTCTCTTCCCTCACTCTGTTTTGGCGCCATTCAGAATGCTTGCAGCGGAGCTGAGCTGGCTGACAGATCCTAGCAGTGATTGAATTTCCTGGGCATCGTTTTCCCCACTTCTGAAAGCTTCAGACAGATAAGTGACTGTGGTACATTGGCTCTGTATAAAACACCTGTACTTTGTGCACTGTGACTGTGTTACTTTTTGCATCATGTCTGAGCAACAGTCTGTGGCTTTGGGGGAGGGAGCACTTAATGCATTGTGCGCTTGTAGTTTTTGTACACTAAAATTTGTCCCTGAGCAGATGGCCAAGGGGGGCTTGTGTATTACTTGCGCTGGTGTGAGACCCATGGGCAGTGAACCCCAGAGGGTAGAGCAATCGGAGCCTGCGTGGGCCAGTTCCCTGGGCAGGTCTGTAAATGCCTTAGTGCAATTGCTGGACAGGCAGAGTGATGTGTTGGTAGCTTCCCCTAGACCTATGTCATCATCTCAGCAGTCCTCTGGCTCCTTGCCTTTGACTCAAGCAGATCCTGGTTTCTTACAGGTCATGCAAGATACTGCTAAGGGGATCAGCAGGTTTAATGATTAGTTAGACAAATTTGATGGTGATACTGTAGGGACCCCAAAAAGGTCTTATTCAGTGCCATTGCTTGTTGCTGAAGAGGAGGGAGAGTACACAGACATCCCCTGGGATCAGGGTGATGACTCTGAGGATTCCTCTGCCCCATGGGTGGAGGATTTGATTACTGCTGTTAAACAGGCTTTGGATTTGTCTGTGGAGGATAAAACTCCTGTAAAAGGTGTACTTAAGTGGCAGCGTAAGGAAACTGTTACCTTCCCTGCGGATGAAGGTTTACAGGATTTATTGGAAGGGGCTTGGAAAACGCCTGATAAAAGGCTTCAGATGCCTAAGAGATTTTTAAATCTATACCCCATGCCTTAAGGCTCATGAAGACCTCTGGGAAAAAGTTGCGGTGGTAGACGCTTCTGTGGCACGGCTTTGTAAAGCCACGGTGCTACCTGTCCAGGGGGGGCAGCCTTTAAGGACCCCGTAGACAAGAAGATTGAAGGTAACCTCAAGGCAATATTTGAAGGGGTGGGTTTTACTTTACGCCCTCTTATAGCATCAGCCTGGGTCTCTAAGGCCATGATTGTGTGGGCCAAAGACTTATGTACAATTTTGCATGCTGATCCAGGTGTGTTACTGCTTGCTGAGAAGCTAAAAGCAGCTGCGGAGTATGTGCTTGAGGCTGAGGAGGAAGCTCTCAAAATGGCTTCCAGAGTATCCACGGTGTCCGTCAATGCCAGGAGAGTGCTTTGGCTTAAAGCCTGGGAGGCGGATAATGAATCAAAAAAGGCCTTAGAGGCATTAGCTTTTAAAGGAAAGCTGTTGTTTGGTTCAGAGCTGGAAGAGATTATTAAGCAGGCCACGGGAGGCAAAAGTACCTTCCTGCCGGCTCCTGCAGCTAAACAGGCCTCAAGGTTTTCTGCTTTTAGGCCGTCCTTTCGGCCCTCCCCTAGAGGGGGTGCGTCCTTTTGAGGACAGTCCTTTAGGGGAAAGTTTCAGTCCTCCAGGGGCAAGGCCCCAAAGTCAAAGTTCGGTTCCTTTCATAAGAAACCGAGCACCAAAGGTGAGGACACGCCCTCAGCATGACTACCTGGGAAATATCCCAGCGGTAGTCAAGGTGGGGGGGGCGTCTGAGATGGTTCAGGGACGCTTAGGCATTGTTGGGCCGGGAACCTTGGGTGTTGGACATTGTATCTCAGGGTTACAGGATTCCCTTCAAAGGTCTTCCTCCGAGAAGATTCATTCCTACACCACTGCCAAAGGAGTCTCGGCTCCGTGCTGCTCTTCTGAGAGCGGCTCAATCTCTCTTAGAGAAAAGTGTGGTGATCCCGGTCCCTCGTGCGGAGTGGAAGAAAGGCTTTTATTCCACTCTGTTTTTGGTGCCCAAGCCAGACGGGTCCTTCAGACCAATCTTAAATTTAAAGTCTTTGAATCTCCATCTGTGAGTAGACCATTTCAAGATGGAATCTCTACGGTCTGTGCTGCTAAGCCTGGACCAGGGAGAATTTTGGGCGTCCATGGATGTCCAGGACGCATATCTGCATGTTCCTATCCACCCGGAACATCAGGCTCTCTTGAGGTTTGCGATAGGAGACCTGCATTTGCAATTCAAGGCGTTGCCCTTTGGTCTGGCCCCAGCACCAAGGGTATTCACCAAAATTATGTCAGTAATGGCGGCTGCTCTCCGACTGAGGGGAATCACTGTGATTCCATATTTGGACGACGTGCTGTTCAAAGCAGAGTCGGCGGAGAGATTGCAGAGTCACTTTGCAGCAGCCATCAGTTTTTTGCAAGCTCACGGTTGGCTTTTAAACTTACAAAAGTCTCAGCTTGTGCCGTCACAGAGTCCAGTTCCTAGGGGTTGTCCTGGATACCCTACAAAAAGAGATCGGGTATTTCTACCAGAGACAAAGGCCAGGGACATAGCCACCTTAGTTCAGGAGATCCTGCGGTCTCAGAGTCCATCGGTTTGGAGGTGTCTCAAACTGCTGGGGAAAATGGTGGCGACTTTCGAGACGCTACAGTTTGCCAGGTTCCACTCTCGAGTGTTCCAGTGGGACATCCTGACATCTTGGTCGGGGAATACTCAGACCATGAAATCAGAGCACATAGTGTTGTCTCCAGAAACACGGTCTTCCCTGCAATGGTGGATTTCCTTCAGTGGGGACGGTCTCTGCTGTCCTGGGACTGGCTGGTAGTCACTACCGACGCCAGTCTCAGGGGCTGGGGGGCAGTGGTTCTGGACCTACGCCTTCAGGGCTTATGGACCTCGGAGGAGTCTGCCTCACTATCTTGGAACTGCGGGCTGGGTGGAAAGTGATATCTCTGGCAGGAGAAAGATTGCAGGGTCTTCCTTTGAGGTTTCAGACCGACAACACCACGGCTGTGGCGTACCTGAATCATCAGGGAGGCACACACAGCAAGCTGGCCATGTGGGAGGTTTCCCAGATCTTCTTGTGGGCGGAACAGAATGTTCCAGCATCATCAGCGATATTCATCCCAGAGTGGAGAATGTCGAGGCCGATTTCCTGAGCAGGGAGGAACTGCGAGAGGGGAAATGGAGCCTGAACCCACAGGTATTTCATCAGATTACAGTGAAGTGGGGAACTCCGGATGTGGACCTGATGGCATCAAGGTTAAATCATCAGGTGCCCAGGTTCTATGCCAGGACAAGAGATCCACTGGCCGAAGCAGTGGATGCAATGACTATCCCCTGGGAGGGGAATCTACTTTATGCCTTCCCGCCGTTTCCAATGCAGACGAGAGTGTTGAAAAGAATCCTGTCCCAAAGAATTCCGGTGATTCTTGTAGCTCCAGATTGGCCAAGGAGGTCCTGGTTCTTGAGGCTTCAGAGATTGTCGGTGGACTCGTGGCGTCTACCTCTGAGGTCAGATCTGTTAAGCCAAGGGCCGTTCTTACACCTGGATTCAGCTCGGCTAGATTTGACGGCTAGGCTATTGAGACCGCCATCTTGAAGAACAAGGGTTTCTCGGAGGCTTTGGTTAACACCATGGTGAAAGCTAGGAAGTCAGTGTCTTCAGCTAACTATTATAGGGTCTGGAAGACCTATATTAGGTGGTGTGAAAGGCAGAAGTCGCATACATCGCGATTTCGACTGTCTAAATTGCTGGAGTTTCTGCAGGATGGTTTCTCGTCTGGGTTAAGCCTTCAGTCACTCAAGGTACAGATATCGGCCTTGTCGATTTACTTCCAGAAAAGGATAGCATTGCTATCGGAGGTGCAAACTTTCCTGCAAGGGGTTTCACGATTGAAACCTCCCTACAAGCAACCAGTGGCTCCATGGGATTTATCGCTGGTACTGGAGTGTCTTCAAAAGGCGCCTTTTGAGCCGTTAAGGTCGGCTGACCTTAAGTTCCTTACATGGAAGCTTGTATTTTTGTTGGCAGTTGCGTCAGCAAAGAGAGTATCGGAGTTGGGAGCATTGTCCTGCAAGTCTCCTTTTCTTATATTTCATGATGACAGGGCTGTTCTTCGAACAGTACCCCAATTTTTGCCAAAAGTAGTCTCTGCTTTTCATTTGAATCAGGAGATAGTTCTGCCTGTGTTCCAGCCCCCAGATGGTTCAAGGAAAAGGGACAAATTGAGGAATTTGGACGTTGTGCGCGCCTTACGCATTTATGTGGACAGGGTGAAGGGTGTCAGAAAGACTAAAACTCTGGTAGTCTTGTATGATGTGCACAAGATTGGTTGGCCTGCCTCTAAGCAGACCATTGCTAGGTGGTTGCGTTCCGTCATTGCCTTGGCATATACTAAGGTTGGTAGGCCTGTTCCGGCCAGGATAAATGCGCATACCACCAGGTCGGTCGCCACCTCTTGGGTGGTTCGACATGGGGCCACAGCTGAGCAAGTTTGCAGGGCCGCCACTTGGTCATCTGTTCACACTTTTGCCAAATTCTATAGGTTTCATGAGTTCGCGTCGGAGGACGCATCATTCAGGCGAGCAGTGATGAGAGCTACAGACCTGAGCGTACCCTCCCAAAGGACCGGCTCTGGAACGTCCCAATGTTGAGCTGTGTCACCAGGACCATTGAAAGAGAAAGGGATTCGAACGGTAAGTTCTTACAAAAATCCCTTTTTTTATACTTTAAAAAGCAGGACACTCAATTCACAGGAGTCGGCCCCCTGGATGGGTTACCGTCGACAAGCCGGCGGGGACCCGGGGGAGCAGCTGGAAGAGCCGTCGGAAGGGGACGCTCGCGCCTCTCGTGAGCACGCGTCCCCTTCTCGCAATCGATATGGCGCTGGCAGGGGATGGCGGCTGGCATCGCCTTCCCCTGCCAAGATGGGACCTGCCCCATCTGTACATTATGCACTTTCATATCTGCTATAAACTTTATGTAGCACCCTCTGTATGTAAGATGCCACCAAGCACATTATTGCAATCACATATCACTAACAAAGGATCCCAACATCTGCCTATCACACTCTAAAGTCTTATTTTGAACAATAGTAGAACATGTTTGCATGTGGCGTATGCTCAGATATACGGAAGGTGTCGGTGGGAAAACAGACGATATCCGTCCATGCACTGTGGCGTACGCTCTGATGTACGACAGGTATCGGTGACTAAGAGGGAGATCTGTCCATGCACGGTGGCGTACGCTCAAGTGAACGCCACTCCCCATTGTCGGTGTCTGTGACCGTTCGTGTGCGGCTGTTCTGTGGGCGGCCTTACGCTCACTGTGAGCGTACGGAAAACGCACGGTTTGATGGACCGTACGCACGTTTCACCGGACCAAACAGAATAACCCCCATAGTGTAGTGATGTTGTGCGGAGTATAAGGGATATATATATATAGTGCAGTGATGTAGTGCGGAGTACAGGGGTATATAGTGTAGTGATATAGTGCTGAGTATAGGGGGTATATAGTGTAGTGATGCAGTTCGGAGTTCAGGGGGGTATGTAGTGCAGAGTGTAGGGGATATATAGTATAGTGATGTAGTATAGGGGTATATAGTGTAGTGATGTACTGCGGAGTATAAGGGGTATATAGTGTAGTTATGTAGTGTGGAGTATAGGGTTATATAGTGTAGTGATGTAGTGCGGAGTATAGGGGGGTATATAGTGTAGTGATGTAGTGCGGAGTATAGGGGTATATAGTGTAGTGATCTAGTGCAGAGTATAGGTGTATATAGTGTAGTGATGTAGTGTGCAGTATAGGGGTATTTAGGCCCTTATTTTGGTTCACTTACAGCTCCTTCTTAAATGGACAAAAACCATGTGCACTGCAGGGGTGGCAGATATAACGTGCAGATAGAATTCAATTGGGGAGGGATTTTACTTCAAAAGTGAGACCTACAGTATATTGCAGTGTAAAAATAAAGCAGTCAGTACTTTCCGTGCACAGAAACAAAATAACTCCAACAAATCTAATTCTCTCTGCACATGTTACATCTGCCCCACCTGCAGTGCTCATGTTTTTTTCCATTTGGGAAGGAATTTGCCTTTGCGAGTGGACCAGAATAAGGGCCATAGTGTAGTGATGTAGTGCAGAGTATAGGGGGTATATAGTGTAGTGATGTAGTGTGGAGTATAGGGGTATACTGTATAGTGTAGTGATGTAGTGTGGAGTATAGGGGGTATATAGTGTAGTGATGTAGTGCGGAGTATAGCGAGTATATAGTATACCGATGTAGTGCGGAGTATAGGGGTATATAGTGTAATAATGTAGTAAGGAGTATAGGGGTATATAATTTAGTGATGTAGTACGTAGTACAGTCGGTATATACAGTAGTGATGTAGTGTGGAGTATAGGGGGTATATAGTGTAGTGATGTAGCGTGGAGTATAGGGGTATATATAGTGTACTGATGTACAGTAGTGTGGAGTATAGGGGGAATATATTGTAGTGATGTGTAGAGTATAGTAGGTATATAGGATCTCATTCTGATTGGTTCGCTGTTGCAAATTTCCAACGATGCGTGCTCGGAGACTTGCGTAGTCTTCATTCTTCATGCCGCTTACAGCGGGGGGGGGGGGGGGGGGCTTTCAGTATAGGAGGTATATAGTGTAGTGATTTAATCCACAGTATAGGGTATATAGTGTAGTGATGTACTGCAGAGTTTAGGGGTATATAGTGTAGTGCAGGGGCGGATTGGCCCACCGGGAAACCGGGCCGCTTCCCGGTGGGCCGGCACATTTTTAATTAATAGCGGCCGCCCACCCTCCCAGGCTGGGCTGCGGACCGCCGAACCGCCATCTCCGCGGTTACCGGCCGCAGCAAAATGCTCTAATCAAAGATGGCTGCGGCCGGCCTCGGCTGTGACCATAGTTAAAATGGCCGCGGGAGGGCTGGTGCGCATGTGCGGCCGCACGCAGCACCTCCCGCGGTGCTTTCAGCCCGATTCACAGAGCTGACAGATTCGGCTTCTGCTTCTTCCTAGTGCCGCTGTTCTCTTGGCTGACAGCAGGGGGAGCTAGCTGCGGAGGCAGCGTGCAGCTCAGCTCCTCTCAGGCTGTACTCCATGTGGCCGGGGGATGCAGGAAGTTTCCTCAGAGCCTGAAGCAAGCAGGGAAGGGGTGAGTGTTAAATGCCTAATGATTTTTTATACTGGCATTTGCTCTCCTGATATTTGCATGAGAGGGGAGTGTGTGTGTGTGTGTGTGTCTGTATGCTATATGTGTCAGTGTGTACATTATGTGTGTGTCTGTGTACATGCTGTATATGTGTGCTATGTTATGCTTTGTGTGTGTCAGTGTGTATATGCTGTGTCTATGCATGCCATGTGTATATGCTGTATGTATGTATGTATATGATATATGTAAGTAATGTGTGTATATGCTATGTGTGTTTTTGAGTGTATGGACTGTATGCTTAGATGTATATGTTGCGTTATGTTTTCTATGCTAGTGTGTGTGTGTTTGAAGTGTGTATATATGCACTGTTTGTGTCTGTAGTGTGTGTATATGTGATGTTTGTGTATGTATGTACAGCATGTATGTACAGTATGTCTGTGTACAAAAGTGTGTGTGTAATGATGTACAGTACATGCAATACATGATGTACAGTCACCACCCCCCCTCCCCCCCTACCACTCCCAACATAATTCTGCATTTTCCCCAGTTCCAGGGGCGGGCTGGGCCAGGGGGCAGGGTGCCATGTGCCCCCCGGGCCGCTCTAAAAGGTACTACTTTTACGGGCCGCCTTGTATTTTACATTGTGACCTCCTGTAGGCCGTGCCACGGCTACAGGAACATGGCCGCCGGCCTCCTGCATGAGGACATGATCACATGTCCCGGGTCGGCCGCCTGTTACTTAAACATTCCTGTCTTGAATGATTCCTGGCCAACCACTCGTGCGTCTAGGGGGGAAGGGGCGGGCTGCGGTGGAGACAACAGCTACTCAGAGGACGGAGCCGCAGCGTGGGAAACCAAGGCAGGGCACAGCGAGACGGGAGCCGGACCCGGGCCTAAAAGCAAGTAACAACAGTACTATGTATTGGGTGTTATAATGGGGGGCGGGGGAGCTGCCTGTGGTGTCCTGGTATAATTATACAGGGGGAGCATCCTGTGGTGTCCTGCCAGGACACCACAGGCTGCTCCCCTTGTATAATTACACCAGGACAGTCTTGGTATAATTATACAGGGGGAGCTGCCTGTGGTGTCCTGGTATAATTATACAGGGGGAGCAGCCTGTGGTGTCCTGCCAGGACTCCACAGGCTGCTCCCCCTGTATAATTACACCAGGACAGTCTTGGTATAATTATACAGGGGGAGCTGCCTGTGGTGTAAGGTATAATTATACAGGGGGAGCAGCCTGTGGTGTCCTGCCAGGACACCACAGGCTGCTCCCCTGTATAATTACACCAGGACAGCCTTGGTATAATTATACAGGGGGAGCTGCCTGTAGTGTAAGGTATAATTATACAGGGGAAGCATTATACAGGGGGAGCAGCCTGTGGTGTCCTGCCAGGACACCACAGGCTGCTCCCCCTGTATAATTATACCAGGACAGTCTTGGTATAATTATACAGGGGGAGCTGCCTATGGTGTAAGGTATAATTACACAGAGGAGCAGCCTGTGGTGTCCTGCCAGGACACCACAGGCTGCTCCCCCTGTATAATTATACCAGGATAGTCTTTGTACAATTATACAGGGGGAGCTGCCTATGGTGTAAGGTATAATTATACAGGGGGAGCAGCCTGTGGTGTCCTGCCAGGACACCACAGGCTGCTCCCCTTGTATAATTACACCAGGACAGTCTTGGTATAATTATACAGGCGGAGCAGCCTGTGGTGTCCTGGTATAGTTATACAGGGAGAGCAGCCTGTGGTATCCTCTTCTTTTAATATAGGGGTTCTTGTTATTGTGCGGGGGGAGCAGCCTGTGGTGTAACGTATAGTTATACAGGGGGAGCAGCTTGTGGTGTCCTGGTATAATTATACAGAGGGAGCAGCCTGTGGTGTCCTATTCGTTTATTTTAATACTGGGGGGCAGCCTGGGGTGTCCTGATATACTGGGGCGAAGCCTGCGGTGTCCTGTTATTATACAGGGGAGCAGTCTGCGGTGTCCTGTTATTATACAAGGGAGCAGTCTACGGTGTCCTGTTATTATACAGGGGAGCAGTCTGTGGTGTCCTGTTATTATACAGGGGAGCAGTCTGTGGTGTCCTGTTATTATACAGGGGGAGCAGCCTGTGGTGTCCTGTTATTATACAGGGGGAGCAACCTGTTGTGTCCTTATTATGTCGTTATTGGTGTCATTATTATCTTTTTTTTCTTAATACATATTTTTTTACCGCATACCACCTCCCACTCTGCTTCCCCCCCCTCCCTACCTGAATCCTCCGCCACCCCACATCCTATGCCATGCTGCGTCTCCCCTCTGTCACCCTACGCCACCCTGCGTTCCCCCTCACATGCGCCTATTCTGCAGCCTGAGGGGCTGGGGACATAGCCAGCAGTTCAGAGAGCCACTAGCCATGCCCCCACAGCTGCTAAAATGGGGCGTGGCCTTGTTGAAATAGACCACACCCCCATATCAATAGGCCACGCCCCCCAAAATTTGCGGTTGCCGGTTCCCTGGGGCTGCTTCAACATATTTCCCCGGGCTGCTTTTAATTCCCAATCCGCCCCTGGTGTAGTGTAATGATGTACTGCATAGTATAGGGGTATATAGTGTAGGGATGTTCTGAGGGGGATGCAGTTAAAATCCCGACGGTCGGGATCCCGGCGTTCAGAATACCGACGCCGGAATCCTGACCGCCGAAATGCCGACACATTCTCCCTCTTGGGGTGTCCACGACACCCCTGGAGGGAGAATAAATTAGTGTGCCGAGCGTAGCGAGGCACCGGGCCCGCTGCGTGGCGAGCGCAGCGAGCCCGCACGGGGGGGCGATCCACGTCCCCCCCTTGTCGGCATTTCGGCTGTCGGGATTCCGGCGTTGGGATTCTGAACGCCGGGATCCCGACCGCCGGGATTCAATACTGAATCCGTTCTGAGGAATATGGGGGTATATAGTGTGGAGTATAGGGCTATTTAGTGTAGTGATGCAGTATGGAGTATAGGGGCTATATAGTGTAGTGATGTAGTGCGGAGTATAGGGTATATATAGCGTAGTGTGGAGTATAGCGGTATATAGAGAATTGTTGTAGTGCGGAGTATAGGGGGTATATAGTGTAGGGATGCAGTGCATAGTATAGGGGTATATAGTGTAGTGAAGATTATATGGTCTGCTGTATCAGTCAGCGGGTGCCCAGTCTGCTCCGCTGTATCAGTCCAGGGGGTTCCCAGTCTGCTCTGCTGTATCAGTCAGGGGGTAGCTATTCCTTTATAAATGTTCAGGGTCCAGCCTGATAGCCGAGGTCCTTAATGAGAAGCAGCAGAACCCGATCCTCTTTTCTCATAATACCCCTTTCACACTAATTATTGTACATGGTTACATGCCCTGTCTCAGCAACTGATTCCCTGTTCACACTGCCGGCTGGACCCGCAATATTACCAGGTAGAACCCTTTCAGACCGCACCCGTGTGTAGCCTACCTGATCTGCCGGTACTTGTAGATGAGGTCATTCCGCTCTCTTGTCCTTTTAGCGTGACCCAGGTTGCACTGTTCACACCAAAGGCACCCCGAGTCCCCCCCATGGTGGGGACCAGGGTCAGATTCCTGGGTAGCGGGAAAGCCAGAGACTTCTATAATCCTAGCTTTCCATGCTGCAGTATGCAGAGGACATAGAACCCTAGTTTCTGCACATTGGATCTGGCAGTACCGCCACATGCATGCAAACATCTATTTAGGTATTTATAAATCGGGACCTGTCTCGGCCGGTCCAGAAAAGGGATGGGGCTAAGGAGCAGTTGGGCGTGGCCTATCATCGCAGCCTTTTTTTTTTTTTTTTTCGGGACCATGCCAGCATTCCCCTGGAAGCTGGGCAGCTCCGGGTTTGCTCCCTCCCTTAGAGATGCAGTGCCATACAGAGTTGAGCAGCGGTAATCTCCGGCTCCCTACAACTGCCCCTCCCCCTCTCCCCACCAAGGGTACATTGCCACTAGCGGGAAAGATAGCGGCACAGTCTTCAAATAGCAGGACTGTTCCGCTGTAATAGGGACAGTTGGGAGGTATGCAGGGCATGCGCACAAATACTGACTTCTAGGGAATGCATCACTCATTATTTTGTATACTGAGCGTTGGCACTACCAATTTTTTTTTCTATACATTACAACCTTTTTATAAAGGTTTCAAGTTTTTAATCACTGTAGGAGATACTAATTTACAGATACCAGGGCATTCTGGAACTTAGTGAAATAAATACACATGCAAAACGGTTTGTTTGTTTGTTTGTTTATTTATTGCAATATTTATTTACTTAAATTGCAGCATTGCAGACGTATTCAGACACTACTTCTGTGGCATCACAAGTCGGAGAGAATTTGGCTGGTCTGATGATAAAGTCGGTTACGTATGTGGAGCAGCATTTTAGATAACAGACAAGTTGGGTAGTTGGTCAGTTGGATGGTTGGAGGAAAGTAAAGCCCCATACACACTTAATGAGTCCCCAATTACGGCGATATCGGCAGCGGCGGGGATGCCGACTCCGGCAACCTGTGCACACTTTCCGATGCGGGAGGGGGATAGAGCTACGGTCATGCTACAGCATGACCGTCAATATTGAGGACTCCCCCGTCTTCGTTAAACAATGAAAGGGAGTGAGCATCATTAACAATATGGAGTAGACACATTAGGCAATATTGATTGTGTGTGTGGGGCTTTATACTTTCCCCATCACCTTCTCACTTTACTACCACCGCCTGCTTCAACCCTTTCCCCCGTCACTTTCTCTCTTCTTTCTACTGCCAGCACATGCTTTTTTCATACCATTCCGTCACCTCCTCTCTATGCCAGCACTGCCTGCTTTCTGCATTCCATTCCCTAACACTTCCTCTCCTCTCTCTGCTGACACCACCCGCTTTCTGCATTCTGTACCCTAACACTTCCTCTCATCTCTCTGTTGCCATCACCTGCTTTTTTGCATCCCATTCCCTAACACTTCCTCTCCTCTCTCTGATGCCACCACCTGCTTTCTGCATCCCATTCCCTAACACTTCCTCTCCTCTCTCTGCTGCCACCACTTGCTTTCTGCATTCTGTACCCTAACACTTCCTCTCATCTCTCTGTTGCCATCACCTGCTTTTTTGCATCCCATTCCCTAACACTTCCTCTCCTCTCTCTGATGCCACCACCTGCTTTCTGCATTCGGGACTCTAACACTTCCTTTCTCCTCTCTGCTGACACGACCCGCTTTCTGCATTCTGTACCCTAACACTTCCTCTCCTCACTCTGTTGCCACCACCTGCTTTCTGCATCCCATTCCCTAACACTTCCTCTCCTCTCTCTGCTGCCACCACTTGCTTTCTGCATTCTGTACCCTAACACTTCCTCTCATCTCTCTGTTGCCATCACCTGCTTTTTTGCATCCCATTCCCTAACACTTCCTCTCCTCTCTCTGATGCCACCACCTGCTTTCTGCATTCCATTCCCTAACACTTCCTCTCCTCTCTCTATTGCCACCACCTGCTTTCTGCATCCTATTCCCTAACACTTCCTCTCCTCTCTCTGCTGCCACCACCTGCTTTCTGCATTCTGTACCCTAACACTTCCTCTCATCTCTCTGTTGCCATCACCTGCTTTCTGCATCCCATTCCCTAACACTTCCTCTCCTCTCTCTGCTGGCACCACCTGCTTTCTGCATTCGGGACCCTAACACTTCCTTTCTTCTCTCTGCTGACACGACCCGCTTTCTGCATTCTGTACCCTAACACTTCCTCTCATCTCTCTGTTGCCACCACCTGCTTTCTGCATCCCATTCCCTAACACTTCCTCTCCTCTCTCTGATGCCACCACCTGCTTTCTGCATTCCATTCCCTAACACTTCCTCTCCTCTCTCTGCTGACACAACCTGCTTTCTGCATTCGGGACCCTAACACTTCCTTTCTTCTCTCTGCTGACACCACCTGCTTTCTGCATTCCATTCCCTAACACTTCCTCTCCTCTCTCTGCTGCCTCCACCTGTTTTCTGCATTCCATTCCCTAACACTTCCTCTCCTCTCTCTGCTGACACCACCTGCTTTCTGCATTCGGGACCCTAACACTTTCTTTCTTCTCTCTACTGACACCACCTGCTTTCTGCATTCCATTCCCTAACACTTCCTCTCCTCTCTCTGTTGCCACCACCTGCTTTCTGCATCCCATTCCCTAACACTTCCTCTCCTCTCTCTGCTGCCACCACCTGCTTTCTGCATTCTGTACCCTAACACTTCCTCTCCTCACTCTGTTGCCACCACTTGGTTTCTGCATTCTGTACCCTAACACTTCCTCTCCTCACTCTGTTGCCACCACCTGCTTTCTGCATCCCATTCCCTAACACTTCCTCTCCTCTCTCTGCTGCCACCACCTGCTTTCTGCATTCGGGACTCTTAACACTTCCTTTCTTCTCTCTGCTGACACGACCCGCTTTCTGCATTCTGTACCCTAACACTTCCTCTCATCTCTCTGTTGCCACCACCTGCTTTCTGCATCCCATTCCCTAACACTTCCTCTCCTCTCTCTGATGCCACCACCTGCTTTCTGCATTCCATTCCCTAACACTTCCTCTCCTCTCTCTGCTGACACCACCTGCTTTCTGCATTCCATTCCCTAACACTTCCTCTCCTCTCTCTGTTGCCACCACCTGCTTTCTGCATCCCATTCCCTAACACTTCCTCTCCTCTCTCTGCTGCCACCACCTGCTTTCTGCATTCTGTACCCTAACACTTCCTCTCATCTCTCTGTTGCCATCACCTGCTTTCTGCATCCCATTCCCTAACACTTCCTCTCCTCTCTCTGATGACACCACCTGCTTTCTGCATTCCATTCCCTCACCCTCCTCTCCTTTCTCTGCCGGCACCACCTGCTTTCTGCATTCTGGACCCTAACACTTCCTTTCTTCTCTCTGCTGACACGACCCGCTTTCTGCATTCTGTACCCTAACACTTCCTCTCATCTCTCTGTTGCCACCACCTGCTTTCTGCATCCCATTCCCTAACACTTCCTCTCCTCTCTCTGTTGCCACCACCTGCTTTCTGCATCCCATTCCCTAACACTTCCTCTCCTCTCTCTGCTGACACCACCTGCTTTCTGCATTCCATTCCCTAACACTTCCTCTCCTCTCTTTGCTGCCTCCACCTGTTTTCTGCATTCGGTACCCTAACACTTCCTTTCCTCTCTCTGCTGCTGGCACAACCTGCTTTCTGCATTCCATTCCCTAACACTTCCTCTCCTCTCTCTGCTTTCACCACCTGCTTTCTGCATTCCATTCCCCAGTGCTTCCTCTTCTCTATACTGCTACCGCCTGCTTTCTATGTCCCATTTACTGTCACCTCCTCTCTCTGCTACCACCACCTGCCTTACGCATCCCATTACCAGTCAGTTCCTCTCTCTGCTACTACCACCTGCTTTCTGCGTCCCATTCCCCATTGCTTCCTCTTCTCTATAGTGCTACCGCCTGCTTTTTATGTCCCATTTACTGTCACCTCCTCTCTCTACTACCACCACCTGCCTTATGCATCCCATTACCAGTCAGTTCCTCTCTCTGCTACTACCACCTGCTTTCTGCGTCCCATTCACCTTCTCTCCTCTATGCCGCTACTGCCTGCTTTCTCCATCTCATTCCCTGTCACGTATTGTATCCTCTTTCTGCCACCACCAACTGCTTTATAAATCCTAATCCCTATCTCTTCCTCTACACTTTCTGCTGCCGTCGCCTACTTTCTGCATCCAGTTTCCCATCACCTCTCTCTGCCACCACTGCCCCTTTCTTGTAATATTTTGTGCTAGTTTATTTTTTCATTATACAACATCACAAAAATATTAAACTGTACATAAAAAAAAACCTGACCTCCAGCCGGTCCATCACACGCCTTTATTGTATTGTTGTATCATGAAAAAACAAATATTAAAATGTAAAAAAACAGTCTTCCACTGCCACTTCTAGGCAGACCATCACATACCTTTCTTTGTGTTGTTGTTGTTGTCGTATCAAAAACAATAAAAAAAATGTAAATTGTAAACAAAATAGAAACAGCCGCCAACCGCCCATTCTCCTCTTTCTGCCACCACCGCCTTCATTTCTGAATCCCATTTCTCCTCTCCTCCTCTCTCTGCTATTACTGCCTGCTTTCTGCCTCCCATTCCTCTTCACCTCCTTTCTCTGCTGCTACCACCTGTTTTCTGCATCCCATTCTCCTCCTCTCCTTTATGCCACCACGTCTACTTTCTGCATTCACTATTCACTAACACCTATCCTCGCTCTGCCGCCACCAACTGCTTTCTGCATTTCATTCCCTGACATGTATCCTCTCTCTACCGCCACCACCTGCTTTCTGCATCCCATTCCCCTACTCTCCTCTATGGTGCCATTGCCTGCTTTCTGCATCCCATTCCCTATCTCTTCCTCTACGCCAGGGGTGTCCAACCTTTCACCTTCCCTGGGCCACATTAGAAGATGAAAATTTGGTTTGGGCCGCACATAAAATAAAATAACAGTAACGATACCTGATCATCCAAAAAAAACATAGACAACATAGTTAACATATTAAACTTAATTGGAAATGAAGTTAGTGAGATGTTTGACATTGTTTCTCATATTCTGACACAGAGAATAAGCCGAAATTCACATTCTGACACAGAGAATAAGACAAAATTCACATTCTGACACAGATAATAAGCCAAAATTCACAATGTGACACAGGGAATGAGTACAAATTCACATTCTGACACAGAGAATAAGCCAAAATTCACTTTCTGACACAGAGAATAAGCCGAAATTCACAATGTGACACAGGGAATGAGTAAAAATTCACATTGTGACACACAGAATAAGCCAAAATTCACATTGTGACACAGAAAATAAGCTGAAATACACATTCTGACACAGGGAATGAGTAAAAATTCACATTCTGACACAGGGTGCCAGATAACACATATGCCCCCACAGTGCCATATAACACATATGCCCCCACAGTGCCAGGTGACACATATGCCCCCACAGTGCCATATGACACATATGCCCCCACAGTGCCATGTGACACATATGCCCCCACAGTGCCATATGCCCCCACAGTGCCATATGCCCCCACAGTGCCAGGTGACACACATGCCCCCACAGTGCCAGGTGACACACATGCCCCACTATACATATGCCCCACATTAAGCTTCATTATACATATACCACACACACTGTCATGCACCATTATCTATATGTCCCACACCGTGATGCTCCATTATACATATGCCACACCGTGATGCTCCATTATACATATGCCACACCGTGATGCTCCATTATACATATGCCCCACAGCGTGAAGCTCCTTTATACATATGCCCCACACATTGATGCTCATTAAACATATGCCACACAAATGATGCCCATTAAACATATGCCCCACACCTTTATGCTCATTAATTAATAATCATCAATGTGTGTGGGGCATATTCAAACTTATATTCATAATGCCCCCTGGTAATGCCACTTATATTCATAATGCCCCCTGGTAATGCCACTTATATTCATAATGCCCCCTGGTAATGCCACTTATATTCATAATGCCCCCTGGTAATGCCACTTATATTCATAATGCCCCCTGGTAATGCCACTTATATTCATAATGCCCCCTGGCATTACCAGGGGGCATTATGAATATAAGTGGCCTTACCAGGGGGCATTATGAATATAAGTGGCATTACCAGGGGGCATTATGAATATAAGTGGCATTACCAGGGGGCATTATAAATATAAGTGGCATTACCAGGGGGCATTATGAATATAATGCCCCCTGGTAATGCCACTTATATTCATAATGCCCCCTGTAGTGATTACTCACCACAGCTGATGGTAGTGGGGGTATGAGAAGTCACCGCTGGCCTGGCTGCCTGCTCCTGCCGCCGCCACCCATCAGATCATCATCCAGCCCTGCGCGCTGCTGGGATGAATCACGTGGGGGAAGCGCCAGCACAGACGTCCTTCGGACCGCAGGAGCAGCTGAGTGCGCCTGCGCATGCACACCAGCGCTCCCGCGGCCATTTTAGGTTTGGGAGAACTCGATGCTGGCCGCGGCCATCTTTACTTTGGGCACAGTGCCGCGGCCAGCACGGAGACGCTGCTGCGGGCGGAGTTGCCCTATAATTTATATTTAGAACTTCTATAAAATGCACTGGGCCGCATTACTACCCGACCTGGGCCGCATGCGGCCCGCGGGCCGCGGGTTGGACAAGCCTGCTCTACGCTTTCTGTTGCTGCCACTTACTTTCTACATTCAGTTTCCCATCACCTCCTCTCTCTGCCACCACTACCCCTTTCTTGCCATGTTTTGTGTTAGTTTATTTTTTCATAATATAACATCACAAAAATATTAAAATGTAAAAAAAAAACCTGGCCTCCAACCGTTCCCCCTCTAGCCAGACCATCACACGCCTTTATTGTGTTGTTGTATCATGAAAAAATATACTGACACAAAAATATTCGGGTGTGGTATAGGGGTCCGACAGTCGGGATCCCGACTGGCCGGACCCAGACAGCATGGCGAGCGCAATAAAGCCCCTTGCGGGCTCGCTACGCGAGCCACCTATTCTATTCTCCCTCTATGCGGGTTGTGGACCCCGGCTGTCTGGGTTTTGACAGTCGAGATCTCGACGTCGGGTGAATGCCTGTCGGGATCCCGACTGTCGGGACCCCATCCGGCACCGACCTCTCTTTTCTGACACTGCCTCCTTCCTGCGTCCCATTCCCCGTCACTTACTGTCTTTGCTGCCACCGCCTGCTTTTTCATCCCATTCCATCACCTCCTCTTCTCTCTGTACTTCCACTGCCTGCTTCCTGCATCTTATTCCACTTCACCCACTTTCTCTGCTGCCACCGTCTGTATTCTGTGTCCCATTCACCATCACCTCTACTCTTTGCTGCCACCACCTGCTTCCTGTGTCCCATTCCGTCACATCCTTTCTCTGCTGCCAGCGCCTGCTACCTGCGTCCCATTCCACCTGACCTACTATCTCTGCTGCCTTGGCCTGCTTTATGCATCCTTTTGCCTATCTCTTTCTCTATGCTTTCTGCTACCGCCACCTACTTTCTTCATCCATTTTTCCAATTTCCACCTGCTTCTCTCTATCCATGTTTTTTTGTTCGTTTATTTTTTTATTTTATTTTTTTTTATATTCTTTATTAGTTTTGCAATTATAACATCCATAAAAAAAAGAAGAAAGAAGACATTTACATACATACAATTACATACATACATTTACATTTTTATTAGTAGGCACCTGTTTTAACTAACTCACAATATACCCTTGACAATGCTATTTATTTCCAGTCTCTCCCTACCTTAAATTTGCACTTGCTCAACCCTAGATCCCTAGGCCTTATGAGAGAATATGGATGATATTACTACTCTATCTAATTTGTGTTACCCTTAATCGTTTCTCAAGTGTACAACATTACTTTTTAGTGACTCTTACTTAATCCAATTCCTTATTTAAAGTGCAACGTGTCAAAGAAAAAAAAAAAAAAAAAAAACTTACATAATACACTACTAACAAGGAAAATATCTATTGTGCACATCATTTATCATTTAACTTTTGTTGTAGTAAGGGGATTGTATCCAGTGATCCCAAATTAAGTGGTGTTTATTTAATGTTTGATTTCTATGTGCTAAACGTCTTTCTTGATCTACAATAAAATTTACACGTGCTTTCCATGCTTCCACGTCCGGTGCGATATTTGACATCCACATTCTCCCAATAATAACCTTTGCAATCGATAATACATTAATAATATAAGTTCTATCCTTCCTGTCAATTCCTCCTGGGACTATACCCAATATACAACATCTATCCGATAACAGTTCACTTGGAATTCCCGTATTAGATATAACCCGTTTAACACTATCCCAGTACTCAGCTACAAGATTACACTCCCAGATTAGATGAATAAATGTGCCTGATATAGCTCCACATTTAGGGCAGGTAGTTGAACCATTGCCCTTAAATTTGCTCAACCTACTAGGGGTTATATATGACCGATGTAGTATAAACAGTTGTGTTTGTTGGATACGCAATGAATTTGTGGCCCTAGCCACTGCGGTTTTAGCTGACAACCATTCTAAATCGGTCAAAGCCCCTATATCGCCTTCCCATTTTTCCCTCACATAGACCAGGTCCTGTCCCAATTTACCTTCTTTTAGCAAGTTGTAAATCTTAGAGGTAAGACCTTTATTGTTATTAGATTTAAGAATCCTCTTTACGTCTGTTTCGCTAAACCTGGGTAATGGTTGTTTAATCTGCGCTATCAGAGCGCTTCTTAATTGAAAATATCTAAAGAGGTAAGATCTTGGGAGATCGTATTCTTCTTTTAACTGGGTGAATGTTTTAACCCCATTTAAATCGAAAAACTGGGAAACATATATCACTGAGTGGGAATGCCACACCTCGATTTTTTTTGTTTGCTATGTACGGCGCGGCGGACACTTTGCGGCGCCTTTTAAATAAACGTACTACTACTATTCTATGTCCCATTTACCATCACCTCCTCTCTTTTTTGACACTGCCATCCTATTCCACTTCACCCACTGAGACAGCTGCCACCGTCTGTATTCTGTGTCCCATTCACCATCACCTCTACTCTTTGCTGCCACCACCTGCTTCCTGTGTCCCATTCCGTCATATCCTTTCTCTGCTGTCAGCGCCTGCTACCTGCGTCCCATTCCACCTGACCTACTATCTCTGCTGCCTTGGCCTGCTTTATGCATCCTTTTCCCTATCTCTTTCTCTACGCTTTCTGCTACCGCCACCTACTTTCTTCATCCACTTTTCCAATCTCCACCTGCTTCTCTTTATCCATGTTTTTTTGTTCGTTTATTTTTTAATAATACATCACAAACTATTAAAATAAAAAAAAATAACCTGGCCTCCACCACATGCTTCCTGCATCCCATTTCCCTTAACCTAATGTCTCTCCTGCCACTGGCTGCTTTCTTATCCCATTCCGTCACCCTCTCTCGTCTCTCTACTGCCACCGCCTGCTTCCTGTGTCCCATTTCCCATCACCTCCTCTCTCTGCCACCACTGCCCCTTTCTAGCCATGTTTTGTGTTTTTTCTCATAATACAACATCACAAAAATATTAAAATGTAAAAAAAAAAATTGGCCTCCAATCGGCCCCTCTAGCCAGACCATCAAGTGCCTTTATTGTGGTGTTGTATCATGAAAAAATAAACTGACGCAAAAATATTAGACCTCCTGTCTTTGACGCGAAAATATTAGACCTCCTGTCTTTGCTGCCACCTTCTGCTTCATCCCTTTACCCATTACCTCCTCTCTTCTCTCAACCTCCACCGCCTGCTTTCTTTGTCCTGTTCCCCATCACCTCTCCTATAACAGGTAAACTAACACAAAAGTATTCAAATGTATGTTGATTTCTTGACTTGTATATTTGATTTTGTATATTTTCACTATCATTTCTTATAACTTATATGATTTAAAATATTGTTAAAATGTACATTTTAAATTTTTGTTGCCACTGCCTACTTCATCTCTTTCCCTGTCACCTCCTCTCTTCTCTCTACTGCCACGCCTGCATTTTTTATCCCATTCTGTCACGTCCTCTCCTCTATTTACTGCCACCGCCTGCTTCCTGCGTCTCAATTCACATCCTCGCCTCTCCTTTCTATACTGCCACCGCCTATATTCTGTGTTTCATTCCCCGTCGCCTTCTCTCTTTTGCTGCAACCGCCTGCTTTCTTCATCCCATTCCTCTCCTTTCTTTGCCAGCACCACCTGCTTTCTGCCTCCTTCTGCATCCTATTCCCAAACTGCTCTTACCAGCGTCACCATCAAATACAAATGTCTTATACTACTTGACCTGTGTGTAGCCTTTGCCACTGTAGATGACACTCATTTAAATGCTTCCACTGCCTGTAGTCTGCGTATCATTCCCCTTCACCTAGTGTCTCTGCTGTTACCGCCTGCTTTCTTCATTCCATTCCATCGCCTCCTCTCCTCTCTCTGCTGTCACTGCCTGCTTCCTGTGTCCCATTCCCTGTCACCTACTGTCTCTGCTACCACCACCTGCTTTCTGCATCCTATTCCCTATGTCTTCCTCTATGCTTTCTGCTGCTGCCCCCTACTTTCTGCATCCAGTTTCCCATCACCTTCTCTTTCTGCCACCACTGCCCCTTTCTAGCCATGTTTTGTGTTGGTTTTTTTTCCATAAAACAACATCACAAAATTATTGAAATTAAGAAAAAAAAATCTGGCCTCCATCCGTTCCCCCTGTAGCCAGACCATCACAAGCCTTTATTGTGTTGTTGTATCATGAAAACATAAACTGACACAAAAATATGAAACCTGCTGCCACCGCCTGCTTCATCCCTGTCCCCATCACATCCACTCTTCTCTCTGCTGCCACGGCCTGCTCTCTACATCTCATTTAGTCACCTACTCTCCTCTTTACTGCCACTGCCTGCTTCCTGCGTCCCACTCCCCTTCACCTACTGTCTGCTGCCACCGCCTGCTTTCTTCATCCCATTCTGTCACCTCCTCTCTCTACTGCCACCACCTGTTTCCTACATCCTATTCCCCTTCATCTACTGTCTCTGCTGCCACCGTTTGTTTTCTGTGTCCCATTCACCGTCACCTCCACTCTTTGCTGCCACCATCTGCTTCCTGTGTCCCATCCCCTGCCACCTACTGTCTCTGCTGCCACCACCTGCTTTCTTCATACCTTTCCACATCACGTCCTCTCTTCTCTCAACCTCCACCGCCTGCTTTCTTTATCGCATTCCCCTATCTATCTATCTACCCACTATCTATCTATCATCTACCTGTCTATCTACTCACTATCTATTCATCCACTATCTATTTATTTATTCACTCTCTATCTCACTATATATCTCCCTCTAATATAAATGTCTTCACTATAATTTCTTATAACTTTTATGCTTAAATTTTCTTTTGCTGCCACCTCCTGCTTCATCTCTTCCGTCACCTCTACTCTTCTCTCAACCTCCACCGCCTGCTTTCTTTATCGCATTCCCCTATCTATCTATTCATCCACTATCTATTTATTTATCCACTTTCTATCTCACTATACTGTATATCTCACTCTACTATATCTTTTCACTTTAATTTCTTATAACTTATATGCTTAAAAAAAAATTCAAATGTAAATTTACATTTTTTTCTGCCACCGCCTGCTTCATCTCTTCCATCACCTCCTCTTCTCTCTACTGCCACGCCTGCATTTTTCATCCCATTCTGTCACCTCCTCTATTTACTGCCACCACCTGCTTCCTGCGTCTCATTCCCCATCCTTGCCTCTCCTTTCTGTGCCGCCACCACCTATATTCTGTGTCTCATTCCCTGTCGCCTCCTCTCTTTTGCTGAAACGTCCTGCTTTCTTCATCCCATTCCTCTCCTTTCTTTGCCACCACCACCTGCTTTATGCCTCCTTCTGCATCCTATTCCCAAAATGCTCTTACCAGCGTCACCATCAAATACAAAGGTCTTATACTACTTGACCTGTGTGTAGCCTTTGCCACTGTAGATGACACTCATTTAAATGCTGCCACTGTCTGTAGTCTGCGTACCATTCCCCTTCACCTAGTGTCTCTGCTGCCATCGCCTGCTTTCTTCATTCCATTCCATCACCTCCTCTCCTCTCTCTGCTGTCACTGCCTGCTTCCTGTGTCCCATTCCCTGTCACCTACTCTCTCTGCTGCCACCACCTGCTTTCTGTATCCTATTCCCTATGTCTTCCTCTGTGCTTTCTGCTGCTGCACCCTACTTTCTGCATCCAGTTTCCCATCACCTTCTCTCTCTGCCACCACTGCCCCTTTCTAGGCATGTTTTGTGTTGAGGTTTTTTTTCATAATACAACATCACAAAATTATTGAAATGAAGAAAAAAAAACCTGGCCTCCATCCGTTTCCCCCTCTAGCCAGACCATCACACGCCTTTATTGTGTTGTTGTATCATGAAAAAATAAACTGACACAAAAATATGAAACCTGCTGCCACCGCCTGCTTCATCCCTGTCCCCATCACCTCCTCTCTTCTCTCTGCTGCCAAGGCCTGCTCTCTACATCCCATTTAATCACCTACTCTCCTCTTTCCTGCCACTGCGTGCTTCCTACGTCCCACTCCCCTTCACCTACTGTCTGCTGCCACCGCCTGCTTTCTTCATCCCATTCTGTCACCTCCTCTCTCTACTGCCACCACCTGTTTCCTACATCCTATTCCCCTTCACCTACTGTCTATGCTGCCACTGTTTGTTTTCTGTGTCCTATTCACCGTCACCTCCACTCTTTGCTGCCACCATCTGCTTCCTGTGTCCGATCCCCTGCCACCTACTGTCTCTGCTGCCACCGCCTGCTTTCTTCCTTTTCCACATCACGTCCTCTCTTCTCTCAACCTCCACCGCCTGCTTTCTTTATCGCACTCCTCTACCCACTATCTTATCTACCCATTATCTGTCTGTCTATCTACCCACTATCTATCTATTTATCCACTATCTATCTATCTATTTACCCACTAGATATCTATCTATTCATCCACCATCTATTTATTTATCCACTCTCTCTCTCACTAGACATCTCACTCTAATATATATTTCTTCACTATAATTTCTTATAACTTTTATGCTATAATTTTCTTTTGCTTCCACCGCCTGCTTCATCTCTTCCGTCAACTCCTTTCTTCTCTCAACCTCCACCACCTGCTTTCTTTATTGCATTCCCCTATCTATCTATTCATCCACTATCTATTTATTTATCCACTTTTTGTCTCACTATATATCTCACTCTACTATATCTTTTCGCTATAATTTCTTATTAAAAAAATTTCAAATTTAAATTTAACATTTTTTGTGCCACCGCCTGCTTCATCTCTTCCATCACCTCCTCTCTTCTCTCAACCTCCACCGCCTGCTTTCTTTATCGCATTCCCCTATCTATCTATTCATCCACTATTTATTCACTCTATATCTCACTATATATCTCACTCTACTATATCTTTTCACTATAATTTCTTATAATTTATATGCTCAAAAAATCTTTTTGCTGCCACCGCCTGCTTCATCTCTTCCGTCACCTCCTCTCTTCTCTCAACCTCCACCGCCTGCTTTCTTTATCGCATTCCCCTATCTATCTATTCATCCACTATCTATTTATTTATTCACTCTATGGGGGTTATTCAGGTTGATTCGCAAGGCTGCGAATTCGCAGTCTTGCGAGTCCACCAAACCCCGCCCGGCGAACGCACCCCCCCCCCCCCCCCCGCCGCCCCAGCAATGTGCTTCGGCCGCACAGCAGCGAATGGATGTTTTGCATAAACATCCATTCGCTTTGCTGGGATGTCGGCCCACATCATTCGATGGTCACCGACCATCGAATGATGTTTAGCATGCACGCATATATAAGTGACTTTTCAGTCACTTACATTTGCGTGCACGCTGGCGTGATATGGGCGGGCAGCTGACATCCGGTGATGTCAGCTACCCGGCCCACACACCCGTGTCACTGCCTCATTACCATGAGAATGCCCAGCATTCTCATGGGAACGCCCATGGAACGCTGGGCGTTCCCATATTGTAATGGGGCAGCCCGGCGCCCCCCGCCCATCTCCGCCCCCCCTCGCTGCCATGGGTGCGTGCACCCGGCAACCCGAAAGGTCGCCATGGGTGCACGCACCATATGCCTGCACATGCGCAGATACCCATCTGCGCATGTGCAGATGGCCAGCATCGGATCTGCGTGCGAATGCACGCAGATCTGAATAAGGACCTATATCTCACTATATATCTCACTCTACTATATCTTTTCACTATCATTTCTTCTAATTTATATGCTTAAAATTTTTTGCTGCCACCGCCTGCTTCATCTCTTCCGTCACCTCCTCTCTTCTCTCAACCTCCACCGCCTGCTTTCTTTATCGCATTCCCCTATCTATCTATTCATCCACTATCTATTTATTTATGCACTCTATATCTCACTATATATCTCACTCTACTATATTTTTTCACTATAATTTCTTATAACTTATATGCTTTTAAAAATTTTTTTTTCAAAAGTAAATTTAACATTTTTTCTGCCACCGCCTGCTTCATCTCTTCCGTCACCTCCTCTCTTCTTCTCAACCTCCACCGCCTGCTTTCTTTATCGCATTCCACAATCTATCTATTCATCCACTATCTATTTATTCACTCTATACTGTATCTTACTATATATCTCACTCTACTATATGTTTTCACTATAATTTCTTATAACTTATATGCTTTAAAAAATTTTTTGCTGCCACCGCCTGCTTCATCTCTTCCGTCACCTCCTCTCTTCTCTCAACCTCCACCGCCTGCTTTCTTTATCGCATTCCCCTATCTATCTATTCATCCACTATCTATTTATTTATGCTCTCTATATCTCACTATATATCTCACTCTACTATATCTTTTCACTATAATTTCTTATAATTTATATGCTTAAATTATTTTTCAAAAGTAAATTTAACATTTTTTTCTGCCACCGCCTGCTTCATCTCTTCCGTCACCTCCTCTCTTCTCTCAACCTCCACCGCCTGCTTTCTTTATCGCATTCCCCAATCTATCTATTCATCCACTATCTATTTATTCACTCTATATCTCACTATAAATCTCACTCTACTACAGGGCTTGACAAATTTTTTTAAAATCTAGGAGCCAGCATGAAAGTGTAGGAGCCAGACAAACTAAAAATAGGGGCAGTGCGCGCCGAAGGCGTGGATATTTTTTTTTACAATGCAATGCCTATTACACATGTCACACACCCATTACATGTTATTCCACATGCCATAATGCCCATTACACATTCTACAAAACACCGGCATGCCCATTACACATTCTACAAAACACTGGCATGCCCATTACATATAATACCACACGCTGTAACGCTTAGTACATATAATGTCACATAAGTGCCGCTTACCTACATGCTCATTGCTACAGGTTGCATGCTTGATGCCAGGGCAAACATGCCCTTGTGCCCAGGGGTAAACATGCCCTTGTGCCCAGGGGTAAACATGCCCTTGTGCCCAGGGGTAAACATGCCCTTGTGCCCAGGGGTAAACATGCCCTTGTGCCCAGGGGTAAACATGCCCTTGTCCAGCAGCAAGAAGCGGTGGTGCCAGAGGCGTAACTAGAACTTTGTGGGCCCCATAGCAAAATTTATAATGGGCCCCCCCCCCCCCCCTCCCACATTATGCGACCCACCTCAGTGCCCGCCATTACACATCACAATGCAATGCCCATTACGCAACACAACGCAGTGGCCATTACACATTATGCAACAGACCTCAGTGCCCACCATTACACATTATGCAACACAACACAGTGGCCATTACACATTATGCGACCCACCTCAGTGTCTGCCATTACACATTATACGACTCACACATGCAGAAAAATACAGTAATAAAATATAATATATTGCCCAACTCACCAGATATATTAGATTATGCTTTTTCAGGGGTCCTCACTCTAACATCAGAGCATGCAGCGGCAGCACAACGTGGAGAGTCTCTGTCTCTCCCTCAGGCTCACAACAGAACAAGTGGTCGGGCCGCGGCTAATACTAGCAGCAGCTGCTGCTGCAGACCTGCGGGATGATGACGCTACATCCCGCGGGTCATAGTGCACGGCGACGGGCCCAGTAGCGTAACGAAAAATATTGCACCCTTGCCAAAAAAGTTTCTGCCCCCCCCCCCCCCACACACACATGATGCTAGCACATAGCCATATACCACTGACACACACATAGAAGCTGACACACAAATGCTGACACAGACACCAAGATAGATGCTAACACATATAAAACACATGGACAGATGATGACACACAGAAAGCTGTCGGATGCCTGGCATATAGTTGACTGATGAGAAGGGTGCAGGGGGGCCCCTGGGTGCCTGCGCTTGTGGGGAGATATGCGCCGGGTGCCTCAGCAGGGGGGTTGGGGAGTTGCCAAAGAACACAGCCGCTGGGGAGGGCCAGCCTTCATGTGCCAAAGCGGCGGGTGTTTGGCAGGGAGCGCAGCCACTTGATGTCTGTGCGAGTAGGGGGTGGACTGGCAGTTTGTATAAAATACTGCGGTCATCGACGACTTGAACAGCAGAAAGGGGTAATTACAGGGGGCAAACTGAGTGAGGCTGGGGGGGGGGGCACAGCCGCAATGGGATGGGAGTCGGCACCATCTCAGGGCGGCAGGTACGCTCAGTACAAAACAGCAGTGCGGCAGTAGCACTAGCAGCTACTAGCACATGGCGGGTACCAGTAGCAGCAGACGGCGGCAGCGTCCTCCCCCCTGCCTGGCTGTAGTAGCGCGGTCTCCCTCGCTGATCCACACAGCGGGAGAATCAGGAGGCGTAGCGCTCTGTGGGGACTCGGTGCCCGGCGCAGGATGACGCACTATACAGGGAAGGAAGGTCAGAGGTCTCAGCGGCGCTGGGGACTTCTATTGGCTGCGGCAGGAGTCAGGACTTTAAAACTGTGTTCTGCTGCCGCTGTGCTGCCGCTGCTGCGAACACGGGGAGGGGGGTGTGGATCAGGGACCGCGCTCGCGCTGCTGCTGGCCTGACAGGACGGGGGAGGGGGGTGGTCGGGCTGCCGACGACCAGATTCTGCTTCCTCCCTCCCTGCTAAAAATCTGGTCGCCAGGAAGCAGAATCTGGTCGACCTGGCGACCGGTATTTGTCGAGCCCTGCTCTACTATATGTTTTCACTATAGTTTCTTATAACTTATATGCTTTAAAAAAATGTTTGCTGCCACCGCCTGCTTCATCTCTTCCGTCACCTGCTCTCTTCTCTCAACCTCCACCGCCTGCTTTCTTCATCGCATTCCCCTATCTACAGTATCTATCTATTCATCCACTATCTATTTATTTATTCACTCTATATCTCACTATATATCTCACTCTACTATATCTTTTTACTATAATTTCTTATAATTTATATGCTTAAAATTTTTTTGCTGCCACCGCCTGCCTAATCTCTTCCGTCACCTCCTCTCTTCTCTCAACCTCCACCGCCTGCTTTCTTTATCGCATTCCCCTATCTATCTATTCATCCGCTGTTTATTTATTTATGCACTCTATGGCCCTTATTCTGAATCGGACGGTACGGCCCGCGTGCGGCCGTACCGCCGATGTTTTTAGTCTGCACATGCGCAGAGGTCAATCTGCGCATGTGCAGCCCCATTCGCCGCAGACGTATTTCGTCCGCCGCAAAGGGGGCGTATAGGGGCGTGAGGGGCTTCATACCCTCATTTCCCTATGTATACGCCCCGCGTTTCATGGGCGTTCCCATGCAAACGCGGGGCGTATGCATGCTAATCAGGGTATGACGCCACTGATGGGGGCGGAAAGCTGACGTCGCCGGATGTCAGCTCTCAGCCCCCATACAAGCTATCACACGGACGATTGTCCGTGTGGTCTCAGCTTGCGGGAGCTGCTGTGGCGTGCGGCCCTGCCTTCGATGGTCGACGACCATCGAATGCAGGGGGCAGCTCCCACCATGGTGGAGGCGTACGCCCCACCATTTTTATGCGGATCGCCAGCCGTCCGTGTACGGACGGCCGTGGCGATCCGTCTCGTGGGCGGGGATTGGTTTGTGCGGCCGGAGCACCGTGTGCGGCTCCGGCCGCACCAACCAGAATAAGGGCCTATATCTCACTCTACTATATCTTTTCACTATAATTTCTTATAATTTATATGCTTAAAATTTTTTTCAAAAGTGAATTTAACATTTTTTCTGCCACCGCCTGCTTCATCTCTTCCGTCACCTCCTCTCTTCTCTCAACCTCCTCCGCCTGCTTTCTTTATCGCATTCCCCAATCTATCTATTCATCCACTATCTATTTATTCACTCTATATCTCACTCTACTATATGTTTTCACTATAATTTACTTATAACTTATATGCTTTAAAAAAAAATTTGCTGCCACCGCCTGCTTCATCTCTTCCGTCACCTCCTCTCTTCTCTCAACCTCCACCGCCTGCTTTCTTTATCGCATTCCTCTATTCATCCACTATCTATTTATTTATTCACTCTATATCTTACTATATATCTCACTCTACTATATCTTTTCACTATAATTTCTTATAATTTATATGCTTAAATTTTATTTGCTGCCACCGCCTGCTTCATCTCTTCCGTCACCTCCTCTCTTCTCTCAACCTCCACCGACTGCTTTCTTTATCTCATTCCCCTATCTATCTAGCTATTCATCCACTATCTATTTATTTATTCACTCTATATCTCACTATATATCTCACTCTACTATATCTTTTCACTATAATTTGTTATAATTTATATGCTTAAAAAATTTTTTTGCTGCCACCGCCTGCTTCATCTCTTCCATCACCTCCTCTCTTCTCTCAACCTCCACCGCCTGCTTTCTTTATCGCATTCCCCTATCTATCTATTCATCCACTATATATTTATTTATTCACTCTATATATCACTATATATCTCACTCTACTATAATTTTTCACTATAATTTCTTATAATTTCTATGCTTAAAAATTTTTTCAAATGTAAATTTACATATTTTTCTGCCACCGCCTGCTTTATCTCTTCCGTCACCTCCTCTCTTCTCTCAACCTCCACCGCCTGCTTTCTTTATCGCATTCCCCTATCTATCTATTCATCCACTATATATTTATTTATTCACTCTATATATCACTATATATCTCACTCTACTATAATTTTTCACAATAATTTCTTATAATTTCTATGCTTAAAATTTTTTTCAAATGTAAATTTACATATTTTTCTGCCACCGCCTGCTTTATCTCTTCCGTCACCTCCTCTCTTCTCTCAACCTCCTCCGCCTGCTTTCTTTCTCGCATTCCCCTATCTATCTATTCATCCACTATATATTTATTTATTCACTCTATATCTCACTCTACTATATCTTTTCACTATAATTTCTTATCATTTATATGCTTAAATTTTTTTCATATGTAAATTTAAAAAAAATTCTGCCACCGCCTGCTTCATCTCTTCCGTCACATTCTCTCTACTGCCACCGCCTGCATTTTTTATCCCATTCTGTCACCTCTTCTCTATTTACTGCCACCGCCTGCTTAATGCGTCTCATTCCCCATCCTCTCCTCTCCTTTCTATGCTGCCACCGCCTATATTCTGCGTCTCATTCCCTGTCACCTCCTCTCTTTGTTGCCACCGCCTGCTTTCTTCATCCCATTCCTCTCCTTTCTTTGCCACCACCACCTTTCTGCCTCCTGCATCCTATTCCCAAACTGCTCTTACCAGCGTCACCACCAAATACAAAGGTCTCATACTACCTGACCGGTGTGTAGCCTTTGCCACTGTAGATCACACGCCTTCATATCTTACCTGTTGACATCCATCCTCTTACCTTCTGTATTTCAGCTGATGTTCTATATGATAACAAAAGTACATTGTACCTATTACTCCATGTGCAATCTGGTCACATTTATAACAAGATACAAAATAGCATAATATATATCTTTTGTTTCCATGATGAAATCTATAGACACTTGTATAATTTACTAGATTGTAACATTACGGGACTGCAGAGCATAAGCTGCTTTGTGACGCTTCTGTTTGCACTAATGCGCTCATCTGTAGAGTAAGCACCTGGACCTGCACATCAGGGGGTTCTATGGGGAGGGGCCACATCTTATGGGAAATGGAGGATGGGATAGAGTGTTTGTAAGTAATTGTACGCTGGCTGCTTTTACAGGATATAATATGTAAGTGAGACTGAAGGGGAACAGACTGAGTATCTTTAGTTACAGAGAGGTCGCAAAATCTCTTCCCTGCTTACGGATCTTTCTTTTACAGGTTCTCAGTAAAGACCTTATTCTGGTCCCCATGAAATGAATTTCACAGCGTTGCGTGTGGACCAAACTTCTTCCGCAGTGCCTGCGTACCCCCCCTCCCCCTGCACGGCTGCGAATCAGGGCCAGGGTGATCATAATGAATAGCAGGTAGGAAATAAATATGTGGTACACAGAAGTGGCAAGTTGCTCAAATGAACTCATTGGTCCATTGCAAGTGCTTGCAAGGGAGGGGCTAGTTCAGGCAAGGGAGGGGCTAGTTCAGGCAAGGTAGGGGCTAGTTCAGGCAACGGAGGGGCTAAACAAAGCAAAAGAATCACAGAATTCCCCCACCCTACAGTATAGTTATAATGCAGAAAACACAGTTTATTTCTCCTTCGCTCCATAGGGATATATGTACACTGAGTTCTCTGCATTACTACTATCATACATGTATTCCAATGCACTGATTAATCCTTTTGCTGTACGTACCATCTATGTATATTACATGCCGCATACATAATGTAGTGCTGGAATAAATTCACCAGCAAATGTAGGGGCATTTTCTAGTGAGATCACTTAGAGAATGACCTGAAATCACCCCGGGTGTACGCCCCATTCTGAACATGTATTATTGGTTTGTATAATACTGCTATACCCAGATCTAGCTCCATTTTTCTTTCTTTATCATGTCCCCATTTAAAGTTGAAGTCTTCAATTAAACATGGTTAAAAATAATAAGAAAAATGAAGATATAATGTACTTACATGCAGAACCTGGCATGGTCGCATCCAGCAGTGCCTCTGCCTCACTAGATGTATTTAGACCAGGTGGATTTGGGAAGCTTCTCCAGCTGGAGGTAATTGACGAGAAACCCTTAAAATTTGCCTGCTCCGCCGCTGTAATTGGTGGGTAATTGGCCTCTTCTGCCTCCATTAGTTCTAGATGGTTATTACTGGAGGCAGAGGGTGGAAAGAATGCCTACAGAAATAAGAAGTAACGTTGTATATCAGTGATTATTACATCTACCATAGGACTGTGTAAGACAGACAGAGGCATTTAGCAAACTTCTTTATGTAAAGGTTATTTATAGTAGTTTCCATTATAGACCCTAAGAAAATGCCTATATATAAAGCTAAAGGCAGTGGCATAAATGTTGCATAAATGTATAAAGGTGTCGCTCAGACTATATATATATATATATATATATATATATATATATATATATAACCACAGCATTACAGTAGATGTGAGGTCGCTATGGTGCAATTACAGGTATTCGTCTACTCTGTGCTATCAAGAGACATCTATATACTCTAGAAGTGCAGAGAGGAAAATGACATTCCAGAAGCTCACTATGGAAAGTGTAACCTGTGCTCTATAGTCCACTTTGTCTCCTTGTCAGCTTATTATGAGGCGCAGGATTATCAATTATATTAGAAAAATGTCAGAAGATGTAACGGAGCTCAAATCTGGGGCAATAAGAAAGTATTGGTAACATAGTAATTATGTCCTTTCTACTTGTGTGTCCCCTGCTAGAAAGAAAACTATAAATGTGTCTTTGTCAGTGATTTTTATGTAACCCTGAGCACAAGAATAACTGTGTTAGGGATCTTTACACTGTTAAGGCCCCCATATGCTACGCGATTTGGGCCAGAGGATCCAGCAGATTGTCTCTGACATCCGATCGGATCCGATGCGCAGTCCCGTGCGCATCGGATCAGAGCTCGGACGGCTGCACATAAAATACATCTTATGTGCAGCAGTCAGCAGGACATCCTGGGTGCGGTGAGCAGGGTGCGGCAGGTGGCAAGGAGAATTGAAAAATCCTATTCAAAAGACTGGGTGGCCACTGTTTGGCTGAGAGATCTCTTTCAGCAAATCAGCAGCCACCTGATCTTTTGAATAGTATTTTTGGTACTTGTTTCCTAGCACGGCCACAATCGTATGGATCGTGTACCTTTAAGTTAAGGTACACGATCCATACGATGGACCCGATTTCCTTTGAAATCAGGTCCATTTGGCCGGCTAGGACAAAATATCGGGGGCATCGCGTCGGTCGGGACCATTAACAATGGTCACGACGCGACCGACGCGATGCCCGCGATTTCCCCATAAGCTTCAATGTTAAAATATTTTTTAACATTGAAATAGTGAAAAAATGTGAAAAATGTGAAATTGGCCAATATGACCCATTTCACATTATAGCTGTCCCCGTCGTCACCCCACGATAGACGCCAACCCGAAGCGTGGCGAGCGCATCGAGCCCGCGAGGGGCGGCGGTGCGCGTCCTCCGACCTTTTCATTCCCCTACTATCCACGTCGGCGTGGAGGTGAGAATAGAATAGTGTGGCGAGCGCAGCGAGCCACCGAGCCCGAAGCGTGGCGAGTGCAGCGAGCCCCGCGAGGGGACGCGCATAACTTCACAGGTATACGCGTCCCCTCGCGGGGCGCGCTGCGCTCGCCACGCTTCGGGCTCGGTGGCTCGCTGCGCTCGCCACACTATTCTATTCTCACCTCCACGCCGACGTGGATAGTAGGGGAATGAAAAGGTCGGAGGAAGCGCACCGCCGCCCCTCGCGGGCTCGCTGCGCTTGCCACGCTTCGGGTTGGCGTCTATCGTGGGGTGCGGTGTACGCCGTTAAATTTGGGGGGGTTGGGAATATTTTTACATTGAATCCAATGTAAAATCGGGTCCCAGGGACCCGATTTACATTTCATTAAAAAAAAAAAATTGGGTCCAAGGTCGGTCGGTCGCGTCGATCGCATCGCATGCGACCAAATCGCATGCGATGCGATCGACCCGATTTTTCCGACACGACCACCCCGATGTAAATCGGTGTGGCCGTGCTAGGAAACAAGTACCGTATTTTTCAATTCATACACCCCCTGCCTGCAGCTCTCCGAGATTATGTGTGAAAAATCGCATGTAATTCATGTGTAAGAAAAGGCACATCATGTGCCAAATCTTATTGAGCTCTCTCAGGTAGGGGTAGGGTTAAGGTCAGGGTTAGTCTGCAGAAGAGGACAGGCTAGGGTTAGGCACTAGGGGGCAGTTAGGATTAAGGTCCGGGTCAGGCTGCAGAAGGGGAGAGTTAGGCTTAGACACTGGGGTGGATAGTTAGGGTTAGGCATTAGGGGGTCGAGAAGGGCTAAAATGACTAAAACTTGACAATTTGTCAGTTAAACGTTTCACCCTGTCTATCCTAGACACTGTCTAATTAGTGACCCTGTCAGCCTATTGCATGCTGACATAATGGCTGTCTATATATACAGAGCCGATCCCTTAATCCACACCCCATGTATGTGTTTGGCACTTATACATTATCTGCTGACCAGCAATGAGTAGCTCATGGAAGTTCTGTTTTATACTTACAGGGAAGTATGGGGGCTCCATCCCAAGGGATTCCATGGCGACCCAATCGATGTGCTGGAAGAAGGGGTGGTGGCGGATGTTGTCAGTAACTCCTGGTTCTTGGCCCAGATGGTTATTGACAAGCTGAAAAAGGTATTTGGATGTAATTATACAGCACAGTTGCTCAATACAATCATTGTACAAACATTTCTGCTGCCGCCACAGAAGAATATAAAGGGATTTCTCCATGGCCACAGTATGTTACTACTGACATTCTATCTGGGATCTGTTGTGTGTCTCACATTACATTCCCCTTCCAAGAACATGTAACCATTCTGCCATTTCCTGTCATATGTGTCCTAAAGGTCCGTACACACTGGGTGATTATGCTGTGTGTGTGTGCACAGCGATGATCGCTATCATCGCTGAGGGGGAAAGCTGCTCAGTGCATACACACTGGGCGGCTTTCCCCCTGCCCGGCGGGGAGGACGGCTTTGCATAGTGCAGAGCTATGCAAAGCCGTCCTCAAAGCCGCTCATCTGCTTGTAATAGCAGCAGATGAACGGCTTTACTGGCGATGATGTGGGAGCGCGCAGCAGCACTCACCGCCGGGGCACACACACTGGGCGGCTTTGAGCTGAAAGCCGCTCAAACCTGCTGAGTATGTGCTCCATTGTGATGCTCTTTATATTTATTAATCCTATTTATAAAATGCAGAAAAGTCACCTATCAATAAAAAAACACCCATGTAGATCTTTTACTCCTCTATCAATAGTTATAGCATAGCTAACAGCTGCGTCAGCCGTCGCCAAAAGATTCAGCTATTTTCCGTAAAGCCGCAATTCACTGCTGCACAATGCGCGGCATAGCAGGGCATATGGTATGCGTACACTCCCACTATGCATACACTTATATAGGAGCTGGCTGGTGCGGGCGCATGCACCCTGCTGCTTTATGGGAGCCTGCTTTGATGCGCTCACACTGCAATCCCACTACAGCAAGCTGCTATACGCAGCAAAGCTGTAGCAGGACACATCTGTAGTCAGTAATAGTGGCCGGCTGTCAGAGTGCAGAGTTTACTTGTAGCAGTAATTGGACAGTAGAGTAGATCAGATACTCTGGTTTTCAATAGAGATCAGAGGACTGAACAGATTGTTCCTATAACACAGTGACTAATGGTTACTTACATCCAACATCTTATAAAGTTATATACAACCAATGACATCATTTATATTAATAATTTATGAATGTAATATCATATTTACCATGTTAATGAGGTCCATGGCGGCAGATTCTGTTGCGCAGAATCTTGAGTGAGCAGCATGACCTCCGGTTATCATTTCGTTCAGGATGACTCCAAATGAGAACCAGTCTTCGCCAATCATGTACTCCTTGCCGAAATACAGCTACCAGAGGAGAGCAATTGGTTACCAACATTTTAATAATAATAATCACTTTGTTTTTTAATTTTTGCTTTTTTTTTTGTAAATTAACAAAATAGCGGTAAAGATAACCCCTACATGTTATAGTAACAGCAGCAATATTTTATATTGTTTATAAATAATAAGTACTTTGCTGTTTTTAGGTATATTTTGTCCCGAGTTATTGCTCTTTCACTTGTATATGCCAGTTCACGTACTATATATTATTTACAGCAGCTGTCCTGCCCACACACGGCAACAGTCTCACGTCATCTTCCCATGGTAAGAGCCGGACCGGAAGTCGCATGTACCCGTTCCCATGGAGGACGCTATGGTGGAGGGTAGTCACTTAAGGTGATTTTGCTCAGTCCCATCAATGTCGATGCAATTTCGTCCGATTTTATGTAAATTGGGCACGTTTCGACATGTTTTAGATCCGATTCCGAACTGATGGTTACCCTTTGAGCGCTTATTGTATGTACAGTATGCACTATTTCCATCTTTATCACTCCTGAGATTATTACTTTGTGCATGATGTGTTTGCAGCACTTTGGGTTCAGCTGCGCACTTTGGTCTGATTTGTATTTTTCAATCATGATCATTCCGGTGTGTACCCAACATAAGAGTCGTATTGTTTACTGTTAATTCTGCACCAGACCCAGAAGTCCAATGCCAGAGCTGCATCGCAATTGACAGCTCTTATGGAAAGAGCTGTCCTCTGCATTAATAATCGCATATGTTAGTGCATATGGGATTATTAATAATGCGGTACCCGGGGAATGCTGGTAGTGGGGGGGGGGGGGGGGATGTAAGTGCATCTTCCACATGGAGAGAAATTGCCAACACTTGGCAGAATCAGAATTACCCAGAAATGTGCAACGATGCATGTGCGTGCTACAGTGAATACTTTTTACCCAACTTGGCTATATGCCGTCACATACAGGGTTGGAATCAGGCCCCATGTACATAGTTACATGAGGAAACAGTAGGAAACCCTTTGCATTTACCTCAGGAATAATGACACCACACCTTCTAGCACAGCCAGTAACACCCTCGTCTCTAGGCGTGATCTCAAGGGCCAGACCGAAGTCGGCGATCTTGAGATGTCCTGTTGGAGTCACCAAGATGTTCTCTGGTTTTAGGTCGCTGTGAAGAAAATAAAATCTTTGTTTTCATACAAACAGGAATTATTTGGTACATAAATTATATTGCACGTTACATGTGTACATTCTAACTAATAATAGTTTCATATGTTTGAGACCAAGGACTAATGTAATCATATTTACTGTAGGTTAGTGTCCATGTGATTCCACCATGTCATGTACATCTGTATGTGTTCTGCAGAATTCTAGGTTATTTAATAGTGGAACCTTCCTCGGCCCAATAACCCCTGTGATACTAATATGTGTGGTTACAGCATACTGTAAATAACTAGTGATATTGATGTCATAGGAAGCGGCAAATGGAGGCTGATGCTGGTCGTTCCCAGCTGGGGAAGGGGAGCAGCTTATAAATGGGGTCAGTTTATTCTTATTTGTAACCAGAAAAGAATTAATAACAATACACTGACACGTGGGCCAGGCAGCACATTGTGCTTATTGTGCTG
Source organism: Crinia signifera (assembly GCF_055691185.1). Classification (NCBI taxonomy): domain Eukaryota; kingdom Metazoa; phylum Chordata; class Amphibia; order Anura; family Myobatrachidae; genus Crinia; species Crinia signifera. The sequence goes on from NC_139217.1 coordinate 153,680,305, forward strand.
TTATTCCCTGAGTGCAGCCGCTGCCATTTATCATTGGGGATTGTAAGCTTTTAGGGGTAATGGGCCTTATTCAGATCTGAGCTCATTACTAATTTGTTTGGAAAATGGGCAAAACCATGTGCACTGCAGTTGGGGCAGATGAAACCTGTGCAGAGAGAGTTACATTTGGGTGGGATGTGCTGAAACTGAAATCTAAATTGCAGTGTAAAAATAATGCAGCCAGTATTTACCCTGCACAGAAACAAAATAACTCTCTATAAATGTTACATTTGCCCCACCTGCAGTGTACATGGATTTGCCCATTTTCCAAACAAATTTGTGCTGAGCTCAGATCTGAATAAGGCACAATGGGTGAGTTATTTACCTGTGTAGTGAGTGCCAGACACCTTTAGATTCATATAAATAGCAATTGGAGATGGAGTTAAAGGAACCATATTAGGTGAAGTTATCCAACCTGTGTCCATCCACCTCTTCCGCAATTATTTATTTTAGCTTTCCTTAATTTGTCATCTGTCACTCCTGCTCCTCTTACTTCCCTTACTACACCTCTCATAACCTCCGTCCTCCTCTTTTTTTATGTACCTCCCACTCCTTCCAACTTATTACCCTGCACCTCTCACTCTCTCCCTCCACCTCCTTCCCCTCCACCTCCCACTTCTTTCTCCTCTGCACCTCCCACTCCATCCCTCCACCTCCTTTCCCTGCATGTCTACTCCCTCCTTGCTCCTCTGCGCCTCCCACTCCCTCCCTCCACCTGCTTCCCATGCACCTCTCACTACCTACTTCCTCCTCCTTCCTCTGCACCTCCCCCTCCACCTCCTTCCCCTGCACTTCTAAACCCATCCTTCCACCTCCTTCCCCTGCAACTCTCACATCCTCCTCCTTGCCCTACATCTCTCACTCCCTCTTTCCTCCTCTACACCTCCCACTTCCTTCCTCTACCTCCTTCCCCTGCACTTCTTACTCCATCCTTCCACCTCCTTCCCCTGCACCTCTCCCTCCCTTCCTCCACCTCCCTCCTCTGCACCTCTCACTCCCTCCCACCTCTTTCCCCTGCACTTCTCAGCACCTCCTTCCCCTGCACCTCTCACTCCCTACTCAATACTCTCCTCAGCCATAATTGACAATAAAAGCATAAAACAATTGTGCAGAGACAGCCTCTGTGTCTACTGAGAGCTGTAGATGACGATTGTACATTACTATGTAAAGGAGGCCATGTAACATGTAAGTGGGAAATATGTGCTAATTGGTAACATGTATAGCGTGTAGAATGTAGGAAGCAGACATGATCAGTATATTACGTTCTGCATTATACACTCCATAGTAATATCGCTTTATTATACTATTATCATACTGTAACTATATAATTACCCATGGACTATTCCCTTGGAATGGAGGAATTGAATCCTGCATACTATCTCTGCTGCATAGAATCTGTTGGATAGAAAACAGGTTAATGTTACATTGTAGGATGTATAAATAATGGGTGTGGTATAGGGGTCTGACAGTCGGGATCCCGACAGTCATTAGCCTGACATCGGGATCCCGACTGTCCGGACTCAGACAGCATGGTGAGCGCAACAGAGCCCCTTGCGGACTCGCTGCGCTCGCCACACTGGGGGCACGGAGGCTCGCTACGCTTGCCACCTATTGTATTCTTCCTCTATGGGGGTCGTGGACCCCCACGAGGGAGAATAGCCGGTGGCCGTCGGGCACCCGGCTGTCTGTGTTTTGACAGTCGGGATCCCGTCGTCGGGTAAATGACTGTCGGGATCCTGACTGTCGGGACCCCGTCCGGCACCCATAAATAATGGCTGTGATTCCCAGATGACGCTCCCCCATTCTCTGACAAAGGCCTCATTTGGTTTGTTTCACATTCACCAGCTGAGGTTTCCCATATGAGGTTAATATGAGGTTTCCCATATGAGGTTAATATGAGGTTTCCCATATGAGGTTTCCCATATGAGGTTAATATGAGGTTTCCCATATGAGGTTAATATGAGGTTTCCCATATGAGGTTAATATGAGGTTTCCCATATGAGGTTAATATGAGGTTTCCCATATGAGGTTAATATGAGGTTTCTGTTTTTGTGCATTGGTGCAATTCACTTCATATTGGGGGTTATTCTGGTTGATTCACAAGGCTACGAATTTGCAGCCTTGCGAATCCATGTAACCCCGCAGTGCGAATGGTGGTACGCCGTCCCACCATTCGCAAGGGCGATTCGCTGGCAGGGACTGCGAATGGATGTTACACAGAGTCTAGGTCGACAGGTTCTTTAATTTGACAGCATCAAAAGGTCAACACGGATTAGGTCTACAGTCAAAAAGTCAACATGGGGTTTTCACATTTTTTCATCCCAAATGTTGTACGCATGGTGGCGGGGGGTGGGGCATTCGCTCACCCAGCAGGTGGCAGTACAGGTACTGGTACTGAATTAGACCCTGAGTCTCAAACCATGGAATAGTAAATGCAACAGTTTTTATCTGAAATTTACATCTGACGTGTGTCATTTCCCAAACCACATACACAGCTGCCCCTTAGTACATGGCCACCTTCATGTTGCTGCACACAGTGATGACAGCAGCTGTATAATCCTGTCACATCTGACGTGTGTCATTTCCCAAACCACATACACAGCTGCCCCTTAGTACACGGCCACCTTCATGTTGCTGCACACAGAGATGACAGCAGCTGTATAATCCTGTCACATCTGACGTGTGTCATTTCCCAAACCACATACACAGCTGCCCCTTAGTACACGGCCACCTTCATGTTGCTGCACACAGTGATGACAGCAGCTGTATAATCCTGTCACATCTGACGTGTGTCATTTCCCAAACCACATACACAGCTGCCCCTTAGTACATGGCCACCTTCATGTTGCTGCACACAGTGATGACAGCAGCTGTATAATCCTGTCACATCTGACGTGTGTCATTTCCCAAACCACATACACAGCTGCCCCTTAGTACACGGCCACCTTCATGTTGCTGCACACAGTGATGACAGCAGCTGTATAATCCTGTCACATCTGACATGTGTCATTTCCCAAACCACATACACAGCTGCCCCTTAGTACACGGCCACCTTCATGTTGCTGCACACAGTGATGACAGCAGCTGTATAATCCTGTCACATCTGACGTGTGTCATTTCCCAAACCACATACACAGCTGCCCCTTAGTACACGGCCACCTTCATGTTGCTGCACACAGTGATGACAGCAGCTGTATATTCCTGCCACAGCTGACGTGTGTCATTTCCCAAACCACATACACAGCTGCCCCTTAGTACATGGCCACCTTCATGTTGCTGCACACAGTGATGACAGCAGCTGTATAATCCTGTCACATCTGACGTGTGTCATTTCCCAAACCACATACACAGCTGCCCCTTAGTACACGGCCACCTTCATGTTGCTGCACACAGTGATGACAGCAGCTGTATAATCCTGTCACATCTGACGTGTGTCATTTCCCAAACCACATACACAGCTGCCCCTTAGTACATGGCCACCTTCATGTTGCTGCACACAGAGATGACAGCAGCTGTATAATCCTGTCACAGCCGGAGTTTGTTACTACTAATAGTATTACTTTTCCCAATATAAGGTGACACATATAAGGCATGCTTTTCTATACTGTATTATATATTGATACATCAGAACCCTTCTGACTGAATACAAAATGTATATGTATAATATATAATCTATCAGTAAGTCCTCCCTCTATCAGCGGCTGTAACAACACATTACTCTATATCCTCACCTTGCACTGGAGATGTCCAAGGGCCCATTCCTCATCAGGAGACTACGGAAGTCTCCGCCACTGGCATACTCCATCCCAAAGAACACGTGATTCTGTGTATGGTAGAAACCATTGTGTTATTATAATATAATTACAGCAATAGCAAAGGTTAGCATGGCTTCTGTACCAATTGCATAAATAACCGTACGTAACTGCTGCTGCAAATAAAATACAAGAACACTGTCCGTAAAGTAAGGACAAAATCTGTAGTGTAAAGTCGTGGCAGCCGGACTGTTTTGTAGAAGAGATTTTTACGCATGCACTGTACTGTTTGGGAAAAGTGACATCTGGTGGTCAATGAGTGTAATTGCAGGTTACATTTACAAGATTACATTACATTTATGACGCAATCTATAATGGGACTATTGCGCAAGGAGCAGGCGCGATTCATGCGCGATTTGCATAGCGCACGTTATGCGCAACGCAGCCACGATGTACTTGGCCACATCTGTACATGGCAGGACAGAGCTAGGGCAAGGGGAATGTCACCTTTGTCCGAAATAACTAAGTAAGGAGAAATTCTATACATTACTCATTCACTTCTCATCTTCTCATGGGAATATAATGGACAGTCTAGTGATGGCCATCGGTGCCTTTGCCATCGATGGCAAAAGTGCAACAGGCCATCAATAGTGTAAAACTATGCAATGGGTGTCCATCGATAGTTTTACATATTGATGGTCATCTATTATGTTTGAGTGATTGGCCTGTAGGCCAATCAAAACAAATGGGCGGGGCTTTGCGGGTGTCGGGGGCAGAGCCATCTGGTTCTCCCCCATTGATGGCAAAAGTATTCAACATCGACCATAAACCATTGATGATTTTGAATCATCGATGGCCATCCCTAGGACTGTCATGGGGAGGGGACGGGACCAGGTGCCTAGGCCAACAGTACATAGGTGGACAGTCATTAGGCTGACCACTATAGGTCAATACGTCAACACATGAAATATGTCGACCTGCATTAGGTGGACATGATGAAAAGGTTGACACAACATTAGGTCGACATGTAAAAGGTTAGAGGCAGTCACAGCCGTACCGTGCTCTGATGGGAGAAGTAGCCATGGATGAGGAATGGGCACCCAGATGCAAGGTCTAGCACTTTTCTTTCCATGAATGCATGTTCTACGCCGATCTCTAGGAGCCATCTCTTGCTCATGACCTTCACAGCCAACAACTGGCTGTGAGCTGAGTGTGAGGCCAGGAGAACCTAGAGGAAATATTACAGTGTTAACCTCATAACTACAGTGTCCTGGTGACGTCATCCCTTGTGGGTCCCTAACACTAAGCTGAAAGGCCCCCATACAGTTATTCCATTTGGGCCAATTTCATCTGAATCTGATGGATCAGGCTGAGCCATGTGTATGACATGCCATCGGATCCAGTGCATGCTCCCCTATCATAACGAAGGCTAACGGATGGCATGCGATGTTGCCATCCGAAAAGATCCAGGGCAGCTCCAGGGGGGGATGGCCATACACTTATGTGATACATTGCAATAGTGTATGGCCAGCTTTACATCTGGGGCACGGAATCCCCCCATGCTGGTAAAGCCCAGCCACCACCGGGCACCTCCCTAGAAATATGCTTTTGTGTTACTGTTAATAAGAAAATGAGCTATGTGCTAAGGAGTGATACATAAGTGATGGACATAAATTAGACTGTGTTACACTGGTAAACAATAATAAAGTGCTACATTGAATGCTACCATGTGATGCCCCAAGCAGCCAGGCCGTACCCACTCTGGGGTATTATATAATACTTTTACTGCCAGAGATTTTGCACCTTGCAGGTTGCGTTTCAGTGAAGCAGCATCTTCTACACAATGTAAAGACGTTTCACACGTATATAAGTGCCACATGTAATACAGGCAACATTCCCTGATGTTCTAGCTGATGCTGCACTGATAATGTAAGAAAAGGGGCGACTATAGCGGTAGGAGGTCACACATTACACAGTGCGTCTATCCTTCCATGCTTCTATCACACCACATACTGTAACCTTATTACAGTGACTACTAGAAGAGGTCGCCCTACCAGAACCATCGGACACTGTAGTGTTATATTATAGCGGGGGAATGTTACACATCAGTAATACTGTGTGCAATATCATTACATGGAATGGTGAATCACAACTGACATTGAATGATATTGCACTGCAGCCTTGTTCACCTCTAATAATATGGAGACATATAGTAATTCCCCTGTGACAACTGAAACCTCATTGCTTACCTTCCCAAAACCACCTTGGCCTAACTGATGGTGAAACGTCAGTCCCTGGATGGTACGAGAGACTGCATCTCTGAGGCAGGATGATGGAGCACTGCTGGTTTCTAATGGAGAGAGAAGCCAGAGGAGAACATTTCAACAGTGCCCATATATGATAGAACATGAATTAAGGTGACATTTATATAACCATGCCCCCCAACTTTGGCAGAGAAGGAAGAGAGATGCTTGTATGTGCCCAAATTTCTGTGGGCGTGGCCTCCTGCTCCATGGGTGTGACCTATACTCATGGAACTGCTGCGAGGCACGCCCCATCTATACAGCTATGGGGGCATGTCCAGCACTTAGTGAGCTGCTGGCCATGCTCCCAGTCGCTCTGCCTTCCTGAATAGATGCAGTGCGCATGCACACAGCATTAAATCCCCACTGAGCAGCGGCAGGCAGGGGGGATTCCCTGCTGCCCCACCATCACCAGCACTGAATGCTGCTGGCCCTGGGTGGGATGCCAGACCGTTGAGAAGAATGTATAAACTCAACATTGGGTATCTTTATGCATACACTGTAACAAAACTCAACCTTTATCAACTTATACCTTATAACCTTAACACTTAAAATAAGACACGGACACAAGTGCAGGCATTTCAAAAATGAATGTCAAATTTATTGATTGACGACTATGACCTGACTATATATGGTGGCGGCACTAAAGAACAGTCATGGGAAAGGGGTAACATCACACGCGATTCACACACCGCTGGTGATCAACCCTCCCTTCATAACCCACCTGTGCGGGTGGTGTAAGCCATCTCCCATCCAGGAGCATGGGCTAATGACATATCAATGTCGGGAGAGTGCACCCACTATTTACATATTATTGCATATCATAGCCTGCCAACTCCTCCCCTGTACACCCATTGGCTATTCCCTACCTCATCAGATCTCATAGCAAGTACAACATGCTACTTATAGTGACAGCATCAAAGAACCCTTCAGTGGTTTATGTCTTCTCAGTGCTTAATCAGCCATCGGTTCTCTTTATAGCAGAGAAACAGGGTAAAGTGACCAGAAAATCAGCCAAGTGACATGAAGATTTCCATTCAGTTATCCTACTGAGGAAAATGTTAGTCCAGTAGCATCAGGAGGCTAAGCTATTTTGCTTAGAGATTTTATTTTATGAAAACAGGACAGAGCGATGCACATTGTCATATGCACACGTGTGCAGCTCTGACGGGAGAAGTACATATCCAACTCCACCAACTGTATCTTGTCCCCATTGGGTAATGCTATCTTCAGATAAGGGGGCAGTGTGCAACAAATAAGGTACTTATGTATTAGCAGGGCGCCCATTGCGTAGTGGTGTAATCAGAATACCAATACACCACTATGCTGGCTACGTAAACTACGTAATTTACGTAACTGGAGCTGTGCTAATACATAATGGATCATATCCCCACTATCCACGTCATACCCCCATTATCCACGGGGATGTGGAGTTAATTTTATAAAGTGTGGCGAGTGTAGTGTGCCACCTGAGCCCGAAGTATGGCGAGCCCCGCGAGGTGTCCCTTCGCGGGGCTTGCTGCACTCGCCACGCTTCGCTCGCCCACGTGGATAATGGAGGTATGACTTGGATAGTGGGGATATGATTGTGTTAGTGTGTGTGTGTAGTTTGTGTGTAGTGCATCATACTTACCCCTCAACGATGTCCACAGCGCCTCCGGCAGTCGGATCCCCGCACAGGCGGGCATCATGACAGTCCTCCCCGGCAGCAATGTACGCAATAAGCGTAGTGCCGCTGGGGGAGCAGGGAAACCATGTGATGCTCCCCCAGCGGCATTTCAGTGAATTACATGCATTGCTCTGGCGGCCACCATATCTCCCCCCTCCGGCCGCCCGCCCAAGCTCTGCCACTGCCCGCCAGGATGTCCCTCTCTGCCCACCCGCAGAAACTCCGGCGCTGGCCGCCGGGATGTCCCCCGCCGGCCACCCTAAGCAGTAAGTCACATACAGTATTAGCCGGGCGCCCGTCAGTGGCTACGTTGTCAGCGTAGCCGGGTGCCCAGCAAATACATCAGTACCACAAATAATTACTGGCTGAGTAAGTTACATGGTCAGAGGAATTATTGTATGGTTGGATGGAGACCACATCTGGTGGACACTTCGTCCCTCCCTTATTGGTTGGGTATAGGAGACGGATGCCAGCAGCTGTTTATGCAATTGACCCATCACGCTTTTTATGTTTAATCTGAGGAAGGGGCTGGAGGGGAGGAGCTTATGTACCGCTCTCATTAAGTGCTGACTACCTTTATCTACATCTCTATCTGCTTCTCTCACAGACAGTGATCAGCGCTGGACCTTACCCACTTACACTACCTATAACGACTATTATAAAACTGGCACTTGTTAATATTAAACATGATTTACAGAAATCATTTTTAAAACTGATGGGATAACTAGTCTGTTAAATTAATAAAAATAAACAGCAGAAATATCTCCTTTACTGTCAGCAAGAAAAACGCTGCTGCTGGCGGAGAGAGGGAGTCACACTGCAGGGGGGGACAGATTATAGGAGAGAGTCACGCTGCAGTGGGGACAGAATATAGGAGGGAGTCACGTTGCTGGGGGATAGGCTGCAGGAGGGAGTCACGCTGCGGGTGGACAGTCTATAGGAGGGAGTCACGCTGTGGGGGGTGACAGACTGCAGGGGGGAGCCACGCTGCAGTGGGGACAGATTATAGGAGGGAGTCATGCTGCGGGGGGATAGACTTCAGGAGGGAGCCACACTGCAGGGGGGGGTGAGAACGGTGCATGGGGGAGTCATGCTGCAGGGGGGGGGGGGGGGCAGAAAGTGAGTCGCGGTGGTGAGATCAGTGCATGGATTTGTCATGCCGGGGGGACGGGGACAGACTGAGGGAGCAGGGGATCCAGCACAACACAGTTATCTTGGTATACCTGTACTGCTAAATAAAAGTGTTACTGGATTTAACAATAAGGTACAGTAGATATCATTGAATTAGATTTGGATGCATGTAACAGCATTTTGTACATAAATTCATGGAGATGTATTTTGTAATATAAGTAGTAGACACAGAGGCCTCAGCACCTAGCTCCCATACTACAGCTACCAAACTACATTCAGTGCCTGTATAACCACCGTGTGTGTGTATGTATCACTTACTTCTTCGGTCTGCATCTGCTTGTGGGTCTTCTCTCTTCTTTCTTACCGCGCTGGTCTCCTCTGAGCAGGGTGATGTCCTCCTGCAGATCTTCTTTCTCCTTGTGGCCGCCTTCCTCCTCGTCGCCGTCCTTTTCTGCATGCCAAAACTCCACTTGGCCTTCCACCGCATGGCCAAACTCCACCTGGTCATCCTCCGCATCGCCATGCTCCACATCGCTATCTTCGTAGCCGTCCTCTTCATCTCTTCTCTCTGCAAAGCCGTCCTCCTGCACGTAGCAATCTTGCCTGTAGCTCTCCTCCACATCTCTAGCTACCAACTGTCATCTGCCTACCAACTGCCACTTTTGCAGCAGAGGGTGGAAAGTAAACAGCTTGGTTGCCATAACAACATTCAAAGCAGCAAGTGCTGTGCTGTGGCATTACCCAGTTATATCTGTGCACTACATACAAGTTGTATATGTTATATCAATTGGGGGGAATGTGTGATATTAGCATTGGATTTAATAGTGATTTCCTAAATGATGGTGGGGGGACATTTTTATAAGCAGACTGATTAGAATACAATTTATATATATTGAGGTACATATTTGGGGTACTTGTGTATTATCCACTAATACCACTAATTAAGGTATGCGATGGACCCGATTTCAGACTTTTTCAGGGCTGAGTATTTTAAAATCGGGTCACATCGCATAATCAGCACTGACGGCATGGCACTCATACAGGAGGGGGGGAGTGGGTTGCGGCGGCTTTGGGCCGTGGGAACGCCCAGCATTTCACGGACGTTCCCGGGGTTTCCGGTAGCAGGTGGCTGACATCACATGATGTTAAGGGTCCCATACATCAGCAATTAATTGTGACAATTTTTTAGATATGGAGATGATTGCCACAATTAATATTAGATGTCTGGGCTCCCGCTTTTGGCAATCCCAATCAAAATCGCCAATCAATTGCTTAATCAGGTGTTTAAACATGTTTAATAATCTGGTATTATCTGCAGATGTTTTTTATATGTGTGGGCATTCCCAATTCATCTTCTTCATCTATTTACATTATGAACAGCTGAAATGACAATCGATTGGGCAATTTCCAGATATGAAGATGCAATCTTTAGATGGAAAAATCTGCCGATCACTGAAATAAATCTGTAATGTGTGGGCAAAGTCAGATAGATTGTAAAATCCATTTATCTGGCCAAAAAATCCCTGGATCTGGAAATCCATTAATTGTGATTGCTGATGAATGGGGCCCATTATTAGCCGCTCGCCCTGTCTTCAGCCGGAAGCCCTTAAATATAACTCAGTCTCCACTGACTTATATGTGTGAGCCCTGCAGAAATCATTAGATGGTCACCAACCATCGAATGATTTCTCCAGCAGCGGGACATGTAAGGGGATGTGTTTTCATACCATGGTTGCAAAGGGGATACGGCGGCGGGAGGTCAGCGATTCGTGGGGGCGGGCAAACTGGCACTCGATAAGCTGCGAGCTTTGCAATTTACTGAGTTAACCAGAATCAGGCCCATAGTGTACTGATGTACTGCGGAGTATAGGGGATATGTATTGTAGTGATGTAGTGCGGAGCATAGGGGATATATAGTGTAGTGATGTAGTGCGGAGTATAGGGGGTATGTGATGTAGTGTGGAGCATAGAGGATATATAGTGTAGTGATGTAGTGCAGAGTATAGGGGGTATGTATTGTAGTGATGTAGTGCGGAGCATAGAGGATATATAGTGTAGTGATGTACTGCGGAGTATAGGGGGTATGTATTGTAGTGATATAGTATGGAGTATAGAGGATATATAGGGAAGGGATGTAGTGCAGAGTATAGGGGGTATATAGTGTAGTGCGGAGTGTAGGGGGTATATAGTGTAGTGATGTAGAGCGGAGTATATGGGGTATGTAGTGTAGTGATGTAGTGCAGAGTATAGGGGGTATATAGTGTAGTGATGTAGTGCAGAGTATAGGGGGTATATAGTGTAGTGATGTAGTGCAGAGTATAGGGGGTATGTAGTGTAGTGATGTAGTGCAGAGTATAGGGGGTATATATAGTGTAGTGATGTAGTGCAGAGTATAGGGGGTATACAGTATAGTATAAGGATGTAGTGTGAATTATAGGGGGTATATAGTGTAGTGCAGAGTATAGGGGGTATATAGTGTAGTGATGTAGTACAGAGTATAGGGTTTATATAGTTTAGTGATGTAGTAGGTAGTATAGGGGTATATAGTGTAGTGATGTACTGCAGAGTATAAGGGTTGTATAGTGTTGTTATGTGGTGTGAAGTATAGGGGTTATATAATATAGTTTAGTGATGTAGTGCGGAGTATGAGGGGAATATAGTGTATTGATGTTGTGAGGAGTATAGGGGTTATATAGAGTAGTGATGTAGTGTGAAGTATAGGGGGTATATAGTGTAGTGATGTAGTGTGAATTATAGGGAGTATATAGTGTAGTGCAGAGTATATGGGGTATATAGTGTAGTGCTGTAGTACGGAGTATAGGGTTTATATAGTTTAGTGAAGTAGGGGGAAATTTACTAAAGGAAATTTGTAAAAAAAATAGGTGTATTTGTATCCAGAAATACAGTTATTTTTGACATTTATGGGGAAATTTACTAATATGAAAAACCTTGTTTTTCGTATTAGTATTTTCCCTACGACTGCATACGACTGTTTCAGTCGTATGCAAAGTCGTGTTCCGGAGGGGGATTTACAAAGCAGTCATATACGACTGCTTTGTAACCCTCCGATGTCGTAGGAATTCGTATTAACAGCCGTATATACGGCTGCTAATACAAATTATTTGTAGGCAGTCTGCACGGATCAGTCAGATCCGTGCAGGCTGCAAGGTGTAAAAAAAAATTAAATAAATAAATAATAAAAAAAAAAACGGCGTGGGGTCCCCCCCACAGCCGAAACCAGCACCAGGCTGACAGAGCCTGGAGCCGGTAATTAAAAATCAGGGAACCCGACAAATAGGGGTTCCCTGATTTTTAACAACCAGCCCCAGGCTCCTGCTCTGGGGCTGGTTCCCAAAATACGGGGGACAAAATGAGTAGGGGTCCCCCGTATTTTAAGAACCAGCCCCAGGCAAAACCAGCCAGCAGGGTAATGCCACAGCCGGGGGGAAACTTTTTATGCAAGTCCCCCCGGCCAAAGCATTAACCCTACCGACCAGTCAGCCTGGCCAGGGGCCCTGGGGGAGTGGGGAACCCCCCCAATAAAGGGGTCCCCCCCCCTCCAGGACTTACCTGACCAGGCTGAAGCCTGGTGCTGTCCTCGATGCCCCTGGGCGGTGGGCATCGAGCTGATTATGGTGTAAAAAAATAGAACAAACTATTGTTTTTTACTGTGGCACTACAAGTGCCAGCAAGCCTCCCCAGCAAGCTGGGACTTGGAGAACCACAAGTCCCAGCCTGCTGGGCATTAAAGGGCCCGCTGGGTCTTGTAGTGCCACAGTAAAAAAAATAGTTAAATAAAACACGCTGACACCCATTTTAAATTAAAGTTTAATACACACATTACATACATACTGATACTTACCTTTCTTGATCCCGTAGGTAGCCCTGGTCCTGATGTCCTGTGTCGTCCATGTCGGCTGTCTGCGTCGTCCTCCAGGTCCATGTCGACGGTCCGTGTCGTCCTCCAGGTCCATGGCGGTGTCCGGGTCCGAAGAAATCCATGTTGGAGCTGTGGAAGGAAATCCTACTCACCTGGTCCTGCGCTGAAGAAGTCTTCTCTTGATCCGACGTAATCCAGGTAATGTTGAAGCTGTCGCCGGTCCCCGCTGTCTCCGCTGTCTCTGCATCGCGCTGAGGAGGGATGCTGAGAAGTTTCATATTCGGCGCCTCTCCTCAGACTGAATTCTATTGGCCGCCTAGCAGGCCAATCAGGAGCCGACTTTCCTGAGGAAGCCGGACACCTAATTAACCGGAGAAACGCGGTGAGCTTTATATTTAGCAGACGAGATACCATCCATCCAGCGGACCTACCCATTCATCCCTACAAGTTGGCACCAATCTACACCGAATCCTATTCAACGCTGAGGCTGTGGGATTTAGCTTGGTCCCTTAATTTGGATATCGCGGTGAGCCACACACAAGGGGAATTGTGCTTATGGAAACACAAGGCACTGGGAAATAACCTTGGTCCAGCTCAAACCTTTGGATTACAAATTCCTCATCTAACATACAAGGAGGATCAAGGATGGTAATATATGAAACCCTATCAGCTGCTATATGACTTTTTAATCAAATTTATATCACCCATTGGTGGATAAGACTGAGCCCACTAACCATTAGCCTTTTTAAAGTAAATACTAAATGTGAATTAATTTGTATCTGTATATGTATGTATTGATTATATGTTATCTATTTTTATAATTCATCAGTAAACAAACAATTAACTATATACCGTCCTATATTGTTTCTTTGTCTTAAACAACCAGCGCCAGTACAAACCACATTCTTTTTTCTACAAAAATCTGGGGCTGACTACCCCCGGTACCGGCTGCTGTTAATTGCGCACCACACATAACCTTTCCCTTATCTTTAGGACTACGAATTGTTGTATTTTTGGGATTGTAAATCCCGAAAATACAAATTCGTAAAAAAAAGGTGCATTTCTCCCTACGAATACACCTTTTTTCTACGAATCCATTTTGGTAAATGTCCCCCTTACTATCCCGAAAATATGGCAATTCGTAGTCGTATTGATGTGCTATCAATACGAATACGAATTGCCGTATTTTCGGCATAGTAAATGTCAAAAATAAGTGTATTTCTGGATACAAATACACCTATTTTTTACAAATTTCCTTTAGTAAATTTCCCCCCCGTAGTATGTAGTATTGGGGTATATAGTGTAGTGATGTACTGCGGAGTATAAGGGTTGTATAGTGTAGTTATGTAGTGTGAAGTTTAGGGGGTAGATATTATAGTTCAGTGATGTAGTGCGGAGTATGAGGGGTATATAGTGTATTGATGTTATGAGAAGTATAGGGGTTATATAGAGTAGTAATGTAGTGTGAAGTATAGGGGCATATAGTGTAGTGATGTAGTGCGAAGTATGAGGGGTATATATAGTGTATTGATAATGTGAGGAGTATAGGGGTTATATAGAGTAGTAATGTAGTGTGAAGTATAGGGGATATATAGTGCAGTGATGTAGTGCGGAGTATGAGGGGTATATAGTATAGTGAGGTACTGTGGAGTATAGGGGTTATCTAGAGTAGTGATGTAGTGTGAAGTATAAGGGGTATACAGTGTAGTGATGTATTGCAGACCTTAGGGGGTATAAAGTATAGTGAGGTACTGTGGAGTATAGGGGTTATCTAGAGGAGTGATGTAGTGTGAAGTATAGGGGGTATATAGTGTAGTGATGTAGTGCGGAGTATGAGGGGTATATAGTATAGTGAGGTACTGTGGAGTATAGGGGTTATCTAGAGTAGTGATGTAGTGTGAAGTATATGAGGATATATAGTTTAGTGATGTAGTGCTAAGTATAGGGGGTATATAGTTCATTGATGTAATGCGAAGTATAGGGGTTATATAGTGTAGTGATGTAGTGCTAAGTATAGGGGGTATATAGTGTAGTTATGTAGTGATAAGTATAGGGGGTATATAGTGTAGGGGTATAGGTCCATAATTGCTGACGCTGAAAATTTGTAGACCAAGCCTGAATCAGGTCCATAGTGTAGTGATTAGGTGCTGTATATATGGCTTATATGGGACCTTATTCTGGTCCACTTGCTCCCCCGCACGTTCACACGCGTGAGCAATTTTTGCATAATGCGCATGTGCATATGCTAGGTGTGAAGAGTATAGGGGGTATATAGTGTAGTGATGTTACGCAAAACATCCATTCGCAGCTGTGCGGGTGAATTCGTCGAACGAAGGGGGGGGGGGGGGGTTAATCCACAGGTTATACAGGGCCAGATGGAGCTGCAGCTCCAGGCCTACACATAAAGTAGGCCCATCATCATGGCACCATGATGATCACGAGCTGGGCACAGTGTGGGCCATAAATCATGTTTGTATTTTGATGTGTTTAGCAAGAAATTGGTTCTTATAGTGTATGGGTTCTACATTGCATTGGCCTCACCTCCTCCACTTCTCATAATAGGCCCTTGTACATTATCAGCAGAGCCGTGAGTAGAGTGGCCAATGATTTGGCCCCAATATTGCCCAATATTTCGGGATTAGACTACTCTAATGCTGGGCAGCGTCTGAGCACTTGCTCAGACGCTGCCCAGCTGCTCCGAGTCCTGTGCCGGCTGTGCAGCTCAGATGCGCAGCGTGATGTGGTCAGAGGTCATGCTGGGCGTCACACTGTGCAGCCAACCGAACACGCCCCCCCGCACCGCCGCCGCTCTCTACAACTGGAGGCTCTTCGCTGAACGGAGGACTTTGGTGTTTATTTGTGTAATCCCGAATTGGATCTGGACTTCTTTTACCGACCGCAGAGAACTTTGGATGACGGATTCCGGACCATCATCCTTTGTATTTCAAGCGCTTTTGAGAACTGATTCAATTCAGATTCTCCATTCCATCCGGTACTTAGCCATTTTCTTTTCTTGTACTATCACATCACATGTTTGTCGTATATCAATAAAAGTGGTATTGTACCATACTGTATGTATTTTTTCTACATTTATTTTGGTGTCTCATCCGGACCTAGATAAATGATCTATGGTTGTGAGGATTGGTGTTCCACTATCCAAATAAGCAGTCGATTTGGAAGAAGAGGAGACACTATTGGGACAGGAGGAACGTATGGTTATATATATCTGTATATGCTAGCCAGTATTTGGAGAAGTGGACCGTTCCTATATATCTAGGGACGTATTTTACATTCACAAGGGCGCCGGTGGAGGGAACATGCCATCTTTTGTCACTTTACATGACGATGTAGAGTGGGTGGGGGGGGGGTCGGTTCTGGCAGGCACTGTGACACTGTGTAATAGGGCAGGCACTCTCTGTAATAAGGCGGTCACTGTGACACTTTCTGTAATAGTGCGGACACTGCAATATTCTGTAAGAAGGCAGGCACTGCGACATTGTCTGAAAGAAGGCAGGCACTGTGACACTTTCTGTAATAAGGCGGGCACTGCGTCACTCTCTGTAAGAAGGGGGGCACTGCGACACACTCTGTAAGAAGGCAGGCACTGCATCACTACATAAAAAGGCAGGCACTATAAAACTTTATTTATTCATAAACAGTTTCTTATATAGCGCATACATATTGAGCATCACTTTGGCACTGTGATACTCTGTAATAAGGCGGGCACTGCGACACTCTCTGTAACACTGTGTAATAAGGCGGGCACTGCAAAATTCTCTGTAATAAGGTTGGCACTTTGACACTCTCTGTAATAAGGTGGGCACTGGGACACTCTCTGTAATAAGGTGGGCACTGGGACACTCTCGGTGTAATAAGGAGGGCACTGTGACACTATTTAATAAGGAGGGCACTCTGACACTGTCAACACAAAAAGGTGGGCACTGCAACACTTTCTGTAATAATGCAGGCACTCCGACACTGTAATAAGGAGGGCACTGTGACACTATTTAAGTATGCGGGCACTGAGACTCTTACTGTCATAATGCGGGAACTGCGACACTCTGTAATAATGCGGGCACTACGACACTCTATGTAATAAGATGGGCACATCAACACTCTGTGTAGTAAGGTGGGAACTGCAACACTTTGTGTAATAAGGTGGACACTGCGACATTCTCTGTGTAATAAGGTGGGCACTGCAACACTCTCTGTGTAAAAAGGTGGGCACGGTACCACTCTGTGTAATAAGGAGGGCACTGTACCACTCTCTGAGTAATAAGGAGGGCACTGTGACAATCTGTTTTAATTTGAGCTCTGCTAGACTCTCTATGTAATAAGGTGGGCACTGGGACACTCTCTGTAATAAGGACGGTGAGCACTGGGACACTGTCTATTAAGTAAGGCACTGCGACATGGTCAACATAAAAAGGCGGGCACTGCAAAACTTTCTGTAATAATGCGGGCACTGCGACACTCTGTGATAAGGAGGGCACTGCGACACTTACTGTAATATTGCGGGCACTACGACACTAATAAGGAGGGCACTGTGATACTGTTTAAGTATGCGGGCACTGTGACACTGTGTAATAAGGTGGGCACTTCAACACTATCTGTGTAATAAGACGGGTACTGCAACACTCTAATAAGGTGGGCACTGCGACATTCTCTGTGTAATAAGGTGGGCACTTTGACACACTCTCTCTGTAACAAGGTGGGCACTGTACCACTCTCTGTAGTAGTATTAGTAGCACGCTTATTTATAAGGTGCCACAAAGTGTCCACAGCGCCGTACATAGCAAACAAAAACACAAATGATAAGGTAACGTACAGGCTGCGTTGATAAAATACAGCATAAATAAGGGTATAGCTGGTAGAACTAAAATCAGCATCAGTTCTGAATTAGGTGTCGAAATTGTCGAGAAGACTGAAGATGAAGTAGAGGAAGGGAAGAACCGGGCAGGAGCACTGGTGAGGTAAAGAGGTAGGGTGAGTACGTGAGGAAGGAGGGCCCTACTCATAAGAGTTAACATACTAAAAGGAGGTGGGTGGACGAATGAAAAACAATAGGATAAGTAGGAACGGATGGGAAGGAGGCAGGATTGGAGGATCAAAAGAGGTTAGGAGGAGGGAAAGGCTAGTCGAAAAAAGTGGGTTTTGAGGGAGCGCTTGAAGAAGGTAAGGGAATCAGAGAGCCTGATGGGTGGCAGGAGGTTGTTCCAGTGCAGCGGGGGCAGCGCGAGAGAAGTTTTGGACACGGGAGTGGGAGGAGGTGATTAGGTGAGAGGTCAGTCGGAGGTCAGCGGCGGAGCGGAGAGGACGGGAGTGAGTGTGGATAGAGATCAGTGAAGAGAGGTAAGGAGCGGTGGAGGAGGAGAGAGCTTTGTAGGTGGTGGTGAGGATTTTAAAGAGAACTCGGAAAGGAATGGGGAGCCAGTGAAGAGATAGACAGAGGGGGGAGGTGGAGGTAGAGCGGCGGGAGAGGAAGATGAGCCTAGCAGCATCGTTAAGAATGGATTGGAGAGGTGCAAGGCGGGTGAGAGGTAGCCCAGAGAGAAGGATGTTGCAGTAGTCAAGGCAGGAGATGACAAGAGAGTGAATGAGAATTTTGGTTGCGCCAGTGGAGAGGAACGAGATGTTGTGTAGGTGAAAGCGGCAAGACTGTGAGAGAGCACGAATGTGGGGGGTGAAAGAGCGGGAGGAGTCAATGATGACAACGAGGCAGCGCGTTTGGTCGATGGAGGTGATCTTGGTTTCACCAATGCTGATGGAGATAGTGGGAGAAGAGGGGATGTTCAGGGGATGGAAGATTAGATGTTCAGTTTTAGCCATGTTTAGTTTCAGGAAGCGTTGGGTCATCCGGGCTGAGATGGCCGTGAGGCATTCGAAGACCTTGGACAGGAGTGATGGGGATAGGTCGGAGGAGGAGAGATAGATTAGGGTATCATCAGCATAAAGGTGGTAATGGAAACCATAAGAGCTGATGAGGGTGCCCAGAGAGGTGGTGTAGAGGGAGAAGAGGAGAGGGCCAAGGACTGACCCTTGGGGAACACCGACTGGCTGCGGGGTAGTAGGAGAGGAGGAACTCGGAGTGGAGACGGAGAAGGAGCGATCGGAGAGGTATGAGGTGAACCAGGAGAAGACCGTGCCAGTGATGCCAAAGGAGGGGAGGGTGTTAAACAGGAGAGGGTGGTCAACAGTGTCAAAGGCAGCCGATAGATCAAGATGGATGAGGATAGAGAAGAGGCCTTTGGATTTAGCCGATAGTAGATCGTTAGTGACTTTGGTCAGGGCAGTTTCAGTGGAATGTAAAGGGCGGATCCCAGAATGGATGGGGTCTAGAATGGAGTTAGCAGTAAGGTGGCTTAGGAGACCATTATAGGTCAGACATTCTAGGAGCTTGGAGGCAAAAGGTAGGAGGGAGATGGGCCTGTAGTTGGATGGAGAGTTGGGGTCCAGATTTTTTTTTTGAGAATTAGGGAGACAAGAGCGTGTTTGAAGGAGGAAGGGAAGGTCCCAGAGGAAAGGGAAAGATTAAAGAGGTGAGCCAGGTGAGAGCAGACTGAGGGACTGAGACGACAGATAATATTGGAGGGGATAGGATCGAGCGAGCAGGTGGAGGGAGAAGCGGATTGAAGGATAGAGTGGACTTCAGCAGCAGTGGTGGGGTAAAATGAGGACAGGGGTGGGAAGGAAGGGAGTGGGGATGTAGGAGGGGAGGAGGGAGAGGGTGAGGTCATGGCAGCAGCGATGGCACTCCTAAGAGAGGAGATTTTGAAAAGTAGGTAGCAAAATCAGCGGCTACGATGGAGGATGGAAGAGCTGGAGGAGGGGGGGGGGAGAGCAAGGAGTTGAAGGTGGCGAAGAGCCTGCGGGGGTTGGATGATTGGGAAAGTATGAGGGTCTTAAAGTAGGATTCCATGGACAGAGCAAGGGCAAAGCTGAAGGAGGAAAGAATGAATTTGAAATGGAGATAATCCGCGAGGGAGCGTGATTTCTTCCAGAAGCGCTCAGCAGTGCGAGAGCACTATTTAAGGAATCGGGTGAAAGCGAGTGCCACAGTTGGGGGTTGGAGCATCGAAGGAGGATAGAGGAGGGAGGGCAGGCAGAGTTCAATGCCGAAGATAGCGTGTCATTATAGAGGGAGGCGGCGAGGTTTGGGCAGGACATGACGGCGATTGGGGCGAGAAGAAGACACAGCGCGTTTGAGAAGACAGCAAGATCTAGTGTGTTGACGTTATGCCGTGAGACAATGCGGGCACTGCGACACTTTGTGTAATAAGGCGGGTACTGCAACACTCTGTGTGTAGTAAGGCATGCACTGCGACATTCTCTGTGTAATAAGGTTGGCACTGCGACAGTCTCTGTGCAACAAGGCGGGCACTGCACCACTCTCTATGTAATAAGGAGGGCACTGCAACACTGTGTAATAAGGAGGGCACTACGACAATCTGTTATAATGTGGGCACTGCGACACTCTCTATATAATAATGTTGGCACTGCGGCACTCTCTATGTAAAAAGGTTGGCACTGCGACAGTCTCTGTGTAACAAGGCGGGCACTGTACCACTCTATGTAATAAGGAGGGCACTGCAACACTGTGTTATAAGGAGGGCACTACGACAATCTGTTATAATGTGGGCTCTGTGACACTCTATGTAATAATGTGGGCACTGCAACACTCTTTGTAATTATTCATAAACAGTTTCTTATATAGAACATACATATTCTGCATCACTTTGGCACGGAGACACTTTGTTATAAGGTGGGCACTGCAACTCTCTGTAACACTGTGTAATAAGGCGGGCACTGCAATACTGTGTAATAAGGTGGGCACTGCGACACTGTGTAATAGGGTGAGCACTGCGACACTCTGTAACATCGTATAATAAGGTGGGCACTGTGACACTGTCATAAGGTGGGCACTGCAGCACTCTATGTAATAAGATGGGCACTTCAACACTGTGTAATAAAGTTGGCACTGCAACACTATGTAATAAGGTGGGCATTGCAACACTCTGTGTAATAAGGTGGGCACTGCGACATTCTCTGTGTAATAAAGTGGGCACTGCACCACTGTCTGTGTAATAAGGAGGGCACTGCGACAATCTGTGATAATGTGGGCTCTGCGACACTCTCTGTGTAATAAGGTGGGCACTGCTACACTCTGTGTAATAAGGTGGGCACTGCGACACTCTGTAATAAGGTGGGCACTACGACACTCTCTGTGTAATAAGGTGGGCACTCCGACACTCTCTATGGAATAAGGTGGGCACTGCGATACTCTGTAATAAGGTGGGCACTTTGACACTCTGTATAATAATGTGTGCTCTACGACACTCTCTGTGAAAAAAGAAGGGCACTGCGACACTGCATAATAAAGCGGGCACTGCTACAATCTCTGTGTAATTAGGTGGGCACTGCAACACTGTAATAATGTGGGCTCTGCGACACACTGTGTAAAAAGGTGGGCACTACGACACTCTGTGTAATAAGGTGTGAACTGCAACACTGTGTAATAAGGTGGGCACTGCGACACTATGTGTAATAATGTGGGTTCTGCAACACTCTGTGTGTAATAAGGCAGGCACTGCGACATTCTCTGTGTAATAAGGTTGGCACTGCAACAGTCTCTGTGTAACAAGGCGGGCACTGCACCACTCTCTGTGTAATAAGGAGAGCACTAAGACAATCTGTTATAATGTTGGCTCTGCGACACTCTCTATGTAATAATGTGGGCACTGCGACACTCTCTATGTAAAAAGGCATGAACTGCAATACTCTTTGTAATTATTTATTCATAAACAGTTTCTTATATAGCACATACATATTCTGCATCGCTTTGGCACTGAGACACTTTGTAATAAGGTGTGCACTGCAACACTCTCTAACACTGTGTAATAAGGCGGGCACTGCAATACTGTGTAATAAGGTGGGCACTGCGACACTGTAAGAAGGTGGGCACTGTGACACTCTCTGTAACATCGTGTAATAAGGTGGGCACTGCAACTCTGTATAATAAGATGGGCACTTTAACACTCTCTGTGTAATAAGGTGGGCACTGTAACACTTTGTGTAATAAGGTGGGCACTGCGACATTCTTTGTGTAATAAGGTGGGCACTACACCATTCTGTGTGTAATAAGGAGGGCACTGTGACAATCTGTGACAATGTGGGCTCTGCAACACTCTCTGTAATAAGGTGGGCACTGCGACTCTATGTAATAAGGTGGGCACTGCGACACCCTGTGTAATAAGGTGGGCACTACGACACTCTCTGTGTAATAAGGTGGGCACTACGACACTGTGTAATAAGGTGGGCACTGCAACAATATGTGTAATAATGTGGGTTCTGCGGCGCTCTCTGTGTAACAAGGCGGACACTGCACCACTCTCTATTTCTCTTTCCTCCACTAGATGACACTGGAGAGTTACAGTGGGGAATAGAAGGCGACCACAGGGAGCTTGGGCACTTTAGAATAAATTAACAGTGACTAACTCCTCCCCTTCTACTTCCTCTCCTAGGCAGTCTTAGCATGTGCCCTGCGGGAGCTGGGTGCGTTCAAGGCTCACTCCTGAGCTTTATATTTTTTATTTTTTTGTAAAAGGATGCTACAATCAGCAAGAGGACAGGCAGGTAGCTCCCTGTTCCTACCTGCCTGCGACGAGGGCGCTGTCGGCGGGTCCGGTCGCAGCTGCATGCAGCTTGCCTCCGGTACCCTGCTGCAGGATCCACAGATCCTGAGGTCCCGTCGCCGCTGCTTGCAGCGCGCCTCGAGGACCAGATCAGCACGCCGCACCCGACAGCTATGGCAGGGGTAAGTATAGCGCTGATCTCCCGCTAGCGGGGGATTCAGTGTAAAAAGCCGCGGCAGCGCACTTTTTAAATACAGCGCCATTCCTGAGGAGCGAGAGCGCGGCATGCTGGGTACTTCCGCTTCCTCCTTCTTTGTAGGAGCGGCAGCCATTGAAACAGCAGCGTGATCCGCGGCTCCCTCGAGGCGTCTGAAGTGCAGGTGACCCTGGTTCAGTGAGTCACAGCGGGACATAGGAGGTCAGGGCGGCTTGGACTGTGTCCAAAAAGGTCCCTTAGCCGGCGCAAGTTATATTTATATACAGTGCGCGTATCAGGCTTGTGGCATACTCTGCCTTGTATTCTATACCTCCTCTCCTGTCCGGTATTTCCATCTTCTTTCCTCTCTGTGAAAGATTGCTGTGTGTATGATGGCTGGTAAAAAGATTGCATGCCAACAGTGCAGCAATAAGTTCGCGCCACACGCGGAGGGCGCCATTTTATGTCCCTCATGTGCTGCATCCCCTGCCCCCAATCCATCAGCATTGGGGCAGGATACGCCTGTATGGGCTTCCCAATTGTCTGTAGTGATTTCTCAGCTAGCTTCTGAGTTATCTTCTGCCAGACAAGATAGAGATGCAGCCAGGGATCAGCAGGCAGAGTTAACCTCTGCTGTGGAGAGTCTGTCTAGAGCATTGCATGCAGACACCTCTTCACCCCCTAGACTGGCTTCTGCTAGTAGGATGTTTCCTCTGCCCCCTCTGTTAGATGATACAGATGATGACATGCCAGCGCTAGAGGAGGGTGAATTTCAGGACCCTGATGCTCAGCCTGATGCTGAGCCTGATGCTCCGCTTATACAGGACACTGATGTCCCTTCTCAGGGTTTAGAGGACTTAATACAAGCAGTCCGGTTAACCCTCAATGTCACAGAGGAGGTGAGACCTGCTGCGCGTCCCTCAGTGTTTGCTAAAAAGCAGAGACAGTCTGCATATTTCCCAGCCTCAGAGGAGCTGGATGAACACTTGCAAAAAGCCTGGTTACACCCAGACAAGAAGTTTCAGGTGTCCCAGAGATTTTTCACTTCCTATCCTTTTCCTAAGGATGCTAGAAAGTCTTGTGAGACGCCACCTGCTGTTGATTCTTCGGTATCACGCTTGTCCAAAAAGACAGTGTTACCCATCCCAGGAGCCTCTACCCTTAAGGATGTGTCTGATAGGCGGTTAGAGAGTGCTCTGAAGAATATTTATACAGCTGCTGGTCTTTTACAACGTCCGGCACAGGTGGGCTGCTGGGTCAATAGGGCCATGGAGGTATGGGCATCCCAGGTGGCCTCCTCTCTAGACCCAGGGGCAAGTGATATGTTGCTCCTAGTGGAACACATACGTGAGGCTGCAGGTTACTTGGTTGAAGCCTCTTCAGACGTTTGTATGCTTGCGGCCCGTATTTCTGCTCTCTCAGTATCTGCTCGCCGTACTCTTTGGTTGAGACAGTGGAATGCAGATGCCGACTCCAAAAAGACGGTGGAGGCATTACCCTTTGCTGGGGAGGCCCTCTTTGGTCCAGAGCTGGACAGAATGATTTCGCAGGCTACAGGGGGTAAGTCTCAGTTCCTGCCCACCGCAGCCCCTCCCCCACGTAGGTCATTTCCTACTACTGGAGGGCAGTCCTTTCGGTCCTTTCGGCCCACCCCCAGATTCAGGGGTAGGGCTAGGGGAGCGGCTACTAGCTCCAGAGGCTTCCGAGGAAGAGGCAGAGGATCAGCCAGTGCTCCAATACTTGATGCAAAGGTTACCTCAAAGCCCTCAGCATGACTCCCCCAGCTCCTGTCCAGATCACAGGGTGGGAGGCCGGCTTCTCTTTTACCATCAGTTATGGGCCGGTTCATGCAAGGATGCATGGGTAAAGGACCTGGTGGCAGTAGGCTACAAGATAGATTTCTTGTTGCCTCCTCCTCAACGTTTTTTTCCCACAGGTTTGCCAGTTTCTCAGGAAAAAGGCAGGGCCTTACAGGCCGCCATCCAAAAGTTCAGGGATCAAGGGGTGGTTATCCCGGTCCCGGAACCAGAAAGGGCAAGGGGTTTCTATTCCAGCCTTTTTCTGGTTCTCAAGCCGGACGGCTCAGTGAGACCCATCTTGAACCTGAAGCAGCTCAACCCCTTCTTGCGGTTCACTCGCTTCAAGATGGAGTCTCTCCAGTCTGTCATTGCAGGCCTGGAACCAGGGGAGTTTCTTGTATCCATCGACATCAAGGATGCATACCTGCATATCCCAATCTGGCCTCCTCACCAGGCATTCTTGCGGTTTGCGGTCCAGAACTATCACCTACAGTTCCGAGCCCTCCCATTCGGCCTCTCCTCTGCGCCTCGGGTATTTACCAAAGTGATGGCTGTCATGATGGAAATACTCAGGGCCCAGGGAGTTACCATTGTCCCTTATTTGGACGACCTTCTGCTGAAGGCTCCGTCCAAGGAAGGTCTGCTGCACAACATCCAACTGACACGTCGGACCCTGGAGTCCCATGGCTGGATGCTCAACATCCAGAAGTCACAGCTGACCCCTTCGCAGAGGATCCTGTTCCTAGGGATGATTCTGGACACGGTCCAGAGAAGGGTGTTCCTCCCTATGGACAAGATCTTGTCCCTGCAGGAAGCGGTTCGACTGGTGCTGCAGCATCGAACAGTCACAGTTCTCCTTTGCACAAGACTGCTGGGAAGGATGGTGGCCACGTTCGAGGCGGTGCAGTACGGGCGGTTTCGTTCTCGCCCCTTCCATCTGTGTCTGCTCCGCCAGTGGACTGGCTCACACCTGTTTCTACAGCAGAGGATCTCTCTCTCCCATCAGGCTCGAGCGTCACTGGCGTGGTGGCTCAACTCCAGCAACCTGCAGGAGGGGAGGAGGTTCCGGTCGTGGTTCACGGTACTAACAGGCCTGTTAGTGGACGAGCCATGGCCTCTGCCTCTCTGCGAAGACCTGCTAACACAGGGTCCGTTCGCCTGTACCAACTTACAGCAGCTTCATTTGACGGCATGGCTGTTGAGAGGTCCATCTTGAGGAAGGCAGGGATCCCGCAGGCGGTGATTCCAACCATGATAGGAGCCAGAAAGCAGGTTACCTCGGTGCATTACCACCGCATCTGGAGGGCCTATGTGGCCTGGTGCGAATCCAGGAGGGTTTCGCCGGTTAACTTCAAGCTGGCCAGATTACTGCTATTCTTGCAAAAGGGTTTGGCCTCAGGACTTCGGCTGGGTTCCTTGAAGGTTCAAGTATCCGCCCTCTCCATCTTTTTCCAGAAGAAGCTGGCTCTTCTTCCTCAGGTACAGACTTTCTTCCAGGGGGTGTTGCGGCTGCAACCTCCCTTCAGACCTCCTACTGCTCCGTGGGACCTGGATGTGGTACTGGCTTTTCTCCAGTCCTCTGTATTTGAGCCTATGGAGGAGGTGGAACTAAAATATGTCACCGGGAAGACTGTCCTGCTGTTGGCCTTGGCTTCAGCTAGAAGGGTGACGGAGCTCAGTGCTCTTTCTTGTAAGGCACCCTTCTTACGTTTCCATGAGGATAGAGCGGAGCTGCGCACCTCTAGTGTTTTTCTCCCAAAGGTGGTCTCGGCATTCCACATTAACCAACCAATTGTGGTGCCGGCCTTTCGGGAGGACTCACAGGAATCTAGGGCGTTGGACGTGGTCCGGGCCCTGCGTATTTACGTGGCCAGAACAGAGTCTGTACGTAAGTCGGATGCCTTGTTTGTCCTCTATGATTCCTTGCGTCCTGGTTGGCCCGCCTCCAAGCAGGCCCTGGCCAGGTGGATCAGATTGACAATTCGTCAAGCCTATGTGGCCTCCTCCAGGGTGCCACCTTCTTCTATTTCCGCCCATTCCACAAGGTCGGTAGGTACCTCCTGGGCGGCTGCCCGTGGAGTTTCTATACAGGATCTATGTAGAGCGGCTACGTGGTCTGGTCAGAAGACCTTTGTCCGCTTTTACAAGTTTGACACTTTTGCGGCAGCTGCTTCGCGGTTTGGCCGTTCTGTGTTAAGGGGCTCTCAGCGTCATCCCACCCGTGTTGGGAGCTCTGGGACGTCCCCACTGTAACTCTCCAGTGTCACCTAGTGGAGGAAAGAGAAAAGGGGATTTTGTACTTACCGTTAAATCCTTTTCTCAGACTCCATAGGTGACACTGGACGCCCACCCGACGCTGTCTCTTCTGGTTACTGTTTGTTTTCAGGTTGGGTTAATTACCTGCTGTTACTGAGACTGTTATGCTTAGTCTAAGTTCTAAGTTTTACCAGATTTTTATGACTGAGTTCATTCTGTTCTGACTGCTGTTCTTCGAACTATATTTTTTCACTCTATGTGAGTGTGCGTGTGACTTGTTATGTTATGTTTTGACCTCCTCTCGGAAGTGTGTTGTTTTCCTTTCTTCCAGCTCCCTCCGGGCACATACCTAGACTGCCTAGGAGAGGAAGTAGAAGGGGAGGAGTTAGTCACTGTTAATTTATTCTAAAGTGCCCAAGCTCCCTGTGGTCGCCTTCTATTCCCCACTGTAACTCTCCAGTGTCACCTATGGAGTCTGAGAAAAGGATTTAACGGTAAGTACAAAATCCCCTTGTAATAAGGAGGGCACTGCGACACTGTGTAATAAGGAGGGCACTGTGACAATCTGTTATAATGTAGGCTCTGCGACACTCTCTATGTAATAATGTGGGCTCTGCGACACTCTCTATGTAATAAGGTGGGCACTGCAACACTATGTAATTATTTATTCATAAACAGTTTCTTATATAGCGCATAGATATTTTGCATAGCTTTGGCACTGAGAAACAACAACAAGCAACAAGGCGGGCACTGCACCACTCTCTATGTAATAAGGAGGGCACTGCAACACTCTGTGTAATAAGGAGGGCACTACGACAATCTGTTATAATGTGGGCACTGCAACACTCTCTATATAATAATGTTGGCACTGCGGCACTCTCTATGTAAAAAGGTTGGCACTGCGACAGTCTCTGTGTAACAAGGCGGGCACTGTACCACTCTATGTAATAAGGAGGGCACTGCAACACTCTGTAATAAGGAGGGCACTACGACAATCTGTTATAATGTGGGCTCTGCAACACTCTATGTAATAATGTGGGCACTGCAACACTCTTTGTAATTATTCATAAGCAGTTTCTTATATAGAACATACATATTCTGCATCACTTTGGCACGGAGACACTTTGTTATAAGGTGGGCACTGCAACTCTCTGTAACACTGTGTAATAAGGCGGGCACTGCAATACTGTGGAATAAGGTGGGCACTGCGACACTGTGTAATAGGGTGAGCACTGCGACACTCTGTAACATCGTATAATAAGCTGGGCACTGTGACACTGTCATAAGGTGGGCACTGCAGCACTCTATGTAATAAGACGGACACTTCAACACTGTGTAATAAGGTGGGCACTGCAATACTCTTTGTAATTATTTATTCATAAACAGTTTCTTATATAGCGCATACATATTCTGCATCGCTTTGGCACTGAGACACTTTGTAACACTCTCTGTAACACTGTGTAATAAGGCGGGCACTGCACCACTCTCTGTGTAATAAGGTGGGCACTGCAACACTCTGTAATAAGGTGGGCATTGCAACACTGTGTAATAAGGTGGGCACTGCGACACTCTCTGTGTAATAAGGTGGGCACTGCAACACTCTCTGTGTAATAATGTGGGCTCTGCGACACACTCTGTGTAATAAGGTGGGCACTATGACACTCTCTGTGTAATAAGGTGGGCACTGCAACACTGTGTAATAAGGTGGGCACTGCGACACTGTGTAATAATGTGGGTTTTGCGACACTCTCTGTGTAATAAGGCGGGCACTGCACCACTCTCTACGTAATAAGGAGGGCACTGCGACACTCTCTGTGTAATAAGGTAGGCACTTTGACAGTCTCTGTGTAACAAGGTGGGCACTGTACCACTCTCTGTAATAAGATGGGCACTGTGACACTCTCTGTGTAATAAGGCGGGAACTGCACAACTCTATGTAATAAGGTGGGCACTACGATACTCTCTATGTAAATACATATAATCACATAGAAATAAAACTAAAAAATATTGATAAAAAGCACTGAACATCCTAAAGTAAGAAAGGTGCATATGGCAAAATAACGGATGGATCTGGATCAGACTTGGTAAGGGAAACGGGTGAGGGTGAATGTCCTGTCACAGCTGTAGTTAAGCGTGGCTTGGTGCTGGATTATAGTAATGTCAGAGACGCCCAAATGGGGCTGATAATTACCCAAAGCCACTAGAGGATTTCCATCTCTTGGGATCGCATTGCAGAAAATGTCCTCAAAGGTGTACGGCTGTATGGCCAGTGGGTAGATTTGTAATCCAAGTGGTATTGCTGATGGCTAGTTGTATTGCTTGTGCTCCCAATGTTTGGAGACAACCAAATGTATAGATGAAACCAGCAGCTGGAGAGAGTCCCAGTTCGCTTAAAGAAGATTGAAGTGTAAAGTCTGGTCCATACAGGGATGGGGGAAGGGGGGGGGGTTTCCTACATAGGACTGACAACTCCATTATTAAGTGGCAGCTATTAACAAGGCACCCCTGGTAGCGCCTGCTAGTGCACCATAGGGAGCACATCCCCCTTCCTACAGTAATCTGACTGCCTGTTATACTTTGCATACTTTTTTTATCCTATCAAAGGGAGTGGGAGTGTGAGCAGGTCCATGTGATGTCATGACATCATGCGGTAGTCCCACAATACTCCTCTATGAATGGTTTGGATGGCCAGGATATTTTTATGGGACCCCCCTGGGACCTGCTGGGCCCTAGGCAGGTGCCTACATTGCCTTGTTGAAAATCCGCCTCTGAACCAGAGGGGTTCTGTTGGGTAATATCTAGCTTCCTTTAATCCAGGAATATCTGGGAGGCTCCTGTAATTGGTTCTTACTGACTGTGTACAGGTAGCAGAGAGAGCTGTTGGCATGATTCATGTGGCCCACACATACACCCACAACACATTAGCCATCATAGAAGGGTGCACGTATGCCTTTATTATTACAGTGTCATTAAGTAACTACAATGTAACAGTACTCCTTACAGAAGTGTAGGTGTAGCAGTATAGGAGATGTAAAGGCCCATACACACTAGAAGATTTTCATTTCAAAAGACTTTGCCAAAATCTCTGAAAGATATATCTTTTACCAAAATAGTGCGTACACACTGAGCTAGTTTCCCCAAAGAGCAAGAGATTTTCAGGAGGCGAAAGTCTTTGCTGAACATCTTTCATATAAAAGGTGATTTACATAATGGGCGGGGTTTGAATTACAAGGATGGGAGCAGCGGCCATTTTATTCAGTGCATTCCTGTTATTGGTGCATGATTTAGAACTGATTGCTGGGCTGCATATATTTGGAGCCCAGCGTTCAGGTAAACTACACCTGCTCCACCCTGACCGGGCAAAATGCCACCCATGTGCATGGCAAAATTTTATTTGCAGCTGTGCACGTAGGGAGAAATCCATTCAAAATATACATTGGGGGTGCAGTGGCGGCGGTAAAATATACATTGCTGGCCTGCAAAAAATGTAAGGCATGGCTTTGTGGGACAGGGGACTATATACCACATACCGTAATGCCCATTACACATTATGACACACACCGTAATGCCCATTACGCATATGCCACACACCATAATGCCCATTACATATAATGCCACATAAGTGTCGTTTACCTACATGCTCATTGCTAGGGTTTTCATGCACGGTGCCAGGGGTAACATGCACGGTGCCAGGGGTAACATGCACGGTGCCAGGGGTAACATGCTATGTGCACTGCATCCTTACGCTCACCTTGCCCTGCTGTCTGTCCCTGCCCATACCTCCCAACTTTCGTCCGGAGGAAATAGGGACACTCCGCGCGAGCGCCCGAAAAGGGGGTGGGGCGTATGCAAATGAGGGCACGGCTTATGCTAATTAGCCGCGACCTCATTTTCATACGAGAATAGACGCTGTGCGCATGCGCACAGCGTCTATTCTACTAGATTGGGGGGTCACCCAACTGCCACCCCCCGCAGCGGGACAATGCCTGCCGCGGGTGGGACGTCGGGACAGGACCCGAAAATCGGGACTGTCCCGACGGAATCGTGACAGTTGGGAGGTATGCCTGCCTGCATCAGTAAAGGAGACCGCCGGGCAGAGCGGTGGGGAAATCCGACTGTCTCAGAGCAGGTTCATCTGTCCGCGACTCGCAGCCAATCAGGTGACGGTGGCTCGCGAGTTGCAAGCAGGCGTGTCATTCCAAATGGCCCCACAGCGGGTGGTTGGACCTGCTCTGAGATAGCCGGGTTTACCACCACTCTGCCGGCTGTCTCCTTTAACGATGTAGGCAGGGACAGACAGTGGGGCAAAGTGAGCGGACGTTCCGCCTCCAAAATGGACTGACGGAACGCAGTTCTGCCTAGTTCTGGCTCAATTTAACTCATAGTGGGCATTAATGCCAGTAATATATACATTGCTGGCATGTGCCAGCAATCTATATTACTGGCTTACGATTGTCATTGGTGCCCAGTGGTGCCAGTAATATAGATTGCTGGCATGTGCCAACAATCTATATATTACTGGCTTACAATTGTCATTGGTGCCCAGTGGTGCCAGTAATATATAGATTGCTGGCATGTGCCAGCAATCTATATATTACTGGCTTATAAATGTTATTGGTGCCCAGTGGTGCCTAACATATACATTGCTGGCACATGACAGCAATATATATATTATTGGCTTAAAAGAGAAAACATTGGTGGCCAGTGCTGCTCCGTGTGGAGCAGGATGCAGGGGGATGGGGGGTGCATCAGCTGCATGCACCTGTGGGCGGCCGGGACCGGGCGGCAGAGCTTAGACAGACCCGTGTGGACATAGCACGGGTGAACAGTGGAGCGGGGCGGGGCGGACCAGCGCGGCAGCAGGCAGGGTGAGACAGGCGGGGGAGCAGAGCTCTTCACCAGCCAGCCGCCGCAGCAGCCAGCCGGACGAGTGAGCGGGGCAGCGAGGACAAGTCCAGGAGGGTGAGTATGACAGGCGAGGGGGCGGGGGGAGGGCGGCGGGGCGTACCGCCGGGCTGAAAGTGGTTAATCACTTTCAGCCCTGCAGCGTACACACACAGCGATGATGGATGGAAAACCATCCATCATCGCTGGATCTGCTGGTAAAACCAGCAGATGAAAGACCTTCCTAGCGGTGATGCGGGAGCGCGCATCATCGCTAGTCGGGGGTCGCTGTCCCATACACACTAATCGATTTTCAGCTGAAAATCGGTCAAAACGCCTGTTTTGACCGATTTTTAGGTGAAAATCGTCAAGTGTGTATGGGCCTTAAGACTACGGAGGGGAGGGAGGTGTTAGGCACTAAAGGGGGTAACGGTTTGGCTTTGATGGGGAGGCAGGGGTTTAGGCTGCAGGCAGGGCCGGCGCTCACCTGCTCCAGGGGGGCTGATGCGGCTGCCGCCGCTATGCTCCGTTGGGGGGATGATGCAACCGCAGCATCTCACTCCACGGGGGGAGTTAGAGATGCAGCCCCGAATGGGCTCGAGAGATGTGGCTGCGGCCCCTATCTATAAGTGGGCTCCAGGGGTGGCGGTGTGGCTCACTGCTCACTCACCTGCTCCCAGGTGCTTTCCTCCTGCTCTCCTCGGCGTCGGCGGGACATTTCCTGCTGCTGCTCCTCCTGCAGCTCATTACCGCCCTCCAGTGGCCGGCTCCCTAGGCAAATGCCTTAAGCTGCCTAGTGGTGGCGCCGGCCCTGGCTGCAGGTAGGGCAGGTTGTGGGGGTTAGAATATGTACCACCCAGTTGTCAGGACTCTGCACATCAGGATGCCACTGTCGGTCCTCTGACTGCCAACATACCAAGCGCTGGGATGCTTGTACCATCCCAAATGAAGACACGATGGAGCCATGGATATAGGATTGGCCAAGCCAAGTTAGGGGCTCATCCACAGATGCCACTGAAGGGTTTGTGTACGTGGGTATATGTAACATCCCGCCCTAAATATTTTGTTCAGGACCGACGGGGAGTTCAAGGGAAATCTTAAGATCACAGATCTTTGTAGGGCGTGGGCAACTTTACTTGCAGCATCCAGGTGAAGGTATTGTGTAACAAGTACCAGCCTGTCCTCTAGATGCCGGTGCCCGCACGATTGCCTCCCCCCCCCCCCCCTTCCTCCCGGCAATTTCACCTCTCTGGTGTCTTAGGTCTGCCGGTCCCTGTACATGAAGCTATGGGGCAGCTGACATCTGCTGACCAACCACAGCCTGTCTATAACTTTCTAGGATGCAATAGAGAAAAGAGCGACTGAATCTGATTGGTTGCTATGGGCAACATCACCTCTTTTTATTTTTAGAAGGTCTAGTATATTTACCCCATAGGGGCCTGAGTCAGACATTCCATCAAGGGCCTGATTCTGGTTCACTTGCAAAAGAAAATTCTCTCTCTAATGGACAAAACCATGTGCACTGCAGGTGGGGCAGATGTAACATGTGCAGAGTTAGATTTGGGTGTTATATTGTTTCTGTGCAGGGTAACTACTGGCTGCTTTATTTTTACACTGTAATATAGTCAGCATGGACACTGTATCAGTGTACCGCGTCCCCTTGCTATGCTCGCCATGCTTCGGGCGTGGTGATTTGCTGCAATTGGCACACTATAGTATTCTCCCTCCATGCCCTGGTGTATAGTAGGGTATGGTATACCGCCTGGTTTGTACAAAAAAGGTGAAAAACTCATGTTGACCTGTTGACCTTCCCATTGTCGTCCTAATGCTTGTGTTGACCTTTTGACCTTCCCATTGTCGTCCTAATGCTTGTGTTGACCTGTTGACCTTCCCATTGTTGTCCTAATGCTTGTGTTGACCTTTTGACCTTCCCATTGTCATCCTAATGCTTGTGTCGACTTGTTGACCTTCCCATTGTCATCCTAATGCTTGTGTCGACCTGTTGACCTTCCCATTGTCGTCCTAATGCTTGTCTTGAACTGTTGACCTTCCCATTGTCGTCCTAAAGTTTGTGTTGACCCTGTCGGACCTGATTTACCTTGAACTCCCCCGGCAGCTCCCCGGGAGGGCTCCATCTAACTTGGCACTTAATGGCGGGTGCTGCTGGGGGAGTTCAAGCGAAATCGGATGCTAAAAGCCCCCACGATGTGGCGCTGATGAGATTTATCTTATGCGCTTCATATAAGATCTCTGGGGTCTGATCCGCTGCATACGGGATTGCGGATTGTTGCGATCCCGGCCACAGATCGACAATCCACAGGCGTTTTCGCGGCCATGCCCCCTTTGCGCCGATCGGCAGGCGGGACATTGTTCAGCTGTCGGGCTGACCGCAAACGGGCCAGGATCACGGCTGTCGGCAGGGATCGACAGCCGTGATCCTAGATTGAATACCCCCCTAAGTCTGGTTGTTGGCCAGTCCTTGGCAGTTGTCAGCCACGATTACTTGATATTTTAAATAAAATTGATACGTACAATGTCTTACTATATAACATGTTTCTGTATAGAGGCCACAATAGTGTTATAATATGTATGTTATTCACGGGTGTTATTTGTTCCTTTTTCTGCAGGGTTCTGGCTTATCCCCATGTAATACTCCTGGTGCCCATCAATGCTGTGGAATACACAAGAGTGATGGGTGGAACGCAGATCCTGGCTACGTGGCCCGTGAACCCTGAAGTGTGGCTGTTGGACTTTCAGGGGTGGGTGTCTGGTGAGAAAACGGGATAGCAGACACTGAGGGGTACTTATGGGGGTAAGTGTCTCTGATTCTCTGTTGGTCTGATATCTGCAGTTGCCATGAGAATGGGGCTACGTCCCCAAAAGCACTAGGCTATGCTGCTTGTTTGAATACAATCTGTTGTACTAGTACCTGACTGAGACGCAGCGGGCACCTGCAGCTGTTTGTGCACACACACATTAAATATTTTACTAATTGATATGAATATATTTAGTTCCTAATCATTTATTTTAATGTCAATATATGGAAATACCCCCATGAAAATCCTGCATTTGACCCTTGTGGAGTGTAGGGGGCATATAGTGTACTGATGTAGTGCGGAGTACAGGGGGCATATAGTGTACTGATGTAGTGTGGAGTATAGGGGGCATATAGTGTACTGATGTAGTGTGGAGTATAGTTACATAGTTACATAGTAGGTAAGGCTGAAAAAAGACTTGCGTCCATCTAGTTCAACCTGGTATAGATATCCATTGCTGATTTGGTAGGTTCTGGTATTTTACAGACAAATTATATTTCTTATTTGTACCCATGGATGTTTTTCTCCAGTAAATGTTTGTCCAACTTTGCCTTGAACGCATTTAATGAGCCAGCCATTACCACCTCTCTGGGAAGAGAGTTCCAGAGTTTGACTGTTCTGACCGTAAAGAAATTCTTTCTACTAGCTGAATGAAATCTTTTTTCTTCTAATCTATACTCATGCCCTCGCGTCCTAGATTCCTTTCTAGTAGAAAATAGGGTGTGTGACAGTTCCTTATATTGGCCCTTGATATACTTGTACATGTTGAGCATGTTACCCCTTAAACGTCTCTTTTCTAATGTAAATAGTCCCAAATTGCTTAATCTCTCCCCGTAGCTTAAATTCTCCATTCCCCTAATAAGCTTTGTTGCTCGCCTTTGGACTTTTTCTAATTCTATGATGTCCTTTTTATAGTGTGGGGCCCAGAACTGTACTCCATACTCTAGGTGAGGTCTCACCAATGCTTTATATAGTGGCATAATTACCCTTGAGTCCCTAGTTTCCATTCCCCTCTTAATACATGCCAGAATTTTGTTGGCCTTTTTTGTAGCTACATTACAATGGGCACTACATCCTAGATTGCTGTCTATTTGGACTCCTAGATCCTTTTCAAGTATGGAATTACCCAGTTCCTCTCCGCTAAGGTTGTAACTTGCACACTGGTTGTGTCTCCCAAGGTGCATAACCTTACATTTATCTACATTGAACCTCATCTTCCATTTTTTAGCCCACTCATCTAGAATTGCAAGATCATTTTGAAGCATGGTGACATCTTCTGGTGATTTGATGACTTTGCTAAGTTTTGTATCGTCCGCAAAGATGGATACATTGCTGAGTAACCCTATCCCAATATCGTTAATAAAAATGTTAAACAAAATGGGCCCCAAAACCGAGCCCTGGGGCACTCCACTTAGTACCGGTATCATATCTGATACGGCACCATTCACAACCACTCTTTGTTCTCTATTACATAGCCAATTCCCTACCCATCTGCAGATATTTTCACCCAATCCTAGGTTCTCCATTTTATTAATCAATCTCTTGTGTGGGACAGTATCAAATGCTTTAGCGAAATCTAGGAAAATCACATCTACAGCATTTCCATTATCGAGGTTTTTGCTAACCTCTTCATAGAACCCTAGTAGATTAGTTTGGCATGAAGGATTTTTCATGAACCCATGTTGGTTAGTACTGAGTAGACGGTGATTATCTAAATATTCCTGGATACCATCCCTTAAAAATCCTTCAAATAGTTTACCCACAATTGATGTTAAACTAACGGGTCTGTAATTAGCGGGTTCTTCCTTTTTTCCTTTTTTGAATATTGGCACTACCTCTGCTATTCTCCAATCTTTTGGTACTATACCTGACGATAGTGACTTGCTAAAAATATAATGTAGGGGGGTAGCTAGTTCATCCCTTAATTCCATTAATACCCTCGGATGAATCCCATCTGGCCCTGGTGACTTATTTGTTTTAAGTTTGCTTAGCCTCAGTATTATTTCCTTCGGCGTGAAATCCACAATGAGATCTGGCTTATTTGTCCCGTTTGTGGTAAATGTTCGTTCCACAGTCTGCTCTCCCTTAGTAAATACTGATGAGAAGAACTCATTTAACAGTTTTGCTTTACCCTTGTCCTCAGTAACACTTTTTCCACTAGTATCAGTTAGTGGGCCTATGTTTTCCTTAATTAAACGTTTACTATTTATGTATTTAAAAAACTTCTTTGGGTTGGTTTTGCTTTCAGTGGCTATGCACTCTTCATATAATATTTTAGCTGCTTTGATTACCCCTTTACAAGTTTTGTTTGATTCTTTGTA
Source organism: Crinia signifera (assembly GCF_055691185.1). NCBI lineage: Eukaryota > Metazoa > Chordata > Amphibia > Anura > Myobatrachidae > Crinia > Crinia signifera. The sequence continues at coordinate 153,716,983 of NC_139217.1, forward strand.
TTTTGCGAACGCCTCCTCATTCAAGTTATTTTTATAGAATTTAAAGGCTCTGGTTTTATTGTTGATAGCTGACCTTACTTCTTTGTCCAACCATGGTGGCTTTTTTTTGTTGAATTTACCTTTAATTACTTTAGGAATGTATTCAATAGTTAGTGAATCAAGCACCTTTTTTAGAGTATCCCACATTTCCTCTGCATTTTTTCCCTCCATAACCGTTTCCCACCCAATTCCTGTAAGGGCTTCCCTGAATAATTCAAAGTTCGCTTTTCTGAAGTTTAGTATTTTTGCAGATCCTTTTTGATGTAATTTACTGAAGTTGATTTCCAGTGAAACCATATTGTGATCACTATTCCTTAATTGTTCAATTACTTTTGTGTTTGAAACTAAGTCTGTGTTATTTGTTAATACTAAGTCCAAGAGCGCCTCATCACGAGTTGGAGTTTCTACCGTTTGTGTAATAAACTGGTCTTTAAGTAAGCTTAAGAACCCATTGCTTCTTGCTGATTTACCTGTTTCGTTTTCCCAATCAATGTCGGGTAAATTAAAATCCCCCATAATTAATACCTGACCCTGATTTGATGCTTGTTTGATTTGGTTTAAAAGAAGAGACTCTTCCCTTTCATTTATATTTGGTGGTCTATAGCATACCCCTATTATAAATTTGTTTTTTGGTTTCTTATTATTGTCGGTTATCTCTGCCCTCACTGTCTCTGAGTTGTCGTCTTCCAGGTCTGTGCTCATTTTTTTCATAAATGATGTTAAGTTATTATTTACATATAGGCACACACCCCCGCCCCTTCTATTTTCCCTGTCTTTCCTGTAGAGTGTATATCCCTCCATGTTTAATGCCCAGTCATGCGACTCATTACACCATGTTTCTGTAATACCAATGATGTCGTAGTCAGGGCCGTTTCTAGACAATTTAACTCCCAGGGCAAAGAAATAAAAAATGCGCCCCCCCCCCCCACCCCACCCAAATATATAGAAGAAATTGTGCGCGCCAAAATAGGGGCGTGGCCTAGCAGGAAAACAATTACCTTACATCTCACTTTTGCAACCTGCAAGACCAGACATTGGTTACCGCAGGAATTGTCATTGTCCTCCCGCACTTAAGTTGGCGGGCTGAAGTCCACACAGTGACATAAAAATATAAAGGCCCACACAGTGACCTAGTACACCTCACAAATCAAGGCCAAACAATGACAGGCTACGTAAAGCAATATACACTATTAATCCGTGATGCCAATTACACATTACGCCGCACACTGTGATGACAATTACACATTACGCCGCACACCATGAAGACAATTACACATTATGTCTCACACCATAATGCCCATTAGACCCCCCCCACTCTGATGCCCATTACACCCACACTGTGATGGCAATTACACAATACTCCCCTCACCGTAATGACTATTACACATTTTGCCCAACATGCCGCTGTCATACAACTGATGCCATTTACTAATATGACCCCACAGTGCCAGATATGCCCCCACAGTGCCACACATATGCCCCCACAGTGCCACAAGCAGCACAACTCACTGCCTCTGGCCCTGGGTCTCCCCCTCCAGTCCCCCGCCATCGCTGCCATATGCCCCCACAGTGCCACATATATGCCTCCACAGTGCCAAATATGCCTGCACAGTGCCACAGATATGCCTTCACAGTGGCACACATATGCCCCTACAGAGCCAGATATGCCCCCACAGTGCCAAATATGCCTGCACAGTGCCACAGATATGCCTTCACAGTGCCACACATGCCCCTACAGGGCCAGATATGCCCCCACAGTGCCAAATATGCCCCACAGTGCCACACATATGCCTTAACAGTGCCACACATATGCCCCTACAGTGTCAGATATGCCCCCAGTGCCACATATATGACCCCACAGTGCCACAGATATGCCTTCACAGTGCCACAGATATGTCCCTACAGTGCCAGATGTGCCCCCACAGTGCCACATATATGCCCCCAAAGCGCCAAATATGCCCCACAGTGCCACAGATATGCCTTCACAGTGCCACACATATGCCCCTACAGTGCCAGATATGCCCCCAGTGCCACATATATGCCCCCACAGTGCCACAGATATGCCTTCACAGTGCCACAGATATGTCCCTACAGTGCCAGATGTGCCCCCACAGTGCCACATATATGCCCCCAAAGTGCCAAATATGCCCCACAGTGCCACAGATATGCCTTCACAGTGCCACACATATGCCCCTACAGTGCCAGATATGACCCCACAGTGCCACATATATGCCCCCACAGTGCCACAGATATGCCTTCACAGTGCCACAGATATGTCCCTACAGTGCCAGATATGCCCCCACAGTGCCACATATATGCCCCCACAGTGCCACACGTGGCAGCTGCGTTGTCCCTCTTCTTGTTTGATGGTAAGCCACAGTGCCAATGACAGTGACTTACCAGCGCATCAGCGAACCCAGGCAGGATGATCATAGCTAACTTCTCTCCTTCCAGTTCCTGCATGTTGCACTCCTGGGTCCTGGGCTGGCGCTGTTACGCAGGCTGGGCTTCTTGCCTTCTTCCTGCACTCCCGGCGCAGGCTGCCCAATCACAGAGCTCAGAAGTCAGCCGGCTGTCTTCTGAGCTCTGTGATTGGGCAGCCTGCGCCAGGAGCTGTCTGTCACAGGGGGAGAAGTGGCGCGGATCCGATCCGTCACTTGTTATGACCCTGCCGCTGTTGCCGCATTACAGGGCCGGCTCTGGGAGGCATTGGGGGGGAGCTGCCAGGCGCCCTGGCTGTTTCTAGAGGCGGACAAGCCGTGCGGCGCCCCGGGCTGCTGCACGGCTTGTCCGCCTCTAGAAACGGCCCTGGTCGTAGTCATCCCTACTGATCACCGTTTCAAGCTCCCCGATTTTACTCACTAAGCTTCTTGCATTAGCCAGTAAGCATTTTAATTTATGTTTATTTTTAGATATGGCTCTAATATTGTGATTAGTTTCACCCAGGACCCATTTGAATTCTTTACTAGCTTCCTCTTTCCCCTCTCCCCTTCAATAGACTCTCTACAGGCCTCCCCACCATGCACACTGCCTGCCCTCTCCATAGGGGGCATGTAGTGTACTGATGTAGTGTGGAGTATAGGGGGCATGTAGTGTACTGATGTAGTGTGGAGTATAGGGGGCATATAGTGTACTGATGTAGTGTGGAGTATAGGGGGCATATAGTGTACTGATGTAGTGCGGAGTACAGGGGGCATATAGTGTACTGATGTAGTGTGGAGTATAGGGGGCATATAGTGTACTGATGTAGTGTGGAGTATAGGGGGCATATAGTGTACTGATGTAGTGTGGAGTATAGGGGGCATATAGTGTACTGATGTAGTGTGGAGTATAGGGGGCATATAGTGTACTGATGTAGTGTGGAGTATAGGGGGCATATAGTGTACTGATGTAGTGTGGAGTATAGGGGGCATATAGTGTACTGATGTAGTGTGGATTATAGGGGGCATATAGTGTACTGATGTAGTGCGGAGTACAGGGGGTATATAGGACCTTATTCATATCCATTTGGTCCTCTGTGCATTCACATTTTCTGCGCATGCTTAGAGACACCGTATCGCCGACCATCGAATGATTTCCCCCTGCCTGCGAATGGATGAGTATGTAAATCATCCATTCGCAGCCATGCGCGGGGGGGGGGGGGGCTCACTGCAGACAGCACTCTGATTTCACAGCCTTGCAAGTCAATGACAACAAGGTACCCTTGTACCTGTTTGGTACGGTGGGACCGTATACGGGCGGATCTGGCTTTTTTTTCCATCTGCGCATGCGTATCTTTCGCAATGCGCATGTGCGGCGACCTCACACTGCTCACAGACGGGTCTCTCCGTGCGAAAAAACCTGTCCGCAGGAGTGCGGTCATTGTGGGCGGCATGTGGGCGGCATGTGGGCGTTTTTATGGGAGCGGCCGGAATAATGAGGAAAACTGGGCATAAACATGGGCGTACACGGGGGTGTGCACACAAAATGCACGGTGCCACCACCTCCTCGATCGGCGAACGCACCGTACAGGCGGACACCAAAGATTGCTCCTGACCACCCCTAGAGATACCGCATGAGATCAGACACCTGGGTCTGCTAATTAACGCTGATTACAGCCCTCAAACACATTGGAAGCATATCTTTCTACACTTCAACATGTAAAGGTTGGTTTAATCTTAGCTAATATTCATTGTAATACCTGGTTATATATGTCCAGGTAGTTATTTTATAACCATCTACACCCATTCAGAAAGTGTTTTTCTCTTTCAATGGTCCTGGTGACACAGCTCAACTTTGGGATGTAGGAGGGTCCGTAGGAGCAAGGCACCTATCCTAAAGCTTTTGGAGGGTAGGCTCCTCCCCTTCTGCATCCCAGACTCCTCAGTTTGTGTTAGGTGCCCACTGGAGTGGGTGCTATTCTAAAGGTCTGCTGGAGCAGCCGAAGGATTAGAGTTAGTTAGGAGTTTTTTATTTTATTAACTTTTACACTAGCTAGGTAGGCACAGTGTGAGGATTCTCATTGAATCCTCACACTGACAGCGCAGCAGGAGTTGGCAGAAGCGCTTCCTGTCAGCTCACTGCGCACAGGGGAGACACTGTCTGGTCTCCCTGTGCAGCGCTTACAGCTTCTATTAAGAAGCTGCCTGGGCTCCGGAGCGCTCTGAAACTGGCTTCACGCTAGGTGGGGATCATGGGGGACAGGCGCTCTGTGATGGCGGCGGCCATTTTCTGCGGAGCTTACACACTGAGCTCCTGTATGAGAGGACAGCAGTGTGTTACAGGCATGTTCCAAGTGGTCCCCAGCAGAGGGGTGACACTGGAACTTGGAGATCCTGCAGTGGGAGCGGCTGTCTGGGGGTGGCTGGCGCCAAAAGCCACGGACCCCGCAACAGCAGGGACTTGGTCTCTTCCCTCTCTCTGTTTTGGCGCCATTCAGAATGCTTGCAGCGGAGCTGAGCTGGCTGACAGATCCTAGCAGTGATTGGATTTCCTGGGCATCGTTTTCCCCACTTCTGAAAGCTTCAGACAGATAAGTGACTGTGGTACATTGGCTCTGTATAAAACACCTGTACTTTGTGCACTGTGACTGTGTTACTTTTTGCATCATGTCTGAGCAACAGTCTGTGGCTTTGGGGGAGGGAGCCCTTAATGCATTGTGCGCTTGTAGTTTTTGTACACTAAAATTTGTCCCTGAGCAGATGGCCAAGGGGGGCTTGTGTATTACTTGCGCTGGTGTGAGACCCATGGGCAGTGAACCCCAGAGGGTAGAGCAATCGGAGCCTGCGTGGGCCAGTGCCCTGGGCAGGTCTGTAAATGCCTTAGTGCAATTGCTGGACAGGCAGAGTGATGTGTTGGTAGCTTCCCCTAGACCTATGTCATCATCTCAGCAGTCCTCTGGCTCCTTGCCTTTGACTCAAGCAGATCCTGGTTTCTTACAGGTCATTCAAGATACTGCTTAGGGGATAAGCAGGTTTAATGATTAGTTAGACAAATTTGATGGTGATACTGTAGGGACCCCAAAAAGGTCTTATTCAGTGCCATTGCTTGTTGCTGAAGAGGAGGGAGAGTACACAGACATCCCCTGGGATCAGGGTGATGACTCTGAGGATTCCTCTGCCCCATGGGTGGAGGATTTGATTACTGCTGTTAAACAGGCTTTGGATTTGTCTGTGGAGGATAAAACTCCTGTAAAAGGTGTACTTAAGTGGCAGCGTAAGGAAACTGTTACCTTCCCTGCGGATGAAGGTTTACAGGATTTATTGGAAGGGGCTTGGAAAACGCCTGATAAAAGGCTTCAGATGCCTAAAAGATTTTTAAGTCTATACCCCATGCCTTAAGGCTCATAAGGACCTCTGGGAAAAAGTTGCGGTGGTAGACGCTTCTGTGGCACGGCTTTGTAAAGCCACGGTGCTACCTGTCCAGGGGGGGGCAGCCTTTAAGGACCCCGTAGACAAGAAGATTGAAGGTAACCTCAAGGCAATATTTGAAGGGGTGGGTTTTACTTTACGCCCTCTTATAGCATCAGCCTGGGTCTCTAAGGCCATGATTGTGTGGGCCAAAGACTTATGTACAATTTTGCATGCTGATCCAGGTGTGTTACTGCTTGCTGAGAAGCTAAAAGCAGCTGCGGAGTATGTGCTTGAGGCTGAGGAGGAAGCTCTCAAAATGGCTTCCAGAGTATCCACGGTGTCCGTCAATGCCAGGAGAGTGCTTTGGCTTAAAGCCTGGGAGGCGGATAATGAATCAAAAAAGGCCTTAGAGGCATTAGCTTTTAAAGGAAAGCTGTTGTTTGGTTCAGAGCTGGAAGAGATTATTAAGCAGCAGTGGCAAACGCAGGATTTTCAGAAGGGGGTTTCCAGAGGGGCGGAGCAAAGCATGGAGATGGACGCTTAGGTGACCCAGTATATGCCGGGTCAGTTAAATTATTATAGATAGACCAAATGTATATAAATAATAATAATAATAAAAAAAAAAAAATATATATATATATACACACACACACACACATACAGGGGTGTCAACAGCAGTGCAAGACCCCGGGGCATAGCAATGTATTGGGGCCCCTACCGATCCTCCAGTGGTAGGGGTGGGGGAAGCTTTGATGTCCTGCGGGTGGTAGGGGGTATTATATCAACCGCTCTGCATGTAGGGCCTGGATCAGTAATTTCCACTAATTACCCCTTTACTGCACAGATGGTGGGAGAAGGGGCATTGGGCTGAATGAAGGGGCCCTGATACATAACTTCCAGGGTGGTAGAGAATGTTTAATATGCAGAGGAGGGGTGTATAGTTGAGTGGGCTCATTATTCATAATTTTCCGGTGGGAGGACAGCTTGCTTGACTGCAGATATCTCCAGTTCCCGGAAATAGATTTCTTCGATTTTAATGGAATTAAAAACTAGAGAATCCCACCTACCAAATGGTATTGGGGACTAGGTGATCATACTTCAGGAGGCAGAGCAATCTGCCCACGAGTATATAATACTACATATTAGGTGTGTGGAGCTGGAGCAGTAACCCAGTAGCGCACGCAGGGGGGGTTTCTGGGTACCCAGAAACCCCCCCAGGAGTCTAAGGACCCTTGGCTGAAAGCTGAGGGTCCTCTCTTTCCATGGGTACAAGAATTTTAAAAATCGGCCCTTGGGAACCAGAGATATCTGACTTCAAAGCAGTGGTCCCCATCCAAGCCTGTTAATTGCTTTCCCAGTCAGATATTTCAGGTTCTGTCTGACTTGGAGTTTTTCTGTGGGTATATTCCAAAAGCTGGGACTCTCTCCCTTTGATGGACACTAGTAACTTGTCTCTACTGTTCCCAGAACCAGAGATATCAGCCTTCCAGCAGCTGGTTACTGCTCCAGCTCCACACACCTGGTAAGTAGTTTTAAATACTCATTGGCAGATTGCTCTGCCTCCTGAACTCTGATCCCCTAGTCCTCAGTACCACTTGGTAGGAGGGATTCTCTAGATTTTAATTCCATTAAGATCTAAGAAATCTATTTCCGGGAACTGGAGATATCTGCAGTCAAGCAAGCTGTCCTCCCACCAGAAAATTATGAATAATAAGCCCACTTCACTATACACATCTCCTCTGCATATTAAACATCCTCTACCACCCTGGTATGTTATGTATCAGGGCCCCTTCATTCAGCCCAATGCCCCCTTCTCCCACCATCTGTGCAGTAAAGGGGTAATTAGAGGAAATTACTGATCCAGGCCCCACATGCTGAGCGGTTGATATAATACCCCCTACCACCCGCGGGACATCAAAGCTTCCCCCACCCCTACCGCTGGAGGATAGGTAGGGGCCCCAATACATTGCTATGCCCAGGGGTCTACACTGCTGTTGCTGCCCCTGTAAGTGTGTGTATATATATATATATATATATATATATATATTTATTTATTTTATTATTATTTATATACATTTGGTCTATCTATAATACTTTAACTGTCCCGGCATATACTGGGTCACCTAAGTGTCCATCTCCGTGCTTTGCTCCGCCCCTCTGGAAACCCCCTTCTGAAAATCCTGCGTTTGCCACTGTAACCAGCTGCTGGAAGGCTGATATCTCTGATTCTTGGAACAGTAGAGACAAGCTACTAGTGTTCCTCACAGGGAAAGAGTCCCAGCTTTTGGAATATACCCTCAAAAAAAACAGACAGAACCTGAAATATCTGACTGGGAATAACAATTAACAGGTTTGGATGGGGACCACTGTTTTGAAGTCAGATATCTCCGGTTCCCAAGGGCCGATTTTTACAATTCTTGTACCCCTGGAAAGAGGAGACTTTCAGCTGAGGGCCCTTAGACTCCTGGGGGGGGGGGTTCTGGGTACTCAGAAACCCCCCCCTGCGTGCGCTACTGAGCAGGCCACGGGAGGCAAAAGTACCTTCCTGCCGGCTCCTGCAGCTAAACAGGCCTCAAGGTTTTCTGCTTTTAGGCCGTCCTTTCGGCCCTCCCTAGAGGGGGTGTGTCCTTTTGAGGACAGTCCTTTAGGGGAAAGTTTCAGTCCTCCAGGGGCAAGGCCCCAAAGTCAAAGTTCGGTTCCTTTCATAAGAAACCGAACACCAAAGGTGAGGACAAGCCCTCAGCATGACTACCTGGGAAATATCCCAGCGGTAGTCAAGGTGGGGGGGCGTCTGAGATGGTTCAGGGACGCTTAGGCATTGTTGGGCCGGGAACCTTGGGTGTTGGACATTGTATCTCAGGGTTACAGGATTCCCTTCAAAGGTCTTCCTCCGAGAAGATTCATTCCTACACCACTGCCAAAGGAGTCTCGGCTCCGTGCTGCTCTTCTGAGAGCGGCTCAATCTCTCTTAGAGAAAAGTGTGGTGATCCCGGTCCCTCGTGCGGAGTGGAAGAAAGGCTTTTATTCCACTCTGTTTTTGGTGCCCAAGCCAGACGGGTCCTTCAGACCAATCTTAAATTTAAAGTCTTTGAATCTCCATCTGTGAGTAGACCATTTCAAGATGGAATCTCTACGGTCTGTGCTGCTAAGCCTGGACCAGGGAGAATTTTGGGCGTCCATGGATGTCCAGGACGCATATCTGCATGTTCCTATCCACCCGGAACATCAGGCTCTATTGAGGTTTGCAATAGGAGACCTGCATTTGCAATTCCAGGCGTTGCCCTTTGGTCTGGCCCCAGCACCAAGGGTATTCACCAAAATTATGTCAGTAATGGCGGCTGCTCTCCGACTGAGGGAAATCACTGTGATTCCATATTTGGACGACGTGCTGTTCAAAGCAGAGTCGGCGGAGAGATTGCAGAGTCACTTTGCAGCAGCCATCAGTTTTTTGCAAGCTCACGGTTGGCTTTTAAACTTACAAAAGTCTCAGCTTGTGCCGTCACAGAGTCCAGTTCCTAGGGGTTGTCCTGGATACCCATCTACAAAAGAGATCGGGTATTTCTACCAGAGACAAAGGCCAGGGACATAGCCACCTTAGTTCAGGAGATCCTGGGGTCTCAGAGTCCATCGGTTTGGAGGTGTCTCAAACTGCTGGGGAAAATGGTGGCGACTTTCGAGACGCTACAGTTTGCCAGGTTCCACTTTCGAGTGTTCCAGTGGGACATCCTGACATCTTGGTCGGGGAATACTCAGACCATGAAATCAGAGCACATAGTGTTGTCTCCAGAAACACGGTCTTCCCTGCAATGGTGGATGGAGGTGGATTTCCTTCAGTGGGGACGGTCTCTGCTGTCCTGGGACTGGCTGGTAGTCACTACCGACGCCAGTCTCAGGGGCTGGGGGGCAGTGGTTCTGGACCTACGCCTTCAGGGCTTATGGACCTCGGAGGAGTCTGCCTCACTATCTTGGAACTGCGGGCTGTGTGGAAAGTGATATCTCTGGCAGGAGAAAGATTGCAGGGTCTTCCTTTGAGGTTTCAGACCGACAACGCCACGGCTGTGGCTTACCTGAATCATCAGGGAGGCACACACAGCAAGCTGGCCATGTGGGAGGTTTCCCGGATCTTCTTGTGGGCGGAACAGAATGTTCCAGCATCATCAGCGATATTCATCCCAGAGTGGAGAATGTCGAGGCCGATTTCCTGAGCAGGGAGGAACTGCGAGAGGGGAAATGGAGCCTGAACCCACAGGTATTTCATCAGATTACAGTGAAGTGGGGAACTCCGGATGTGGACCTGATGGCATCAAGGTTAAATCATCAGGTGCCCAGGTTCTATGCCAGGACAAGAGATCCACTGGCCGAAGCAGTGGATGCAATGACTATCCCCTGGGAGGGGAATCTACTTTATGCCTTCCCGCCGTTTCCAATGCAGGCAAGAGTGTTGAAAAGAATCCAGTCCCAAAGAATTCCGGTGATTCTTGTAGCTCCAGATTGGCCAAGGAGGTCCTGGTTCTCGAGGCTTCAGAGATTGTCGGTGGACTCGTGGCGTCTACCTCTGAGGTCAGATCTGTTAAGCCAAGGGCCGTTCTTACACCTGGATTCAGCTCGGCTAGATTTGACGGCTAGGCTATTGAGACCGCCATCTTGAAGAACAAGGGTTTCTCGGAGGCTTTGGTTAACACCATGGTGAAAGCTAGGAAGTCAGTGTCTTCAGCTAACTATTATAGGGTCTGGAAGACCTATATTAGGTGGTGTGAAAGGCAGAAGTCGCATACATCGCGATTTCGACTGTCTAAATTGCTGGAGTTTCTGCAGGATGGTTTCTCGTCTGGGTTAAGCCTTCAGTCACTCAAGGTACAGATATCGGCCTTGTCGATTTACTTCCAGAAAAGGATAGCATTGCTACCGGAGGTGCAAACTTTCCTGCAAGGGGTTTCACGATTGAAACCTCCCTACAAGCAACCAGTGGCTCCATGGGATTTATCGCTGGTACTGGAGTGTCTTCAAAAGGCGCCTTTTGAGCCGTTAAGGTCGGCTGACCTTAAGTTCCTTACATGGAAGCTTGTATTTTTGTTGGCAGTTGCGTCAGCAAAGAGAGTATCGGAGTTGGGAGCATTGTTCTGCAAGTCTCCTTTTCTTATATTTCATGATGACAGGGCTGTTCTTCGAACAGTACCCCAATTTTTGCCAAAAGTAGTCTCTGCTTTTCATTTGAATCAGGAGATAGTTCTGCCTGTGTTCCAGCCCCCAGATGGTTCAAGGAAAAGGGACAAATTGAGGAATTTGGACGTTGTGCGCGCCTTACGCATTTATGTGGACAGGGTGAAGGGTGTCAGAAAGACTAAAACTCTGCTAGTCTTGTATGATGTGCACAAGATTGGTTGGCCTGCCTCTAAGCAGACCATTGCTAGGTGGTTGCGTTCCGTCATTGCCTTGGCATATACTAAGGTTGGTAGGCCTGTTCCGGCCAGGATAAATGCGCATACCACCAGGTCGGTCGCCACCTCTTGGGTGGTTCGGCATGGGGCCACAGCTGAGCAAGTTTGCAGGGCCGCCACTTGGTCATCTGTTCACACTTTTGCCAAATTCTATAGGTTTCATGAGTTCGCGTCGGAGGACGCATCATTCAGGCGAGCAGTGATGAGAGCTACAGACCTGACCGTACCCTCCCAAAGGACCGGCTCTGGAACGTCCCAATGTTGAGCTGTGTCACCAGGTCTATTGAAAGAGAAAAAGGGATTTTTGTAAGAACTTACCAGTGGAATCCCTTTCTCTGATATGGTCCTGGTGACACAGCGATCCCTCCCTGATGGTGTGTACACACGGGAGCAATATTAGGTAAAATCACTGAGAATATGGTCGCTGAGCGACCATATTGCCAGTGATTTGGAGCGCAGCTGGCGATAAATCGCCAGCTGCGCGCTCCCGTGTGCACTCCCTGCTGGTCGCTGGAGCATGCTCCTGCGACCAGCGGCTTTCCCCGGCAATCACTGTGCCGGGAGGTCAGCGCAGCCCAGTGCCGCTGCTCCCTCCCTCCTCCCTTCACGGAGGTCAGCGCCGGGGAGATCAGCATTGATCTCCCCAGCCCAGTGCCGCTGCTCCCTCCCTCCTCCCTTCACGGAGGTCAGAGCCGGGGAGATCAGCATTGATCTCCCCAGCCCCGTGCTGCTGCTCCCTCCTTCCTCCCTTCAAAGTGACAGCAGCAGCGTCTGCTGCTGCTGCACTCCCCCTCCGTCCCGTAGCAGTGTCTCCTTTTCATCGCTGATGAAAAGGAGACACTGAGCAATATGATTGCTGGCAATATATTGCTAGCAATATATCGCTAGCAATCATATTGCACCGTGTGTACACAGCATTACGCTCAGTAAGTATGCCAGTGTTCATGATGTTTCATGTTATATATGGTTGAAAAGTTATTTTTAAAATTGTGCATATAATATGTGCAGGCGTTTGTACTGAGTTAATGTATTCCAGTGGCTTTGCAAGATTGAAATGAGGAGTCTGGGATGCAGAAGGGGAGGAGCCTACCCTCCAAAAGCTTTAGGATAGGTGCCTGGCTCCTACGGAACCTCCTACATCCCAATGTTGAGCTGTGTCACCAGGACCATATCAGAGAAAGGGATTCGAACGGTAAGTTCTTACAAAAATCCCTTTTTTTATACTTTAAAAAGCAGGACACTCAATTCACAGGAGTCGGCCCCCTGGATGGGTTACCGTCGACAAGCCGGTGGGGACCCGGGGGAGCAGCTGGAAGAGCCGTCGGAAGGGGATGCTCGCGCCTCTCGTGAGCGCGCGTCCCCTTCTCGCAATCGATATGGCGCTGGCAGGGGATGGCGGCTGGCATCGCCTTCCCCTGCCAAGATGGGACCTGCCCCATCTGTACATTATGCACTTTCATATCTGCTATAAACTTTATGTAGCACACTCTGTATGTAAGATGCCACCAAGCACATTATTGCAATCACATATCTCTAACAAAGGATCCCAACATCTGCCTATCACACTCTAAAGTCTTATTTTGAACAATAGTAGAACATGTTTGCATGTGGCGTATGCTCAGATATACGGAAGGTGTCGGTGGGAAAACAGACGATATCCGTCCGTGCACTGTGGCGTACGCTCTGATGTACGACAGGTATCGGTGACTAAGAGGGAGATCTGTCCGTGCACGGTGGCGTACGCTCAAGTGAACGCCACTCCCCATTGTCAGTGTCTGTGACCGTCCGTGTGCGGCTGTTCTGTGGGCGGCCTTACGCTCACTGTGAGCGTACGGAAAACGCACGATGTGATGGACCGTACGCACGTTTCACCGGACCAAACAGAATAACCCCCATAGTGTAGTGTTGTTGTGCGGAGTATAAGGGATATATATATATATATATATATATATATAGTGCAGTGATGTAGTGCGGAGTACAGGGGTATATAGTGTAGTGATATAGTGCTGAGTATAGGGGGTATATAGTGTAGTGATGCAGTTCGGAGTATAGGGGGGTATGTAGTGCAGAGTGTAGGGGATATATAGTATAGTGATGTAGTATAAAGGTATATAGTGTAGTGATGTACTGCGGAGTATAAGGGGTATATAGTGTAGTTATGTAGTGTGGAGTATAGGGGGTATATAGTGTAGTGATGTAGTGCGGAGTATAGGGGGTATATAGTGTAGTGATCTAGTGCAGAGTATAGGTGTTTATAGTGTAGTGATGTAGTGTGCAGTATAGGGGTATATAGGCCCTTATTTTGGTTCACTTACAGCTCCTTCTTAAATGGACAAAAACCATGTGCACTGCAGGGGTGGCAGATATAACGTGCAGATAGAATTCAATTGGGGAGGGATTTTACTTCAAAAGTGAGACCTACAGTATATTGCAGTGTAAAAATAAAGCAGTCAGTACTTTCCGTGCACAGAAACAAAATAACTCCAACAAATCTAATTCTCTCTGCACATGTTACATCTGCCCCACCTGCAGTGCTCATGTTTTTTTCCATTTGGGAAGGAATTTGCCTTTGCGAGTGGACCAGAATAAGGGCCATAGTGTAGTGATGTAGTGCAGAGTATAGGGGGTATATAGTGTAGTGATGTAGTGTTGAGTATAGGGGTATACTGTATAGTGTAGTGATGTAGTGTGGAGTATAGGGGGTATATAGTGTAGTGATGTAGTGCGGAGTATAGCGAGTATATAGTATACCGATGTAGTGCGGAGTATAGGGGTATATAGTGTAATAATGTAGTAAGGAGTATAGGGGTATATAATTTAGTGATGTAGTACGTAGTACAGTGGGTATATACAGTAGTGATGTAGTGCAGAGTATAGGGGGTATATAGTGTAGTGATGTAGTGTGGAGTATAGGGGTATACTGTATAGTGTAGTGATGTAGTGTGGAGTATAGGGGGTATATAGTGTAGTGATGTAGTGCGGAGTATAGCGAGTATATAGTATACCGATGTAGTGCGGAGTATAGGGGTATATAGTGTAATAATGTAGTAAGGAGTATAGGGGTATATAATTTAGTGATGTAGTACGTAGTACAGTGGGTATATACAGTAGTGATGTAGTGTGGAGTATAGGGGGTATATAGTGTAGTGATGTAGCGTGGAGTATAGGGGTATATATAGTGTACTGATGTAGTGTGGAGTATAGGGGGAATATATTGTAGTGATGTGTAGAGTATAGTAGGTATATAGGATCTCATTCTGATTGGTTCGCTGTTGCAAATTTCCAACGATGCGTGCTCGGAGACTTGCGTAGTCTTCATTCTTCATGCCGCTTACAGCGAGGGGGGGGGGGGGGGGGGGCTTTCAGTATAGGAGGTATATAGTGTAGTGATTTAATCCACAGTATAGGGTATATAGTGTAGTGATGTACTGCAGAGTTTAGGGGTATATAGTGTAGTGCAGGGGCGGATTGGCCCACCGGGAAACCGGGCCGCTTCCCGGTGGGCCGGCACATTTTTAATTAATAACGGCCGCCCACCCTCCCAGGCTAGGCTGCGGACCGCCGAACCGCCATCTCCGCGGTTACCGGCCGCAGCAAAATGCTCTAATCAAAGATGGCTGCGGCCGGCCTCGGCTGTGACCATAGTTAAAATGGCCACGGGAGGGCTGGTGCGCATGTGCGGCCGCACGCAGCACCTCCCGCGGTGCTTTCAGCCCGATTCACAGAGCTGACAGATTCGGCTTCTGCTTCCTCCTAGTGCCGCTGTTCTCATGGCTGACAGCAGGGGGAGCTAGCTGCGGAGGCAGCGTGCAGCTCAGCTCCTCTCAGGCTGTACTCCATGTGGCCGGGGGATGCAGGAAGTTTCCTCAGAGCCTGAAGCAAGCAGGGAAGGGGTGAGTGTTAAATGCCTAATGATTTTTTATACTGGCATTTGCTCTCCTGATATTTGCATGAGAGGGGAGTGTGTGTGTGTGTGTGTGTGTGTGTGTGTGTGTGTGTGTGTGTGTGTGTGTGTGTGTGTCTGTATGCTATATGTGTCAGTGTGTACATTATGTGTGTGTCTGTGTCATACCTCCCAACTCTTCACCTGAAGAAATAGGGACACCCCGAAAAGGAGGCGGGGCGTATGCAAATGAG
This sequence comes from Crinia signifera, assembly GCF_055691185.1. Taxonomy (NCBI): domain Eukaryota; kingdom Metazoa; phylum Chordata; class Amphibia; order Anura; family Myobatrachidae; genus Crinia; species Crinia signifera. The sequence goes on from NC_139217.1 coordinate 153,732,428, forward strand.
GGCGTGGCTTATGCTAATTAGCCGCGACCTCATTTTCATACGAGAATAGACGCTGTGCGCATGCGCACAGCGTCTATTCTACTAGATTGGGGGGTCTCCCAACTGCCACCCCCCTGCAGCGGGACAATGCCTGCCGCGGGTGGGACAGCGGGACAGGACCCGAAAATCGGGACTGTCCCTCTAAAATCGTGACAGTTGGGAGGTATGCTGTGTACATGCTGTATATGTGTGCTATGTTATGCTTTGTGTGTGTCAGTGTGTATATGCTGTGTCTATGCATGCCATGTGTATATGCTGTATGTATGTATGTATATGATATATGTAAGTAATGTGTGTATATGCTATGTGTGTTTTTGAGTGTATGTACTGTATGCTTAGATGTATATGTTGCGTTATGTTTTCTATGCTAGTGTGTGTGTGTTTGAAGTGTGTATATATGCACTGTTTGTGTCTGTAGTGTGTGTATATGTGATGTTTTTGTAAGTATGCCATGTATGTATGTACAGCATGTATGTACAGTATGTCTGTGTACAAAAGTGTGTGTGTAATGATGTACAGTGCATGCAATACATGATGTACAGTCACCACCCCCCCCCCCCTCCCCCCCTACCACTCCCAACATAATTCTGCATTTGCCCCAGTTCCAGGGGCGGGCTGGGCCAGGGGGCAGGGTGCCATGTGCCCCCCGGGCCGCTCTAAAAGGTACAGATGGGGCAGGCCTTATGCTTGCTGGCGAATCGCCAGCAGCATGCCGCTGGCGATCCGCCAGCAGCACGGCGCGCCATCTGACTGAGACGCGCGTGCGTCCCCCACGCACGTGCGTCTCAGTATCCGGGCGGCCGGCGGGCGAGGCGGACGCAATACTGTCCGCCTCCCGCTCGAGGGGGGCTGGGGGGACCCGAAGCGGCTGTGGGGGGGTGCGGGCGCCCGGTGTGGGCACCGGGCGCCCGTCGGACGAGGACGGCAGCACCGTCGGAAGGGGACGCGCGCACACCTCGTGCGCGCGCGTCCCCTTCCGACACACAGATGGCGCCGGAGCAGGGAATGGCGAATGGCGTCGCCATCGCCATCCCCTGGAAAGATGAGCCCGGCGCCATCTGTACTACTTTTACGGGCCGCCTTGTATTTTACATTGTGACCTCCTGTAGGCCGTGCCACGGCTACAGGAACATGGCCGCCGGCCTCCTGCATGAGGACATGATCACATGTCCCGGGTCGGCCGCCTGTTACTTAAACATTCCTGTCTTGAATGATTCCTGGCCAACCACTCGTGCGTCTAGGGGGGAAGGGGCGGGCTGCGGTGGAGACAACAGCTACTCAGAGGACGGAGCTGCAGCGTGGGAAACCAAGGCAGGGCACAGCGAGACGGGAGCCGGACCCGGGCCTAAAAGCAAGTAACAACAGTACTATGTATTGGGTGTTATAATAGGGGCGGGGGAGCTGCCTGTGGTGTCCTGGTATAATTATACAGGGGGAGCATCCTGTGGTGTCCTGCCAGGACACCACAGGCTGCTCCCCTTGTATAATTACACCAGGACAGTCTTGGTATAATTATACAGGGGGAGCTGCCTGTGGTGTCCTGGTATAATTATACAGGGGGAGCAGCCTGTGGTGTCCTGCCAGGACTCCACAGGCTGCTCCCCCTGAATAATTACACCAGGACAGTCTTGGTATAATTATACAGGGGGAGCTGCCTGTGGTGTAAGGTATAATTATACAGGGGGAGCAGCCTGTGGTGTCCTGCCAGGACACCACAGGCTGCTCCCCTGTATAATTACACCAGGACAGCCTTGGTATAATTATACAGGGGGAGCTGCCTGTAGTGTAAGGTATAATTATACAGGGGAAGCATTATACAGGGGGAGCAGCCTGTGGTGTCCTGCCAGGACACCACAGGCTGCTCCCCCTGTATAATTATACCAGGACAGTCTTGGTATAATTATACAGGGGGAGCTGCCTATGGTGTAAGGTATAATTACACAGAGGAGCAGCCTGTGGTGTCCTGCCAGGACACCACAGGCTGCTCCCCCTGTATAATTATACCAGGATAGTCTTTGTACAATTATACAGGGCGAGCTGCCTATGGTGTAAGGTATAATTATACAGGGGGAGCAGCCTGTGGTGTCCTGCCAGGACACCACAGGCTGCTCCCCTTGTATAATTACACCAGGACAGTCTTGGTATAATTATACAGGCGGAGCAGCCTGTGGTGTCCTCTTCTTTTAATATAGGGGGTTCTTGTTATTGTGCGGGGGGAGTAGCCTGTGGTGTAACGTATAGTTATACAGGGGGAGCAGCTTGTGGTGTCCTGGTATAATTATACAGAGGGAGCAGCCTGTGGTGTCCTATTCGTTTATTTTAATACTGGGGGGCAGCCTGGGGTGTCCTGATATACTGGGGAGCAGCCTGCGGTGTCCTGTTATTATACAGGGGAGCAGTCTGCGGTGTCCTGTTATTATACAGGGGAGCAGTCTACGGTGTCCTGTTATTATACAGGGGAGCAGTCTGTGGTGTCCTGTTATTATACAGGGGAGCAGTCTGTGGTGTCCTGTTATTATACAGGGGGAGCAGCCTGTGGTGTCCTGTTATTATACAGGGGGAGCAGCCTGTTGTGTCCTTATTATGTCGTTATTGGTGTCATTATTATCTTTTTTTTCTTAATACATATTTTTTTATCGCATACCACCTCCCACTCTGCTTCCCCCCCTCCCTACCTGAATCCTCCGCCACCCCACATCCTATGCCATGCTGCGTCTCCCCTCTGTCACCCTACGCCACCCTGCGTTCCCCCTCACATGCGCCTATTCTGCAGCCTGAGGGGCTGGGGACATAGCCAGCAGTTCAGAGAGCCACTAGCCATGCCCCCACAGCTGCTAAAATGGGGCGTGGCCTTGTTGAAATAGACCACACCCCCATATCAATAGGCCACGCCCCCCAAAATTTGCGCGGTTGCCGTCTCCCTGGGGCTGCTTCAACATATTTCCCCGGGCTGCTTTTAATTCCCAATCCGCCCCTGCTTGTAGAAGATAATAGAAAGTATCAAATTGGTTGCCGATAGCAACATCCCATCAAATAGAACTCCTATCTTATGCGGGGTACACACCAGGACAACATGGGTCCAATCCCATCAATCTAGATCCAATTCCGACAGATTGGATGTAGATTGTGTGGTTATTGGGGCCTTTTCTGTCCTGGTGTGGACCGATACCGATCCGATGCGCAGTCCCGCGGGTCGGTCGGTCGTTATTCAGATCCTACCTGGTGCGGGTCGCCATCAGATCGGACCCACTCACGGTGCACATCATGAGCGGGTCCTGCCCCCCGCATCATTGTGAGCGGGTCGGAAGAAACACTGATGACCCGCTCACGATGTGCATCGTGAGCGGGTCATCCTGGTGTGTACCCCACATTACTAAATTTCCTCCTCAGTGACAAAGAAATATCTGCTATTGAAAACTGTAGCTTGTAAACTACCTCTACCTACCTTTGGGAATTAGGTTTATTCTGTGTTTAATTTAGTATCCAGTTGACAGGTTGACAATGTCTAAGTCAACAATGTCTACGTCTAAGTCAACAATCACTAGGTAGACCACTAATGGTTGATAGTGAGTAGGTCGACACCTAAAAATGGTTGACATACTCTAGGTCGATATTGACAGAAGGTCAACTAAAGCAAAAGGTCAACATTAACATGGTCAATAGAAGAAATAGTTGACACAAGTTTTTCATTATTTTTATTTTTTACCGACTTGTTCTTACTTTATAGCAGTGAACATGGAGGGGGAATAAAACAGTGCTCAAAGCATGGAGAGCGCAGAGAGCCATGTGCGGGTACATGGTACACTTATACGTTGTCCATGTCGACATTTGGCAACATAGATATGAAAAACTTTTCAAGTGTTGACCATGTTCATGTCAACCTGTTGCTTGTGTTGACCTTCAGTCACTTTCGACCTAGAGTATGACCACTGGGCAGCTCTAGGCATTTGCCTAGGGCGCCGGCACCTGGAGGGCAGCAGTTCGCCCCTCACCCCCAGCATATAGCTGGCGGCGTCGTCGTCCCTGCAGTGCTGGAGGGGGCAGGGGTGTCCGTGCCACGGGGGGTACCTGCGGCGCTGTCACTGTATAAAGCTGAGATTCTGCCAATCAGCGTTCGGCAAGTGTTTTCAAAATCAGAAGCGCTTCCCGTGCCATCGCGCGCATAGCGCTAGTTATTCTCTATTCACTGCAGGGACCCCGCTGCCGCCAGCAGCTTTATACAGTGACAGCGATGCAGGTACCCCCGTGGCACGGACACCCCTGCCCCCTCCAGCACTGCAGGGACGCTGACAGCGTCCACCACAGTTACCACACACCCCCCCCCCCCCGGGCACCGGGGCGTCCCCACCCCGACTCGCCTGGGGCGCTCCGGTGCCTTGCACCGGCCCTGAGTATGACAACCATTTTTAGGTGTCAACCTACTTGCTATTGACCATTAGTGGTCGACCTAGTGATTGTTGACATAGACATTGTCTACCGTTTATACCAGAACTGTTTAGTTATTGCCAGCTGGCAAGGTATTTTATTTTGATAAATAATACTCATTTAGGGCAGTTGCACCAAAACAACAGGTTGTGTGATCTCTTATCTGCTGCACACTGCCATCTACCCCAGGAGATAGTACCTGCTCCCCTGACCCTTTTACCATATAACATAATACCAAAAAACAGGTGGCATTTCTTATTTGATAAAGCAACATGTTCGGGTTCACGTGATAAATGTCACATACTGTATATTCTGCTGGAACCAGGCACTCAGAGATCGGTATATATACAAAATAGCCCGTATTATGTTAATGTTTCGGGGACAGCACAACTTTCCCAAGGCCACAAAGCCATAACAAAGAAAATATATACATATAGGGAGGTACTCAATTAGGTATGGTTTTTCAACTAAGGGAAAAATGAGGCACTTTTCCACTTTTGGGGGTGGGGGGGCGTATGGGGATTTCCTTGTTCAATTAAAGGGCCAATTTTTTGCCTAGGCAAAAAATTAACACCTGGAAGTGGCGAATTAACCACCATGGGTGAAAAATTACTTCAAAAACTGTGAAAATGGATGCAATTGAATAGTTGGGCATTGAAAGAGTTTAGTTTTTCTTTGACTGTAAAATAATATTTGATTATCCGAATGTACTTTTTCACAATTATTTAATTGATCACTCTTAGAATGGTTTTTATAACAGTTAGGAATAAAATTGGTGTATGGTGGTATACCTGCGCATTGAGTGAGTGTGGTCTGGACTAGCTGCAGGCACTTTAAACGGTTTGACTATTTCCGTATGGGGGTTTGAACATATATAGGATTTTGGTTAGTGCTGCGCTCTGTCCTCATGTGTCCCAGTTTATCTGTGTACGCCATGTACCCTTGTGTGCACAATGATACAGTGTAAATGGCAACAAATTTACTGATTTAAAGGTGAGTAATACAATCAAATCAAATATCAAGCTGGGTACACATATATACAATCGTCGGGCTGTTCTTCTGTTCTGGGTCGAACGGCCGTTCAATTGTATAGGTGTGTACGCTGTCCCGACTCACTCTGTACGATGGATAAATGGGCAAAAACAGTCTTGTCCGTCCATACTCGGTCGGTCGAAGATTCAGTGCGGTTAAATATTCATCTGACAGGACGGGCCCATATCGGAACAAAAGTACAGTGTGTACGCACGTTCGATCGATATGCTGGCCGTTCTTGTGACTATACTGGCAAAATTGGAACGCCCTGCATGATCTCTCCTACAGCACAAGAAGCAGTCACCTCTCCCTATAGCATTTCAATAGGGAGTATATATAAAATATATATATGTATATATGCTATGATCTGTTATCAGATGCGGGTGGTAAGCGTCTAAATTTTACTCAGCCGGCAGGGTGACTATGGTCAGATAGGGGTGGTAAGCATCTAATTTTTACTCAGCCAGCAGGGTGACAATGGTCAGATAGGGGTAGTAAGCGTCTAAATTTTACTCAGCCGGCAGGGTGACAATGGTCAGATAGGGGTGGTAAGCGTCTAAATTTTACTCAGCCGGCAGGGTGACTATGGTCAGATACGGGTGGTAAGCGTCTAAATTTTACTCAGCCGGCAGGGTGACTATGGTCAGATACGGGTGGTAAGCGTCTAAATTTTACTCGGCAGGGTGACTATGGACAGTCTTGCCTCAGAAGCCAGTCTCTTGTCCAGCAGCTGCGATTCTTGCTCCTCTTTTTTTTTATAGAATGCAATGTTGTGGCCATACAAAGCCCTAATTACAGTACCTAATTACAGTGCTTGACGGAGACACCGTACAAGCTGGGAAAGAACAGCTAATTGAGCCGTTAAAGCCTGTATAGGGCTAAACACGGACATTACCAGCTGAAATTAACTACTGCCTCCACATGGGGCAGGTGTGGAGGCAGTCCGACGTCTCATTGAGGACAATATCCATTATGTGGGCCCACCAGTATTATTGTTTTTGCAGTTGCTTACTATGGTGTTGACCCATAATTACTTTTTATATAATGGGAAATTTTTCTTACAGGTAGCGGGGTGTGCGATGGGGTCCTCAGTGGCCCCATCGTACGCAAACGCTTTCATGTATTTCATTGAACAAAGCTTGTTTTATGTAAATGGTCATTTAATTCCGGAGATGCGCCTGTATTTACGTTTTATAGATGACCTCATGATTTTTTGGGTAGGCAGTAAGGAAGCATTGTGTTCTCTGTTAGATAATCATAACATCACAGAAAGTGTCATTAAATTCACATATGATGTAAGTACTAACAACATACACTTTCTCGATGTTGACATTAATATTAAAGAAAATCATATAGTCACATCGATTTATGTGAAACCGACTGACAGAAATACTATATTAAAATCAAATAGCTTTCACCCAGTGGCCCTTAAAAAGGGACTCCCCTACTCACAACTACTTAGGGTTCGCCGTATTACATCTGACCCTGAACAAACCATAACGGCATTAAATCAAATGGTAGATAAGTTTGTTGAGAGGGGCTATGACCGTGAGGAAATGGAAAAATCTAAAAGAAAGGTACTAGCCACCCCCAGAGGGGATACGCTAACCCCCAAACCTAAAAAGGATATGGGTAAAGTCATTCCCTGGGTAAATAAATATACAGTGGCCACAGATCTAGAAATTAGGAAAGCTAAACGATGGTGGCCCATGATTAACTCAGATCAGGAATTGACTGGGCTTAAAGATAATCGTCTGTTGCCCAGTTATACCAGGGGGGCAAACATTAGGGATAGGGTAGTTAAATTGGACGTTACACCCATCCTGAAAAAACAACACACCCATTTCTTGACCCGTAAGACAGGCTGTTACAGGTGCTTGGGGTGTACAACGTGTAATACGTTAACCCCCGGAAAAACCTTTAATCACCCCCATAATGGCAAACGTATTACGATTCATCAGGCTGTCACGTGTACCACCACATACATAGTGTATATGTTAACTTGTCCCTGCGGCCTGTCATATGTGGGCAAGACGCAGCGACAATTTCGAGAACGCATGGCCCAACATCGTAGCGCCATTAAGCAAGCGTTAAGTAGTGGTACTAGTGAACAGCCTGTAGCCAGGCATTTTGCCATTAAAAGACATCCCATTCCAAGCATCAGGGCTATTATAATAGATCACGTCCCCCCCACATTGAGGGGTGGGAATAGAGAAAAAGCCCTGCTCCAACGAGAGTGTAAATGGATACACTCCCTGGATACCATAGCACCTAGGGGGCTCAATGAGTCATTGGGGCTCCAATGTTTCATATGATGCGCATATATATTATCGATCACTTGTAATAATGCCGCTATACCTATGATTAATGATAGGCTATATTTTGACATAATTGAAAGTCAAATAAGCCCAGTCTGGTGCGTTATTTATTTTATAGTGATGGCCAGCTTGTAAAGAATTAATTATGTTGATCTTCATTTCTATGTGTACAGTGTACCAGCTTGGTAATACAAGCAGTAACACCGATAGCAGCAGTGTTGCTTAGCACTTTTTATTATGTGTTTATGATGTTGGTAATTGTTATGTTAAATGTGAAATGCAGCCTGGGCAAAATTATCATGGCCGCGCTTTGTTATTGTTTTCCGCAGAGCATCACAGCGCAGCCTAGCAACGAGGCTAACATTGAGCGGTGACGTCGCTGCTCGGCGCCGCCGTCCCACGTGGGTTATACATGTCGGGTGAGGGAGACAGGAAGCACCCGGAGCGGGCGGCGACGCTGAGCAGGTGAGGCACCAGCTGTTTTAATTATGTAATGAGGTCTATGCCTATATATGTGTATTTGTTTATGCCATTTGTGTGCTGTAAGTCCCTGAAGACGGGGGGATATACCCCGAAACGCCGTTGGGCTAAATAAAGGATTTTTATCATTTTCAACAAGTCTGCAGAGTGCCGCTCCTTCTAAATGGTATTGTTTGGACCCCTGAAAGGTTTCATGAGAAGGCACAGGCAGCAAGACAACTACAGAGGTCAAGCAGAGTGCCGGGCATTCCCCACACATATATATATATATATATATATATACATATGTGAATGCAAATTTTTTTGTTTTTGTTAACCCAGCCCATTATGATAATTTTGTTTATATATGACTTGTCAATAGCCCAAATCGAGAGAGTGTGTACGGTGGTACAAGACTGTTTGGACGGGAGTATATCGGACATCACAAGTAAAATTGTACAGGTGTGTATGCCCGTATCGTCTGTTGTTTGTGGATGGTCCGTCGCGTCTATGGTCGGTCGAATGGTCGCAAGAAAACAGGGATTGTATAGATGTGTACCCAGCTTCACAGTCTGCAGTTTTCTGCAGTGTCTTATGTCTTATTGGTACCAGATATAGACTCAGGACCCAAATCTCTGTGCATCGGAATCACAGTCCATTCTGCCAAATGGATGGGACAGTTGTCTCTATATCTGTCTTCAATAAGTAATTGTAAGTCCCAAATTTTCCTTTTAGGGGGCAGGATGGTGCAGCTTAGGGATGCCAGTACTTGCAGCGCTCCTTCTACCGTTTGAATGCTGCACGTATGTATTATCACAGCGAGCTGCGGTCCCGGCTTTCCTCTGGTGCTGCGATCACAGGGGGTGGGAGCCACTTTGCTTCGGCCAGATTACTGGCATCTGCGCTGTCCGTGGTCTGTCCGTCTGTTCATTGACTTCCGGCTACTAGCCGGAAGTCGCCAAACAGACGGACGGACTGAGAGGAAAGGGTGAGTAGGAGGCTGGGAACGGGACGCGAGGCAGGAGGAACCCCAGGCAGGCTGGTGGGACACAGCGCAGATGCCAGTAATCGGGCCAAAGGTAAGTGGCTCCCACCCGCTGTGACCGCAGCACTGGAGGCAACCCGGGACCGCAGAACGCTGTGATAATACACACATGCAGCGTTCAAACGGTAGAAGGAGCGCTGCAAGTACTGGCATCCCTAAGCTGCACCGTCCTCCCCCTTCCGAAAATCCATATACAGACAACAACTGAACTAAAGGGGTACCTGAAGACTAATCCACTTAAATCTGATCAGCGGGACGCCGCTATCAGATGCACTTTTAACTGATAGACTATAATCAGAACTTTAGATTCCTCTCTCTAAGAGGAGAATTTGGGACTTACAATTACTTATTGCAGACAGAGACAACCAACCCACCCATTTGGCAGGACGGACTGTGACTCCGATGCACAAAGATTGGGGTCCTAAGTTCATATCTGGTACAAATAAGACATTAATGCTGGGTACACACCAGGACGACTAGGGCCCGATTCTGTCAATTTAGATCCAATTCCGACCGGTTGTATGCAGATTGTATGTACTATCGTGTGTTTTTGACATTTATTTGATCCGATTCCGATCCAATGCGCGTACCCGCCACTCGTTTGGTCGCATCTTTGGTCCTACGTGCTGCAGGTAGGATCCGGCAATCCCAGGCCGACCGACCGTCAATCGTATGCAGATCGTGAGTGTTTTTTGCCGCCTCCGTCGTGCGTCCGTCGTTTGATCCAGCCTATTTGAGTGGCATTTCCTAAACACTCCCCCGGCGCCATGTTTTTCCACATAGCAATCAGCGCTGGCGCAGCAGTTGGACTCTCCTTCTTGTCTCAGCTCCCAGAACAACAACCTGGTATGTTTGCACTCCCAATGCTCTCCTATGCATGCCCACTGTTGCCACCAATGTATATAGTGTTTATAGAGCACTGGTTTGGCAACCGTGCACCCGACCATGTCACTGTTTTTTTTGGGTGGGCCCCGTGTGTGTGTATACATATAACCAATGTCCACCATTGCAGTATTCCATGCACTCCTCTCTGCTAGGCCCCATTCACCTGTGTTTGTGTGTTTGTGTGTGTATATAGATATATATACATAAACCATTGTCCACCATTGCAGTATTCCATGCACTCCTCTCTGCTAGGCCCCATTCACCTGTGTTTGTGTGTTTGTGTGTATATATAGATATATATACATAAACCATTGTCCACCATTGCAGTATTCCATGCACTCCTCTCTGCTAGGCCCCATTCACCTGTGTGTGTGAATAGCAATCTGCACAATAAAATGTATAGTGGTTTTCATAAAAGTTTATTAACATTTTAAATACTTAAAACATAAGAACTAGGTAAACTGGTAACTATAACTATAAAAATTTAAATATGAAACAAAACATGGGTATAACTATAACAACTAAAATGGTTTTATCTTTTTACAGTCCCAATGTCCAACGCAAAGGAACAAGAGTTTCTTGAAGGGTTTATTGAAAAATATCGTTCACACGAATGCCTGTGGCGAACAAAATCCAAGGAGTATTCAAACAAAATAAAAAGAAACCAAGCCTTGGAGGAGTTGGCACGCTACAGTCTTCCATTTCACCCAGAGGCCAATGTTGAATGGGTGAGGAAACGCATCCAGAATCTGCGCACGGTGTTCTTAAAGGAACACAAGAAGGTGGAGGCTGCAAAGAAGTCTGGTGCTGGAGTCGACGAGATGTATCAAACATCGCTCTGGTACTATGACCGGTTGACATTCACCCTCAGCCAGGAGTCGATGAAGACAGGAGTAGTCCTTATGGTAGAACATGAAAACCAAGAAGTCACGGCGCAGGAGGAGAATTCGCAGTCTGCATCGGTGAGTCTATTTTTTTGGCTATCTAATTGATTCCTCCTGCCAATCCACAGCGCCCTCCCCATTAAAGTAGGCCATGTACTCTTCCCTCACCTGTTTGGCTCGTGCACTCCCTGTGTAGTGTTGTGTTGGGGTTTGCAAGGAGGATATCTGCACTACCTCCTCTGGCAGTTCTTGGTTTTCTTGGAGTGCTGTGCCTGTAGCCCTTTGCTGTGTGACTTTTCTGCGGAGCAAATTGTGCAGGACACAGCACGCCGTGACAACCCAGTCAATTTTGTCCACCCTCAGGTTAATGGCAGTGTGGAAAATGCGAAACCGGTTAGCCAGGATGCCAAAAGCATTTTCCACAACACGCCGTGCCCTGGATAGCCTGTAGTTAAAGATCCTTTTGTCATGGTTCAGGCCCCTTTGCGCATATGGCTTCATGATATGCTCGTGCAGGCCAAAAGCCTCGTCAGCCACAAAAACAAAGTTAAGCCCCTGTTTAGTTTCCTGGACAGACGGCAAGTGAAGGGTGTTCGCTATGAGCCTTTCGTAGAACTTTGTGTCCTTGAAAGTGCCACCATCCGATGCACGGCCATTCCTTCCTACATCCAGGAAGATAAACTCATAGTTGGCATTAACAACAGCCATTAGTACAATGCTAAAATAGCCCTTGTAATTAAAATAGTAGGACCCACTATTGATAGGCTGGGCTATGCGGACATGTTTGCCATCAATGGCTCCACCGCAATTTGGAAAGTTCCATCGCTGTTCAAACTCCTCTGCGATGACTTTCCATTCATTCACGCTGGTAGGGAACTGAAATTAGAAGTAAATAGAATTGATTAGTAAACATGTTCAATTTCTTTACAGCTTGGTGACTACCCACCTGCAACCCCAGACCTATCTGTACTATCCGATAATGCATGCACATCAAGCGAAGTTCCTACTCTGGCACGCACTCCGCCACCCACCCTGGAACCCACTCCACCACTCCCCCGTGCCAAAAAAATGCGTGGCAAAGGAAAAAAAGGAGAAGCATCAGCACATGAAGAATTTATGATGCGGGCACATCAAGTCCTGCAAAGAAACCCGGACAAACATGACAACTACTTCACTTATGTGGCAGAGTGTGTTCGCAACATGGCTCCGGATCAGCAACTTACTTTTGAAAAGTTACGCATGGAGTTGGTGTATAATGGCAGTTTAGGGTATCTCAACAGTGGCACTAAAATAGTTGGCATGGGTAGTGCACCAGACACACCACTGTTAGAATCACCAGTGCCTACTCCGCCTGCCACCATAGCAGGCCAGTCGAGCACAATTCCAACACATACCCAGTCAACACCTACACAGCCTTCTCAACCCCCCCAGTACCGTCAATTCTACAGTTCTTTACTGATAGAAGATCCAGAGTCTGCTGTTTTTGAGGATCTGTCTTAAAAAATAGGCTATTTTATCATTTACCATCGACATGGTCTCAGCTGCAGGTATGTGATGGCCACTGCTCACATGGCGTATGGCGCACATCAATGGTGCCGGGACCATTGCATCTGCGCCATGCGCCATGTGGGCCGCAGCCTTTACATATCTGCAGCAGACATCCTCTGCCACACAAGGGCCACAGTATGTGATGGCCACTGCTCACATGGCGTATGGCGCACATCAATGGTGCCGGGACCATTGCATCTGCGCCATGCGCCATGTGGGCCGCAGCCTTTACATATCTGCAGCAGACATCCTCTGCCACACAAGGGCCACAGTGTGTGATGGCCACTGCTCACATGGCGTATGGCGCACATCAATGGTGCCGGGACCATTGCATCTGCGCCATGCGCCATGTGGGCCGCAGCCTTTACATATCTGCAGCAGACATCCTCTGCCACACAAGGGCCACAGTGTGTGATGGCCACTGCTCACATGGCGTATGGCGCACATCAATGGTGCCGGGACCATTGCATCTGCGCCGTGGGCCGCAGCCTTTACATATCTGCAGCAGACATCCTCTGCCACACAAGGGCCACAGTGTGTGATGGCCACTGCTCACATGGCGTATGGCCATATCCTCTGCCACACAAGGGCCACAGTGTGTTTTTTTGTTTTTTTATATGCTGCTACCTGTACCTGCATTACCAGAGGGAGAACAGGATTCTCCTCAATCTGGATAGCAAACTCCATTTATTGCCCTTTTGTCTTTGCCAATAGTATGGGGTACTGTGCGGCAGACATGGTCTCAGCTGCAGGTATGTGATGGCCACTGCTCACATGGTGTATGGCGCACATCAATGGGGCGGGGGCCATTGCATCTGCGCCATGCGCCATGTGGGCCGCAGCCTTGAAATATCTGCAGCAGACATCCTCTGCCACACAGTACCTTATCCCTACTGTTGTAAGTGCCTGTTCCAGAAGTTACCAGAGTGTGTTTTTTTGTTTTTTTATATGCTGCTACCTGTACCTGCATTACCAGAGGGAGAACAGGATTCTCCTCAATCTGGATAGCAAACTCCATTTATTGCCCTTTTGTCTTTGCCAATAGTATGGGGTACTGTGCGGCAGACATGGTCTCAGCTGCAGGTATGTGATGGCCACTGCTCACATGGTGTATGGCGCACATCAATGGGGCGGGGGCCATTGCATCTGCGCCATGCGCCATGTGGGCCGCAGCCTTGACATATCTGCAGCAGACATCCTCTGCCACACAGTACCTTATCCCTACTGTTGTAAGTGCCTGTTCCAGAAGTTACCAGAGTGTGTTTTTTTGTTTTTTTATATGCTGCTACCTGTACCTGCATTACCAGAGGGAGAACAGGATTCTCCTCAATCTGGATAGCAAACTCCATTTATTGCCCTTTTGTCTTTGCCAATAGTATGGGGTACTGTGCGGCAGACATGGTCTCAGCTGCAGGTATGTGATGGCCACTGCTCACATGTCGTACGGCGCACATCAATGGGGCCGGGACCATTGCATCTGCGCCATGCGCCATGTGGGCCGCAGCCTTTACTTATCTGCGGCAGACATCCTCTGCCACACAGTAGCCCGTACTTATTGGGAAAGTTTAAACTGGGTCATACATACTTAAATCTTTATATATAGTGTGTTTTTTTGTACAATAGCTTTTATATGGTATTATAATATATTTGTGGTGACACAATAAATCTATTTACTATTTTACTATTTACACATGTTTTACATATGAAAGGCCTAAAAAAACCTGTTTCTGTCCTAGGCCTAAATTATAAATAAAAATATTTTGTTTGCACAATAAAGTGTACGGTGTATATTTCATCCTTACCTTGCAATACTGGTACTGCAGCACCTTCACAATGGCTTTGCAGGTCTCCGGGATGATGAGGCCCAAAGCTTGCGGGGAGATGAGGGATCCAAACTTTAGGTCAGCAAGAGACCGTCCTGTCGCCAGAAACCTCAGGGTCACCACCAGCCGTTCCTCAGCAGGGATAGCCATGCGATACTTGGTATCCTGCTTCTCGATGTGGGGAGTCACCAGACGCAGCAATTCCTGGAATGTGGCATCATCCATCCTCAAGAAGTTACGAAAATCGTCTGGGTTATTTTCCCTGATGTCCCTGAGCAGTGGCATGTGCGAACGAGTCTGACGCTGAAGTAGCCACTGCTTTGTCCAGCATGATCTTTCTCTCCTGCGCTGGGCTCTCTGATGTCTGAGCTTCAACACTGCATAATAGAGCAGGTACTGTTGCTGGTGACTACCCATCACTGCATTCTCCATAGTGCAGGGTTAAAAGACACTTTGTAATGGCAGGCAAAACAAAGTAATGTGTAAATAGCTATGTCCAGCGTTCAGCAGGTATAAACCAAGCCTCACTAGTAACAAAGCAGAAATACACTGGTTTAAAATGGCTGCTGCTATTCCTATCCCCCACTGCTAGTCCTCCCCCTCTGCTAGTCCAGCCCCTTCATTCAAATTTCAAAGGCCAATCTGACGACGGTCGCATGTGTTCTTGCAAAAAAACAAAAACCAGCGATCCGACCGTCTTAACGACCATCGCGGGCGCATCGGGATCGGATCTGGATCGTTCCGCCAAAAAAACACAATTTTTGCTAATCGTTTGCTGGGGACTGCCTGGGAGCTCCCGGGAAGTCCAAGGGAAATCGTTCCATGGTCGTCTATCGGTCGTATACGATGGTGGTCGTCCTGGTGTGTACCCTACATAAGACACTGCAGAAAACTGCAGACTGATATTTGATTTGATTGTATCACTCACCTTTAAATGAGTAAATTTGTTGCAATTTACACTGTGGTATTTGTATCATTGTGCACATAAGGGTACATAGTGTACACAGATAAACTGGGACACATAAGGACAGAGCGCAGCACTAACCAAAATCCTATATACAGTAGTTAGGAATAAAAGTTATGTTTAACTAAGCACTACAACATATTGTATATAAAAGTGTGCCCCACAAAGGAAATCTCCTTTGGTGATTGTACTCTGAAATCCACCCTCAGTTTTTTGTTTTTTTGTAAACAAATTTTATTGGTTATACAATAAAATTATGGGGGAAACATATATAATTCAGGGTTAGATTTATTAAGCTTGGTGAAGTGATAAAGGGGGAAATTTACGAAGAATACGAATACAAAAAATCGTATTCGTATTCTTAACGAATGACTACGACTGCATAAGGCTGTTTCAGCCATATGCAAAGTCGTGTTCCGGAGGGGAATTTACAAAGCAGTCAAATACGACTGCTTTGTAACCCTCCGATGGTGTAATGATTCGTATTAGCGGCCGTATATATGGCCGCTAATACTAATTCGTGCGGGCAGTCTGCATGGATCAGTCAGATCCATGCAGGCTGCAGAGTGTAAAAAAAATAGAAAAATAGAGAAATAAATAAATAAATTAAAAAAACAGCGTGGGGTCCCCCCCACAGCCATAACCAGCACCAGGCTGAAAGAGCCGGGGCTGGTAATAAAAAATTAGGGAACCCGGCAAATAGGGGTTCCCTGATTTTTTAAAAGCAGCCCCAGGCTCCAGGTCTAGCGGCCAATCAGGAGCCGAATTTCACGGCACCTGATTGGCTGCTAGGCGGCCATTAGAATCATTCGGAGGAGAGGTGCGGAAGATGAAAGATCTCTGCGTCTCTCCTGTTAGTTTGCGATAGGGGACCGCTGGGACACTTTCTCTATTTTTTAACACTGAAGCCTGCACGGATCTGACTGATCCTTGCAGGCTAAAGCCAAATACGACAGGAAAATAAAGTGTATTTTCCTGCCGTATTTGGCACGCCATTTGCGGGAGTTTTACGCTAATTTTCAATATGGCCGCTTAGTAAATCACCTTTTGAATGATGATTTCTGTCGTATTCTATCAATGGTGTATTCATTCGTATTTGTAAATACAAATACGAATGTCCCATCAATACGAATACGAAAATTCTTATTTTTGGCATAGTAAATGGCAAAAATACGTATACGCCCCCCAAAAAAACGTATTTTCGTATGAAGATACGATTTTTTTTTTACACATTTTTCTTAGTACATTTCCCCCAAAGTGTCTGTTTTTTTATCACCAGCCAATCAGCTCCTACCTGTCATTTTTCAAGCCAATCAGCTCCTACCTGTCATTTTACAAACCAAGCCTGTAACTTCACAGGTAGGAGCTGAAAACCAGACAGTTTATCACTTCGCTTAATAAATATGCCCCTCAGGGAGGGGGAAAAAAAAACATAACAAAGAGGGAAACAATTTTGATATTTCAAAAGGAAATTCCAAAATGGGAAAGTGAAAATTGGTAAAAAAAAATAAAAAAAGAGCTGGTTATTAAAAGATAATCAAGGAGAGTCAAGAGAGAGAACTGGATTAAAGAGGTAAGGGATGGAGCGTGGAGGTTAATGACAGGGAGGGAAGGAAAGGAGGGAAGGTGAGAGTATTTCTTAATAACTAAAACAAAACGTAGGGGTAGAATAATGAAGTAAGGTAAGAGAAAAAGTTACAGAGGAAAGTAACAGAGGGTGATTCCAAAATAGAGTTTTAAGGTGCCCATACAAGGTATGGGCTGGATCGCATCGCAACGCATGTAATTTACGTGCGATGTGATCAGAAGGCAGTACAAAAAGTATGTGCAGTACATTTTTGTACTGCGCAATGAGATGCCCGCGGGAGCGTGCATCGCATCGCATCGCACGGTGCAATCTCACCGTGTATGGGCACCTTCAGCAGGGTAGACTGTTATTTGTAAGCAGGTGCATAATACATGTTAAGTGGTTACAGCGGAAACCGGGACAGTGACATTACGTAAAAGATACCATGCAGTGTTAACAAATGAAATCAATCAATAACAGAGGTTCTTGGTATATTCATTGGCCAAGAAATATTTGCCCACCAACCAGCTTCACGGTGACCTGGTGGGTCCCTAATACTAAGTTTGAATCTGGGGTGCGGAACCCCAAAAAGGCCAGCATAAGCCAGTCACCCCAGGGCAGCACACACGTGAAAAAACTAAGCTATAAAAGTGTGTTAATAAGAAAGAAGCAAGAGCTAAAGGTTTAAAAGTGTAGTGCTAGAAAGTATAATATTAGTGAAAATAAATAGTGCTAAATAAATGTTAGGGTGTGCCACCCCAAAAGCAACTCGGTTACACCAACCCAAGGGGAGCCACGCCCCAAATCCATCTCCAAGACTAGCAATTCATGTCAGTAGCGCACGCAGGGGGGGTTTCTGAGTACCCAGAAACCCCCCCAGGAGTCTAAGGGCACTAGACTGAAAGCTGAGGGTCCCCTCTTTCCAAGGGTAAAAGAATTTTGAAAATCGGCCCTTGGAAACCAGAGATATCTGACTTCAAAGCAGTGGTCCCCATCCAAGCCTGTTAATTGCTCTTCCTAGTCAGATATTTCAGGTTCTGTCTGACAGTTTTTCTGAGGACATATTCCAAAAGCTGGGACTCTCCCCCTTTGATGGACACTAGCAGCTTGTCTCTACTGTTCCCAGAACCAGAGATATCAGCCTTCCAGCAGCTGGTTACTGCTCCAGCTCCACACATCTGGTATGTAGTTTTATATACTCGTTGGCAGATTGCTCTGCCTCCTGAACTCTCATCCCCCAGTCCCCAATACCATTTGGTCGGTGGGATTCTCTAGTTTTTAATTCCATTAAAATCTAAGAAATCTATTTCTGGGAACTGGAGATATATGCAGTCAAGCAAGCTGTCCTCCCACCAGAAAATTATGAATAATAATCCCACTCCACTATACACCCCTCCTCTGCATATTAAACATCCTCTGCCACCCTGGAAGTTATGTATCAGGGCCCCTTCATTCAGCCCAATGCCCCCTTCTCCCACCTCATCTCCCACCATCTGTGCAGTAAAGGGGTAATTAGTGGAAATTACTGATCCAGGCCCTACATGCTGAGCGGTTGATAATACCCCCTACCACCCGGAGGACATCAAAGCTTCCCCCACCCCTACCGCTGGAGGATCGGTTGGTGCCCCAATACATTGCTATGCCCAGGGGTATACACTACTGTTGACGCCCCTGTATATGTATATATATATATATATATATATATATATATATATATATGTGTGTATATATATGTGTGTGTGTGTGTGTGTGTGTGTGTGTGTGTAAATATATATATATATATATATATATATTATTATTATTTATATACATTTGGTCTATCTATAATACTTTAACTGACCCGGCTGGGTCACCTAAGTGTCCATCTCTGTGCTTTGCTCCGCCCCTCTGGAAACCCCCTTCTGAAAATCCTGCGTTTGCCACTGCATGTAAATGTTTAGGTCTTACCTTCATTGTGCCCTCAGTTTGCAGTCTGTGGCTACCAGGGACCACACTGGTGAACTAATTTTCAGATCAGGTGGGCGGGGTGCTACTCTAAGTTGAAGGAGTGTTAGCTTATGGGGGGGGGGGATCTTAGAATGCACACCCGATTTACATGAGGTGCTATCATGCTGGGACTACAAGTCCCAGCATGATAGCACTTCATGTAAATTGGGTGTGCATTCTAAGATCCCCCCTCCCACTGTTAACAAATGGTCTTAAAACATCAGAGCAGATATTGAGGGGAAAGTGCGTTTATGTAGAGGTCCCATTTGGTGAAAAACTTTTTTGGCCCTGATGCCATATCTGATTGCATTAAAGTTTTTCTATCAAAGTACAACACTAGTAATAGGTTTTGTCACACTTCAGAGTGGGGGAGGTGTGAGAGGTCCAATATATCAAAATAATCTTTTTAGCCATGGTAATAATTTTGCTTATAATTAGAGATGTGCAGACTCGGATTCCAGAGATCCGAGCCCCCACGGACGTCATCATTCCGAGCCCGCTTCCGAGCAGCGCGAGCGTGGGCAGAACGTCATCGCCCGGTGCCGGATTTCGCAATGCTTTAAATAGCGGCTGCCGCACCCTCCATCTTCACTCCGGTCTAGTAGTGGGTTGGGAGAGGGTGTGTTGGTGCTGCTGCTGGGGCTTAAACTTGAGCTTGAGCGCAATATTTTTTATTCGCTGGGGCTGTCTCTCAGTGCTCCTGTGTAGTCTAACTGTGTACTTGTAGTACTACTGTCTCCTCTGCGCGTTCTACCTCTGGTCTGCTGTGCTGTAATTATTTTATTCGCTGGGGCTGTCTCCCTCAGTGCTGCTGTGTACTCTGTTCTATCTGCTTAGGGTGGGCTCTCCCTAGCAAGGAGGACAGTCTAACTGTGTACCTGTAGTACTACTGTCTCCTCTGTGCTGGGGCCTACCTCTGGTGCTGTGCTGTAATATATAGTCCAGTGGACTATATATATATATATATATATATATATATATATATATATATATATATATATATATATATATATATATAATTAATTATTAATATAATATTATATTATATTAATAATTAATTTTATATATATATAGTCCACTGGTGCTGCCTGCACTGAATCTGCCAGTATTATTTACTCAGTCCACTGTTGCCACTGGCAGTGCTACTGCCTATGTGTACCTACCTAGTACATACTAGGCTGCTATATATAATTTAATTAAAAAATAATACCTGTGCTGCGTGTGACTGTAAAAATAATTCCATGCTGCTGGTGCACTGACGTGTACCACTGAGTGCCACTGCCAAGCAGTACCTAATAATAAAATTAATTATTATAAATTCTGCTGGTGCATAATAGTCTGCTACTGGAGCTGTGTAACTACCTTTTGTGGTGGCCACTGGCAGTGCTACTGTCTACCTACCTAGTAGTTTAGTTTCTCTACCTACTAGGCTGCTATATTAATAATACTTAATTAATTAAATTATATATAGTCCACTGGTGCTGCCTGCACTGAATACTGTGAATAGAGGTTGCCAGTATTATTTACTCAGTCCACTGTTGCCACTGGCAGTGTTACTGCCTAAGTGTACCTACCTAGTACAACTATATACTAGGCTGCTATATATAATTTAATAAAAAAATAATACTTGTGCTGTGTGGGACTGTAAAAAATGATTCCATGCTGATGGTGCACTGACGTGTGCCACTGAGTGCCAAGCAGTACCTAATAAAAAAATGAATTATTATAAATTCTGCTGGTGCACATATACTAGTATTGCTGATTTATCTACCTGTCTGGTGCCTAGTACTGCCGTATCTACCTGTCTGGTCTGGGGCCCACTGCCTAATACTGCCGTATCTACCTGTCTGGTGCCTAATACTGCCGTATCTACCTGTCTGGTGCCTAGTACTGCCTTATCTACCTGTCTGGTGCCTAGTACTGCCTTATCTACCACTGCAGTGCCACTCTTACATGAGCCACGTGTTTGTGCCGCACTCTTGTGTGGCTTAGCATAGTTATCCAGCTACCTCGGTGCAACCTTTTGCACTAAAAACAATATTGTGAGGTGTTCAGAATAGACTGGAAATGAGTGGAAATGAATGTTATTGAGGTTAATATAGCGTAGGAGCAAAAACAAAAAATTCTGCGATTTGAGCAGTTTTTATGCTTTTGTAAAAAAAAATCAGAACCCAAAACCAAAAAAATATAAACACAAAACGTTTAGGGGGTGTTTTGGCAAAACTCATTAGAACCCACAACCTCAAGGTAATCAGAACCCAAACCCCAAAACACGAAAAGTGGCCGGTGCACATCCCTAATAAAAATGCGCATTAAAACCATGTGTATTCAGGTGCATACTTATACACCAGGGGAATGTATTGGGCTGGACTGGGGCAGAGCCTAGGGGGAGGCCCACTTGACAGGGGTTGGAAGGAGCATAGTGGGTTCATGGATAAAGGGGTTGTAAAGGGGGGTGACTGTGTAGTGACATAGGGGAGGGGGAGGGGCCTAACAGGGCGGCAGGATAGTATATATTGAGGGGTTCACGTAGCCCCAGGTCAGACATTTTGTCAAGGATTAAGAAGCTGACTTGCTGACTGATCGTGTGTCACCCAAGCATGACAGATATCGAGACTGCGCTGGCCTCCTTGAGGAAGGCGGCCGGTACGCAGGGAGCAGCCTGGCTACAGGAGCAGGTAGCGGGCCTCATACGGGGGTTGGGGACGGACGCTGACACGTCTGACCCCTCCGGCGCACGGCCTCGGAGGTCCAGGCCTCCGGAGCGCCTTAGCCCTTCTTTCACCCCCAGAACCCGGCGCCGATCCAGGAGCCCCATTCGGGACCCTCCAGGCAGTTCCGCGGGACGGACACCTTCCTCCCGGCAGGCGCGGTCTGGGAGGAATCCTACAGGGCGGCGGGGTTCACAGCGCGGGAAGGGTCGCCTTCCCGTGCGAGAAGAAGCAGCGGAGATGACAGCGGGCACGAGCGCGGCCGACGAGGAGGCCCAGACGGGAGGTCGGGGAGAAGGCGGCAGTACCAGCGGGGTGAGAGCTCCAGGGAACGAGCGGCAGCCGGCTGGCTTCGACGTCGATGATGAGCCTGCACGCAGTGCGGCGCCCGCAGGATCCGAGAGGGGTGCGCGCCCGGCCACAAGACCGAGTAGACCAGAGGAGGTGCCTGGAACATCTGGAATGGGAAGTGCGCGTCTGGACACAGGAGCTGCGGCTGCTGGGTTCACAGCCCCCAGGCAGCCTGGTGAGTCATCTGTTTTGTCTTCTGGGCCCCTGGCAGGGAGTCAGGGGGTGGCGGGTGTAGCTCAGCAAAGTGAGGCTACTACGGGTATGTTAGAGTTGGTGACAGGGTTTGCAGAATGGTTTACAAAGGTGAGGCAGGGGACAAGTCAGTCGCCAGCCAGCGCGTGGGTTACGCCAGGCAGTACAGGGGGCGTTAGCAGTTCGGGGGCTACGCAGAATAGTGGGGAAAGTGTGGTGGAAACGGTGCAAGTCAGTGATTCTGCTAAGGGGGAGGTTTATGTCTGTTTTGAGGGACCGCTGGGGGCTCACTTGAAACAGGAATTAAGGGATAAGGTGTGGAAAGGGGAGTATGTAGACATATTCTCGCTGCTCCCATTGGAGCGCTTTAATTTGGACAGGCCACGTAAGGAAGAAAAGAAGGAGGAGGAGGAACGTCGGAGGTATAGGTTGATACCGCGGACGTTTTCTAATTGGCTGCAGGCTTTTGCGATTTTAGCCAGTGTTATAGGGGAAAAAGCGCCAGAGAACTGTTCGGCTTTGTTTTGTTATATGGATGCTATTGCGGAAGCAGAAAGGGTGTACGGGGGTCAGGCGTGGTTGAGATATGATGAACAGTTCAGGCAGCGTAAGGCGGTGCGGCCGAATATCAGGTGGGATCATAAAGATATTGGGTTGTGGTTGAAGGTGACGGCACCAAATAGGTTAGGTCAGCCCTTTCGAGGGGACAGGGGGGGCCCAAGAGAAGGGGTCTCCAGTACGGCCTTGCAGAAGGGCCTATGCTTTGCATTTAATGAGGGAGCATGTCGTTTTGGAGCAAAGTGCAAGTTCAAACACGAGTGCTCCTCATGCGGAGGTGCCCATGGAGCAAATAAGTGTTTCAGGGGAAAACCGAGGGAGGCTACCTCAAAAGGGGGAGACTCCAATACGATTGGGAAGGATGCTGGGTTATCTGCATAGATACCCAAACAGGCAAGCGGCGGTGTTGTTAGAGGAGGGGTTCCGGGATGGTTTTCGAATCCCTTCAGAGGTGGCGGGGATGGGGGTTTTTAAGGGTAACTTAAAATCAGCGAGGGAGCACCCAGAGATAGTGGGGGAAAAATTGAAAAAGGAGGTGCAGCTGGGGAGAATGTCTGGGCCTTTTGCATCACCGCCTATGGCAGATTTGATAGTGTCCCCATTGGGGGTTGTGCCCAAAAAAGAGCCGAATAAATTTCGCCTCATCCATCACCTTTCTTTCCCTAAGGGGGCGTCAGTGAATGATGGTATTGACCCAGAGATCTGTTCTGTAGTTTACACGTCATTTGATGAGGCTGTTAAATGGGTGAAGAGTTTTGGGAAGGGTGCCCTGTTGGCAAAGACAGACATAGAGTCTGCCTTCCGATTGTTGCCTGTTCACCCAGCAAGCGTTAGGTTGTTAGGGTGTTTTTGGGAGGGAGGGTACTTTGTGGATCGTTGTCTCCCGATGGGGTGCTCCCTGTCATGTGCCTATTTTGAGGCCTTCAGCTCATTTCTGGAATGGGTATTTAGGGACGTGTCAGGGTGCAGGTCAATCATCCACTATTTGGATGACTTTTTGTGCATTGGCCCAGGGGACGGCAAGATATGTGAACTATTGCTGTGCACTGTGGAACGAGTGGCAGCAGATTTCGGGGTGCCATTGGCCCCTGGTAAAACTGAGGGGCCCAAGTCGGAGATTAGTTTTTTGGGGATTACCATCGACACAGTGCGGATGGAGTGTCGATTACCCACAGACAAGCTAGTGTCGCTTAAAGCAGAAGTTGGGAGGGCAGCGAGAATAAAGAAAATCAAGTTGAGGGAGCTGCAGTCGTTGTTGGGGAAATTAAATTTTGCATGTCGCATTATTCCAATGGGCAGGATTTTTAGCCGACGCCTAGCAGGGGCGACGGCTGGAGTTACGTCCCCTCATCATTTCATTAGGTTAGGGAGGGAATTGCGCGACGATTTGAAAGTATGGGCGGAATTTTTGGTGTCGTTCAATGGCAGAGCGATGTGGATGTCGGACACGGTGGTAGCATTTGATATGGACCTGTTTACCGACGCTGCCGGGAGCGTGGGCTATGGGGCCTATTGCCAGGGTCATTGGAGTGTAGGAAAATGGCCGGAGGCATGGATTACTCGGGGTTGGGTCAGGAATCTAGCATTGTTGGAACTCTTCCCCATACTGGTGGCAGTAGTGATCTGGGGGCCTTTATTCAGAGACAAGAAAGTCTGCTTTCATTGTGATAACATGAGTGTAGTGGAGGCAGTCAATCGCTTGTCGGCTTCATCGCCTCCAGTGGTTAAAGTTTTACAACGATTGGTGCTAGAGTGCTTAGCCCTGAATGCTTGGGTGGTGGCTAGACATGTTCCGGGGGTGGCTAACGATATAGCGGACTCCTTGTCTCGTTGGCAGTGGGACCGGTTCAGGGAGCTGGCACCGGGAGCGGATCGGGACGGGGTCGATTGCCCGAGGCACCTTTGGAAGCTGCTGGAAGAATAGCGGAGCAGCTCATCAGGGATTCACTCGCACCTGGCACGTGGTCTGCGTATTGCCAGGAGTGGCAGCAATGGAATGAGTGGTGCGAATCAGTGGGCTTGCCAGAGAGAGAGGACGAGATCAGGGTGTTGTTGTACATAGGCCATTGCAAGGAGATGGGGTGGTCCACCGCAAAGATAGGCAGGTGCATGGCAGCCTTGGCATTTGGTTTTAAGGCTAACGGGAGGCAGGACGCCACCAAGGGGTTTTTGATAACACGTGCTCTTAAGGGTTGGAGGAGGGGCCAGGCGGTGCAGGATAAGAGAAGGCCGGTTTCTTTTAAGCTATTGCAGGATTTGGGCAGACAGCTGGGGTCAGTTTGTAGTTCGGTTTATGAGACCAATCTGTTTAGATTGGCATTTTCACTGGCGTTTTTTGGAGCACTCAGGTTGGGGGAATTGGTCAGCCCAAGCGTCAGGACACCCGGGGGCCTCAGGGACGAGGAGGTCTCGTTGTTTTCAGACAGGGTGGAATTTATCATCAGAAGGTCGAAAACCGACCAATTCGGCAGGGGCAGGCGGGTGGTGCTGTTTGAGGTACAGGGGTCGTTCATGTGCCCGGTGCAATGTTTCAGAGTGTTCAAGGGTTGCAGGTTTGCCGCGGGGCAATTGGGTGATCCATTGTTGTTACATGATGACGGGTCATTTCTCTCCCGTTTTCAATTTATTGGGGTTTTCAGGAAAGGGCTGCGGTTGTTAGGCCTTAGGGAGCAGGAATATGCAGGGCACTCATTTAGGATAGGAGCAGCTACGGAGGCAGCTCGCTTAGGTCTCGGGGAAGATTTAATAAAGAAAATTGGAAGATGGGATTCGGCGCGATTCAAATCCTATGTGAGGGTGGGAATGCTATAAGATGCAGGGAGCGGATCATTGGAAGTTTGTTTTTGTTTATTTTCTTTAGGTTTAGGGCAACCTCCATGTCTCATATGGATCATGGGACACTCTTACGTCTTTTGGGGCGCGGTCCGGGCCGGGATGAGAACAAACGGAAGACGATTGGGTTTGGATGGCCGCGAATTCGATGTCCGCTGGCTGGGAAAGCGCGGCATGGTGTGGAGTGGCGTACTACCAGAGTTCCATCGTTTCGTGAGGCTGGACAGGCCCCCCGAGATCTTGGTGCTACATGTGGGGGGTAATGATTTGGGGGTTAGGCCGTTCCGGGAGCTAATTAGAGATATAAAGTTTGATTTGTTGCGCTTGTGGGCGTTATTTCCAAAGGTCATTACAGTATGGTCCGAGATAGTGCCCAGGAAAGTGTGGAGGGAGGCGCGTTCAGTGGAAAGGATCAACAAGGCTAGGATCAAGGTCAACAGGGCCATTAGTAAATTTGTGGCCATGAATGGGGGAGTGATGGTGCGCCACCTTGAGCTGGAATCGGGGTTGGGCGCATTTTGGAGGGAGGACGGGGTCCACTTGAACGCAGTGGGTATGGATATGTGGGCTTTGGCTATACAGGACGGGGTAGAAGTAGCTGTGGCTTTGTGGCGGATACGCAGGGGGTAAAGGGGTTAACCCCATGCGTTGTGGCGGAGGGGATCCTCGAGGTTGGTGATCATGGAGGCTTGGTTTTTGTGGAGGGGAGGGCCCCATGGCGGGGGCTGGACTCCTCAGGGTGAGGCTATGTGGGTACATCGTCAAGGAGCACGGGGTCTATGCAGATCGGTGCCCTCGAGCCTGCTCAACGGCTGGGGGTAAAAAGGGTCAGAGAGGTGCTCGGAGATGTATGCCAGATTGTTAGGGGTTTTGGGCCTCGAGGATCACCTTTGCGGGTTATGTGGAGATCAGGAATAACTGTTGGTTTTATATATGTTGTTAATGTTTTAATAAAAAATGGCTGCTGTGGCCAATTTAATCCAATATGAAGGTGTGGACTATTATTGTGGGAAAGGGGGTCTGGGGGTATAAGGGTCACAGCGAGTTGACAAATACCCTGTCATGTATTGGGCTGGACTGGGGCAGAGCCTAGGGGGAGGCCCACTTGACAGGGGTTGGAAGGAGCATAGTGGGTTCATGGATAAAGGGGTTGTAAAGGGGGGTGACTGTGTAGTGACATAGGGGAGGGGGAGGGGCCTAACAGGGCGGCAGGATAGTATATATTGAGGGGTTCACGTAGCCCCAGGTCAGACATTTTGTCAAGGATTAAGAAGCTCCCACCCACCCTCCCTATTGTTAAGGTTAGTGGGAATGATTGTATTAGTTTAGGGTAGGTTATTATTTGTCACAGTGGCTAGGGCGGAGGGGATCCTCGAGGTTGGTGATCATGGAGGCTTGGTTTTTGTGGAGGGGAGGGCCCCATGGCGGGGGCTGGACTCCTCAGGGTGAGGCTATGTGGGTACATCGTCAAGGAGCACGGGGTCTATGCAGATCGGTGCCCTCGAGCCTGCTCAACGGCTGGGGGTAAAAAGGGTCAGAGAGGTGCTCGGAGATGTATGCCAGATTGTTAGGGGTTTTGGGCCTCGAGGATCACCTTTGCGGGTTATGTGGAGATCAGGAATAACTGTTGGTTTTATATATGTTGTTAATGTTTTAATAAAAAATGGCTGCTGTGGCCAATTTAATCCAATATGAAGGTGTGGACTATTATTGTGGGAAAGGGGGTCTGGGGGTATAAGGGTCACAGCGAGTTGACAAATACCCTGTCAAGGCTTTTAAGGCATAAAGGCCAATTCTGGTTCATTCACAATGAACCGAAATCGGCCCCTGCCCCGATGGTCGGAGTGTGGGCATGCACATTTGCGATCACACGTGCAAAACCTGACTGCGATCGGCTTCGGTGAGTTACACTGTCGCCAGGCCATTCGCAGAGAGGGGGGCGGTGGTGGCATTGGGACATGGGAACGCCCTACATTTCATGGGTGTCTCCATAGAAACGGTAGGCGTTCCCATGCAATTGCGAGCAGGAGGAAATGTGCCAGGGGCGGATGGCTGAAGTCACATGACAGCTGCCCGAACTGTCTCGGTCTCAGTGCCCGCAAATAAAAGTCTGCCTCCATTGTCTTACATTTGGGAGCCCAGGAAAAAACATTTAATGGTCAAAAAATGTGATGTTTTCCTATCCCCTTGCATGGTTACGGGATACGTCAGCAAGAGGGGTGTTTATGGGGGGGCAGCGGGTTGGGCACTCTGTGACTAGGTAACTGCGATCTTGGCAGCTTACAGAGTCAAGCAGAATCAGGCCCATAATACACAAA
The DNA here is from genome assembly GCF_055691185.1 of Crinia signifera. NCBI lineage: Eukaryota > Metazoa > Chordata > Amphibia > Anura > Myobatrachidae > Crinia > Crinia signifera. The sequence goes on from NC_139217.1 coordinate 153,760,365, forward strand.
AAAAAGTGACAATGGATATGCCCATGGTTGTAGATATTCCCTTTTGGAAAGAGCTTGACGCACCCCTCGACAGCACAATTCACACAGCACATACTACAAACTATAATCTCCCTGAAACTAGTTTTCAGAAGTAGGCACCTTTGGTCTCAGTAGGGCTGGATTTTTGTTTATTTTTTAAAAAGCAAGATTTATTGATCCATAGACGTGTACGTGTTCTAGTCATTTAGCTGCTTGTATTTAAAAGAATAACAATTTGTACTGAGCAAAAGTGACCACTAGGGGTCAGACAAGGCAAAGCAAAAGCTTATGATACTTCTCTGTACATAGAGGCCAATTCAGACTGAGGGACAGATGTAATAAATCCTGGTGAAAAGATGAAGTGGAAGGTGATAACACACCAGCCAACTCCTAATTGTCATTTTTCAAACATAGCTGATTGGCTGGTGCGTTATAACCTTCTACTTTATCTCCACTTTATCTATTCACCAGGCTTAATACATCTGCCCCTGAGTCATAGGGCTGGGATTATCAGAGGACTGCGCATGAGCATGGTCCGCAGTGCGCAAGCCCTCTGTGTGATCACTGACCACTTGAATGGAGGGACACTGACGTAGTCTCGATCTCCCAACAGCCATTGCAGCTGGGGAAGAGGGGGGGGGAGGATTCATTTGATGGTCGGTGGTTCGGAATGAATTTCCCCACCTTTTTGGCTCTGATCGCATTGCTATCCTGTGCAGCATAGGATAGAACTTACTTGGCATATCTTCCTGCTGGGCATGCAGCAGCTGCTTCCATGCCTCCCTCTGAATGCTTCCACGGCTCCCGCTGGCTAAACACATACCCTCCAACATGACCCATTCCATCAGGTACAAAATGCTCTGTTCCTGGACTTCCTTGCCAGTGGCAGTTGTAGAGTTGGGGCTGCAGCACAGAATAATATTCATAAAGGGGAGCCACACCTAATGCCACCTCAAACATTACTGTCCTGGACTCACTGGCAGTTGATGTGCCCCCCCCCCCTCCCCCCTCTTTGAATATTGGACTGTGCTGCAGCACAACCTCTGTGTCTGCCACTGGCAGGAAAGTCCAGGAATAGAACATTTTGTACCTAATGGAATGGATGATTTTGGAGGGTATATAAACACTACATGCTGAGCAGTTCCTTTTTGCTATAACTGGCTCCTCACATCATGGGATGTCACCTGCACACCCGCACTGCACTACTGGGAATGCTGAGGCCTCTGAAGCCATCAGCCACTTATTACAGGGTCACTTTTTCTAAATCTGAAAGTGATCTACCTGTGGGAGCTCCGCGAGATAGATGTTTTGGCCAGGTCTGCTCTATAACCTGCCCTACCTCCTTGCACTGCATATCTACCCTATTTCTATAATACATAGCATGGATACTGCTCATCCCAACAATACTGCAGTACATGCCTGATCTCTCTAAACCTGGACTCAGGGCCTGATTCAGGTTGATTGATTCCTCTGCATATTCGTGCTGGGGACAGATGTTGCATCTCTGTGCATGCGTATAGGCGACTAAATGCATGTGCAGGGTCCGCAGTGTGAACACCTTCGGTGACAATCACAGTCACCAGGGCATTCGCACACAGCAGGGTGGGCAGGGGGCAGATAGGAGGCTTGCCCACAAAAACAGTGGGTGTGCCCAGAAAAATGCCTCCCAAACCTGCAAGGGGCGGGTGGCTGACATCACATGACGTCAGTGCCCTTCTCCCGTTCAGCCATGTCCGGCCCATATAAAAGTCAGACTGACTTTTCTCTGCAAGTGGGCAAAACTTCGGCGACCATCAAAGGATTTTTCGCCCATACAGCCGTATCCAAATGGATGTTTCAGCAAACACACCCATTTGCATGCAGCTCACTCGCTCGGTGGGCGGCTTTTAAGAATTCGGTAAGCAGGGAATTTATATATTGAGCCAAACTGAATAACCCCCTAAGTCCCAACACTACATTCTTGCAGCACAACTGTATATGTACGTTGTATTGCTTTCATTTGCAGGGCAGGAAGTTGCCAATTGCCGCAGGAGGGATCTCAATACTCAGCTAGCAAAAGCTGAGGTGCAGATGATTTATAATTATAACACTCTTAAACCCAATGGGATAAATGCAGATTTTGAGCTAAAGTGGTTCCTGTAATTGTATTTATCTTAAAACTTTTTAGAACTTGTTTATAAATTCCTGTATCGCTGCTAATATTTCTTGTTGTTTTTATCTATTTATATTAGCCGACCTTTTTCTCATTTAAAGACTGAGGGCAAAGTGTTGCCAGTAAGTAAAAGACTTCCGCAATACCATAGTGCTGGGGACTTGCGCTCACGTGACTTCCGACGTCACAGGGACTTGACAGCGCGATCATGTGTCCTATCGCGCTGCACAGAGAGAACACGCCGGGAACCGAGACTATCTGGACCTCTGACGCGGCGTCCACATGACCGTAAGTGACACCGGACATAACTTCCTTGTTGAATACACCCGGAAAAGACTTCAGTTACACCCGCGATTTTGTGGGTTGGGCAGAGCATTTGATTGGATGATGTACCTTTTAAAAGTAAGAGGGAGACACTGAATGAGCATACACCTTGAAAAAGGACCCAGCTAGGGGTCCGAAACGCGTCGGTGGGAGTGACTGGCAGTTATCCTTGAGGCCCTTACCAACGGACTGGTTTTGCTGTATGTGACCCGGGATCCATATTTGCACTTATCCATGCCTGTTTGAACTGTTTTAACACCACAGTTCATTACCATCTGGTAATTATACCTCATTGATCTCATGCACCACATCACTTTATTGTATGCTCAGTATTGATGTATGGATTTTACTGATGTATTGTTTTTTATGTTTATGTCAGTCAATTAAATACAGTTTTATGCGATGAGTTTTTAACTTTGTTTTTACATGGTACATCGATTTGATGTTGTGACATACCCTACATGTGAGGAGGAATTACCCTTTGATTGACACCAGAAGGGAAGTAAACCTTCTTTATTTCACAAACGCTGGTTGAAGGGTTCACTCACCCACCTTGCCATTGATCTTTTATGTGACACCTGTGAAAATGCTGATGAATTTATACAGATTGGAAAATATCGGATAAATGTCCATTTGTTTTTACCAATTACTGATTTATTTGAATTTAATTCGCCTTATAAAGGATTGGTATGGGTGATACAGAGCACCTCTATTCTGTTTAGATAGATAGATAGATAGATAGATAGATAGATAGATAGATAGATAGATAGATAGATAGATAGATAGATAGACAATATGGCAAACTATATATAAATTAATAATATAGTTACATTTCAGTTTCACTATATACATTTTTGTATATATGTTTATGTTTTACATAATGGAATATGTATATATTACATTCTTCAATTGTCATCACAATCCTATGTTTAGTTCTCTCTAGCAAAGCTAAAATAAGGTTTTATTAATATAGTTGACTATACAAATGCACATGTTGCATGCCTTAAGTAGTAAATAAATAAAATAATACACAATTATTTTACATTGAAATAAATAACTTCCTTGAGTAAAAACATTCTCAAAGCGCACTATGATGTTCTTCGGAAACTCTTTTGTTAGTTAAGATTCTTAAATTGCTTTCTTGTTTTCTTGGCTGAAAAAAATAATGCAGAAAAATAAATGTAGAAACTTGTAGTTTAAATACAAATTGTAAGCATAATAAAGAAGAGGCTACGTACAATAAAGTGATCCCATGCAAGTCATTCTTGTGCCTAAATATTGGATAATAAATATAAGATATATAACAGAAACTATTCTTAGCAACTATTTTGTTGCTAATGGTAGCCATGACAGAATTGTCAAAGTTCGTTACTTTTATTACTGGGAGAGGGTTTCCATTGTCTGCTGTCCCTCACCCCACCATGCAACCCCACTGCTTTCTTTGTAAGCTGTCATGGTCTGCCCATCTCTTTACACCCCCTGCTCATATAGGCAGGGGAGATCATAGGCACACATAGGGAGCTAGGGAGCAGAGGTGCTCATTTGGAGGAGTTACAGAGGCCCAGTTGCGGTGGCAGTGGTAAGCGGCACTTATGAGTATGGGAGAGCAGAGGTACATATCAGAAGGGAGATGATAGATCACTATTGAATAGGGCAGACTGAGGTAGGCTTGTAGAGGCAAGGGGCACAGCTACAATTATTTATGTATTAACAGTTTATTTTATAGTGCAGCATATTCCATTGCGTTTTACACACAGATTAAACAAAACTGGATAATAACAAACAGTAATAGAGGTAGAGAATTACCGGGAGAAGAGATGATAGGTGCATATACGGATGGCAGAGGCACTCATGGAGAAGGGGTCAGAGGCATGCTTGGTGAGGCATCAGCATGGGGTAGGGGTACATATGGGGAGTACAGATGATAGGTGCACAATTAGAGGGAGGAGTTAGAGACTCTCATGGGAAGGGGTCAGAGGCATGCTTCATAAGGCACCGGCATGGGGCAGAGGTACATATGGGGAGGGGAGGTGATAGGTGCACATGTGGAGGAAAGAGTTAGAGGCTTTCATGGGGAGGGAGGCTCAGAGGCACACTTAGAGAGGCATGGGGCATGGGCACTCATAGGAAAGACGTGCCTATATTATTGATGACTCATGGAAATGGGTGAAGGGGGAGCAATAAGGACATATGGGCATGGGGCAATCAGCTCCTACCTGTCATTTTTCAAACACAGTATGTGACATGGCAGGTAGGAGCTGATTGACTGGCTGTTTATCATAATTTCCATTTCATCTGATCCTCCTCAAATAAACATTCACTGAACATAGTAATAATGTCATATTTTGAATTTTAGCACTTTGCATTTTGAACTTTTAAATCCTAAACAATAAATGCAGATATCTATAATTTTATCTGACATACAAAGTTATAGATATTGTATTGGACAGTTCATCATTTCCAGAACTAACATTTTCTAGGGACAATTTTTTTAAATCTGGGACATTCCCTGAAAAGAGAGTTGACATATATTCCACAATGATCACATTGAGTCATCATGGCCATTTGTTCATCCTGGGATTGCACCTATATAATTTGGCTTCTGCATAGTTTGTGATTGATAAATCTGGTACAGTGCAATGTTACGTCTTCCTTACAAGTACAAGATGCAAGGCATTATCTGCTAGTGGCCACAGAGATGGGTGAGAATCTCTATACAATGCGCTATAAGCTGCCTGGCAGTAGACATTTTCACAAATGGTGAGCCTAGCACCACATAACAACAAAATACATAGAAGTGAATGAATGTGTCCTCTACTGGCGCTTGCTAAATGTAATAATACGCCCCTTTCTTATGGAGGGCGTCCTCTTCTGATTTTTTTCAGTATAAGAGATATGGATATGTAAATACTGCACGTCCCTCTTAAGGGGATAAAAATCCTCTTCTCCGCCTTAGTACAGATTACAAGGTTACCAATGTGGAATACCAAAACCTATGGTCTCGTCCAGTGGGATAAGGTAAATGTACTCCAAAGATGTATGAAATCTTTACATGGAGTGCTGGTAGGCGGCCTGTCATTACTTGCTTCGGGATGTGACCAATGACAGGCCGCCTATCAGCACTCCACGTAAAGATCTCATAAAGATCTCCACTGGACGAGACCATAGGATTTGGTATTCCACATTGGTAACCTTCAGAATCAAAATCAGCTTTATTGGCCAGGTATACTTGCGTATACTAGGAATTTGTTTTTGGGTTTGCTGTGCAGCAGCCAGGTGGGTAACAAGTAAACAACATACAGTATAAACAATACACAATATAAACAGGTGGGGGAACATGTACAGTCATACAAAAAGTTATTCTGAGGGGACACCGTGTTAGATTGTGTGCAAAGGGTTAAGGCGCGAATAGACAGTGAGGTGTTCATGAGTTAATGTGTCAACAGGTGAACCGCTTAAGGGAAGAAACTTTTTAGGCTTATGGTAGACCTAGTGGGAATAGCCCTGTAGCGTCTGCCTGATGGCAGCAGGTTAAACAAGCCATGGCTAGGATGTATAAAATAGAAAATATTTGGGGGTCTGACAACACAGTGCCAGCAGCTGTTGATAGCGCACCACTTCACATTTTTATGGCCAGGATGTAGTTGGTCCTTGACTATCTTTGTTGCCTGCTTTTGTGCTCTGGACAGGTACAGGTCCTGGACAGAGGGAAGGTCCGTCCCGATTATCTTCTCCGCAGTTATGACTACCTTTTGGGGTCTGCATTTGTCTCTCTTGCTGGTGGAGCCGTACTAGACCAGTGTTGAGGAGCACAGTACAGACTCCACAATTGCGGAAAAGAGGAGCAGAAGCTTCTGTGGGATATTGAACTTCCTCAGTTGCCTAAGGAAGAATAGCCTCTTCTGCGCTTTACCAATGATAGTATCAGTGTTTGCTGCTGCACCACCGGGACAATCGCTCCACTTCTTGTCTGTAGGCTGATTCGTCCCCATCCTTGATAAGGCCAATGACGGTAGTGTCATTGGCGAATTTGATTATCTTTACTGATTGCGCCTCTGAGGTTGGTGTAAAGGGAGAAGAGCAGGGGTGAGAGTACACAGCCCTGGGAGGACCTGTGCTGATGGACCGCACTTGGGAGGTGAATTTCACTACTTTCACAACTTGTATTTTTTCAGTCAGAAAGTTCACAATCCAAGAACACGTAGCTTCAGGGACTCCTAGGCGAAGTAGTTTGGAGTGGAGGATGTTGGGGATGATTGTGTTGAAGGCAGAGCTGAAGTCGACAAACAGGACCCTTGCATAGGTACCAGGCATATCCAGGTGCTGCAGAATGTATTGCAGGCCCAGGTTGACTGCATCCTCAGCGCATCGATTAGATCGGTAGGCGAACTGGAGGGGGTCTAGCTGGTGGCCAGTCACAGCTTTCAGGTGGTTCAGTACCTGGCGCTGGAATGTTTTCATGATCACACACGTCAGAGCTATCAGCCAGTAGTTGTTCAGATTTGTAATAGTGGATTTTTTGGGGACCAGAACAATAGTGAAGCTTTTGAGGCAGGAGGGAACCTTGAGTAGCTCCAGTGATTTATTGAAGATCCTGATGAATATGGGGGCAAGTTGACCTGCACATACTCTCAGGCCAGATGGTGACACCCCATCAGAACCTGGTGCTTTCCTTGGTTTGGCCCTCTTGAACATCTCCACCTCTACTTGGGTGACCTGGAGTGCCTGGAGTTGGTTGTCGACATTTGGGGCAGCACAGAGGGTTTGGTTTGGTTCACAGTGGACTACTTTTTCAAACCTGCAATAGAAGTTGTTCAGCTCATCAGCTAGGTCTTGGTACATGGCGGTGGGTTTGGGTGTTTTCTTGTTGCTGGTTATAGATTGCATTCCTTTCCACACAGATACATGGTAAAAAATGGACAGGTCATTTTTCAGCTTGTCAGAGAACCGCTTTTTTGCTAGCCTGATTTCTTTCGTAAGGGAGTTCCTGGCTCGGTTGTATTGTGCTCTGTCACCGCTGCTCTAGGCCTCCTCTTTGGCTTAGCTGAGTTGTCTGAGCTGGGTGTTGAACCAAGGCTTGTTGTTGTTGTTGAAGATGCGGTAGTTCTTGGTGGGTATACACATGTCCCCACAGTAGCTTATGTAGGATGTGACGGTGTCAGTCAGGTCATTCAGGTCAGTTGCCGAGGCTTTAAAGATCCTCCAGTCCGTGCAGTGGAGGCATGACTGGAGTTTCAGCTTAGCCTCGTTAGTCCATTTGTGGTGCCCCAACACTTCCCTGCAATGCAGGGGTTAACGCCCGGGACGCTAGGGGTTAAGACTGCCCCCAGAGCTTCGCGCCCAAGGTGTGATGGGCGGGGAGGAGAGGACGTAAGAAGGGCTGGAGAGCGGGAAGGAGAGACGGACCGGAGAGGAAGTGCGGTGTGCAGGGGCAGCGTGACCCCCGCCGACCTCCAAGGAGAAGACGGCGTCGGGAAAGATTCGCCGCAGCCCTAGTGAGAGGGCACCGGAGCCGCAGCACACGGCAGTGTGACCCCCGCCGACCCCTGGAAGGGAGGAGCGGAGGACAGCGGTGACAACAGAGCCTGGGCAGAGCGGTGCAGATCCCCCATCCCGCCGGAGACGGAGGCAGTGACACGTCTCCCCACAGCCGCAGCGCAGGAGACTGAACGCCGCAGCGACGGCCGGCGTGAAAATAAAGAGAAAGAGCCGGAGGAGCTGCTGAGTGGGGCAACGCTGTGACTGCAGCGCCCCCACTAGTGAGCCCCGGTGAAGCGGACAAGGCCCAGCAGGTATCCCGACAGCGTGGAGAGCCGGGACGCCACTCGAGACGGGCAGGAGCCTGCAACTGTATCCAGACAGCAGGTACTCGCTCCCAGGCCCGCATACAGGCAGCCATTCCCCCGGCGCCATTATCCCCAGGCGCAACTCTCCCTACCTGCAGCCACTAGGATCCAACCCCCAGAATGGCAGCGCCTCAGGCACCCTGACGCCCTCAGTTTCCCCACCTAAGGCACTGCTCCCCTCAGGTTGGGACCCCTCCAGCAACCACGGACCCCCTTGCTGTCTGTGCATTAGTTAAAGAAGAAGACTGCACACACTGGTTCTCGTAGAACGCCTCGGGTTGGTAGGCGGACAGCACCACCTTGTGGCCAACTCTGGAACATTTATCTTGGCTAGTAAGGAAATCCCTGTTTATGGGCTACCTACAGTTGCTCGTTTGTTAAAGTTCCCATCTACCTAAAGGATTTCGTCTCTATCGTTATACGGGCACTTGCGTGGACTTCACGCCCTCCCCTGTGCACAGGTAGACCGAGACTGGGCTCCCCAAGGGTGACGTCACCTCAATTAGTTGATCGTACTGGTGCACCGGTTAACCAATTTAGTACTTTAAAGTATCTCGGTTGTGAATTGTTCATGTACCATGTGAGTGGAAAATATGTAAAAGGTAGCCTTCCGTGTTGACGGTACCGTGTCGACTCGTCCACCCTATAGTAGCCTTAAAGCGGGGGTGTTTTACCCCGAGTATTGCCACGGTACCAGTAACACCGGGAGTCTGTAGTGTCATAGTGGGTACGGGTGTATACTGGGTAAGCTATCTATGTCTAATATGTAATGAGACTAACCCTTCAACCACTATTGCGGTCTATTGTTCCCCGTAATAGGTGCTGAGTGTTGGGACAAATATTTGTCACTATTACTGTTCACTGAACGTGCCGTAATCCCCGAGTACTGCTGCGGAAGCAAGGGTCAGTGGGCACAAGTTGCCTTTATTTCCTAATAAATTTGAGTTGTACCACAGAACGTTGTCCCCTTTCATTGAGGTGTCCCTCCTTCAGCCACCAGAAGACAGAAGAACGGACGAACCTGAGTCACCACCGAGGTAGTAAGGTAAGGGGAATCCGTTCCCTTCGTGCACCGGCCACCACACATTTCTTAAGTGTCTTGATGACAGGCTTAGCCGCTCTTAAGTACTGCTTATAGGTAGGGAGTAGGTGGATGAGGCAGTGGTCAGATAGGCCGAGTGCAGCACGGGGGATTGACCAGAAGGCAGACTTACGAGTGGTGTAGCAGTGGTCAAGAGTATGCCCTTCCCTGTTGAGGCATGTGACTTGTTGTTTGAACTTGGGTAGCTCCTGGCTTAGGTTAGTTCTGTTGAAGTCACCCAGCACTATGAACAGAGAGTCAGGGTGTTTTTGCTCAATGTCATATAACATAAGATAGATAAGATAACATAATATTTAGTGTAATTGTAAAACAACAAATAAATTGTAAAACAACAAAATTATATTCTTGGACACAGAAAAATGCAAATGAACAATTTAGGTTAAAATCGATAACTGCAGCTGGGAAAAAGCTTTTTTCAAATGCGAGGTTCTGGACTTAATGCACCTTAGCCGTATATTTGATGGTAAGAAAGAAAAAATATGATTGTAAGGGTGGTGGCTATCCTGCATGATTCCTTTTTCGCCTACAATTACTGATAAAAATGTCTTCCATGGAAGACAAGTCACAGCCAATAATGGCCACTGCAGTGTGAATCACCCGATCTAATTTCTTGAGATCCCTATTTGTGCTATTTCCGAACCACACTACAATACAATATGACAGGAGGCTTTCAATAACACATTTAGAAAACCTATTCAAATTCTCCTGGGAGAATTTGGCTGCTCTAAAATACCTCAAAAAAAAAAAAAAAACGAAAACGTTGCTGAGCCTTCTTAGCCATCACTGTAATGTTGGAAGACCAAGTTAAGTTGTGTGAGATAATAACCCCTAACAACTTAAACACTGTCACCCTCTCTACCTCCAAGTTGTCAATAGATAGAGGCTCTAATTCAGACTTCCCACCTCTTCTAAAATCAACAATAATTTCTTTGGTTTTGGTCATATATGCTGGTGGCCAGGTGGTGCAGGGCTTCCTTTGCGCAGGTAGGGGGAGTGTACACTCCCACTAGGACAATCAAGGCAAATTCCCTGGGGGAAGGGCATCGCATGTACTAAAAAATCGTATGTGATGCGACCGACGCGATCCCCGCTATTTCCCATATGGAACAATGTTAAATGTCCCAATTGACCCGATTTTCCTTTTCAATGTCCCAATTGACCCGATTTTCCATAGGGTACAATGTTAAATGGCCCACAGAGGCCAAATAGGCACCCTGAAGTGTGAAATGGCCCCCCCAATTGTTAACGCCACCCCACGATCAACGTCAACCCAAAGCGTGGCGAGCACAGCGAGCCCGCGAGGGGCGGCGGTACGCGTCCTACGACCTTTTCATACCCCCACTATCCACGTCGGCGTGGAGTTGAGTATAGAAAGTGTGGTGAGCGCTGCGAGCCACCGAGCCCGAAGCGTGGCGAGGGGACGCGGACACCTTCACAGGTATACGCGTCCCCTCGCGGGGCTCGCTGAGCTCTTCGGGCTCGGTGGCTCGCTGCGCCCGCCACACTTTCTGTTCTCAACTCCACGCCGACGTGGATGGTGGGGGTATGAAAAGGTCGTAGGACGCGTACCGCCGCCCCTCGCGGGCTCGCTGCGCTCGCCACGCTTCGGGTTGATGTTGATCGTGGGGTGGCGTTAACAATTGGAGGGGCCATTTCACACTTCAGGGTGCCTATTTGGCCTCTGTGGGCCATTTAACATTGTTTCCTATGGAAAATCGGGTCAATTGGGACACTGAACAGGAAAATCGGGTCAATTGGGCCATTTAACATTGTTCCCTATGGGAAATCGCGGGCATCACGTCGGTCGCATCGCATGCGATTTTTTGGTCGCATGCGATGCAACCGACGCAATTTTTTTTTCCTAACGATGCCCACGATCAAAATCGTGGGCGCCCTTCTAGGTAAAGAGTACCAAATTTTTTTACTTAACTCTAAAATGTTATGAAATGTATCATACTTACCCTTCTAATATCTTCTTGATAATTCTTTGTACCCAAGAAGCAGAAGGATCAACACAAACAAGGTCCCCAGATTTTAGAGTTATGCTAAATATAAAGTAATAGAGATTATTAGGTAATGAAATTAAATTAAAAAAATGGACAGCTGTGCATGAATTAAACTTTAGCTACATAATATAATAACCTACAGTCCTAAATTAAAGATGTGTTTGACATACACAGCTTCTAAAATTCAGTAAAGTTGTAATTAATTTATATTATACAGACGCTAGATGTAAGACATGACACAAAGACAAAAGCAATCCCAATGTACAGTATTTGCAGTTGAACGATTGTTATCTGCATCGCACTGCACATACACTGGGGATGCAGTTAAAATCCCGGCGGTCGGGATCCCGGCGTTCAGAATCCCGACGTCGGAATCCCGACCGCCGAAATCCCGACACTTTCTCCCTCATGGGGTGTCCACGACACCCCTGGAGGGAGAATAAATTAGTGTGCCGAGCGTAGCGAGGCACCGGGCCCGCTGCGTGGCGAGCGCAGCGAGCCCGCAAGGGGGGGGGGGGGGCGATCCACGTCCCCCCTTGTCGTGATTTTGGCGGTCGGGATTCCGGCGACGGGATTTTGAACGCTGGGATCCCGACCGCCGGGATTTCATACTGCTTCCATACACTGTGATAGTCTTATAGCGGTGATCTCACACAGGATTTATTCACAAAGTGATTGACAGTCAGGGGGCCAGATTCTCTAAGCTTCAAAAGTGATAAAATGGAGAGTGATAAACAGCCAGCCAATCAGCTCCTGTCTGACATTTTTCAAACACAGTCTGTGACATGGCAGGTAGTAGCTGATTGGCTGGCTGTTTATCACTCTCCATTTTATCACTTTTGAAGCTTAGAGAATCTGGCCCAGGGTCTGTTTGTTGTGAGGTTAACGTGAAAGTGGAAGCAAAAATGACAAATTTTTGTGCCCATTTTTGCGGTGTATTTTAGCCTCGTCTGCGATCCTGTATGCATTAACAGTGGTTCCAGCATCTCACTTCCTGTGGCCATGCTTCGCATCCATAGCGCTATTAAGAAGTATTATAATTGACTGATCTTTGGATGTTACAGAGAAAAAATGATCTGGATCACCCTCGGGCGCAGCTGCTTAAGGGTCTCAATACACTTATTGAGGAGTCACCACTCCTCCAACATAGAGATACAATACAATTTTTTATAAGTGGAAACCCTCTAGCGCTAAAACATGAATGATAGTACTTCCCTTGGTTGGCGTGGATACTTCTTTACACACAGGTGTATAGAATGAATCGTCCTTGTAGTTAAGTTCTCATAGATTTTTATAGTCCATGTAAAGAAAATAAAAAAACAAAGACATCAATAATCCACACTGTGCAATTTTGTTCTACACCCGTGCGGATAGATGAAGACTGTGAGGTATTCTTTCTTCCACCCGACACAAAGAACAAACAGATATAATCTGTATAAATGGTGTTGCGTACCAGAACTCACATAAAAATGTGGCTGGTTACATACATCAAGGTATCTTTTAATCTTTGGTGCGTACCCAACTCACAATTAAGAAGTATGGTATCCTCATATAAAGGTATCTTTCACCCAACAAATAGCAATTTTTAATCACGGGGATGCGTACCCCAACTCACTGGTGCAAGTGCTGTGGTAATCGCATCAAGGTATCTTTCAGGCCACTCGGTTGGTAAATCAGAAAAGTGCTTTAATGACTTCCACATCCAGAAGTGATAATATAAAATAAAATCAAAACAGGGTGATCACTGTGACTGACCTACTCCCTGGCTGGATCGTCCGGAAGACCTCCCAGGTTGTAGACTCCAAGTTCGCACCATTGTTCTATTGTATACGGCAGTCACAGTGATCACCCTGTTTTGATTTTATTTTATATTATCACTTCTGGATGTGGAAGTCATTAAAGCACTTTTCTGATTTACCAACCGAGTGGCCTGAAAGATACCTTGATGCGATTACCACAGCACTTGCACCAGTGAGTTGGGGTACGCATCCCCGTGATTAAAAATTGCTATTTGTTGGGTGAAAGATACCTTTATATGAGGATACCATACTTCTTAATTGTGAGTTGGGTACGCACCAAAGATTAAAAGATACCTTGATGTATGTAACCAGCCACATTTTTATGTGAGTTCTGGTACGCAACACCATTTATACAGATTATATCTGTTTGTTCTTTGTGTCGGGTGGAAGAAAGAATACCTCACAGTCTTCATCTATCCGCACGGGTGTAGAACAAAATTGCACAGTGTGGATTATTGATGTCTTTGTTTTTTTATTTTCTTTACATGGACTATAAAAATCTATGAGAACTTAACTACAAGGACGATTCATTCTATACACCTGTGTGTAAAGAAGTATCCACGCCAACCAAGGGAAGTACTATCATTCATGTTTTAGCGCTAGAGGGTTTCCACTTATAAAAAATTGTATTGTGATCTTTGGATGTGTTGCTTCTTTGTATGCGTGCGGTAGGTGATACAAAGCCACCTGTGGGCGTGTCAGTAAAAATCCATGCGGCTGTGGCATCTGCATATTTTCACACACTATTTAAGGACACATTCACAGCTGCACCATTAGCATACAACTCTGAATCAGGCCCTTTTCCTCTAACGTGTGTGCTCACTAATCTTGGAAGTGTAAAGCTCTACCAGTCCAACGAGATACACACTGAACGATATCGTTAAACAATATAATCAGTGAAGACACCCACCCCCCGGCTACTGCATGCCCTGTCCATCATATAGCTGAGCATGCGGCAGAGACGATGGGGGCTTTAACAATGCACGGGAACATCTACAGTAACTCATTTCCTCTAAAAACAATTACACATACAATTCTGTTTTGCTGTTTTACTTTTTTAGGGCCAGATGTATCAAACTTCAAAAACTGATAAAATGGAGACCAAACAGTTAGCTAATCTGATTGGCTGGTTGTTTATCACTCTCCAATGTATCACTTTTTGGTACTGCTTTCCTAGCACGGCGCCCGTCTCATTGATTGTATGTCTTAAGTTTAAGGTACTTAAGGCATACAATCAACGCGATGGACCCGATTTTTTAATCACACGGATCTTATGCATCCATAAGATGCATGAGATCCATGAGATAAAAAAATTGTGAGCCCCCAATAACCATTGTTAACGCCACAAGCACTATCAACGCCAACCCAAAGCATGGTGAGCGCAGCAAGCCCGCGAGGGGCGGCGGTACGCGTCCTCCAACCTTTTCATACCACCACTATCCACGTCGGCGTGGAGTTGATTTTATATAGTGTGGCGAGCGCAGCGAGCTCCGCGAGGGGACTCGGACTACTTTACATGTATTCCGCGTCCCCTCGCGGAACTCGGTGGCTCGCTGCGCTCGTCACGCTATTTAAAACCAACTCCACGCCGATGTGGATAGTAGGGGTATGAAAATGTCGGAGGACGCGTACCGCCGCCGCTCGCCACGCTTTGGGTTGGCGTCAATAGTGGGGTGGGGCCTTTTTACATTGATTCCAATGTAAAAATCTCATCGATTGCGTCGATTGCATCATCTTATGCATCTTATGCCACACAAACACATAAGATGCATGAGATGCTTGCAATGTAAAAATCTCGTCGATCGCGTCGATTGCATCATCTCATGCATCTCATGCCGCACAAACACATAAGATACATGAGATGCTTGAGATATCAGCCCCACACATACAATCTAGATCGTGGGCGCCGTGCTAGGAAAGCAGTACCCACTTTTTTAAAATCTTGATACATCTGATCCTAAGGGAGATATTTAATGAATCATTGTGTTTACACGCTGTCTGATTCAATTACTGTGGGATCCCAGAGCTCTAATCCTTAAGGGAGAATTTCTCCTTATAGCTCAGAAATAGCAAAGAGAAAGCCGCATCAAATACACCCCTCTGCATAGAGGGCTTAGGGAAACCCAATAGATTCTGCATCTAACACAGAATCATTGGGTTGGTGCGTTTCACCACATATGATAAAGGCTGAGCTATTAAATAGCTCTGGACAAAGCTTTCTGAAGCATGGTATTCCTTATGTCTAATTGATTCCCCCTTAGTGCTTCACTAACTCCATACCCTGTTCACCCCTTCTAAACTTTATGCATAGCATCCCAGTGGCTACTATAAACTTACAAGCACAGGTGTCTGGAACAGTTGCACAGCCAGGTGCTGTGTAGATAGATAGCACAAAAATAGATAGCACAGTGGGTATGGGTACATTATGCTGTAAATATTGTATCATAATGAGCATGTCACATACAGTAGATGTTTAATTGCTGCATGTATTAGAGGCACCTTTTTTCTCATTGTACCTGCTTTTCCCTCATTTCTGAATATACCACTCACATATGCAGAGTCACACCTGCTTCAGGCTCTGGGTTTAGGTGACCCTGTGCTGTGTAGTTTCGCCCCATGCTTAGATCCAACCTCCTCCCTCTGCTATTCTGCGTGTAGGTTTCCTCAGCCACCGTTACACAGCTGCTAGTGCACTGGTGGAGGTGGGAAGACAGCCCTGCTGTACTCACCCTGAAGGCACCACTAGGGACACCTAATTTAAGTGAAGCCTTCGCTCCTGTTTGCCACTTACATTGCAACCATACTCTAGTTGCCTACTCTTCTGCATTCTGCAGGAGACTCCCTGAAATAGGAGCAATCTCCCTCTCTCCCTTAAAAGTCTAGAAAGCTGTGCAAAATTCTACTGCCAACTATAATCTCCCTGAAACTAGTTTTCAAAAGTAGGCAAATATGATTGCAACTGAGCTGGAGGAACTAGGGACTAGGAACTGAAGACAGCAAGATGTGCCAAGTTGTATAAAGAACACATATTAGGGGAGAGAGAGAGAGAGAGAGAGAGAGAGATGTAATACTTACATTAATTCAACATTTTTGCAGTGGGGGCCGCTGGGTATAAGCTCCACACTATTCATAAGTTTAGAGGGTATTTGCTTTGTTTCCAGCTTGATGCACTGACACCTTAGCTCTGATGCTGATCTCAGTTAACCCTTGGCTGCAATTAAAAGGGGAAATTAGATACAGTAATACATTGTTATTGTCTGTGGCTGTATGATTCTGGTGTGATAAACTGAAAGTTTATTGATAACAAATGTCAAATGAAACTTATTCCAGGACCCAATGTGCCAATTTCTACAAGGAATTGCACAGTCATTTATTTTCAACTACAGATGGAGCCAGCCTCAGCCAGCGCGACATATCCATAGCGCTGGAGGAGGCTGGCACGTCGTGGCCAGCATTGCCGAGAATGGGGAGCGAGCATCTCATGCATGCACGCCCCATTCTGGTGGACAGGGTGGGGACGGCAAGCACTGGCATGGGACAGCGGATGGCGATGAGAGCAGCTCCATCTGTATACCAGTGGATCAACATCTTTTTTCATTCATGGCTCCCTAGAGCTAGCATGTCCAAATGATGGCCCTCCAGCTTTTGTGAAATTACACGTCCCATCATGCCTTGCCACAGTTTTGCTATTAGGGAATGCAAAAACTATGGCAAGGAATGCTGGGAAGTATAGTTTCACAACAGCTGGAGGGCCACAGTTTGGACATGCCTGCCCTAGATTATCAGAATTTTTTTTTTATGACACCCCTAGTCCAAAAGTTTCTTGTTTAATAAATTGAAAATAAATTAAGTAAACTGTGTTTATATATCATCCTCAGGGCTATTTCACACACTCCTGCTCCTGCCGGGCGGTGAACCCCGCACGGGCAGGAAGCTGTGCTACACACAGCAGTTTACAATGGTTGGGATTGCCACAGCCTGGCAGCCATCCCTTCCAGTTGTGACATCCGGCTGCAACCAGGCGGCCGGGCCGTGGCTGTCCCGTGTGAATGGACACAATCGTGTCCATTATTAACTACTGTGTGCGGCACGGCTTTTGGCCGTGCGGGGTTTCGACGCCCAACAGGAGGCGGAGAGTGTGAAATAGCCCTGAGGTTCAATTATGTGGTAAGGGACAAGATTTACTTCTATTTCTTTACATATTTTAAGATTGGCAGCCACCAATACTGGTTTGGCCTATTATATTAAACATAAACGGGGCGGATTGGCCATAGACCTTACAGGTAAGATTCCCAGTAAGCCGGCACACCTGGAAGGACACCTTTTTGTAAGGTGTGGTCCTGCCCAGAGTAGTGGCCCTGCCCCCTCCTGTTTCCCACACAAGCAACCTTTGCTGGCTCATAGGTACCCAACACTGCAAATTCTCATCTAAGCCAGTAGCCCACCTATATCCATTGTGACATATCTTAAAGGGACTGGAGTAGGTGCTAATTTTTTAAGTACTTCTGGGCACCACTGGGGATGGGTGGGTGGGGATATTTGTGGTATTCAGGGAATTATGATAAAAAAAAATCTTGTCTGCTTCATTTAGGTTTAAGGGTCAGTCTCAGTGTGGGGGGGGGGTGTAGGGTATTATTTGAAATGTGGATGTTTGTGGTTTGTCAGCAGCAGCTTAAAGGTCTGGGGGCCACTAGACTGCCAAGCATTTCAAGGGTCACTTTTGGTTCCCAACTCAAGGCAGCCCTGCAAGTGTCCTGAGGCACCCCAGTGTGCCACGGCAAACAGCTCGGGAACCACTGCACTATACTGAGACATTTATTAATACCGGTTTATAAATCCAAAGTCAAACATCCAAAGGGCAGAATGTGTTTGTTTTCTGTGGTGGGTATGGGTTATAGGGTTGACCTAATAAATATCGACAGTCGACAGGTCTACCACTATTGGTCAACAGGCCATAGATTGACACCTTTAAAAGGTTGACATGGCTTAGGTCGATAGGGTCAAAAGGTTGACACAAGCAATATGTTGACATGGAAAAGGTCAACATGAGAAAGGTCAACAGGAGTTTTTGTGGTGTCACAGTATAAGTGTCTTTGCTCGCCATGCATAGGGTACAATATTGTCCCTCTATGACCAATTGGATAGTTAAGTATGAAAAAATACCTGTTCTGGAAAAAAAAAAAACATTTAAAAATGTTTACCTTTTCCATGTCGACCTATTGTGTCTCGGTCTTATATGGTGTGTCGACCTAAGGTATGTCGACCTATTTCATGTATCATACTGTATCATGTTGACCAACAGTAGTCGACCTATTGACGGTCATCCTATTTATTGTGGGCCTGCCGTCGGCATCCTGCTGTTGCTGATAGGCATAGTGTAATTAGTAGTTATCTGTCCATTAAGATTTACAAATAGTTTTCATAACTTTTGAGCTGATGGTAAAGCTTTATTTTGTTGCCAACATAGTCAGGAATGTCAGCCAAACCTTCACTATCTGTATCAGCATAATGTTGCCATCTCTGCTCACATCCCACATAATTGTATTCCCTGTAAAATGTTCAGCAAATCTTATTAATATAAAGGGACAGATGCACTAAGCTTCAAAAGTGATAACATGGAGAGTGATAAACAACCAGCCAATCAGCTCCTACCTGCCATGTCACAGACTGTGTTTGAAAAATGACAGGCAGGAGCTGATTGGCTGGTTGTATATCACTCTCCATTTGATCACTTTTGAAGCTTAGTGCATCTGGCCCAAAGTAAGGTACTGTAGCAAGAGGCCACCGATAATAGGAGGGGAGGTTGAGCGGCACTCTCAGGACTTCCATAATATGAAGAAAATACTGAAAGCCCGCAGTCAGATCAATGTTTTGGTACTTGTGTACTTTCACGGCGCCTCGCTGTGCTCGCCCACGCTGCGGGCTCGGTGGCTCGCTATGCTCGCCACACTATCTAAAGTCATCTCCATGCCAACATGGATAGTGGGGGTACGAACTATACACATTGGCATGGCGTTTTCAGCCCCACAGCTGGACACAGACGCACGTGAAACTACAAGTACCCAGTTTTAATTAAATATAAATGTGGTCATCTTCAGCAGATGCATTGAGGTACTAAGATGGGAGTTCTATTGAACATGGGATGTTGCCCATAACAACCAATCAGACTATATTTCTTACGGTATTTTTTTTAGCACCTTCTAGAAGATAATAGTTAGAATCTGATTGGTTGCTGTGGGCAACATCCCATCTTCAATAGAACTCCCATCTTAGTAAATTTACCCCATTTGCTTTTCTTAACTTTCTAGATAAATTGCAACACCAAAAATGTATAACTATAGAAATTAATAATAGTAGTAACAACAATATTATAATAATAATAATATTTATAATTATAATAAAATTCTGTTAGCAATAATACAAAAAATATTTGTTTACAAACATAAGTTTACCTATAGAATATAATTTTAAAAAAGTGTAAATAATTATGTGCATTATTCATTTAAACACATTATAAAGTATTATTAAAGTTTTTTTTCCCTTCTGTTTCTGAGGATTTGTACATTACAAACAACGTGAAAGCCTAATGTGTACCTTCTGATGTGGTGATGTAAAGCAGAATGAGTACGGCAGTGGCGGAGAACATTTTGGTGAACATCGTGGCCGATGTTTGGATCTACTTGGCTGCTCTCTGATTTCCCTTAGCTCTGCTGTATCCAAGTCCTTTAGCTTTCCAGCTGAGCAGCGGATGGTATTTATATGCCAGCCCTGACATGGTCACTGATATCATAGGCGCTTGATTACAAATGCCAAATCAGTGGTGCAGTTTGCCACCGTTCCTGAATAGTGATATTATGCAGCTACATTACACATTATATAACACACTGCTCTTATGTCAATCAAGTAGTTTAAAAATATCAGAGTATTTTTCAGTATAATACAATTTGCATAGGGCTTTTCCCTCAGCATTTCCTGGTTTTCACAATCCACTTGAAACGTTTGTTTTAAATGTTTAGAAAAGCTTTGTCAAATAGACTGGTGGTTTGGCACAATTTGGAGTAAGATTATACATTGTTTATGTACTTAGGAAACATGCCCGAACGTGCAGCTGCGGATGGACAGAAAACAGATGGAAGCGTAAAATGATTCTACCTCAAAACAAAGTTGCAGTTCTACGAGGAACAGTATGAGCTGTGGCTAATGTCTCTGCCATGTGAGTCTACATAAATGATTATTTCATGTTGTGGCATTTCTTGTGCAATGCTGGAAAGGTTTTTTGTTTCAAAATGCCAGAATTATGTTGCGCCTGGTTATCAACACAAATTGTGCCATATAAATCAACATCAGTACACCCCCCACATTGTTGAAGTGCAGTGATACATATCGGGGCTTATTCATGACTTGTGTTTTACATGTAGTACTTTATAAGTGGATATGAGATACCTTATTTTTAAAATACATGCAGTCGTAGGGATCATTGGGGCAGATGTATTAAGCTTGAAGAGATAAAGTGGGGATAAAGTAGAAGTTGATAATGTACCAGCCAATCAGCTATGACAGTTAGGAGTTACTTGGCTGGTGCGTTATATTAATACATCTGCCCCATTGTGCTTTATCACCAATGCAAAGAAATGGCACTTATGGTTCCATTTGAGTGTATATATCTCTGATTTCTCTTTTTCCCAACAAAATGTAACAGATGCGTAAGGTGGATTAGGTGAAATCAGGGAGGTTGCTAGACTCTTCAGGGAGACATGGATATTGCTAGTATTTCATGGAGTCTCCTGCAGAGTGCAGGAGGATAGGCAACTATGATTTCTTGTCTTGTCTCTACCTATAACACCCGATCACGTGATCAGGGAAATTGTATCCATCCCTCACTCTCATCTTTAGAGGTGGGTTTTGAATAAGAATATTTTACGTCTGAAATGCCTTTCCGGGCGGTCTGCCACACCGCCGTCGCGAGGTTCTCTTTTTCAAATGTAAAAATTCAATGTTGATTTGTAAATGTCAAGGTACTTTATTACACCTGTCAATTGAATGTGATTCACTCAATAAAATGTGTTTAAAAAAAAAAAAAAGAATAACGTCAGAAATTCATGCCTCACTCTCATCCCAGTCATGTGAGCTTGTTGTACCTATAGACAAGTATGGTGGAGCCAAGCCTCCCTTTAATACTCTATACCAATAGGGAGAAATGAGGAAGTAACCCTATGGGGATTGTGACCAAACAATGTGATATACAAAAAGGTATTATTTTAAGTGTTTCTTTGCTCGTTTTCTTTTAAGATACAGGGTGCATACATATTATATTAATATATGCCTCCTCCTCATTACAAAATTTATATATTTTGATCGACAGATTGGATTGACTAATCTTATACAGGTGTAATTGCACAACACTTCTGTTGGTAAGCTGCTCAATCAGAGGTGTGTCACTCAGGTGCCAAAAGGGAGGGGTAATTCTGTCTAGGAAAACCCATCCCATTAGCAGTAACATATATGCCACATGATAATGGCGTATAACATCTGAGAGCCAGCTTACCTGGAGATACCCCTGGCTTCTCTAATGGCACTCAGGAGTCAGCAATCCCTCCTAATGCTGACCCATCTATGCCTCTCTCAACTGCACAACACTTTTGTTGGTAAGCTGCTCAATCAGAGGTGTGACACTCGGATGCCAAAAGTGAGGGATAATTCTGGGTAGGAAAAAAAAACATTTGGTATCCCAATTGCACACTGAGTGAAAAATAACTACATAATAATCAGATAATACAGAGATCTTGGTTGCATATATCTGCAGATATAGGGCTAAGCCCCCAGGACGTACCTCAAGGCATCTCTGTCACTGGGGGTCCCTAATACTGGGTATGGGTCTGGGGTGTGGGCCCCCAACATGCCGACACAGGCTGAGTACTCCAGGGCAGCACATAAATGTGCTTGATCAACCTCATTTGCAAGGGGATAAATATGTAACCACCACACAGCCAACCCATCACGTTTGAAAAGACACACTATCCAGACCAACCTGGATGGACTGACCTTTTTGGACATTATCACTCAGGGCCACAATCAGCGGTTGTCTTTCCACGCCTTTTTGCTACCCGGATTACAATAAAAGGACTCTTGTCTCCAAAAAAGACCCTACAGAAAATCCTGAGGAGGAATTCCAACTCAAAAGCAATCTGCAGGACATTCTGAGCCCCATATCCAAGAAGGCGGATGGTAAATATATACTGCCCTGAGTCAGTCCGTAAATCATTCCAGGTATACACTATCAGTGTGGTTATCTTCTGTTGCATGCATATATGCAATTGTTTTTATTTGTGTTTTATTCACCCATTGATTAAATGTATTATTATTATTATTAATTTAATGATATAAACATTTATGTAAAGTCAATCAATTGGTTTTAGTTTTTTACTAAATCACAGGGGCTGTATCCATTGTTGGTTTGCACGGAGGACCAATGTCTGTGCATGCGCGTTTCTGGGCATGTGCAGACACAGGGTGCGTGCACCAATAGGGCGCCAGCCAGCTCCATTAGCATATGGGAACGCCCAGCGTTCCATGGGCGTTCCCATGAGACCGCTGGGGGTTCCCAGGCTAATGACTCCGTGACGGACCTGCAGGGGGTGGCCAGCTGACATCACCGTATGTCAGCTGTCCACCCTGTCCTTGCACAGGGCGCCCGCAGTTCAGAGTGACTATATAGGTCACTCTGAACTGCATGCACGGGAGAAAACATTCGATGGTCCTGGATCATCAAATGACTTCCCCGCCTGCGAATGGATGATTATGTAAATCATCCATTCGCAGCCGTGCGGCGGAGGGGTGGCAGACACTGCAGGTGGAGTTTCGCAGCCTTGCGAGTCAATCAGGATAAGGCCCATGGAGTTGATATTTATCCATCATGCAATATCATCAAGGAGGCAAATGATTGGCTTCAAATTTATTCTGCAGCAAGACAACGACCCCAAACATACAGCAAATGCCATCAAGAACTATTTTCAGTGGAAATAAGAACAAGGAGTCCTGGAAGTGATGATATGTCCCCCACAGAGCCTTGGTCTCAATATCGAGTCTGTCTGGGATTACAAGAAGAGACAGAAGGATTTGAGCAAACCTAGATACACAGAATATCTGTCGTCAGTTCTCCAAGATGTTTGAAACAACCTTACTGCCAACTTCTTTCAAAACTGTGCAAGTTTACCTAGAAAAGTTGATGCTGTTTTAAAGTCAGTGGCCACTATATACACTATATACTGTAATTAGGACCATCTATGACTTTATGCTTCATCCATGTTTTTTATTGACCTGAAAGTGACAACTGTTTTCTGAGTGTAGCTATGAAACTCATACCGTATATACTCGAGTATAAATTGACCCGATTATAAACCGAGGCACCTAATTTTACAACAAAAAGCTGGGAAAATTTATTGACTCAAGTGGGACCCTCACTCGAGTATAAACCGAGGGGGGCTTTCTCAGCAGAATTTTTTTTCTGAAAAAGTAGGCTTATACTCGAGTATATTTGGTACTTTTATATTTCTTTTAAAAGAAACTTGTTACCCTTCTGTTTGTTTAGCTCCACTGGATTGTCTTATTGTGGACTCCAGCCAGTGCACATTCCTAAACTACTCATATCAGATATGAATGTTTTTAGGAAAAAACTAAAGCAAATTAATATTTAAAGTGTATTAATAGGGAAAAAAACGTTGGTTCCGAAATGTTGCTTATATAGAACTTGGTACACTCAATTCAGAAAGTACATTTTCTCAGTCTTTATTCTTCCTGGATTATTTGGATTATCTCTAATTCTGAAATACATTTCATGTGCAGAAAGTCCCAGTCACACTGCTTCATGCCTCTGTTTACTGCAGACTGGCCCCCTTGGCCTTTCTCTTGCCTTGGCTTTGGATCTATCCTGGAGATCAGATGTTCTTTCCCCTTGAGCTGGTCCAAATCTCATAGATTAAGCTGTTTCTGTGCTGCATTTACCAGTTTATTTGTTTTATTTATTTCTACTGGCAATCTCTATCTCTCTCTCTCTTAAAACCAGTATATATGCCATGGGGAAAGCAAGTTTTCCGTCCAGATATACATATAACAGCACCTTCCACAAGTGTATCAGATAGTCCTAGGGTCACTTGGAGACAGACTGTGCAGCCCCCACCTGCTACAAATAATGCGTTTCGTCAGATGCCTTTTTTTCAAAATGGTTTAGATGTTACCATGTCTATTGTACCAAAAATGCACAAATCGTGTTCCTTACCAAAATGCAAATGCATTAATTAATTGAACCATTATATATTACACTGGCTGTAATGTCTGGCTTCTATTTATGCTCTCTCTACCCTCTTATCACAGAGAAAAAAAAACATTACAAAGAGTCTCTAATTTGTGAAAAGATTAGGAATAATTGCAAGCAATAATTATAAATATATTGAGCCCTTTAAACTTTTATTATAAGGCCAGTACCAGTTCACCAGGGGGGGAATAAGTGGAGGGTAAGTGGGGGGAAGGAAGGAGGGGTCAGGGAGAGGGATAAAAGAGGTTCAGCCTGTCATAGCCATACACAGTGATGAAACTGAGGTAAAATAACATAAGGTTGTCCAGTTAAATAGTCATTCATGGAGATTCTGCATTGAAATATAGCGTCCATGGTGACCATATTTTAATGAAGTGATCTGGTGTGTCATGCAAGGCTGCTGTTATGCGTTCTAACTTACAGTATATGTGTACCAAATGGCATTAATAGTAGCAGTTAAAGTAGGAGGAGTTGTCTTTTTCCAATTTGCTGTTATTTGGCATTTAGTGGTATTCAGCATATGTTTAATCAATTTCTGTAGATGTCCAGAAGCATCTGGAATGCGACGGGAGAGTAAGGAATATAAATGTGAATCAGGGATAGTTATATTAGTTATATCCAAAATGAATTCTGATTTTTTTGGCAATATTGCTGAATCAATGGACATGAACACTAAACATGCAGGGTTCCCCTTTGACAACAGAGCCTCCAACATCTATCAGAGCAGTTAGGATATATGGAGTGATGTCAAGTAGGTAACACCTTCGATAATATAATTTATAAGAGTTTTCTTTTATCAAACTGATATGGAGCTTTTGGTTATTTCCATTCTAATCTCATCCCATTCTTCAATGGTTAGAGATTCTACCACGTCTTGTTCCCGCGCAAATTTGTGGGGCTCTTTGGGAGGGATGTTATTTGAAAGCAAAATTTGGTAAATGGTGGATAATAGTCCTTTCGTGGTGCTGACATAGCGATTCATAATAGTTTTATTCTTGATATCAGGTTGATTGATTTTTGTGTTATAAAATTGTCGTATTTGCAAGTAT
This sequence comes from Crinia signifera, assembly GCF_055691185.1. Lineage (NCBI taxonomy): Eukaryota > Metazoa > Chordata > Amphibia > Anura > Myobatrachidae > Crinia > Crinia signifera. The sequence continues at coordinate 153,785,972 of NC_139217.1, forward strand.
TGGTAGAAAGCTGATTGGGGAAGTGAAAAGCGAGATCTTAGATAAATGAATTCAGGGAATAGGAGGAATAGAAGCAGTGTCTTTTAGGCCAGTATTCAATGCCTCTGATTCGCCATATTTTCTGGGGAATCAGGCAATTCCCCGGGTTTACAGGGAATTTTCTCACAGGAAAAACAATTCGCCCTGTTCAATGGACACAATTCTCTGCAAATGAAGAGCGAATGTCTGGCGATTCTCTGTTTGTGATTCTCTGCGAAAACCCCATTGGTTTTCAATGGGGTTTTTAGTGGAATTCGCCGGGAGTGTATTCAATGCTGAAATGGAGAACTGCTTTCTCCAGTGATTTTCGCCCTGATTCCCCATTTTGCATTCGTCATCTTTTTATGGAGAACTGTTATGTGTACTTGTAAAATACACTTGTAAAAAAATAAAATAAAGTTCACACCAGATGTTTTACCGGGTACAATCTTTTAGTAATGAATTGTAAGTAATAAGCGCTCAAGTTGTGGTTGGTGTGGGTCCTATGTACAAGACTATGGGAGGTCTAACTGAAGTATAAAGGGAGCTGCAGTCTATCAGGTGGGTCCTAGACACCTAGACACCCTGTTTAGTACAGTTTAGAGAAAAGAATTGGATAGACTGCGCTCACCTGTGATGCACTTATGGTATGTGTGAATATGCAGTATGTTTATAGATAAGAATGAGTAGATAAATAATACAGATTGAGAGATGGTAAATAGATAAAATCTTTGCTTATATTTTAAAACACTTGTTAGAAGCTGATCTGCAGATAAGGGGGCAGCAGACGTCACATCCATTTTTTCCAGGGACTCTAAAAACATTGCAGGGACCGATGCTAGTACTGTATTGTTCAAGGCCACTGCCAACACTACAAGTACTTCTACTGTATGTCACACTACAAAATTTACGTGTAAGATCCATTTCCAGACTTGCTCGGTACAGCAAATGTGCTTTTAAAATGGTAGACTCACGGAGCTGGGTTACCCCCTATGGCAAGGGATGTTGTGCAGCCTTCCTCCAATTGCCCAGGAACCCAGGGCACACACTGGTCTAGCAGCCGGGACCGCACGGTGACATTGGCAGGCAGCCAATTAACCAGACCAGCAGTAGGTCTGATTAATAAATGTAGCCAAGTGACCTTGAGGTTCTAGGCAGGAGGTCCTGAAATGCGCACCAATTACACAGCAGGATAACAGCTACTGGGCACCGACCACGGGTGACGGTACCAGCCCCGGGGCTCGCACATCGCTAGGCAGCTGCAGGAGAGTGACGGAGCGGCATACACATAGCGCCTTGGTCAGCCAGACAGGCAAGGGGTGGGGCGGAGACGGCAGAGCTGGAACCGGGACCGACTAGCTCCTGGGCATGGGGAGAGCCCGGGCGTAATAGCAACTAGTGTACCCGGAAAATCAGCTCGCTCTCCACCGGCCGCAGCCGGCACCAATACCCTCCCCCCATTCTCCCGTCCACTGGCTGTGTGTAATCTGTAGGGAGATGGCTCCAGCAGCAGCAGCAGCAGACCTCCGGCTCCAGCAGCCCCAGCGCGGTGATAGCAGATGTCAGTGCCAGGGCTGCTGGAGCTGGAGGTCTGCAACTGCTGCTGGACCCGTCCCCGTCCTTAGGCTGCCGGCGAATCGGTGAATCTCCCAGCAGGGAGAATCAGGGCGAAAGTGCAGCGAATCCTACACAGGATTCGCTGCAGCCCGCGACCCCTGGCCATTGAATACTGGCCTTTGAAATTATGGGGGGGGGTTTTTTTGGGGGGGGGGGGGTGAAAAAATCAGTCATTAAATTTTTTGAAGAGTCTTTCTATTTTTTTACCGGGACAATTAACACATAAATATATTTTAAATAAAATTTTTTTTTTTTTTTTACATACTATATGCAGGGGGAGGGGGGGGGGGGGCGCTGCTGGTCATATGCTGTTACATATGCTGTGCTGCTGATTCCCTGCTGATCTCAAATAAGGGTTGCAGGGACCCCCTGCCCACTGGTGGGTGGCATGCAGTGGGGTCTGGCAGCGCAGGGTCATGTCAGGTAGCGCTGGCGGGCAGGAGGTCCCTGCAGTGTATGTGAGATCAGTGGCGGGGTCCCTGCAGTGGATGGGAACTAGTAGTTCTCATCCACTGCAGGGACCCCGACGCTGATCTCACATACACCGCAGGGACCGCCTGCCAGACCCTGCTGGATGCCACCAACCAGCGGACAGGGGGTCCCTGCAGCCCTTATGTCAGATCAACGGCGCCCCCCCGCCCGTTCAGTGTTTTGAGGACCTCTGCGGAGGGGAAAGGGGGGGGCACCTAGAGGAAGATGCCGCTCAGCAGCCCGGGCACCTCTCAGCCGGGATCCGACACCGACACGCAGCCCGCTCTGCTCCCCGACCCCAACAGGTGGGACACTGACCTGACAGAAGGGAGAGACGGCTCCAGCAGCAATAGCAGACCTCCGGCTCCAGCAGTCCCAGCGCGGTGATAGCAGATGTCAGCACACTGGGACTGCTAGAGCCGGAGGTCTGCTATTGCTGCTGCTGCTGGACCCGTCCCTGTCCTGAGGCTGTGCGGGGGCACCTGGCGGCATCAGCAGGCTCCCCCGCTGTGTCTCCGCTCCATCCCCTGCAGTGGCAGTATAGCCGCAGAAGCAGGGGAGAGAGCCGGGAGTGCTATTCGCCGTAGGGGGTAATTTTCGCCGTCGGGGGTGGAGAGCCCCGGACGCGTTGAATAGGGTGGACGGGCGGCTGCCCGGCGAATCGCCCTACAGGGAGAATTGCGGCAAAAGTGCAGCGAATCCTACACAGGATTCGCTGCCGCCCGCGAGAATCCCCATTGAATACCTGCCTTAGAAACAGGATGTTGCATGTAGTCCATTGTTTAAATGCCAAGTGGTGCATACCAGGTGTAAATGCAGCATTGTTCCATATAGGGATTAGAAGAGGAGGTTGGGAGCGAAGTTGATAAATCCGTTTGCAGAGATCACATATCGATAAAGAAATATGTATACTAGGTAATAGTGAGTTCATTGGAGGGCGTGATTGTGGGAGCACCATAATAAACTGTAAGGTGAATATACCTTCAGTGTATGAGCTTCTATAAGTTATAAAATTCTTTGCCGGGGAAGGGCATTCCAGAGAACACATGACGTTAAATGTGTCGCTCGGTAGTATCTAATCAGGTGTGGTATTCCAAGACCTCCCAATGCGCACTGTATTTGGAGTAAGCGCATTTTGACTCTGGTCTTTTTCCTCACCCAAACAAAGTTGGAGATATCTCTTTGAAAATGTTTTAATATTTTGGTTTGTGATATGTATTGGAAGGGTCTGCCATAAATATAGTAGGCTCGGTAGGAGATTAATCTTGATAGCTGCAATACGGCCATACCAAGATATACAGAATTTATTCCAATTAGCTAGATAGGTTTTTATAGAGGAGAATAATCTTGGAAAGTTACTGCATAAACACCGGAATATGACTTAGTCAGGTAGACTCCTAAATATTTAAGCTTAGTGGTCAGCCATTAAATGGGTATAGAGATTGTAAAAGACGGAAATCATGGGATGGCACATGTAGGTCTAAAATCTGTTTTATTGGTGTTAATGTTATAATTTGATAGTTGGCTTCATGTGTTAATCTCTTCCAAAAGGTGTCATGGGTCAGTTAAAATGAAGATAACATTGTTGGCAATAATGTGATTTTGTGTTCGTGGGTTCCTATTGAGATTCCCAAAATGTTGCAATTAAGTTACATTTTTGCAGCCAATGGTCAGGCCAAATAACAAAGTGGAAAGTGGGCAACCATGGCGGGTGCCATTTCTAGTAGGAATTGGGATGGATGTAAGACCATTGGTGAGGATAGAGGCTGTGGGATCTTGATAGAGTGAAATGACTGCATTATAGAAGTCTCCATAAAGTCCAATGCTTTTAGGCATCTGTTTTATGAAGGGCCAGGCCACGCTATCGAAGGCCTTTTCTGCACCAAGGACCACCAACAGGGTCAATAGAGATATTTCATGAGTATGATATATGAGATTGATAAGTTGTCTAGTGTTGTCTGCCGCCTGTCGATTTGATATAAAGCTGACTTGGTCTGGGTGTATTAACTTTGATAAATAAGGAGTCAATTTTTTAACCAGGATTTTAGCAAACAACTTTAAGTCAGTATTTAATAGAGAGATAGGTCTATAATTTAATTTCTTGGGGATCTCGACCAGGGTTTGGAATCACTATAATATTGGCCCTGGTGGTAGCCAATATTGGGAGAAGAGATTCAGATTTTGTTTATAATAAATGGCGGTAAGGCCATCTGGGCAAGGGGCAGATGAGCATCGGAGTTGCATAATAGTGGCAAGAATTTCTTCTTTAGAAATGGGGAGATTAAGTGCTGTCACTTCTGCTTCAGAGAGTTTTGGTAATGAAGCTAAATATTGTTGAATTTTGGAGATATGGTATGGGTTGGGAGTATATGTATTATGCCACCCGGATTGATCCAAACTTCACATTATGCCGCATGGCGGGTTGATGCATGGACAGAAACAGTGGGGTGACACCGGGACAGAGATGGTGGGGTGACACAGGGACATGCACCTCTATGTCACACTACATGTCACATTCCTCCCACCTGCTACCTGTCACATTCATCTGACCCGGTTCCTGTTTACATCAATGGGGGAAGCCCAACCTCCAGACCACAGCGTCCTGCGGTCAGTATGGAGTTTGGGTGGGGATCATACACAGCCTCCGCTGCTGTCTGCTGTACTCTGCAGACAGCAGCGGAGGCAGGGAGGAAGTGAATGGATGCTTGTGTGCGGCATCCATTCACCTCATGGACGTGGGCGGGGGGGTTCACGGGGGCTGGAGGCAGCAGCTTACCTTGGTGCTGGGCTTGCCCCCAGCGCGATGATCTGCAGTCCCGGCAGAGTGATTGCGGTGCCAGCGCTTGGAGATGATGTAATCTTCAAGCGCCACCTCCGTCTACACTGCAGGTAGGCACCACAGTGTAAACAGTGCAAATCCCATATCCGACCTGGCTTGGATCCGTATTCCAAATGCTGGGTCGGATCGGGGATCTTTGGTGTAAAAGGGGTATAAGTGTGTGTGTTCTGTGGGTTTGTGTGTGTTGTACTGTTTTGGGGTGTGTTGTAGTGTATATGGGTGTGTGTTGTACTGCTTGTGGTGTGTTATGTATGTGTATGTGTGTGTGTTGTGTGTATCTGTCCAATGTGTGTGAGGTGTGCTACGTATATATGTGTGTAGTGTGCTGTGTGTTCGTATATGGTGTACTGTGTGTGTGTGTACAATGTGTACGTGTGTGTGTGATGTGTGGTCTATGTATTTCCCCTACAATTATTCCCAATTGTTGAAAGCCTCCACCATAGTGTTAGAATGTGTTTGCATTCATACTCAATGACAGCAACGAAATCAGGTGTGATGTTGTTCCTTTGTCTTTGGTTTCCCAGATAGTCGATCTTTTTTCCAGATCATCAATTAAGGCAAATTAAACCTTGGTGGTTTTTTTTTTATTTCTAAGTGAAATTTCCAAAAAACGGCTTCGAGGTGCACACCACCGGGTCCAGACATATCTTATTGCTGAATTTGGTGGCTCTGAGTGCCACAGTGTGTCCGTAATGCAACAGACACGCACACACGCACACACACAAACACACTCTTCAACTTATTATATAGATAAAAATAAAAACAAGGAAAGGTAGTGAATCACAAACCCACATTGGCGCTCTAGTCACTGAAGTAGCACAGTGTAGGACTGGTGCAGAAGCACTGTGGTGTTGGAGCCGGTTACACTCTCTCCGCTGCTCCCGGACACCAGGCGATGATCATGACACTAGGCTACGCCCTTACGCGTTTCATAATCAACTTCGTCAGAGGGCTGGCCTAGCGTCAGTCAGTAACCTCTTTATACCCCCTCACAGAAGCCGCATTCTGTTTTTACTAAGGTGTGATACAGCCTTTGCCACTATTATTAAAACAATTCATTTACTATTGTAAAATCCATAAAATAACATTCCACAATAAAACGTATTTGATGCTCCATATAGACGCACATTTTTCAAGCGCATATTTAAAACACATATTTATAACTGCATATTTTTCTAAAAAATCAGCAAACCAGAAAAAATCATTTATAGCAAATTTCTTCCTAAAATATCACTACACATAAAATATGTAGATAGAAAAATGCATGGTTTATAAACATACTGTAAAACCACAAATAATACAAATGAAGAGCAGACATGATAAAGGGATCCATTCTATTCATATAACAGATGTAATAGCCATATGCTATGCTTCTCAGCCAAGAGCATAATTTTTTAAATCATGAATGGTGATATTTCCAACCCTTCATTTAATCTACTGGGCTTAATGAGTTCATAGTATAAGTCCAATATGACTCTTGTCTCAGCGGCTTCTGAGACAAGAGTCATATTGGATTTATACTATGAACTCATTAAGCCCAGTAGGTTTAAATGAAGGGTTGGAAATATCACCATTCATGACTTAAAAAATTATGCTCTTGGTTGAGAAGCATAGCATATGGCTATTACATCTGTTATATGAATAGAATGGATCCCTTTATCATGTCCGCTCTCCATTTGTATTATTTGTGGTTTTACTGTATGTTTATCCTCCATGCATTTTTCTATCTACATATTTTATGTGTTATGTGGGAAGATGCTGTCTCTGCCACAATATATACAATTTTACTCTATGTTAAATTGCAGAGTCTATTGTAATTGTTTTGATTAGTGGTGCTTAGAGAGTACATTTTGTCTTTTTTTTTATGCTTGTGTACATGTTTTGTTTATTTTAACCCCTTCCTGACAGAGCCAGTTTTTGCGTTCCTGACAGAGCCCTTTTTTTCAAATCTGACATGTATCACTTAAGTGGGGATAACTTTTTTTTGCTTTTACTTATCCCAGTGATTTTGAGATTGTTTTTTCGTGACACATTGTACTTCAAATTAGTGGTAAATTTGGGTCGATACAGTCTGTGTTTTTTTGTGAAAAATACCAAAATGTCGTAAAAAAATGGAAAATTTAGCAATTTGCAAAATGTTAAATTTTCTGCTTGTGAGACAAATAATCATACCACTCAAAATAGTTAATAACTAACATAGACCATATGTCTACTTTATGTTTCCATCATTATTTCAACTTCCTTTTAATTTTTTTGGACACTAGGAGGCTTACAATATGAATAGCAAATTCTCAAATTTTCAAGAAAATTTCAAACACTGATTTTTTTAGGGACCAGTTCAGTTTTGATGTGACTTTGAGGGACTTGTATGTGAGACACCCCCATAAATGATACCATTTCAAAAACTGCACCCCTCACAGTATTCAAAACAGCATTTTGGAAGTTTGTTAACCCTTTAGGTGTTTCACAGGAATTAAAACAAAGTGTAGGTGAAATTTCAAAATTTCATTTTTTTTGCAGATTTGCAATTTTAATACATTTTTCTAAGGAACACAGTACATTTTACTAGAGAAATGTGACTAAAAATTGATTCCCCCAATTATTTTGTTTTCATAAATATCCTATATGTGGCCCTAGTGTGCACGTTGACCAAACCACAGGCTTCATAATAGAAGGAGCACCTACTTGATTTTGGAGCCTCCTTTTTATGAGATTATTTTTTAGGCACCATGTAGGTTTCTAGGCACCATAAGATGCTAAAATTTAGGAACCCCCCCCACAAGTGACCCCATTTTGCAAACTACACCCCTCAGGGAATTCATCTAGGGGTATAGTGTACATTTCAAACCCCCAGGGGTTTCACCAATTGTGGTACAACTGGGCAGTGAAAATGAAAAATTAAATTTTTTACACAAAAATGCAGTTATGGCTCAAAATTTTTCATTTTCAGAAGGTATGAAGGAGAAAAAGCACCCCAAAATCTGTGCCCCAATTTCTCCCGAGTACGGCAATGCCTCACATGTGACCAAAAAATACCATTTGGGTGCATGGCAGGACTCAGAAGGGAAGGAGTGATTTTTGGATTTTGCAGCTCAGATTCTGGTGGAATGTTGGTGGGTGCTATGTTGCATTAGCAAGACCCCCCAAGCACCAATACAGTGGAACCCCCCCACAAGTGACCCCATTTTGCAAACTACACCCCTCAGGGAATTCATCTAGGGGTATAGTGTACATTTCAAACCCCCAGGGGTTTCACCAATTTTGATACAACTGGGCAGTGAAAATAAAAAATTAAATTTTTTTTACACAAAAATGCAGTTCTGGCTCAAAATTTTTCATTTTCATAAGGTATGAAGGAGAAAAAACACCCCAAAATCTGTGCCCCAATTTCTCCCGAGTATGGCAATGCCTCATATGTGACCAAAAAATACCAGTTGGGTGCATGGCAGGACTCAGAAGGGAAGGAGTGATTTTTGGTGGTGGAATGTTGGTGGGTGCTATGTCGCATTAGCAAGACCCCCAAAGCACCAATACAGTGGAACCCCCCCACAAGTGACCCCATTTTGCAAACTACACCCCTCAGGGAATTCATCTAGGGGTATAGTGTACATTTCAAACCCCCAGGGGTTTCACCAATTTTGATACAACTGGGCAGTGAAAATGAAAAATTACATTTTTTTACACAAAAATGCAGTTCTGGCTCAAAATTTTTCATTTTCAGAAGGTATGAAGGAGAAAAAGCACCCCAAAATCTGTGCCCCAATTTCTCCCGAGTACGGCAATGCCTCACATGTGACCAAAAAATACCATTTGGGTGCATGGCAGGACTCAGAAGGGAAGGAGTGATTTTTGGATTTTGCAGCTCAGATTCTGGTGGAATTTTGGTGGGTGCTATGTCGCATTAGCAAGACCCCCCAAGCACCAATACAGTGGAACCCCCCCCACAAGTGACCCCATTTTGCAAACTACACCCCTCAGGGAATTCATCTAGGGGTATAGTGTACATTTCAAACCCCCAGGGGTTTCACCAATTTTGATACAACTGGGCTGTGCAAATGCAAAATTACATTTTTTACACAAAAATGCAGTTCTGGCTCCAAATTTTTCATTTTCAGAAGGTATGAAGGAGAAAAAGCACCCCAAAATCTGTGCCCCAATTTCTCCCGAGTACGGCAATGCCTCACATGTGACCAAAAAATACCATTTGGGTGCATGGCAGGACTCAGAAAGGAAGGAGTGATTTTTGGATTTTGCAGCTCAGATTCTGGTGGAATGTTGGTGGGTGCTATGTTGCATTAGCAAGACCCCCCAAGCACCAATACAGTGGAACCCCCCCACAAGTGACCCTATTTTGCAAACTACACCCCTCAGGGAATTCATCTAGGGGTATAGTGTACATTTCAAACCCCCAGGGGTTTCACCAATTTTGATACAACTGGGCAGTGAAAATGAAAAATTACATTTTTTTACACAAAAATGCAGTTCTGGCTCAAAATTTTTCATTTTCATAAGGTATGAAGGAGAAAAAGCACCCCAAAATCTGTGCCCCAATTTCTCCCGAGTATGGCAATGCCTCATATGTGACCAAAAAATACCAGTTGGGTGCATGGCAGGACTCAGAAGGGAAGGAGTGATTTTTGGTGGTGGAATGTTGGTGGGTGCTATGTCGCATTAGCAAGACCCCCAAAGCACCAATACAGTGGAACCCCCCCACAAGTGACCCCATTTTGCAAACTACACCCCTCAGGGAATTCATCTAGAGGTATAGTGTACATTTCAAACCCCCAGGGGTTTCACCAATTTTGATACAACTGGGCAGTGAAAATGAAAAATTACATTTTTTTACACAAAAATGCAGTTCTGGCTCAAAATTTTTCATTTTCAGAAGGTATGAAGGAGAAAAAGCACCCCAAAATCTGTGCCCCAATTTCTCCCGAGTACGGCAATGCCTCACATGTGACCAAAAAATACCATTTGGGTGCATGGCAGGACTCAGAAGGGAAGGAGTGATTTTTGGATTTTGCAGCTCAGATTCTGGTGGAATTTTGGTGGGTGCTATGTCGCATTAGCAAGACCCCCCAAGCACCAATACAGTGGAACCCCCCCACAAGTGACCCCATTTTGCAAACTACACCCCTCAGGGAATTCATCTAGAGGTATAGTGTACATTTCAAACCCCCAGGGGTTTCACCAATTTTGATACAACTGGGCTGTGCAAATGCAAAATTACATTTTTTACACAAAAATGCAGTTCTGGCTCCAAATTTTTCATTTTCAGAAGGTATGAAGGAGAAAAAGCACCCCAAAATCTGTGCCCCAATTTCTCCCGAGTACGGCAATGCCTCACATGTGACCAAAAAATACCATTTGGGTGCATGGCAGGACTCAGAAAGGAAGGAGTGATTTTTGGATTTTGCAGCTCAGATTCTGGTGGAATGTTGGTGGGTGCTATGTCGCATTAGCAAGACCCCCCAAGCACCAATACAGTGGAACCCCCCCCCACAAGTGACCCCATTTTGCAAACTACACCCCTCAGGGAATTCATCTAGGGGTATAGTGTACATTTCAAACCCCCAGGGGTTTCACCAATTTTGATACAACTGGGCTGTGCAAATGCAAAATTACATTTTTTACACAAAAATGCAGTTCTGGCTCCAAATTTTTCATTTTCAGAAGGTATGAAGGAGAAAAAGCACCCCAAAATCTGTGCCCCAATTTCTCCCGAGTACGGCAATGCCTCACATGTGACCAAAAAATACCATTTGGGTGCATGGCAGGACTCAGAAGGGAAGGAGTGATTTTTGGATTTTGCAGCTCAGATTCTGGTGGAATTTTGGTGGGTGCTATGTCGCATTAGCAAGACCCCCCAAGCACCAATACAGTGGAACCCCCCCCCACAAGTGACCCCATTTTGCAAACTACACCCCTCAGGGAATTCATCTAGGGGTATAGTGTACATTTCAAACCCCCAGGGGTTTCACCAATTTTGATACAACTGGGCTGTGCAAATGCAAAATTACATTTTTTACACAAAAATGCAGTTCTGGCTCCAAATTTTTCATTTTCAGAAGGTATGAAGGAGAAAAAGCACCCCAAAATCTGTGCCCCAATTTCTCCCGAGTACGGCAATGCCTCACATGTGACCAAAAAATACCATTTGGGTGCATGGCAGGACTCAGAAAGGAAGGAGTGATTTTTGGATTTTGCAGCTCAGATTCTGGTGGAATGTTGGTGGGTGCTATGTTGCATTAGCAAGACCCCCCAAGCACCAATACAGTGGAACCCCCCCACAAGTGACCCTATTTTGCAAACTACACCCCTCAGGGAATTCATCTAGGGGTATAGTGTACATTTCAAACCCCCAGGGGTTTCACCAATTTTGATACAACTGGGCAGTGAAAATGAAAAATTACATTTTTTTACACAAAAATGCAGTTCTGGCTCAAAATTTTTCATTTTCATAAGGTATGAAGGAGAAAAAGCACCCCAAAATCTGTGCCCCAATTTCTCCCGAGTATGGCAATGCCTCATATGTGACCAAAAAATACCAGTTGGGTGCATGGCAGGACTCAGAAGGGAAGGAGTGATTTTTGGTGGTGGAATGTTGGTGGGTGCTATGTCGCATTAGCAAGACCCCCAAAGCACCAATACAGTGGAACCCCCCCACAAGTGACCCCATTTTGCAAACTACACCCCTCAGGGAATTCATCTAGAGGTATAGTGTACATTTCAAACCCCCAGGGGTTTCACCAATTTTGATACAACTGGGCTGTGCAAATGCAAAATTACATTTTTTACACAAAAATGCAGTTCTGGCTCAAAATTTTTCATTTTCACAAGGAATGAAGTAGACAAAGCACCCCAAAATCTGTGCCCCAATTTCTCCCGAGTACGGCAATGCCTCACATGTGACCAAAAAATACCATTTGGGTGCATGGCAGGACTCAGAAAGGAAGGAGTGATTTTTGGATTTTGCAGCTCAGATTCTGGTGGAATGTTGGTGGGTGCTATGTTGCATTAGCAAGACCCCCCAAGCACCAATACAGTGGAACCCCCCCACAAGTGACCCCATTTTGCAAACTACACCCCTCAGGGAATTCATCTAGGGGTATAGTGTACATTTCAAACCCCCAGGGGTTTCACCAATTTTGATACAACTGGGCAGTGAAAATGAAAAATTACATTTTTTTACACAAAAATGCAGTTCTGGCTCAAAATTTTTCATTTTCAGAAGGTATGAAGGAGAAAAAGCACCCCAAAATCTGTGCCCCAATTTCTCCCGAGTATGGCAATGCCTCATATGTGACCAAAAAATACCAGTTGGGTGCATGGCAGGACTCAGAAGGGAAGGAGTGATTTTTGGTGGTGGAATGTTGGTGGGTGCTATGTCGCATTAGCAAGACCCCCAAAGCACCAATACAGTGGAACCCCCCCACAAGTGACCCCATTTTGCAAACTACACCCCTCAGGGAATTCATCTAGGGGTATAGTGTACATTTCAAACCCCCAGGGGTTTCACCAATTTTGATACAACTGGGCAGTGAAAATGAAAAATTACATTTTTTTACACAAAAATGCAGTTCTGGCTCAAAATTTTTCATTTTCAGAAGGTATGAAGGAGAAAAAGCACCCCAAAATCTGTGCCCCAATTTCTCCCGAGTACGGCAATGCCTCATGTGTGACCAAAAAGTGGCAGGACTCAGAAGGGAAGGAGTGATATTTGGATTTTGCAGCACAAATTCTGGTGGAATGTTGGTGGGTGCTATGTCGCATTAGCAAGACCCCCAAAGCACCAATACAGTGGAACCCCCCCACAAGTGACCCCATTTTGCAAACTACACCCCTCAGGGAATTCATCTAGGGGTATAGTGTACATTTCAAACCCCCAGGGGTTTCACCAATTTTGATACAACTGGGCAGTGAAAATGAAAAATTACATTTTTTTACACAAAAATGCAGTTCTGGCTCAAAATTTTTCATTTTCAGAAGGTATGAAGGAGAAAAAGCGGTACTTGTGAGTTATCTGGGCTGCCGATTTTTTGATTGTATGCCTTAAGTTAAGGCATACAATCAGATGCGATGCGATGCGATATCGCATCGCATCGCATCGCATGCGATCATCGGATGCGATGACCCGATTTTTCCATAGGAATCAATGTTAAAATGGACTGAGTCCATTTTAACATGGAATTCAATGGGAAAAAGGGGTCCTTTTCATACCCCTACTATCCAAGTGGGCATGGAGTTGGATATAAACCTGTGGCGAGCGTAGCGAGCCACCGAGCCCGAAGCGTGGCGAGCGAAGCGAGCCCCGCGAGGGGACGCTATTCTGTGTCCCCTCGCGGGGCTCGCTACGCTTCGGGCTCGGTGGCTCGCTACGCTCGCCACAGGTTTATATCCAACTCCATGCCCACTTGGATAGTAGGGGTATGAAAAGGACCCCTTTTTCCCATTGAATTCCATGTTAAAATGGACTCAGTCCATTTTAACATTGATTCCTATGGAAAAATCGGGTCATCGCATCGCATCGCATCGCATCCGATGGTCGCATGCGATGCGATGCGATGTGCCCGATCCGACCCGATTTAGAAATCGGCAGCCCGGATAACTCACAAGTACCGAAAAAGCACCCCAAAATCTGTGCCCCAATTTCTCCCGAGTACGGCAATGCCTCATGTGTGACCAAAAAGTGGCAGGACTCAGAAGGGAAGGAGTGATATTTGGATTTTGCAGCACAAATTCTGGTGGAATGTTGGTGGGTGCTATGTCGCATTAGCAAGACCCCCAAAGCACCAATACAGTGGAACCCCCCCACAAGTGACCCCATTTTGCAAACTACACCCCTCAGGAAATTCATCTAGGGGTATAGTGTACATTTCAAACCCCCAGGGGTTTCACCAATTTTGATACAACTGGGCAGTGAAAATGAAAAATTACATTTTTCTACACAAAAATGCAGTTCTGGCTCAAAATTTTTCATTTTCAGAAGGTATGAAGGAGAAAACGCACCCCAAAATCTGTGCCCCAATTTCTCCCGAGTACGGCAATGCCTCACATGTGACCAAAAAATACCAGTTGGGTGCATGGCAGGACTCAGAAGGGAAGGAGTGATTTTTGGATTTTGCGGCTCAGATTCTGGTGGAATGAATGGTGGGTGCTATGTGGCATTAGCAAGACCCCCGAAGCACGGTGAAATGATGAACCTAAAAATCCATAGATGTGTGGTATATTTTAAAACACTCCTTTATACATAGGCCGGGTTTGTCGGGGCAAGTGTCACACTGGAAAATAGTTTGCTTTCTTATTCCCTTTTTATAGCAAACTTTGCACCTTTTTTGTGTCCTGCCCTTTTTTCCAGTGGAGGGGATTTCATCAGGAAAATGCTGCCCTGGTACAATACGGGGGCCAGTACTAGAAGTACTGGGGCCCTCTGCCTGCTGGTTCCCAAATACTAGGCCCTTTATGACTTCCTCTTGAAAGTGCATAAATGTCCCCCTCTGGCCGGTAGAACGGAATAGCACGTAAGCGTTATACAGTGCCATCTGGATGATATACACGGCCAGCTTCTTGTACCAGATTTTTGTTTTCCGCAGGGCACTGTACGGCTTCAGTACCTGATCTGAAAGATCCACTCCGCCCATGTACCTATTGTAATCCAGGATACAATTAGGTTTTGAGGTGTGGGTACTGGTACCTCGTACAGGGACGGAGGTGGTACTGTCTCCGTGAATTGTTGTCAGTATAAGGACATCCCTCTTGTCCTTATATTTGACCAACAACATATTTTCGGTGCATATTCCCCTGCTTTCACCCCTTCTCATTACTTGGGCAATGTGCGTTTTTGGGAGGCCTCTTTGGTTCTTGCGCACAGTACCGCAAGCTGCTGTATTTCTTGAACCAAGGGCCTTAAACAGGGGGATGCTGGTGTAAAAGTTATCCACATAGAGGTGATAACCTTTATCCAGGAAGGGGTGCACTAAATCCCAGACAATTTTTCCACTAACACCTACGAGGGAGGGGGGGCATTCTGGCGGTTCAATTCTTGAATCCTTCCCTTCATATACCCTAAACCTGTGGGTGTACCCTGAGGTGCTTTCACACAGCTTATACATTTTTATGCCATACCTTGCCCTCTTACTGGGAAGATACTGGCGGAATTTAACCCTTCCTTTAAAATGTATAAGGGACTCGTCTATGCAAATGAATTTATCTGGGATGTACATCTCTTCAAATTTGGCATTGAAATGATCAATGACCGGCCTGACTTTGAATAGCCGGTCAAAGGTGGGATCATCTCTGGGTGGGCACTGTGCATTATCGTTGTAATGCAAAAATTTAAGGATCGTCTCAAATCGAGCCCGGGGCATGGCCATACGGTAAAATGGGGTGCTGTACAGAACATCTGTACTCCAATATTGCCTAATTTCTGGCTTTTTTACTATGCCCATATGAAACACCAGACCCCAAAACGTCATCATCTCTACTGCATCTACAGGGGTCCACCTAGCAAATGATGACGTGGGGTTTTGAGCAATAAACTGCTGGGCATATAAATTAGTTTGGTCCACCATTAAATTTATAAAATCATCAGAGAAAAATAATTTGAAAAAGTCAATTTCTCTGAGACCTGTGGAATCAAATTGGATTCCTGGCATGGCCAAAAACTCAGGAACCTGGGGCTCAAAATTGTCTGGTGGTGGGGTCCATACGAGATCAATTATTGGGGGGGGGGGTCTCAGCTGCTCTACGGGGGCGTCTTTGAGGGGGTCCATCATCACTTGAGGAGGAAGAGGAGCTTAAGACGAAGCCTTCAAATTCCCCGCTTGCATCACTGGCTGTGTCAGAGTCAGAGGCAAGCATGGCATATGCCTCCTCCGCTGAATACATTCTTCTGGATGACTGGGATGACATTTGGGATGACATTTGGGATGCCATTTTTATTTTTGTGTTACTGGTAGTGAAATGTTTCAACACGTGTATAGTGTAGGGGGGGGTACAAACTTTATTTCAACCCGGGGGGTATGTAGTGTGTAGTGTGTATGTAGTGCAGAAAAAAAAAATACTTTATACAAAAAAAAAAAAATTGAAGGGGTTCAAAAAAAAAAAAAAAAGGTCCTGCGCCAAAAATTGAGCACAGATGTTGGTCAGTAATGTCCGTCACTGAACAGCGCTCAAAGGCAACAGGAATTTGATCAAAAAAAAAAAAAAAAGATCAACCCTGTGCCGAAAAAGCTGATCAGTGATGTACGTCACAGCGCACAGTGGCCACAGGACACCCACAAAATCACAGTGTGTGTAAAAAATAAATAAAAAAAAGACCCCACAGCAGCCTCAAAAAAAAAAAAAGGTGATCAGTGATGCGACACTGATTACCAGTGAGGGGCAGCAGGTGCACAACCTTTGGTGCAACTGACAGTGCAACTGGCAGCAACTGGCAGGTATATATAAAAAAAAAAAACCTCTGCACCCCCAAAAAGTTGCTGATCACCTCAGATATAGTGATCAGCACAAAAGGCGGGGGCAGCAGACACAAAATTTAGCACTCTCTATCACTCTCTGTCACTATCTCTCTCTATCTCTCTATCTCTCACTATCTATCACTCTATGACACTGCAGCAGCAGCACTGACAGTTATATATATGAAAAATAACCCCTGCACCCCCAAAAAGTTGCTGGGGGTGCACAAAATGGGGGCAGCAGACACAAAATATAGCAGTCTCTATCACTCTCTGTCACTATCTCTCTCTATCTCTCTATCTCTCACTATCTATCACTCTATAACACTGCAGCAGCAGCACTGACAGGTATATATATATATAAAAAAAAACCTGCGCCCCCAAAAAGTTGCTGATCAGTTAATTTATACTGATCAGCACAAAAGGGGGGGCAGCAGTCAGTTATATAAAAAATATATAGCACAATCTGTCACTATCTCTCTATCTCTCTCTATCTCTCTCTCTCTCTCTATCTCTCTATCTATAACTATATCACACTGCAGCAGCACAAAATATAGCACTCTCTGACACTATCTCTCTCTATCTATCTCTCTCTATCTATCTCTCTCTATCTAACGCTATTACACTGCAGCAGCACAAGTTCACAACACAGGAAGTAGTAACAGGATCCAGGAAGCAACCAGCACACTACAAGCAGTGATGAAGCAGTGATCAGGTAAGTATTTTGCTCGGTTCAGGTCAGTATACTGCGGCAGCTAGGCACGGTGACCGCACTGCATGCAATTCCAGACCGGAATGGCGTCTGCAGTGCAGTCACCGTTAGTTTAAATCCCCCTCCTTGGCTGTGATTGGTCCGTCGGTCCGACGAACCAATCACGGCCTTTGGGGGCGGGCGGGGTGAGGTGGGGTGACACCAGTGTCACCCTTACACCCCGCGGTGATTGGTGCTGTACTTTACAGCACCAATCACCTCCGATCGCGTGTCACCGGCGAACGTTATTCGCCGGTGACATAGAAAACGCTGTAATTGGCTGTTCACACTGAACAGCCAATCACAGCGATCGCCGACGGGGGGGCGGCATCGCAGCCCCCCCTGGGCATGCAGGGACATGTCTGCTGTCAGGGACAGCAGACATGTTGAAACTGTCACCGCGTCTATAGACGCGGTGACAGTTACAAGCCATGACGTACATTTACGCCATGTGTCGGGAAGTACTTCCCGACCATGACGTAAATGTACGTCAAATGTCGGGAAGGGGTTAAGTGTCTTTGAAGCCATGTGTCACTCTTTCCCTTCTACTAATGCCATCATATACACAAACTTGCACAGCATGTACATGTGGTAGGGAATATAGGGGTAGATGTATGAAGCAGTGATAAGGGAGGAGAAGTGATACGCTGCCTGGTACTTTATCACCAGCCAATCAGCTCCTAACTGTCTCTTTTTGAACCCAGCCTATAACTTAACAGTCAGGAGTTGATTGGCCAGTGATAAAGTACCAGGCAGCATATCACTTCTCCTCCCTTATCACTGCTTTATACATCTACCTCATAGATTGTAAGCTCCACTGGGGCAGGGACTGATAATGTTCAAATATTCTCTGTAAAGCACTGCGGAATATGTGTGTGTGCTTTATAAATAACTGGTAATAAATAAATGAATAAATAACTTAATAGCAAATTGTATGTGGCAGCACCTGTTCACAGCAATGAAATAGCCGATGCTGGGAGATGATCTCCAAGCACCAGTACAGGATCCGCTTCCGGTGACATTACCCTCTTGGCATTATGCTGGGTAGGGGCGGCAGTGGAAAAAGGTCACAAGCCAGGTTGGTACAAAACCTCAGGTGTGTGACCCAGCTAAACGGAACAAAAGTGGTATAACTGACACTTACTGAGTTGTAAACCCAATTTATGTATCATACTGTATGTAGTGAAATATTGTGGTGTTAGTTGTAATTACATGTCATTGTGAATTTTGTCCTTCTGGTCCAGCACCCTGATGTTGCTGTTTGTGGCCAGGATCACTTGATTCAATGTAAATCATGTCATCAAGCACACACAATGCCCACTTCACTTCGGAAGTCGGTGGTATCTGTGTGGTGGGTCTACTCTACCAGTGCTGTGGTAGAGTAGGCATTCTGGGATAGTAGTCATGTATGCTACCAAGCTAATATACTTTCAAAGGGTTATATCTCTGTTGACAGATAGGGATCAGACTACTGACTACTACATGGCATTAGTGCAATCATGTGGCAGTAATAATTCCTAATTGACAACTTTCTCTACTGTAATAAGCAGAGAGGGTTCAAGGTTTAATCCATATTGACTAAATGCATTTACATGCCTCATTTTCTGTATGTTGTATCTATCATTACTCAGATGGCTTTACCAGCTAGTATTTATTAAACATGATTATTTACAAATTTAACCCCTTCATGACAGAGCCAGTTTGTGCCTTCATGACAGAGCCCTTTTTTTCAAATCTGACATGTCTCACTTAAGTGGGGATAACTTTTTTTTGCTTTTACTTATCCCAGTGATTTTGAGATTGTTTTCTCGTGACACATTGTACTTCAAGTTAGTGGTAAATTTGGGTCGATACAGTCTGTGTTTTTTTGTGAAAAATACCAAAATATCGTGAAAAAATGGAAAATTTAGCAATTTGCAAAATGTTAAATTTTCTGCTTGTGAGACAAATAATCATACCACTCAAAATAGTTAATAACTAACATAGACCATATGTCTACTTTATGTTTCCATCATTATTTCAACTTCCTTTTAATTTTTTTGGACACTAGGAGGCTTACAATATGAATAGCAAATTCTCAAATTTTCAAGAAAATTTCAAACACTGATTTTTTTAGGGATCAGTTCAGTTCTGATGTGACTTTGAGGGACTTGTATGTGAGACACCCCCATAAATGATGCCATTTCAAAAACTGCACCCCTCACAGTATTCAAAACAGCATTTTGGAAGTTTGTTAACCCTTTAGGTGTTTCACAGGAATTAAAACAAAGTGTAGGTGAAATTTCAAAATTTCTTTTTTTTTGCAGAGTTTCAATTTTAATACATTTTTCTAACGAATACAGTAGATTTTACTAGAGAAATGTGACTAAAAATTGATTCCCCCAATTCTTTTGTTTTCAAAAATATCCTATATGTGGCCCTAGTGTGCACTTTGACCAAACCACAGGCTTCATAATAGAAGGAGCACCTACTTGATTTTGGAGCCTCCTTTTTATGAGATTTTTTTTTAGGCACCATGTAGGTTTCTAGGCACCATAAGTGCTAAAAGTTAGGAACCTCCCCCACAAGTCACCCCATTTTGCAATCTACACCCCTCAGGGAATTCATCTAGGGGTAGAGTGTACATTTCAAACCCCCAGGGGTTTCACCAATTTTGGTACAACTGGGATGTGAAAATGGAAAATTACATTTTTTTACACAAACATGCAGTTCTGGCTCAAAATTTTTCATTTTCACAAGGTATGAAAAAGAAAAAGCACCCCAAAATCTGTGCCCCAATTTCTCCCGAGTACGGCAATGCCTCACATGTGACCAAAAAATACCAGTTGGGTGCATGGCAGGACTCAGAAGGGAAGGAGTGTTTTTTGGATTTTGCAGCACAGATTTTGGTGGAATGAATGGTGGGTGCTATGTTGCACCAATACAGTGGAACCCCCCCACAAGTCACCCCATTTAGCAAAGTACACCCCTCAGGGAATTCATCTAGGGGTATAGTGTACATTTCAAACCCCCAGGGGTTTCACCAATTTTGGTACAACTGGGCTGTGAAAATGAAAAATTACATTTTTTTACACAAACATGCACTTCTGGCTCAAGATTTTTCATTTTCACAAGGAATGAAGGAGACAAAGCACCCCAAAGTCTGTGCCCCAATTTCTCCCGAGTATGGCAATGCCTCACATGTGACCAAAAAATACCAGTTGGGCGCATGGCAGGACTCAGAAGGGAAGGAGTGATTTTTGGATTTTGCAGCTCAGATTCTGGTGGAATTTTGGTGGGTGCTATGTCGCATTAGCAAGACCCCCCAAGCACCAATACAGTGGAACCCCCCCACAAGTCACCCCATTTTGCAAAGTACACCCCTCAGGGAATTCATCTAGGGGTATAGTGTACATTTCAAACCCCCAGGGGTTTCACCAATTTTGGTACAACTGGGCTGTGAAAATGAAAAATTACATTTTTTTACACAAAAATGCAGTTCTGGCTCAAAATTTTTCATTTTCAGAAGGTATGAAGGAGAAAAAGCACCCCAAAATCTGTGCCCCAATTTCTCCCGAGTACGGCAATGCCTCACATGTGACCAAAAAATACCAGTTGGGTGCATGGCAGGACTCAGAAGGGAAGGAGTGTTTTTTGGATTTTGCAGCACAGATTTTGGTGGAATGAATGGTGGGTGCTATGTCGCATTAGCAAGACCCCCCAAGCACCAATACAGTGGAACCCCCCCACAAGTCACCCCATTTTGCAAAGTACACCCCTCAGGGAATTCATCTAGGGGTATAGTGTACATTTCAAACCCCCAGGGGTTTCACCAATTTTGATACAAGTGGGCAGTGAAAATGAAAAATTACATTTTTTTACACAAAAATGCAGTTCTGGCTCAAAATTTTTCATTTTCAGAAGGTATGAAGGAGAAAAAGCACCCCAAAATCTGTGCCCCAATTTCTCCCGAGTACGGCAATGCCTCACATGTGACCAAAAAATACCAGTTGGGTGCATGGCAGGACTCAGAAGGGAAGGAGTGATTTTTGGATTTTGCAGCTCAGATTCTGGTGGAATTTTGGTGGGTGCTATGTCGCATTAGCAAGACCCCCCAAGCACCAATACAGTGGAACCCCCCCACAAGTCACCCTATTTTGCAAAGTACACCCCTCAGGGAATTCATCTAGGGGTATAGTGTACATTTCAAACCCCCAGGGGTTTCACCAATTTTGATACAAGTGGGCAGTGAAAATGAAAAATTACATTTTTTTACACAAAAATGCAGTTCTGGCTCAAAATTTTTCATTTTCAGAAGGTATGAAGGAGAAAAAGCACCCCAAAATCTGTGCCCCAATTTCTCCCGAGTACGGCAATGCCTCACATGTGACCAAAAAATACCAGTTGGGTGCATGGCAGGACTCAGAAGGGAAGGAGTGTTTTTTGGATTTTGCAGCACAGATTTTGGTGGAATGAATGGTGGGTGCTATGTTGCACCAATACAGTGGAACCCCCCCACAAGTCACCCCATTTAGCAAAGTACACCCCTCAGGGAATTCATCTAGGGGTATAGTGTACATTTCAAACCCCCAGGGGTTTCACCAATTTTGGTACAACTGGGCTGTGAAAATGAAAAATTACATTTTTTTACACAAAAATGTACTTCTGGCTCAAAATTTTTCATTTTCACAAGGAATGAAGGAGACAAAGCACCCCAAAATCTGTGCCCCAATTTCTCCCGAGTACGGCAATGCCTCACATGTGACCAAAAAATACCAGTTGGGTGCATGGCAGGACTCAGAAGGGAAGGAGTGTTTTTTGGATTTTGCAGCACAGATTTTGGTGGAATGAATGGTGGGTGCTATGTCGCATTAGCAAGACCCCCCAAGCACCAATACAGTGGAACCCCCCCACAAGTCACCCCATTTTGCAAAGTACACCCCTCAGGGAATTCATCTAGGGGTATAGTGTACATTTCAAACCCCCAGGGGTTTCACCAATTTTGATACAAGTGGGCAGTGAAAATGAAAAATTACATTTTTTTACACAAAAATGCAGTTCTGGCTCAAAATTTTTCATTTTCAGAAGGTATGAAGGAGAAAAAGCACCCCAAAATCTGTGCCCCAATTTCTCCCGAGGACGGCAATGCCTCACATGTGACCAAAAAATACCAGTTGGGTGCATGGCAGGACTCAGAAGGGAAGGAGTGATTTTTGGATTTTGCAGCTCAGATTCTGGTGGAATTTTGGTGGGTGCTATGTCGCATTAGCAAGACCCCCCAAGCACCAATACAGTGGAACCCCCCCACAAGTCACCCCATTTTGCAAAGTACACCCCTCAGGGAATTCATCTAGGGGTATAGTGTACATTTCAAACCCCCAGGGGTTTCACCAATTTTGATACAAGTGGGCAGTGAAAATGAAAAATTACATTTTTTTACACAAAAATGCAGTTCTGGCTCAAAATTTTTCATTTTCACAAGGAATGAAGGAGACAAAGCACCCCAAAGTCTGTGCCCCAATTTCTCCCGAGTACGGCAATGCCTCACATGTGACCAAAAAATACCAGTTGGGCGCATGGCAGGACTCAGAAGGGAAGGAGTGATTTTTGGATTTGGCAGCACAGATTTTGGTGGAATGAATGGTGGGTGCTATGTTGCATTACCAATACAGTGGAACCCCCCCACAAGTCACCCCATTTTGCAAACTACACCCCTCAGGGAATTCATCTAGGGGTATAGTGTACATTTCAAACCCCCAGGGGTTTCACCAATTTTGATACAAGTGGGCAGTGAAAATGAAAAATTACATTTTTTTACACAAAAATGCAGTTCTGGCTCAAAATTTTTCATTTTCACAAGGAATGAAGGAGACAAAGCACCCCAAAATATGTGCCCCAATTTCTCCCGAGGACGGCAATGCCTCACATGTGACCAAAAAATACCAGTTGGGCGCATGGCAGGACTCAGAAGGGAAGGAGTGATTTTTGGATTTGGCAGCACAGATTTTGGTGGAATGAATGGTGGGTGCTATGTTGCATTACCAATACAGTGGAACCCCCCCACAAGTCACCCCATTTTGCAAACTACACCCCTCAGGGAATTCATCTAGGGGTATAGTGTACATTTCAAACCCCCAGGGGTTTCACCAATTTTGATACAAGTGGGCAGTGAAAATGAAAAATTACATTTTTTTACACAAAAATGCAGTTCTGGCTCAAAATTTTTCATTTTCACAAGGAATGAAGGAGACAAAGCACCCCAAAATATGTGCCCCAATTTCTCCCGAGGACGGCAATGCCTCACATGTGACCAAAAAATACCAGTTGGGCGCATGGCAGGACTCAGAAGGGAAGGAGTGATTTTTGGATTTGGCAGCACAGATTTTGGTGGAATGAATGGTGGGTGCTATGTTGCATTACCAATACAGTGGAACCCCCCCACAAGTCACCCCATTTTGCAAACTACACCCCTCAGGGAATTCATCTAGGGGTATAGTGTACATTTCAAACCCCCAGGGGTTTCACCAATTTTGGTACAACTGGGCTGTGAAAATGAAAAATTACATTTTTTTACACAAAAATGTACTTCTGGCTCAAAATTTTTCATTTTCACAAGGAATGAAGGAGACAAAGCACCCCAAAATCTGTGCCCCCATTTCTCCAGAGTACGGCAATGCCTCACATGTGACCAAAAAATACCAGTTGGGTGCATGGCAGGACTCAGAAGGGAAGGAGTGATTTTTGGATTTTGCAGCTCAGATTCTGGTGGAATGAATGGTGGGTGCTATGTGGCATTAGCAAGACCCCCGATGCACGGTGAAATGATGAACCTAATAATCCATCGATGTGTGGTATATTTTGAAACACTCCTTTATACATAGGCCGGGTTTGTCGGGGCAAGTTTCACAGTGGAAAATAGTTTCCTTTCTTATTCCCTTTTTATAGCAAACTTTGCACCTTTTTTGTGTCCTGCCCTTTCTTGCAGTGGAGGGGATTTCGTTGGGAAAATGCTGCCCTGGTACAATACGGGGCCCAGTACTAGAAGTACTGGGGCCCTCTGCCTGCTGGTTCCCAAATATTAGGCCCTTTATGACTTCCTCTTGAAAGTGCATAAATGTCCCCCTCTGGCCGGTAGAACGGAATAGCACGTAAGCGTTATACAGTGCCATCTGGATGATATACACGGCCAGCTTCTTGTACCAGATATTTGTTTTCCGCAGGGCACTGTACGGCTTCAGTACCTGATCTGAAAGATCCACTCCGCCCATGTACTTATTGTAATCTAGGATACAATTTGGTTTTGAGGTGTGGGTACTGGTACCTCGTACAGGGATGGAGGTGGTACTGTCTCCATGAATTGTTGTCAGTATAAGGACATCCCTCTTGTCCTTATATTTGACCAACAACATATTTTCGGTGCATATTCCCCTGCTTTCACCCCTTCTCATTACTTGGGCAATGTGCGTTTTGGGGAGGCCTCTTTGGTTCTTGCGCACAGTACCGCAAGCTGCTGTACCTCTTGAACCAAGGGCCTTAAACAGGGGGATGCTGGTGTAAAAGTTATCCACATAGAGGTGATAACCCTTATCCAGGAAGGGGTGCATTAAATCCCAGACAATTTTGCCACTAACACCTACGAGGGAGGGGGGGCATTCTGGCGGTTCAATTCTTGAATCCTTCCCTTCATATACCCTAAACTTGTGGGTGTACCCTGTGGTGCTTTCACACAGCTTATACATTTTTATGCCATACCTTGCCCTCTTACTGGGAAGGTACTGGCGGAATTTAACCCTTCCTTTAAAATGTATAAGGGACTCGTCAATACAAATAAATTTTTCAGGGATGTATAGCTCTGCAAATTTGGCACTGAAATGATCAATGACCGGCCTGACTTTGAATAGCCGGTCAAAGGTGGGATCATCTCTGGGTGGGCACTGTGCATTATCGGTGTAATGTATAAATTTATGGATTGCCTCAAAACGAGTCCGAGTCATGGCCATACGGTAAAATGGGGTGCTGTACAGAACATCTGTACTCCAATATTGCCTAATTTGTGGCTTTTTTACTATGCCCATATGAAACACCAGACCCCAAAACGTCATCATCTCTACTGCATCTACAGGGGTCCACCTAGCAAATGATGACGTGGGGTTTTGAGCAATAAACTGCTGGGCATATAAATTAGTTTGGTCCACCATTAAATTTATAAAATCATCAGAGAAAAATAATTTGAAAAAGTCAATTTCTCTGAGACCTGTGGAATCAAATTGGATTCCTGGCATGGCCAAAAACTTAGGAACCTGGGGCTCAAAATTGTCTGGTGGTGGGGTCCATACGAGATCAATTATTGGGGGGGGGGTCTCAGCTGCTCTACGGGGGCGTCTTTGAGGGGGTCCCTCATCACCAGAGGAGGAAGAGGAGCTTAAGACGAATCCTTCAAATTCCCCGCTTGCCTCACTGGCTGTGTCAGAATCAGAGGCAAGCATGGCATATGCCTCCTCCACTGAATACATTCTTCTGGATGACTGGGATGACATTTGGGAGGACATTTGGGATGCCATTTTTATTTTTGTGTTACTGGTAGTGAAATGTTTCAACACGTGTATAGTGTAGGGGGGGGTACAAACTTTATTTCAACCCGGGGGGTATGTAGTGTGTATGTAGTGCAGAACAAAAAAAATACTTTATACAAAAAAAAAAAATGAAGGGGTTAAAAAAAAAAAAAATTGAAGGGGTTAAAAAAAAAAAAAATGAAGGGGTTAAAAAAAAAAAAAAAGGTCCTGCACCAAAAATTGAGCACAGATGTTGGTCAGTAACGTCTGTCACTGAACAGCGCTCAAAGGCAACAGGAATCTGATCAAAAAAAAAAAAAAAAATTGATCAACCCTGTGCCGAAAAAGCTGATCAGTGATGTACGTCACTGATCGGCGCACAGTGGCCACAGGACACCCACAAAATCAGTGTGTGTAAAAAAAAAATTAAAAAAAGACCCCACAGCACTCACAAAAAAAAAAAAAGGTGATCAGTGATGCGACACTGATTACCAGTGAGGGACAGCAGGTGCACAACCTTTGGTGCAACTGACAGTGCAACTGGCAGCAACTGACAGGTATATATATAAAAAAAAAACCTCTGCGCCCCCAAAAAGTTGCTGATCAGCACAGATATACTGATCAGCACAAAAGGGGGGGTAGCAGACACAAAATATACACTCTCTATCACTCTCTGTCACTATCTCTCTCTATCTCTCTATCTCTCACTATCTCTCACTATCTATCACTCTAGGACACTGCAGCAGCAGCACTGACAGTTATATGTATAAAAAAAAACTGCACCCCCAAAAAGGGGGGGTAGCAGACACAAAATATACACTCTCTATCACTCTCTGTCACTATCTCTCTCTATCTCTCTATCTCTCACTATCTATCACTATCTATCACTCTATGACACTGCAGCAGCAGCACTGACAGTTATATATATAAAAAAAAACCTGCACCCCCAAAAAAGGGGGGGTAGCAGACACAAATCTCTCTATCTCTCACTATCTATTACTATCTATCACTATCTCTCACTATCTATCACTATCTATCACTATGACACTGCAGCAGCAGCGACAGTTATTTATATATAAAAAACCCCTGCACCCCCAAAAAGGGGGGGTAGCAGACACAAAATATAGCTCTCTCTGTCACTATCTCTCTATCTCTCTCTATCTCTCTCTCTATCTCTCTATCTCTCTATCACACTGCAGCAGCAGCAGGAAGTCTCAGGAAGTCAGATCCAGGAAGCGTCCAGCACGCTACAAGCAGTGAGCAGGTGATCAGGTAAGGTATTTGCAAGGATCAGGTAAGTATTAGCAAGGATCAGGTCGGTATTCACGGCAGACAGGCACGGTGACCGTTCTGCACGCTATTCCAGACCGGAATGGCGTCTGCAGCGCAGTCACCGTTAGTTTAAATGTCGCGCCTTGGCTGTGATTGGTCCGTGGGTCCCACGGACCAATCACAGCCTTGGGGGCAGGTGGGGTGAGGGTGGGGTGAGGTGTCATCGTCACCGATGACCCCCTCATGCCCCCTGACGCCCGGCGGTGATTGACACCTGTGTTACCAAGCGTCTGATTCGCTGGTAACACAGGAAAACGCTGTGAATGGCTGTTCACACTGAACAGCCAATCACAGCGATCGCCGACGGGGGGGCGACATCGCAGCCCCCCCTGGGCATGCAGGGACATGTCTGCTGTCAGGGACAGCAGACATCGTCCCTCTGTCACTGCGTCTCGAGACGCAGTGACAGTTTAAAGTCATGACGTATATATACGTCATGTGTCGGGAAGTACTTCCCGGCCATGACGTATATATACGTCAAATGTCGTGAAGGGGTTAAAAACTGAGATTCGAACAAGAACAGATTCAAGAAACACAACATTATGGGAATTGTAGTGTTCCAAGAGCCAATAACACAGTGTTGTGCTCTGTTAAATTATGAGAAGTTACAATTATTGAAGGCTGTAATAACAGTATTGGTTATACTGCTTATATAATTATGTTTACAATACATATCCCTAGGAGATTAACAAAGTAACTGGATTACAGTGAGTCAATGTTTCACCACATTTAAAACTACTCTTCTTTCAATTTTGATTGTTCTTAAACCAACTTGTATTTTATAACCCACAATTACCTATTATGTTTATTCAGATATAGTTCAGGCAGGACAGATAGGGAGTGCCTTACTTGGGGTAGTTCTGTGCAAGAGAAGTCTTATTTCTCTTGAAATAATTGAAACGTTTAGATTTGTTGATGTTAATTGGGTGTTATTTTAAATCAATCAGTTCATTGAGCAAAATGTTTTCCAACATCCTCAGCAGGGACTGGGAAATCAAAGTGGTCCTAAAAAAATTTGTAAAAGTGGTCCAACATGGAGCACTAGGGGTATAACATGCTGTGTAGCCATGACAGCATCACTGGATGGTAGAGTTCCTGCACTGCAGAGATTAAATACATGAATCAATTTAGGGATGGGCTGCAGAGAGCTAAGGATTTCTCCCTCAACGCTAATCAGACCTGAGGTTGTGTCAAAATATAAATATATACTATGAGCTTCTACTAACTTATCTCATTGATAATAATAATAATAATAATAATAATAAAAACCTAACATCTCATTATTTACTCATATCTATAAGCAATTTGCTTCATCTTTATTAATACTGTACAACATTGATCAATACCTTACTTAACTATAACTCTGACTTTCTATCACACTAGCTTAAAGGTCCAGCTATTAAATAATTAGGGGTCTATATTGTTCATTCTAGTACCCTGCACCTTTCACAACCTGTGCAGTTCCTCTATGCTGTCATGATTCTAGCACAGACTAGTCTGTATCTTAGTACAGACCAGACTGTTCTAGAAGCACCATAGCAGAAAGGGACACCTGAGGCAGGAAATTGGAAGGTGGGAACAGCGATCATTCTGTTCTTTATTAGCATTGCTCAGGGTGTATCCAGTCCTGGGAAAGGTTTTGTTTTGTTGAATGAGTTTATTTCCAATTGGTTTATTAGCGCGGATGACTACATTTTTAAAATAAACTTTCAATGATAAATATATCACTTGTTTTTTGTACTACATTTGTACACCACTTTGATGGTTTCATCCTATATTTATACACTTGTAATAAGAATTTTTTTCCTTTCCAGTTATATTTTTGAAAATAATTTATTTCAAATACACAAAAATTACATGTAACCATGAATAAAGGTTCCATATTTATACTGATATTATAACTGGATGATTTAGTGGAATCATAACTCAAAAAAAAAAAAAAAAAAAAAAACGTTTAACCTGGGAAGGATCTTGGTAAGGCTGCAGTGAAGATGGGTAACCCAGGCCATCTAACCTAGGTCCCATTTACAGCATGGGGAGATTCAGGTATCACAGCACTTGGAGATGATGTCATCTCCAAGCGCCGTTAGAAGAGAATTGTAATATTATAATGCATGATTAAGTTAAAACTTGAAATAAAATATTTACAATACTTGATTTCAAATGAAGTCTGTGGTTGCAAACTTTTAGTAAGTTACTCTTTAAAATGATGAATTATCTACTTTGAAAAAATGCCAGATGTGTTGTTACGTGTTGTATTTGCTATTTACATACAAGTAAAAAAATTTCATTTATTTAATTGCTATGTGCATAAGACAAAACATGACCATTTTTAAATAGCATGTGCCAGTAGAACAGCCTGCATCTATCTATCTAACCATTAGTCACACTGGTTTCCCCAGAGCAGCCTAGGTCACATCAATTTTCTTTGTTCCAGAGACCGAAATTACGCAATTGTGGAACCACCTACAATGTCCCCTCAGAATCTCCCACAGTAGCTAAGTATGATTTGTATTATGTTGATATGACACGTAAAATTAAGCAAACACTTAAATTGCAACTGCAATCAAACACTCATCTGTTGCTTGTCATTGTGTAAACTGAAGTGGATTTTAACAAAGGTACATCAATTGTTTCCCATATGTCAGGATAGCGTCTTATCAAAGGAAAAATGACTAAACTTTTTTTTTTCATTTGGTCTAAGTGCCAAATTCATGTTTTCGCTGATTAACATATTTAATTGTGGTTTTCCTTTGTTATATAAACAGGATGTGTTTTGAGTCACTTGATCATCTGTCAAATGTTTCTGCTTAGCAATGACAGAGGTATGTAATTCACTGCGTAGCAGCAAGTTTCTCATTTTAGACATTTTTTTCCAGCATGATGTAGTGTTAATCTACAGAAAAGGTGGATCATTGGTACTTATGAGTTATCTGGGCGCCCGATTTTTTGATTGTATGCCTTAAGTTAAGGCATACAATCAGATGCGATGCGATGCGATATCGCATCGCATCGCATGCGACCATCGGATGCGATGACCCGATTTTTCCATAGGAATCAATGTTAAAATGGACTGAGTCCATTTTAACATGGAATTCAATGGGAAAAAGGGGTCCTTTTCATACCCCTACTATCCAAGTGGGCATGGAGTTGGATATAAACCTGTGGCGAGCGTAGCGAGCCACCGAGCCCGAAGCGTGGCGAGCGAAGCGAGCCCCGCGAGGGGACGGTATTCTGTGTCCCCTCGCGGGGCTCGCTACGCTCGCCACGCTTCGGGCTCGGTGGCTCGCTACGCTCGCCACAGGTTTATATCCAACTCCATGCCCACTTGGATAGTAGGGGTATGAAAAGGACCCCTTTTTCCCATTGAATTCCATGCTAAAATGGACTCAGTCCATTTTAACATTGATTCCTATGGAAAAATCGGGTCATCGCATCGCATCGCATCCGATAGTCGCATGCGATGCGATGCGATGTGCCCGATCCGACCCGATTTAGAAATCGGGCGCCCAGATAACTCATAAGTACCGGATCATTTTTGTCGATTTTGTTTTACCTGAAGAATAATATTTGCAGTGCTTGAGTTTATTTTTAAACTTTTGCTATTGAAAAAAACAAACTTTTTTAGCAATATTATTTGTCAAATGAAAACCAAGGATGCACATGTGACTTGATGCTTGGTAGAGCAATACAATACTTACATTCCATGATCCTTATTACAGTAGGTCCCAAATGATGTACAGCAAAATTTTAGTATAGTATCGGGCCTATATGTTATTTGTTCCAGAAGTTTAAATTACAGGGGAGAAACTAACCTGGCACATATGTAAGCTTTATATTTCAAGGATACATCTACATGTGTCAGGACTCAGCTTCCCGCAGTGGCAGCAGTAGGCCAATGGAGGATACTGGGAACTTGAAACTGGGATGTTTGATGTGTGATGGTGCATGTACTAGGAATACTGGAACACTGAGGGCACAGCTAGAGAGAGTGTTGGTGGAGACTCTCTACAGATGTGTGGAGACTAAACCTACCAGTGGTCTTCTCCAGGAAATCCCACAAGGGTATATGGGTTTGCTGCAACCAATGGGCAGGTCGCAGCCCTCTGTCAGAGTCACTCTGTAGCTATCTGAACCTGGGACTGCTCTGTGGATCTGGTAGAGGTAGGTATCGATGGTTGCACAAATAGTTGTTAGTCTCTGGCTTCGGACAGAGATCGCTTATTCTGATGACAGATTGAGAACCTTGTGCAGGTAATGGTACAGGTATCGGTCAGGGAACAGATGGCTCAGGGGTCGTAATGGGAAAGGATGCTTCAGGGTGTCCTGTGCAGTAGTCTGGAAGTTGATGATGACTCTGAGGAAGCTGGAGATGGTATTATCAGAGTATTAGTTGGTATTAGCAGAGTGTCAGGCAGGTGACAGATGAACCAGGAATAAACTGCAGCAGCAACAGGATAAGGCAACGCTCAGGTCCGGTGTAAGGTTTCTCAGCACCCTAGGCAAATATTCTACAAACATCCCCCCCCCCAGCCCCCAATACCAGCCTCTGAAAAAATGCAGTGGTAGTGTCTTAGAAGATCCACTGCCACCACCTAATAAATGTAAGTGCAGCGTCAAAGAATACTCTCTTCACATAGAATATGACAGCATATAAGAACTATATGGTTATGCCATTAAACGGATCCAGGGCTTGTACCCTCATCACAACACTTACTATTACCCTCCTCACAGTACCCCCTAACCCTTACCCTCCTCTTGTAGCGTTACCTACGGATGCCAGTCGCCACTGGGTCCGTGAAGCCAGAGAAGCGGTGCATGACGTCAGTCACCGCGACTCTCTGACTCCGTGGGTGGATGGAAGATCAGTGGTGATACCGGTACACCCTGCTCCTCTTCTTCTCCACAAGTGGCTAACTTGACTGCTGCCACCCCAGCACCTAGGTGTCGGAGCACCATCGGCACCGGGTGCTATCACAGGCACGGAGCGATCCAGCGGCAGCACACCCATCACGGGAATAGCCCTAATCATAATTAAACACAATAATCAAACGCTCGCATATTAACACTGTGTTAATAACAAGAATTAACGGCATTCTGCTGAATATACTTTCCTGTGCCCCCTGGGGACCCAATATAAAGCCTATTATTGAAAGGAATTGGCATCCCCAAATGAATATAGGCAGCACACAAGGAGTCTCACAATAGGAGTTGAAAAATCACAGTGAATCTATATGTTAAATTGATGGTAACGTTTCAATAAAAATATATTAACAAAATTGGGGAAGGCAATACTATGGGGCCCCACTGTGTAAGGATCTAGTGTCCTTTTTATATTTGAACTGTCCGTGTCTTTCATGTATTGTATGTGTGTCAATATTTCGCAACATTTTATTAAGCATCTTTGAATAAAAGTTACATTTTATTAAAAATCTCTTTTAGTGCACCACACAGGGATACTCTTTCTCTGTCTTTTTTGTCTTTCCCTCTCACTTTTACTTACTGCCCCAGCTTAAATTGTGTGCACACACTTGTAACTTTCTATAGCAGCAGGCCTTCTACCCTCTCATTTTTTTTTTATTGTTATTTTTTTTTTATTATTACACCCTCTACTAAAAAGCAATAGCTGACCTGTTCTTAGGGTGCAACTTTTGGTGTGGACTGTTTGCTGATGTGCTGGGGCTGGCCTGACGCCTTTGGTCCCTCCCTGTTGCTCCAGTACTTGTGAATGGCACAGGCAGTGAGTGTGGACAGGGTGGCAGCAGCGTCTGCAGCACCCGCAATGCGCTTCGAATCTGTGACTGCCAGTGCTGGATTTTGTGGGGCCCAGCCATGGACCCCTTCTCACCTGCTGGGCCCTAGGCCCTTCGGTACTTGTGGAGTATCACGGCTCCCACGATGGCCATCGCACGGGGAAAAAACCGCATCGCATGGCATGCGATCGCATCGCATGCGATTTTTAACAGAAAACCATCCAAATGCATTGAAATTAGCATGAAACATGTTCAATGGCCCATAAATATCATTTTTGAGGTTGTACCACCCCCACTATCAACACGAACCCGAAGCGTGGCGAGCGCAGCGAGCCCTCGAGGGGCGGCGGTACGCGTCCTACGACCTTTTCATACCCCCACTATCCACGTCGGCGTGGAGTTGAGAATAGAAAGTGTGGCGAGCCCGAAGCGGGGCGAGCCCCGCGAGGGGACACGGATACCTTCACAGGTATACGCGTCCCCTCGCGGGCTTCACAGGTGTCCGCTTCCCCTCGCGGGGCTCGCTGCACTCGCCACGCTTCGGGCTCGGTGGCTCGCTGCGCTCGCCACACTTTCTATTCTCAAATCCACGCCGACGTGGATAGTGGGGGTATGAACAGGTCGTAGGATGCGTACCACCGCCCCTCGCGGGCACGCTGCGCTCGCCACGCTTCGGGTTCGCGTTGATAGTGGGGGTGGTACAGCCTCAAAAATGACATTTGGGGGCCATTGAACATGTTTCATACTAATTTCAATGCATTTGGATGGTTTTCTGTTAAAAAACGCATGCGATCACATGCGATCAAATTGCATGCGATGCGATCGCATGTGATCAAATCGCATGCGATTTTGTAAAAAACGGCAAAAATCGCATCCAATCGCATGCCATCGCATGCCACTATATATGGCATGCGATGGCATGCGATGGGAGCCGTGATAATCCACAAGTACCGGCCCTTCTTCCCCCAGAGGTGGCTACTGCAGATAGACATCCTGGACGATAGCACCCCAACTCCACCAGCGCTGACAGCACACTCCTCTCCTCCGCTCCTCTTGATTTCAGATCCTCTTTACACTGCAATAGACTGCAACTTGGCTTTTCATCCTAGTTGAGGGAGCCGATCTTCTGTAGAGTTATCGAGCCAGGGGAAGACTGACTTTCTTTTTTTTTTTATCAATCAGTGCTGCCCTTCAATGGTTACCGTCCATAGGCAGGTGCCGAAAGCTGCCTAATGGTAGCTCTGGCCCTGGTAATGCTGGAGTCAGGTAACCTGAAGCCTATGGGATCTCTTTCAGGAGGAAGACAATTGTTCTAGTCCCTGAGCTGTTCTAAACTGACTCCTTTTATCCAATCAGTGGCAGCTTATTGGAGGGCTGTCACCGCAGATTGGGCTGGGATTGGACAGCAAAGTCCAGACAGGTTACAATGTACCTAATTCACGTCACACACTGGGCTCTGGGGATTGGAGTGCATGGGTCAGTTGACCCCAGATGTCATGGTGGCACCGATGCAGCTGCGCACCGGCATGAGATGTCAGACTGCACACCCGACCACAGTGATGAGGTGACTGCAATGTAGCAGTTTTCATGAGATCCGTCGCAGCAATGCATTGCAATCTCATGAAAAAAGGCCATATTGCACCAGTGTATGGGCACCTTAACTCTCTCTGCACATGTTACATCAGCCCCATCTGCAGTGCAGCATGGTTTTGCCCATTTTGAAAACAAATTTGTCCTACAATCAGGTCTGAATTAGGCCCCTAGTCCAACAACATTTTATTATGTCTTGAGTGTCATTTGATTATACAAGGGCTGGTACATTAAGGCCTAAGTCCAGGGAGATCTGTGTGATATGATTCGACAATGTACAGGTCAACACCAAAAGGTCACCCTGCACTAGGTCGGCATTGACAAAATGTCGACACAAGCAAAAGGTCAACTTGGCAGTGGTCAAGACTCAAAACATGAAAATGTCGACATGAGTCTTTCACACATTTTTGTTTCGACCTACCCCTACCTACCCCTGTCTACCCTATGATCCCTATCCAGGCCAGGCATGCAAAAAATTGCTGCCAAATGCAAAAATGAGAGTTGTCTTTAGCCATCTACATAAGTATAATTGAATGATGATTGTGTGTGTGTGTGTGTGTGTGTGTGTGTGTGTGTGTGTGTGTGTGTGTGGTAGGGTGTGTGTGTGTGTGTCATAGCAACATGACCCTCCCCAGAAGGGACACAGTACTCTGCTCCTGGACATTTCTCTTAATGTAAGATTACCATCTGTGTTGAACAGCTAAAAGGTGCATGCTATTTTTGTTGTTTTCATGCACTGTGATATGTTGTTGGACATACAGTTGGCGTGCGCACATAGAGTGTTAGGGGTGCACAGGCATGCCCTAATGCTGTGCCCACCCTTGTATACTTTTGCTTTTTAGAACTGGTAATACATTAAAATAGGCGCCCATCAATCAATTATGTGTGTTTGCATTGTTAATTGTAATAGACCATTGTCATATCACTACATACCTGCGTCATCCATATATGTTTATGACATTATTTGCATGTACTGTTACACAGAGTAATTAGAAGATTAAAACTGAACTAGGCAGAAGATTATAGTGTGGCTGAGAGACGTTTTATATTGTAGCCAATAGCTGATGGTAGACACGTCTGATTGGTGGTGTTAGACACACCCAATCAGCGTGTAAGACACTCCCTAATGAAATGTGCACCCCCTAATGAAATGTGCTGCGCACGCCTATGTTGTTGGAAAAATTTTGACTTTCTGACTACAACCAGGGCCGCTGAAAGCACCGGCGGGCCCGGAAAAAAGGAA
Organism: Crinia signifera; assembly: GCF_055691185.1. Classification (NCBI taxonomy): domain Eukaryota; kingdom Metazoa; phylum Chordata; class Amphibia; order Anura; family Myobatrachidae; genus Crinia; species Crinia signifera. Next base: position 153,821,573 of record NC_139217.1, read on the forward strand.
GCGTGGTCAACAGGGTGGGCATGGTCAATAGAGAGGGGGCGCGGCCATGTCCCTGTAATAATTTTGCATGAGGTGCAGGCTGTGTGCCAGCGCACAGGCTGCTGCTGCAGCTGCTGCAGCTGCCTCTCTCCCCCGCCCAGCACACGGCACCTTCAACCAACCTGGGCCCGGGTAAAAAGTAAGCCCCCTCCCCACACTGAATACAATACAATAAAACAGACTCCCTTAAGTGGACTCTTAACCCCTTTAGTGGTGGGTTTTCTTGGAGCAGGACAAAATTACCAGGGCAGGTTTGTCCTGCCCCAAAAATACTCACCACAGAAGGGGCAGTCACTGGGTTGTGCAGCAGCGCTTGCTCCCCTGTGCCTGCTGCTGCCGGCTTTGGCTGTTTGCGGTTGCTTGGAGAAGTTTGGGGCCACTTGGGGGGGCATGGGAGTGCTCAGATGTTTGGCCGCACAGTCGTTCGTCTGTCCGGGCATTCTTGTGTTTGGATGCCCGAACACACAAATGGCCAAGCGCAGCCGAACCTCCCTGAGCGTCCCTGATCCTCCCCAAGCAACTATGATCCTCCCTGAGTGGTCCCGATCCTCCACAAGCGGCAACAGGGAGGATCGGCGACTAGGATGGTGACATGGGGACATCAGCAATGTGGGGGGATCAGCAACAGGGGTTATGGTGGTTCACCAGTGGATCACCGCTGGAGGCACCACTGGTGCACCCTGTCTCGGGAGAGCTTGCTTCTGCAGTGCAGCTCAGCTTGAGAAATTTCCGGGCATACCACGAAGGGGTTAAAGGTCTATAAGGGTCCATTAAATGAAAAACATTTTCACATTACAAAACTTTTGAGACTTGCATAAGCATAAACTTTTGCCTGTCCAACAGACAAACCAGTGGCATAAGATTAGGATTACATTAGTGTAGACAAGTCAGAGTTTTAGTTATGTACAGAATGTTGTGGAATTAAAAGCTTTCTGATAAAAGTTAGATACAGTGTCGTAACTAGTGCACTGCAGCCCTAGCGGTGGCATGGGGAGCTGGTGCAACGAGGCCACAGGGTTGCGGCGCAGTGGTTGCTGGGCCGGGAGCTGTGGGAGCCAGAGGCAAGAAGATGGATGCTGGCTGCTGCTGAAGCCAGAGACGGGATGGATGCCGGGAGCTGCTGAAGCTGGAGAAGAGATGGATACCGGGGGGGCTACTGACAGGATTATTGCAGAGCCACGGCTGCTCCTCACCACTGTGATAAACATGGAGCAAGTGAGTCTGCTGGAGCTGCTAGGGAGAGTGCAAAGGGGAGAATATTAAAGTGCTCTCCTCCAGGGGTAGCAGCAGCCTCTATGTGTAGAAGTAGGTGGCACTCATCATGGTAAAAAGTCCAACCTTTACCATGAGGGGGGGGCTGAAACTTTTTTGGGCAGGGGGGCATAACATTTCTAGTAGAGCCACTGGTTAGATATCAGAAAAACAACATAATGGGGCCTACACCAAGGGCAATTTCAGGGCATTTTGTAAGTGGTCTGACGAGATCACTTAGAAAATGTCCCTACATCAGTCAGTGTGTAGGGGCCTAGGGATAGTGATGCCCGGGGCAGCGATAGTGTCCGGCGATAGAACAATAGCCAGAGAATACTGGTCCTGACAGAACACTCAGCACACAGCGCTGTGTGCTGAGCTCTCTGAGTGATCTACATTGCTCAGATTGCTCAACAGTGTCGTCCCGTGTGTAGGCCCCTTTAGGAAGCTTTCAGACAAAGAAATATCACTAAACAAACCATTTTACACAGGTAACCATATTGCACAAGGCAATATAAAAGCTGTAGTAAATGTAAACATTTAGATTTCCATATTTATGACACTGTTATTTAAACTAAGGCAAAATAGACCATAACCTTTCCCCTATGTTACATGCTGAATGATTTTAAATAGACTTTTGGCTTAATTCATATTTGCACATAAGTGCAGTTGCCATTTTCTAGGATACCGAACTGCTAAAGTTAGCAAGTGAATCTGATGCCCAGAAAAGATACCCACCAGAGCCATGAAATAAAGCCACATTTGCAACTGTGTACACATTTACAGCCTACAGCAGTGGTTCCCAAACTATGTGCCGAGGCACCCTGGGATGCCTTAGTACACTTACAGGGGTGCCTTGGGTTGGTGGACCAGGATTACATCACATTAGTTATGTGCAATGTAACAGGCAAAAGCCGTGCTAGTGGCTGCCAATTATAATATATGTAGACAAACAGGAGCAAATCCTGCCCCTCACCACATAACTGTGACATACAGACACAATGTACATAATTTTATATTTATTTCTGAAATTCTCAATAAGAAACATTTGACCTAGGGGTGCCTTGAAAACATTTTGATGCTCTAGGGTGCTGTGATTCAAAAAGTTTGTGAACCCCTGGCCTACAGTATATGCAAAAACAGGGAGTATAAGGTCTAAAGGCTGGCCTATTCTTACACAGACTGGGCACAGAAGTAGCAATGCAGGTGCCATGTATTTGTATACAGGGCAGTAAAGAGCCTGGCTGGGCCCAGGTATTTCTATGAGGTGTGTCCTAATAACAGGAGACGTGGCCATGCACCCTTAAAATAAAATACAGAATAAAATAGTACTTGAACTGCCTCCCTGGCCATGTGGCTCCCCAGTACACAGCAGCATGTGCTGAGTTGAGAATAAGACGTGCTGCAGCTCCCGCTTCCGCATACCTCCCAACTGTCCCGCATTCCACGAGAACGTCCTATTTTTCGGGGATGTTCCTGCATCCCGTCCACAGTCGACAATGTCTCGTGGTTGGGAGTCCCCCTTGTCACCCTTGAATAGACGCTGTCTACTCATGCCACACAGCAGTGGAAACGGGGCATGGCCTCGCGGGAGCACCACGAGTATAGGCCACACTACTTCCCACTAGGCCACGCCCCCAAATTTCGGACGACCAAGAGTCTAGCGGCTATCCCCAAATTTGGGAGATATGCATCCAGGTAACGGGAGGAGGACCAGGTTCCCTCTGTGCCCATCCAAAAGCCTGGGCCCGGATAATTAGTACACCCTTCCCTTCCTCTGCACCTTTGCTTGTATGTATAACCTCCCAGCCCTCAGGCTGCAGGAATAGACGCTGTGCAGTGTCTACTGATTTGTGACTGGGAGGACTCCCAACTGAATCCCCCCACTGTGGGACACTGCCGGCCCCAGGTGGAATGCGGGAACATCCTAAGAAACCAGGACGTTCCTGTGGGGAGGTATGTATAACGATCCCTACCTGTAATAACTTGATAAAATGCATGTATCTTTGATTTATTTTGCACACAAGTTAAACAGTCAGAATGACTGAACATATCCCCTAATAGGGGAAATTATAGCTTAGTTCATCGTGACAAAAGAAATGATTCATATTTTGCCAGCTTATAGACATTGCACCACTTTTGCAACTGTGTACACATTTACAGCCTACAGTATATGCAAAAACAGGGAGTATAAGGTCTAAAGGCTGGCCTGATCTTACAGAGACTGGGCACAGAAGTAGCAATGCAGGTGCCATGTATTTGTATACAGGGCAGTAAAGAGCCTGGCTGGGGCCAGGTATTTCTCTGGGGTTTGTCCTAATAAAAGGAGGCGTGGCCATGAATCCTTCAAATAAAATACAGAATAAAATAGTACTTGAAGTGCTTCCCTGGCCATGTGGCTCCCCAGTACACAGCAGCATGTGCTGAGTTGAGAATAAGACATGCTGCAGCTCCCGCTTCTGCATACCTTCCAACTGTCCACGAGAATGTCCTATTTTTCGGGGATGTTCCCGCATCCCGTCCAGAGCCAACAGTGTCTTGCAGCAGGGGAGGAGCAATTGGGAGTCCCCCCTGTCACCCTTCAATAGACACTGTCTACTCATGCCACACAGTAGTGAAAACGGGGCATGGCATCGCGGGAGCACCACGGGTATAGGCCACACCCTTCCTGTTAGGCCACGCATCCAAATTTCAGACGAGCAAGAGTCTAGCGGCTATCCCCAAATTTGGGAGGTATGCATCTAGGTAATGGGAGGAGGACCAGGGTTCCCTCTGAGCCCATCCAAAAGCCTGGGCCCGGGTAATTAGTAAACCCTTCCCCTCCTCTGCACCCTTCTTTTATGTATAACCTCCGAAGCATGTCCCCAGCCCCTCAGGCTGCAGGAATAGACGCTGTGCAGTGTCTATTAATTTGTGACCAGGAGGACTCCTAACTGAAACCCCCCCACTGTGGGACACTGCCGGCCCCAGGTGGGATGCGGGAACATCCCAAGAAGCCAGGACGTTCCTGCGAAAAGCGGAACAGTTGGCAGGGCCGGATTTGTCACTAGGCCCGTGAGGCACGGGCCTAGGGGCGGCACCTATTAGGGGCGGCAGCTGCCAGGTGCCTGCCTTGTCAGTCAGGGACAATTCCCACGTGACTTGTGAGAAAGCTCCGCAACTTCCGATCTAGCATCGGTCTCACCCTGCCTCCTGCTTATGTCAGCAGCATGAAAGAACAGTGACTTACCAGTCTGTCCGGCCCCCTCCCACTCTCTGAAAGCGCACCCACCAGGCATCTCCGCTCCCAGCTAGCGGTACTGTCCGACGTGCTGCTGATTTGGACTCTGGCGGCAGGTGTGAGAAGCAGTGTTGCGCGCCATGTCCACGGCAGTGTTACAGGTGCACCAAGCAAACACTGAGGCTTGTGAGGTGCGAATCGCAGGAGCTGCCTCCTCTCCTGCTGCTGGCCACTCCCCGCCGCTGACACTGGGAGTGGGGACTGAGCAGTGAGCACCCGCTGCCCCACCATCCTCCTTTCCCCCACAGGGGAGCATTGGAGCCCAGCACACTGTATATATTATAGCTGAAAACAGAGCACCCGGCCAGTGCCTGCAAACATGCGCCCGCCACCCAAGCCACCACTGGAGGAGCCCGGCATGTAAATACTGGGTACTGGACACTGAGCATCTATTGCCGCTCCGCACAACTCCCCCCCCCCCCCCCCTCCCCTCATGAAAACGAGTGACAGGCACTGGGCACGGAGCACCTGCACAGCACCTCTTCCATCATCCTGTGCTGCCAAACTCTTCTGTCCTATACAATAGCTCTGCACTGCTGCCTGATCCTGTATACAGCCCAGGCAGTCCCCCTGCAGGAAGTAAGGTACAGTCTAGTGATAGGTGCTGTATTGATAAGTAAGGGTACATAGGGTCACATAGTAAGGGAAATAGATGAGTAGGGCTGTCAGAGAGAAAGAGAGAGGGATAGGTACATCAGGTCAGAGATGGAGAGATATATGGCTGTCAGACAGAAGGATAGAGGGAGGGATGGATAGGTATATGGCTGTTCGAGAGGGATAGGTACATCAGGTCAGAGATGTAGAGATATATGGCTGTCAGACAGAAGGATAGAGGGAGGGATGGATAGGTATATGGCTGTCAGAGAGGGAGAGGTACATAGTATGAGAGGGAGGGATGGAGAGATACATGGCTATCAAGGAGAGGGAGAGCTGCATGGGGCGAGCGAGGGAAGGAAATATACATACCTCCCAACAGTCCCGATTTCAGCGGGACAGTCCCGATTATCAGGGCCTGTCCCACCCGCGGGCGGCAGTGTCCCGCGGTGAGGGGGGGCTGTTGGGAGTCCCCCCTGTCGGCTGCTAAACAGCGGGGAATAAACGCTGTGCGCATGCGCACAGCGTCTATTCCCGCAGCCAGGGGGCTGGGGGCATGGCTAGAGGCTCACAGAGCCTCTGGGTCATGCCCCCATTGCAGCAAAATGGGGGCGTGGCCTCGCGGGGAGCCGCGAGTATAGGCCACGAACCTGAAATTAGGCCAGGCCCCCCCCCCCCCCCCCCCGAAATTTCGACGCGTCCCGCATCGCGCACTTCAGAAGTTGGGAGGTATGTATATATATATATATTTATCAGGGAGAGGTACATAGGCCCGTATTATAATTATTTATTATGCAGTTTATCTATTGTGTTTCTATTGTGTTTCATTTTAATACAAATATGTTAAAATGGGGGGGGAGGGGGGCGGGGCAAAAATGTTGTGCCTAGGGGCGGCCTGACCCCTAAATTCGCCCCTGACAGTTGGGAGGTATGTATAAGGATCCCTACCTGTAATAACTTGATAAAATGCATTACATGTATCTTTGATTTATTTTGCTCACAAGTTAAACAGTCAGAATGACTGAACATATCCCCTAATAGGGGAAATGATATGTTAGTTCATCGTGACAAAATAAATGATTCATATTTTGCCAGCTTATAGACATTGCACATTGTCATTGATGTAATGTGAAATTGGGAAGTAATTTACCCTTTTGAACTTTAAAAGCTTTAATATGTAAATACAGCTCTTTCAAATAAGAAGAACAACGCAGTGGCTGGAATAGACATGGAGTGACTTAAACATAATAGCTGGGTGTGGCCTAGATTAGCATGTGACACGGAGAGCCTATGGCTGTGGGTCTTGGCTTGTTAGCTTAAGGATAATACCTCAGGAGAAGGGAGGAGTCTCCCTCTCTTCCTGAAAAATTCAGTGTGAGTCGACACAATTTTATAGCTCTAACTTTAGGCCTTACCTCAGGCTAAAATGCCCCGTTCTGCTCCTAGGCGTCCCAGGCGAGTGGTTAGGCCACCCGCCCGCTTTGCTGAGGCTGCCAGTGCTGAGGGGGATGCGGTGCCTTTGCCCCTTGACAGCGCTCTCCAGGCCATGGCTGGGGGCTCTGGAGGGAGGCGCGGGGCCGCGGCTGCACCCGCGGCTGTGGCTACGACGCCTGGTAACTCTGGGCGCCAGGCAGGTCGTGGTAGGGCTGTGTTGCGTGGCGGGCGCTCGTCCGCTGGACGCGCCCGTCACGTGGTCAGGGCTGGTGCTGTCGTTCCTCCCCAGGCGGCGGCTGAAGCGGCTTACGGGCGGGGGCTGGCTGGCGCCAGTGTGAGGCGTCAGGGCAGAGGCCGCACTGCTGCGGCTGTGTCCCGGCGGCTGCTCGATGACGCGACGGTCTCGCCGCGCGGCCGTCAGCCGGTGCGCGGCCAGGGTGCGTCACGCGGGGGCGCCGGTCATCTGACGGCGCCCGCCGCGAGTCCCCACGGGGGGAGCTTCAAGCGGGGGAGGACAATGAGCCGGCCATGGATGCCGCGGCCGGCAGACGAGGCCATGCGCGGCGGCCATTAGGTGCCTCCAGCGATAGGCCTAATATGGCGGCCGGGCATAGCCGCTCTAGGGGGCGGCGATTCCCTGGTTATTTAGGGGCAGCAAGGGATTCAGAGGATGGCAGCGGAGAGAGGGAGGCTGAAGTGCTGCACTCCCCCGACCCTGAGACCCCTCACTATGGTTATAGGCCATCATGGGAGAGGCCGGATGGGAGTTGTGATGAAGGGATAGTGGAGCCAGGGAGGCCGGTAGGCAGTGGGAGGCGCGGGGGCCGGGCACCGTCCCGCAGTAGTCGCCGGAGGGCCACTGCAGGCCCCGGGACGGATGGCGGATGAGGGGTTGCTGCACCCGCGTTTGTCTGCGGCCCTATCCTCTATGGCAGGGGCATTAGCCCCATTGGTACAGGAAGAACCTGGCACGAGTGCTGGTGCCCGCAGGCGTACTTCATCCTCTGGTGGGCAATATATCCCAGGTTGCAGCGAATTTGTTCGGGCCTTTAGCGGTTTGGGGTCCCCGGCGCTTGCAAGGGGTAGGAGTGCATCCCAGGAGTCGGGCGCTAATGTGACAGCCAGGGGGCGCAGGGCAGCTAGAGGCAGGCACGATTGGCCCGCCAGGCCTTTGTCTATTGTTTCCTCAGATGCAGAGGACGCTGGTGCCGACCCGGTAGAGGGCGAGGATGCGGGTGATGATGAAGATACGGACAAGGATGACGATACTTGGGCTGCTCAGCCGGATGCTTTAGGTGAGGACACTACAGATGAGGGGGCCGATTCAGTGGTTTACTCCTCCACTGTAGGGTCAGGCTCTAGCCGTGATTCCTCTACATCCTCTTCCTCATCTGCGGGTGGCTCTGAGGTGGGTAGCACCAAGAAGGCGCGTAAGCGAGCTGCTAGATATGCTAAGAAAGAAGCAGGCCGTCAAGCGCGGAGCAGTAAACGTCGACGCACTGCAACCTTGTCCAGGAGAGAGCGCAAGCGCAGGAACCTTCCTGGGGTGGTTCACTTCGATTACACCGCAGTGTTAAGAGGCCTGCGTGAAAGTTGTAGGGCAAAAATCCAAAAGGGTGAGTTTGTGGACCTGTTCAGCCTAACTGATAAGTCCAAAAAAGCTTATAAGGCTGCAAAAGCAAAAGGGGGCGTAGGTGCTGATGTGTTCCGTTCATACGATAACTGGCTAGCAAGTTTTTGTGTGTTTGCCGCTTGCTATTTAGAGGATAGGCCGGACGAGCATATGAATATAATTCGTTATATTCACATGGTTCACGACATGTACAGAACATATGGGGGCGTCGCTTGGAGGACATATGATGAGCAGTTCCGGCGCAAGCAGGACTGCCTCCATATTATGGATTTTGGATGCAAAGACGTAGAGGTGTGGATGGGATTGACCAGGGCGCAAGTGGAAGTGGCAGAGGTTCCCCGCCCAGTAGCCACCGTGGCTCCCCCACCGGTAGCACAGCAGCACTCACAAGCGTTTCACTCCAGGGGGTCGGTCTTTCAACCCGGGCGCGGCAAAAGGGAAATGCTACGCCTTTAATAATTCCTTTTGTGGACAGGGACAGCGCTGCCGTTACAAGCACACATGCATTAACTGCTCAGTAAACCACCCGGCATCACACTGCTTTCGAGGCACCCAAGCCCTCTACGTCCGGCAACGCTCGATAGAGCAGCCACTCCGGTGCAGATCCGAGCCATGATTCCTTGGCTCGATCAGTATCCGGATAGGGAAGCAGCTGCTTTCCTTAGGGAAGGTTTCACGCATGGTTTTCGTCTCCCTATTTTTGGAGAAGTTTTGGGGGGATCGTTCAGGAACCTACAGTCAGCACGTTCGCTGGCTTCTGTGTTAAAAGAAAAAGTTGACAAAGAGCTGCGTTTGGGGCGCATGGCCGGGCCTTTTTCGGCTCCTCCCCTGCCAAACATGGTGATTTCTCCGGTGGGGGTGGTGCCGAAGAAGAATCCCGGTAAGTTCAGGCTTATACAGCACTTATCGTATCCTGTGGGTTTATCATTTAATGACGCCATACCTGCTGAGTGTTGCTCGGTAGTCTATCAGTCATTTGATGAAGCGCTGGCCATGGTCCGGGCTTATGGAGCCGGGGCACTTATGGCTAACATTGATGTGGAGTCGGCCTTCCGGCTCTTACCGCTACACCCTGATGCGTTAAGGTACATGGGCTTCCGCATTGGTGAGGAGTACTTCGTCGACAAATGCTTGCCGATGGGGTGCTCTGTATCCTGTGCATTTTTTGAGAGGTTCAGTACCTTCCTGCATTGGTGTGTTGAGAGGTCGGCAGGAGTGAGCGGGATTGCTCACTACCTGGACGACTTCCTATGCGTTGGCGCAGCCGGCTCTAATCGGTGCTCTGACTTATTGGAGACGACCCGTTCTGTCTTTCAGCATTTTGGCATGCCTATTGCGGAAGACAAAACGGAAGGTCCGGTCACGTCCCTGTCATTTCTAGGGATACAGATCGACACCAGATTGGGTCATTGCTGTCTACCCCAGGATAAGATTGCCAAGCTAAAGGAGGCGATAGCCAGTTGCTGCGCAGCTCATAAGATTACTTTGCGCCAGACCCAGTCGCTACTAGGGCAGCTCAATTTTGCATGCAGAGTCATCCCGATGGGTCGTCTGTTTTGTCGCAAACTGGAGAGGGCAACCACCGGGGTCTCACGAGCGCACCATTTCGTGCGCTTGTCAGCTGAAATTAGGCGCGACCTGTTAGTCTGGTCGACTTTTCTAGAAGAGTTTAATGGTATTCGCATTTGGCTGACCCCGGTGCAACCGGCTTTGGGTGTTTCCTGGATGGCAGCTGGTGCGCGCAGGCCTGGCCGGCAACGTGGTTTGCTGAAGGACTTACAAAAGATATGTTGCTGCTCGAACTATTTCCAATCATGGTAGCTATGGAGGTCTGGGGCGAGCTCTTAGCGAATCACAGCGTACTCTTCTGGTCGGATAATTTCAGTACCGTCCATGCAATTAACAATCAGAAGGCGAAGTCTCTGCTGGTATTGAGAGTGTTGGCTCAGCTTTTTCTACAGTGTCTCCACTGCAACATTTTGTTTAAGGCCAAGCATGTGCCGGGCACGCAAAATGAGGTAGCCGATGCATTATCGCGCTTTCAATGGGATCGTTTTAGAGAACTGGCACCGGGTGCTGATGCTGTCGGGGTCTCGTGCCCACTTTATGTTTGGCAGGTCATCAGGCCGGATTGGAGGGGCTAGCAGAGCTATCCGTGGTGCCAGCTACCCTCAGAACGTATCGGCAAGCGTGGTCAGAGTGGGAAGTTTTTTCTGGAAGCTCGGCGCAGCAAGGTAGGCGTGGTCAAAAGCTGTTGCTTTCCTTTGTATGGAAACTTTACAACGCAGGCAAATCAAGAGCTGTGGCGGTGCGTTATCTCGCAGGAATATCCTTTTTTGCGCAGCTGAAAGGGGTTGATGACTTTACAAAGTGCTTCCTAGTACGTAAGGCCATGAAGGGCTGGTCACGCTTAGCGCCAGTCGCTCCTGACTATAGACGCCCCATCGATTTCTCCCTATTGTTGTCTCTTTTAAGTAAGGTTAATTTGTTTGCAGAGTCCGCATTTGAGACATTGTTGTTTAGTTTAGCCTTCTCCATGGCATTCCATGGGGCTTTCCGCGTTTTAGAGTTAGTTGCGCCTTCTAAGCATAGAGCGGCTGCGCTTCTTTTTTCAGATATACGCATAGAACAGGAGTCGCTTTGGTGCAAGGTTAGAAGATCAAAGACTGACCAGACAGCCAAGGGGGCGTGGGTGCACTTGGGTTCTGTGGTGCCGGTTTCGGCATGCCCCGTTGCGCTAGCCGAGCGTTATGCTCTGGTGCGGCCCAGCATGGGTGATTCATGGCTTGTGCACTATGATGGGTCTCCGCTCACAAGATATCAATTTAGCTGGATGATGCGCAAATGCCTGGCCGAGCTGGGCTTGTCAACCGGGGAGTTTGGCACCCACTCCTTTAGAATTGGCACCGCAACTACAGCTGCGGGCTCTGGATGGTCAGTGAAGGATATTAAGAAGCTAGGGCGTTGGCGCTCCGCGACTTATAAGAAGTATATCCGCCCTAACCTCCTGATCTAATGTCTGTGCGTGTATGGTTTCCAGTTGATTAGTTGTACTCCTATGTTACCCCTACCCCACAGTTACCTACTCGGGGATTAGCTACGCTCTGTTGTTGGGCCAGCAACCGGAGTTTTCATGCTTTTTTACCTGACCTGACGGACTGAATTTGGCTAATCCTAATTCGGCTAATTCGGCACCAATTAAGAGTCCCTCAGCAGGTCCAGACGTTTTTTCTCCGGCCGAGTAATCCCCTGTTTTCCTTTACCTATCCATCACCCTTTACCTACCTAGTTCGTCTCTTACCTTTTGTTTCTAGGAGTGACTTCAATTGTGATTGAAGTGGTTCTACTGCACCAAATTAGTGCACCAATCCAAATTATTTTTCTTTTGGCAGACCCTCCTAAACTGTTTAATACCTGTCCATAATATTAAGAAACACTTTCTAATTCCTTTTAAAAAAAATTCCCTATAGGTGTGGGCTACAATAGTTTCAAGGTGTGGATAGTGGGCCACTCCTTCGTGCATTGGGCGGCCAGGCTTGTGGCTTCGGGCGAAGGGCCCATTTTTGTGTGCTCCAACATGATAAGGTGGTTAGGAGTGAGAGGCATGTCCTTGCGCGAGCTAAGGACCTTCCTCTTGATGAAAGTGAGACTGTTTGGATTGCCTAAAATACTGGTTATCCATCTGGGTGGAAACGATCTTGGGAAAATGTCCCAGTTGGAGCTGAGAGCCTTGATTCTGTGTGACCTGGCCGCTATTAAAGCTGCATGGCCCACATGCATTATAATTTGGTCATTCGTGATCCCTCGTTTATGCTGGAGGGGTGCGAGGGATTGCAGGGCCATTGATAAGTCCAGGAAAAAGTTGAACTCCGCTGTTGCTCGATGGGTGCTAGGGGCAGGTGGTGCCATTGTCCCGCACGAGCGAATCAGGTATCGGTACCACCAGCTCTTTAGGCCTGACGGAATTCATCCTTGTGGGCATTTCGGCTGTCGGGATTCCGGCGTCGGGATTCTGAATACCCAACCTTGACCCTTCCTCACCCTATAGCTACCGCTCAATCTCTCTTCTTCCATCTGCCTCCAAATTACTTGAGCAGCTTATATCAAGCTGTCTTACTGTCTACATATCTGGCAACGCCATCATTGACACTCTTCATTCTGGTTTTCGCCCACTCCAATCTACTGAAACTGCCCTGGTCAAAAACACCATTACCTGCTCTTATCCAAGTCCAGGGGTTACTTCTCAATACTTATCCTACTGGATTGTTCTGCTGCTTTGAACACAATGGAGAATCCACTCCTCCTCCACACTCTCTAGACATTGGCCTCTCTAGCGTAGTTCTGGCCTGGTTGATCTCTTACCTCACTAACCGGTCCTTCTCAGTGTCTGCCTCTGGCTATATCTCACCCCCTTCCATGCTCCCTGCCAGGATCCTCCAGGGTTTTGTCCTAGGCCCCTGTCTGTCCTAGGCCCCTCTCTTCTTATACCTGTATACATCTTCCCTTTGTGTGCTCATAAGCTAGATCTTTCCTGGCTAAGTTAAACAAGTTAAAGCACAGAGCAGCCAGGGTACAGGCAGCAAACGATCACCTATTTAGGCTTTATTCACAGGTTGCGCATAAATGTTGCGAAATAGTGGCTGAGGAGGAATGTTCCTAATTTTAGCTATAGCTAGAAACCTAATGTCACCTATTGTAAGGTGTCAACCTTTCGACATCATAACTGTCGACAATTTACTGTCAAAATTTTGACTGTCAACATGCAGAATGCATACCATCCAGACTCACAGAAACATAATTATGGTGAAAGTAATTTATAGGTACAGATTTATAGGTACATTGGCCTGATTCTGGTTCACTTGCATAAGCAATTTCTCTCTCTAATGGACAAAACCATGTGCACTGCAGGGAGGCAGATGTAACGGGATGCAGTTACCATCCCGGCGGTCGGGATCCCGGCGTTCAGAATCCCGACGCCGGAATCCCGACCGCCGAAATGCCGACACTTTCTCCCTCCGTGGGTGTCCACGACACCCCTGGAGGGAGAATAAATTAGTGTGCCGAGCGTACCGGGCCCGCTGCGTGGCGAGCGCAGCGAGCCCGCAAGGGGGGGCGATCCACGTCCCCCCCTTGTCGGCATTTCGGCTGTCGGGATTCCGGCGTCGGGATTCTGAACGCCGGGATCCCGATCGCCGGGATTCAATACTGAATCCAGATGTAACATGTGCAGAGAGAGTTACATTTGGGTGAGGTTTTTACTTCAAATTGAAATCTAAATTGCAGTGTTAGAAAAAAACATAGCCAAATAACTTTTTTAAACATCACTGTAAAAACAGCAAAGATCTCAATGATTTCACCATGAACAAAGGGCCTTATTCTGGTTCACTCAGAGGCAAATTCCTTCTCAAATGGACAAAACCATGTGTACTGCAGGGCGGCAGATGTAATTTAACATGTGCAGAGAGAATTAGATTTGGGTGAGTTATTTTGTTTCTGTGCAGGGAAAATACTGACTGCTTTATTTCTACACCGCAAGAAAAACCCCATCCAAATCTAATTCTATCTTCATATGGTATATCTTCCCCACCTGCAGTGCACATGGTTTTGTCCATTTGAGAAGGAATTTGCCTCTGAGAGTGAACCAGAATAAGGCCCAAAAAGTTAAAATGAACAAATGAGACGGACATATTTAATCAAGTACTTTTAAGATGATATTCATAAAAAATCATATGACTCCGTATGCCCTAAATGAGTAATGACCAAATCCAATTTGTCAACAGAAATATAAATACTACAAACATTCAAATGGGTGTATCCAATTACATGTGTTACTTTACTGCAGGTAATTTTATCACTGGGGGCTATCCAATAATGCTAAAAAGATGGGATCCTCAATGAGACTGAGGCACTGAAAGTCAGGTCTTTAAAAGGATTGCCTCAAAAAAATACAAGAAAAAAATCATGAAAAAATGTCAGCTAATTGGATATCCCAATATCTCTTAGATTTATTATCACAAGTGGGGCACGGTATGCTCAATATTTTGGATGTAGATAAACCAGCGGAGACACAAATATGATTAACTAAAGGGTACTTAGATAACAGAGACATAGAGTATTACTGATAGCATTCATAATGTAATCATTAGACAGACATCTTCTCCTACTTATCTGAGGAAATATATACTTCAGCATTATTGATCATTTTCTTGCAAGGACAGCTCTATGATACCCAGCAATGTCATCACTTCCAGGTGTACAAGGCCACTAAACAATATGCTACAATGGTTAATGCCATCAAAAAAAAGCTTTAGTTGTTGGGCACAGAGCCTGTAAAGTTGCAATAGGTTAGGGTAAGGCAGAGGTAAATCCTTCAAGCCCAGTGGTCTGGCTCATGAGTTCTCACGCAAGAAAAGGCAAATCCAACACTTAGCACAGCAGAGAAGCCCTTCTGAAATGGAGCTCACCCCTGGAGCAGACCACCCGTATGGGCCTGACGGAGCAGAAGGTGGGCAGATTGGCAGCCCTCACAGTCCACACTGCCCTTGCTGCCCTGTGCAGAAAGGATGCAGCAAAGTTGTTGCCAGCAGGGAAGTCTGGCATGGTCGAATGGTGCAGTAACCGCAATAGGGGCTGCCGGGCCGGAGTCGCTGTCAGGTGGAAACGCAGATAGATCTGCCCTCCCAGCAATCATGCTATCAAACACGAGATCTCTTGCGAACAAGATGGATGAGCTGTCTCTGCTAATACAAGATGCAAGGTCGGCCACTGCAAGATCCTCCATCCTATGCTTCACAGAAACCTGGCTGGAAGACCATATTGCTGAATCCTCAGTGACTCTGTCAGGCTTCGGCCTCTTCAGGGCCGACCGCGACAAAGAGCTCTCGGGCAAATCCAAAGGAGGGGGCATCTGTCTGTACATTAACGACAGGTGGTGCACAGACATAAAGTCCCTGGGCAAGTCATGCAGCCCCCAACTAGAGACTCTTACCATCAAATGCAAACCTTTCTACTCCCCTCGGGAAATTGCCTCTATTATCCTAGTAGGAGTATACATCCCCGCACAACCAAGACCAACAGAAGCCCAACTTCAGCTGGCCACTCTGATAACGGACACCGAACTTAGACACCCAGACTCGCTGCTCATTGTGCTTGGTGACTTCAACTGTGCCAACCTGAGCCAGGAGCTCCCAAAATACACCAAGCAGGTCACATGCCACACAAGAGAGGGGCGAACGCTAGACCACTGCTACACCACCATAAAGTCTGCATACCGATCCATACCCCATGCAGCACTGGGTCTCTCCGACCACTGCATAGTCCACCTTCTTCCGACATATATCCAGAAGCTAAAGTCTGCTAAGCCTGTTACCAAGTTTGTCAAAAACTGGTCAATCGAGGCAAAAACAAAGCTTCAGGCCTGCTTCGACTGCACTGACTGGATGGTGTTCGAAGCCTCTGCCTCTGACATAGATGAACTAGCAGATGCAGTCACATCCTACATCAGCTTCTGCAAGGACTTATGTGTACCAACCAAGCAAATCCGATCCTTTAACAACAACAAGCCATGGTTCGGTAGCCAGCTCAGGAAACTCCGCCGAGCCAAGGAGGAGGCATACAGCAGCGGGGACAGGACACAGTACAAAGAAGCCAGGAACTCCTTGACTCGGGGTATCAAACTCGCAAAAAGGGAATATACAAACAAGCTGACACACAACCTCACAGCAAAGGACCCTGCGGCAGTATGGAAGAACATGCAAAACATAACAAATTACAAGAAAGCCCAAACACAGTCTGAAACCAGCCATGAACTTGCAGAAGACCTGAACAAGTTCTACTGCAGATTTGAGCAGGCCGTACCTCCCCCACTCCATCCCAAAGACCACCACACCCAGGCCCTCCACTTGGACCAAGGCGAGGTAGAAGCAGTACTCAAAAGAATAAAACCTAAGAAGGCTGCAGGACCGGATGGTGTGTCGCCATCCAGCCTTAGGACCTGTGCAGCTCAGCTCGCCCCCATCTTCACAACGATATTCAACTCCTCCCTTGACTTGTGCAAGGTTCCTGCCTGCTTCAAACGCTCTATCATCATCCTGGTCCCTAAGAAAACACCGACAAAGGACCTAAATGACTTCAGGCCAATTGCACTAACCTCAGTGGCCATGAAAGCATTTGAAAGACTAGTACTGAAGCACCTGAAAGAAGTGACAAACTCTCACCTTGACCCCATGCAGTTTGCCTACCGGGCGAACAGATGTGTAGAGGATGCGGTCAACCTCGGGCTGCACCATATTTTCAAACACCTCGACCACCAAGGCACCTATGCAAGAGTCCTATTCGTGGACTTCAGCTGAGCATTTAATACTATCGTTCCCGGCATCCTGCAGCCAAAACTCCTCTCCTTAGGAGTCCCAGGATCAACATGCTCATGGATAGTGGACTTTCTAACAGCAAGGGAACAGGTGGTCAAAGCCGGCGCCTTCTCGTCCAGCACACGAACAATCAGTACTGGAGCCCCCCAAGGATGCGTCCTCTCCCCTCTGCTCTTCTCTCTCTACACGAATGACTGCACCTCAGCTGAGCAGTCAGTGAAACTCATCAAATTCGCAGATGACACCACTATTATCGGCCTAATCAAGGATGGTGACGAGACCGCGTACATGCATGCAGTGGAGAAGCTGACACAGTGGTGCAGCAGCAACAAACTCGATCTAAACCCCACCAAAACAGTTGAGATGGTGGTCGACTACAAGAAAAAACCAAATGCACTAGCCCCGCTAACAATAGCCAACGCAGTGGTGTCGCGGGTTGATTCCTTCAAATTCCTAGGGACAACCATGTCCAGTGACCTAAGATGGGGATTAAACATAACCACAAACATCAAAAAGGCCCAACAGCGCCTGTTCTTCCTGAGGCAACTCAGGAAATTCAACATCCCACAGGAGCTGCTGTGCGTATTCTACACCGCCATCATGGAGTCTGTCTTATGTTCCTCGTTAACAATCTGGTACAGTGGCGCAAGCGAGAACGACAAACAAAAACTGCAGAGGGTAGTGACGCCTGCGGAAAGGATCATAGGGACCGACCTCCCCCCCGATAAGGGATCTGTTCTCATCAAGGGTAAGGAAACGTGCTGAGAAGATCGCAAACGACAAGCTGCATCCTGGTCACAACCTGTTCGACATCCTACCATCCAGAAGACGGTTCAGGTCCATCCCCGTCAAAACGTCCAGATCAGCAAAAAGCTTCTTTCCGTTAGCCGTCCATCACCTGAACAATCCAATCAAAGCGAATGCAATCTCAATATCAACAGCCAAACAACGTGTCCCTACTTGGCGACCTGACCACCATAGTCGTAGCTAGAGATTAAATGCTTGTAATGTCTTTATGTAATATATGTAATGTCTCCCTCCCCCCCTTTTCATCCCTGCTTGATGCTGCACTGTAATCCACAAAAAATTCCTAGTGTGCGCAAGCACACATGGCCAATAAAGTTGATTCTATTCTATTCTATTCTAAAAGGGATAGATTGATTAAAAGAAACTAGCATAAAATAATAGCACATGAGAAACCAAGAATTCACTTAATATATCTGTAAACTAGGTGTGATAAAGTAGCTAAACTTCAATATATAATAATAATTGAATACATGGAGAAGTGATTACTAACTCTTTTTAAATAGCAAATAACAAAAACCAAAGGGCTATACTTAAACACAGGCAATCCAAATATAGAGACCATGGTCATTTATTTCTGTGTGTAATTTATTTACTAATCCCATATGTATTAAAATATGCGATTAGTATCTCAAAAGACTTGAGAAAAGAGCTGCCCTTTGAGAAGCCGCCGGCACAGGGTGAAAGGGTACCTACTCCCTACCACCTCCTACAACCTGAAGCATCCTGCTGCAGGGACTCCCAGGCGCCTTCTACTCCCTGCACTCAGAAGGGAAAGTATTTTTGCCAGGGAGGAGGTCATTCGATCCGGGCAGCACAACAGAAGGCTGCCCGGACATCAGGTGGTGGGGGCTGGCACGGGCGGTGCGGGGTGACGGGGGTTGACGGACATTGTCTGAAAGTGCAGTAAGAAAAATCTGCCATTACCCTCTGCATCGAAAAAAAGACGGCCCCACGTTGATACATTTGAAAATGCGGTAAAAACCCAGAGAAGGGGTTTTTATCGCATTTTTTGTTTAATACAGCCCAGCCTAAATCTCTGTGTCAGCTTCCATGTGCTTGTTTCACTTTCCATGATATCTGAAATAAGCTTATATGCATTACTTCCTGTGTGTGGACTCCTGTATCATCTCCTTTGTTTGGAATCCTGCATTATCTTAAGTGTTTAGACTCCTGCATAATTTGCTGTGTATGGACTCGTGCATCATTTGCTGTGTTTGGACTCATGCATCATTTGCTGTGTTTGGACTCATGCATCATTTGCTGTGTTTGGACTCATGCATCATTTGCTGTGTTTGGACTCACACATTATCGTTTGTGTTTTGACTCATAAATGATCTTCTATGTTTGGAATGAGCATGCTTTGGACTCTTTCCTGACCAAATGATGCCTGGAATACTGTACGCCCATTTGAGTCACCCTTCTGGTAAAAGTCCACAGTTTTAATTATCTTGTAGCTATATATTTTTATGTCTGTAATTTATATACTGTTGTGATACATTAATAATTTGTTATCTTTCTAAACATTACCTTGCAATTGTACATTGTGTCACTATCATATGTGGGATGGCAAGGCAGCTGATTCCCTGAAGCGCCGATAGAGAGCCACTATTCCCATTTATTATAAGGAGAGATTGTATACACATGAAGGACCTGTGTCTAATCAGGTCAGTAAGCTGTGATGCTCGCAGCTTACTGAGCACCTGTGTTGCTGCCCCACAAATCCCCGCTCCCCCCACTGCTGCTTTCCCTCGCAACCATGCAAGGGGATGTGTAACGAAGACCGCCACTGCAGGAGAAATCATTCGATGGTCGGCGACCATCAAACGATTTCTCCTGCCTTCGCAAATATAAGTCAGTCACAACTGACTTACATTTGTAGCCTCCAGGACAAAGACAGGGTGGGTGGCTGACGTCATGTGGCGTCTGCTGGCCGCCCCCGGCAGGCTGTAGCCTGCCCGCACACCCATGGGAACACCCAGCGTTTTTATGATGACGCCCATGAAACGCTGGGCGTTCCCATGGCTCAGCGCTCTATCCCTCCCCTCTGCAAACTGCCCGGTGAGTGAGCAACTTGCTATGGCTGTTCGCAGTCCGGGTTTGCACATGTGCCTAACAGACCTAGGGCCAGATGTATCAAGCTTCAAAAGTGATAAAATGGGAGAGTGGTAAACAGTCAGCCAATCAGCTCCTACCTGCTATGTCACAGGCTGTGTTTAAAAAATAACAGGTAGTAGCTGATTGGCTGGCTGTTTATCACTATCCATTTTATCACTTTTGAAGCTTAGTACATCTGGCCCCATGTGCATTCGCAGACCCCCTAACATCGGAACAGGACCGAATTCATCCCGTTCTGAATGATTCAGAATGACCCTCATAGAGCATTACAAAATGTGTGATCAAATACATCTGAGAGAAACAGCCATTATCTGTCTGTGTGTATGACACAGAAACAAATAAAAGCTTGTTCACAAGTGGTGTAATACTGTATGTGCTGCCAGATATTTGCTTATTACAGTGAACACTTGTGTGGTGAATCACAGACACTGCTTCAAGTGGGAAAAAGGATATTTGGTGTCTGATTTCTGCATGTCTCCCTCTTGAGTCAGTTTTGTGACTCTCTGTGGGAACGAGGGTGAAAGGAATTTTGAACCTGTACACAATATGGTAGATTTAGAGCCATCATTTTTACTGTACACTTGCGGAGGTGCTATCCTAGGCAACCTAGGTATAATGTTAGATAAACAAAAGAAAGAGAAGTTGCATTGGTGGATTCACACCTAGAAATAGTTTCCTTTGTTCTTAATACACAAATAAAATTTATTTTTATTTTAAAAATGGTGGGAGAATCCCTTCAACCTTCGACCACAGTGTTGGAAATAATGAACTGCTAATGTAAGGAAAATACTTCTTGCTCCTTTGTGTCAATTCAACAGCATATATATTTTGGCAACTTAAGGGCCCCATACATCAGCAATTAATTGTGACAATTTTCAGATTTGGAGATGATTGCCACAATTAATTTTAGATGTGTGGGCTCCCCCTTTTGGCAATCCCAATCAAAATCGCCAATCGATTGCTTAATCAGGTTTTTAAACATGTTTAATAATCTGGTATTATCTGCAGATCTTTTTTATATGTGTGGGCATTCCCAATTCGTCTTCTTCATCTATTTACATTATGAACAGCTGAAATGACAATCGATTGGGCAATTTCCAGATATGAAGATGCAATCTTTAGATTGAAAAATCTGCCGATCACTGAAATAAATCTGTAATGTGTGGGCAAAGTCAGATAGATTGTAAAATCCATTTATCTGGCCAAAAAATCCCTGTATCTGGAAATCCATAAATTGTGATTGCTGATGTATGGGGCCCATAACCCACCAATAAAACATTCCCTTAGGTATCAGTGAAACCTATATCACATTACTATAGGAGATATCTCACCGGTAACCTATCACTTTACACAATTTTAATTTCTTAGAGCACACTGTTATATGTCTAATTGTTGTCTATGGGAATCACTCTGGTGCAGGTGCAGACGCAGGGTGCGAGCGGGCACGACGAACTGCAGGTACCTACAGTAGCAGTGTGGGCTGGGGGTACGGGACGTCGGCGGGGGGCACAGCCCATGGGAACACCCAGTGTCTTGGTGCGGGGGGCGGGCATCTGAAGTCAGTGCATGTCAGCTGCCCATCTGCTTCCCACACAGGACGCTCACAGATTAGAGACACCATAGAGATGTCTCTGATCTGTGAGCGTTGGAGAAATCATTTGATGGTCGCCGACTGTCTAAATTTAGGTTGTGTGTATTAGATAACGCATAAAAAATAGAAAAGTGATGTGTCGTGCTAATAGGCAACTGATGGGAAGAAAAAACACATGTGGTGGCCCCACACCATGTAATCCAATGTGTATAAGATGTATATGAAATATACATTTATTCTATGTTTATGGTAAATGGAGAAAGAGAAAGCACTCTCTTTTTTTTAGGGGCACACTAACATAATAACATGTAATATTTATTACATTTAATTATAAAATTAGACAACGGGATTCCAATCCCAGTACACATACACAACACATATACAGTACATACAACATATAAATGAAGGTATTTACAGGTTTATTGTCTACTCTGTATTATATATCTCTTAGATCATCACTGTAGACAATAAAGGAAAAAATATAGGAAAAAAATATTCTGCCATTACAAACAAATTCAAATGGCAGTCTGGATAAATCCAAAAGTAAATGGTAAGCAAATATTCCAAATGTTACACTATACAAAAAAATCCAATATCCAAAGTACTTCTGGCATCAAGCATTTTAAAGAGACCCAACCTGATACTATTCTGTTCTTTAAAAACATTCACATTTTTCCCATACAGATCATATGAATTTTTGTTATTAACCCTTTGAGCACCAACATCGCTGTGAGAGATGCGCTACATATCTGCTAAAAATGCTACATTTGTTATATACATTCAAATAAAAAATGTTGTGTAAAAAAGAATTATATTTACTATGGCCCTTATTCTGATCGGTGCGGATATTCCCGCATTCTTACGGAGCGGTCCGCACGCCACGGTGTTCTGCCGCGTGCGGCCATCGTCCGTAGAAACGCCCACGGGTCCTTCGCATTCGGACGGACTCACTCTTTAAGAACAGGGCGTGTTTACGGACGACATACAAACCATGCGTGTGCGGGAGAAACACTCCGATTCTGCACGGTATTACAGAGTATTACAGAGTATGCTCGGGAATACCGCATCCGAACGGGAGCCAAGCGGTGCTACCGCCCGTAAGCGGAGTATTTACGCCAAACAACCCACTATTATGTATCTTCTGCAATACATCACATGACCCACTTATTCAATTACCTATCCTCGTAAAAAACTGCTTATTTGGAATTGGAATCAATTAGATGCCAATATATCCTTACAAGCATGCCTAACACATGCATTGCACACATTAACCCTTACAGCAATTTAAGTGCAATGGTTTGTATTAGACCCTGTGTAAAAGATTCTAAACAATCTACACATATACTGTTTAATGTGCAAATAAAACCAACAACTGTGAACTTGCATAAACCATTTATTAGAATCCAAAATTAACATTTAAATAAAAAAATATAAAATAATACATTAGATAAGTAGATCTCGCAGGTCCTGCAGATCGGCTAGTAATAGCCGCAAATGGTGCTCTGCCCGCAGGAGGGCCCCACGAACCCCCTCATCTGCCGGTGTGGTGTCATCTGTGGGCATGTCAAAGGGGCAAAAATTAGTCATGATATTCATGCATACATTTCACATACTGCGACATAAATTGCACAAATGCTAGGTGACATGTGTATATATATATATATATATCTATGTAGAGAGATAGAGACACACATAGATAAATAGATATGACACATACATATCTACATACATACAAACTTATTTACTACATACTGTGTTTTTTTCCCTCTACCCTTTACTCTGCAGAAGACATAACAGTCATAGTGTTTCTTCTCAGTCACAACCCACCCATGACTAACCAATGACAAGCATGTCATGGCCTCCGTCAATAAGAACTTGTCACAATCTCCTCAGTCTAAGTTCAGTGATGGTTCGTGGCATGGGAGTTATGCAAATGTCAGGAATGCACAGTACACATCCTCAAAATCATAATTCACTCTAAACCAACCTACAATTCTGTGAGGGCAAAAAAACAATCTGAACTACAGGGGGTGTTTAGGTAGAGGAGGCTCCTGGGACACTGGCAACTTGTGACTCCATTCCAAGGTAGGCCGGGCCATACTCCATTTATAGCATACATCCTATAGTTTATAAATAACATTCACCAACAATATAGATTCCACTATTTGATGGGTCATAATCAACGCTTGCAGCAGGTGAATTTAATCCACAAATGATCCACTCATCCCTTTACTCCAGGATCCTGTTTAACTACAACGGTTATGTGGCAGTCAAAATGGAGCTCCAAGCCATCCCACAAACCTGTGTAATTCAGAGGTGTCCTGGATGAAAGGGATGCCTTGGACACCCCATCTAACCCGTACCTGTATCTGTAGCTACCCACTTTGGGGTCTGTATTAATAGGATTGTACCAAAAGTTTTAATCACCAGTGCTACATAACAAATACCAGTACAACTACTTCATGAATGATGCATTATGTAAACATACCGATCTGATGGGACTCCGGGGCCTGACACGCCTCCTCCCCCTCGGATTCGGACACCTCTGGGGCAACCGTGGCCTCCTCAGCCCCCTCCTCCGCCAGCTCCTCCGCCACCATCACCTCGTCCACCTCCTCCGCCACAACCACCTCCTCCACCACCACCACCTCGTCCACCTCCTCCGCCACAACCACCTCCTCCACCACCACCACCTCCTCCACCTCCTCCTCCGCCACCAACACCTCCTCCTCTGCCACCAACTCCTCTTCCACCTCCTCCACCACCACCTCCTCAGGCACCTCCTCCTCCTCCACCACCTCCTCCACCATCTCCTCCACCATCTCCTCCACTTGCTCCTCCACCATTTCCTCCTCCACTTGCTCCTCCTCCACCCTTGCCGCCACCTCCTCCTCAGGCTCTTGGCCCTCCTCCTCGGCCAGGGCTGCCTCGGCCTCTTCACGTGCCTGTCGGGCTCGGGCTCGTGCTGTGTGTTAGAAAAAAAAATCATGGTCAATGTCGGGTCATTGGGGCACATGAATTAATCCATAACAAGGCATACATGGAAGGGTGATAATGATGGCAAACGATGCTGGAAAGTAGCTCCTTACTGTTAATGGACTCCAAAATGTGACATTTAAATTATTATGTGATTGTTAGTAATTTGTTCAAACATTACAACCCTGGCATTTATCAATGTGTAACACATATTAGATCTGGCACATTGTATGCATCAGAATCATCAATGCTATGTCATTACATATAAAAGCCACATGACTGCATGTTAACCAGGAAGAAGCACACATAACAGTCTATGGACTTTTAAACCCATGGACACCCACTTATCATGAGACACATTTTATTGTTTCTATATGCTATGTTGTAAGTGCGAAATTTCATAGCTAAAATACTCACACTCAGCTATTTCGCCCCTAATTTGCTGTAACAGCTGGGGCTGGCGCCTGCGGAGGTCCGACCACCGCCTCTCGAGCTGCCCGATGGTCCTCCGCACCCGAGTGCGGGCGTAAATCCTGCGGCCTGCCGCAGCATAGGCCCGGCGCTTATGTCTATTGCTGATAAAGGGCCCCGCACGGCCCAGCCTTGTCTCCATGACGGAGACCAGAACCCTCAGCTCCGCAGGAGAAAACGGGTCTGCCCTTCGTGTCTCCGCCATGTTAACAATGGCATCAATCAACCAATCAGGTGGTGGCATTGGTTTATCACAGTTATTTGTGTTAATAACTTTATTGTTCATCTTTACATGAACAGCGTCTCTGCGCCAACACAAATGGTGACAAATTCGCATGCCTTCAAAACAGTAGTGCTGATGTATGTTAATGAACAAATCTGATATATATAAAACACAGTGTGTATGCACTTAGCAAATCCAATGACGCCTCGCTCCGCCAAGCAACGCGTGCTATAGCTTAGCAACGCATAGCTGTACTTAGCATTACTTACTCTATGCATCTATGTGTATGCGTACATTTATGTTTAAAAGACACATACACATACTTGCAGGTATCCTGAGTCCAGCATTATACACCAGCGCTGCCTGCCTGGCTGCCTGGCTGGCTGGCTGCCTGCCTGCCTGCCTGGGTGCCTGCCTGCCTGCCTGCCTGCCTGGGTGCCTGCCTGCCTGCCTGCCTGCTCCTCGAAATGTTTAAACATGTTAATAAATTCAAATATCATATATATATATATATATATCTGCAAACAAATCATACATCAACACAGGAAAAAATCCCCAACACATTAGAGAATAAATCAATGTACTCACCAGTCATCAGGGATAGTATCAACTACAATAATGAAGATATAACAAACACATAAGATCCCTTGTACAAGGTATAATAATGAGCACCTATATTGTACTTCCCCCAAAACTAAGCACATATGATAAATATCTACTATTTCTTTGCCATTAGGAGGGCAGGCTGGCTAATTGTCGTTTTGTAACACTGACAACTACCACACTGTACTTATTTGAAGGGGTGATTTTTACAACAATTGGTGTGTTCTGGTCAACTAGATAAAATGTACCTGAAGTATCTTTGCGCCACAGAGTCCCGCAGCTGGTATCCCCTCCGGCATTCAGGGGCGCGGGATGGGCGCATGGGCGGATCTTGCGGCTCAGATGGTACCTCCCACTCATCAAAGGGTATCTCACGCCGCACAGCAATGTTGTGGAAAAATATACACAGGCCCACGATCCTCGACACCATTTGAGGCGCATACTGTAAGTCACCACCAGTGCGGTGGAGCACTCTAAATCGACCCTTTAAAAGGCCAATTGAGCGCTCCACCACTTGCCTGGTGGCAACATGCGCCACATTGAATGCCTCCTGTGGGCCCGGTGCTGGGTAGCTGTACGGCGTAAGTAGCCAGGGCGTACATGGGTAACCGGAGTCACCCAGAACCCACGCATCACGGCCTTCCAGCTCTTGTAGTCTTTGCCATATCCCGGTTTGTCGGATGACATGAGAGTCATGGGCACTTCCGGGAAACTTCGAGTTGAAGGCGAGAATCTCCATGGATGGGCCACATACCACCATCACGTTCAGTGAGTGGAACAATTTGCGGTTCCTATATATCTTCTCACTTCGAGATGGAGGCACAAATGGTACATGGGTGCCATCCACAGCCCCTATCACATTAGGGAAGCCAGCAATTTGATGGAAGGCCTGCTGGCTTCTGCGCAGGGTCTCGGTGGCAAATGTCATGGCCATGAAGTGCCCCTTGCGCCTGAACATGGCCGACGTCACACGCCTCAGGATTCGGCAGAAGGCCGGCTGAGATATTCCAGCAAGTACTGCCACTACTTGTTGGAATGATCCTGAGGCGCAGAAATGCAACACCGCCAGCAGCTGTGTGTGAGGCGGAATTGCTGTCGTGATCCCGTGTAGAGGTTCCAGATCACTCTCAATTAACGAGAGCAGATCCAGAATTACATGTGGCGGTAACCGGTACCTAGTAAGTACCTCATCATCGGGCATAGCAAACAGAGTCACCCGTGTGCGATAGATTCTAGCACGTCCTGGCCTCCTTGGGCGACGAGTGGGGAGAGCCGCAAGTGCCCTTAGCCTCCTTTCCATGTCCCGCAGCATTGCTTCAGCAACCTATAAAGAAATGAACATAAATACTGATGCACCTATGCACATAATGGCCATATCCCACTACAAATAGATTTGTAGGCTTCAATACGTACAATAGATGGCCGCCCCGTAAAATCCCGAAGATCCATTTGACTCTATAATGATGTAACAATAATATGAACTCAATACACACCGTCCTAAACACACAGATGCTTACAACATCGAACTACTAAACACTACTTGAGTATCAAAGGTGTCTGCATTTGTTGCCGACATCATGTACTATGAGACATTCCAGCTATTGCTGGGACATGTTGTCCTGCAATAGATGAACACACACAGGTTTCAGACCTGTGAGTGAAATAGTGAACATGTGACATGTTGCAATAATGCTACAAAGACTTTGCTGGCCCAACAATCTGTAGTCAGTGAGGCAATGGTGCATACATTCATACACTTACATTGTTAATGGATAACATATCTACAAGGACCATGGAAGAGCTTACCTTAGACCCTGACAAGTCCAGATCTGGAGACAAATGATTCTAGCAGCAATTCACTATTTATAGGCCTGTCACATGTGTGGTCTATAACAGTAGTGATGAGTATTGCATGACTTGTGGGCTGGATTTTCTAAGGGATTGGGCTACTTTTAGCTTGCAATCAAACGCCACAATACCACAGTAGTCATGAACCAAATGTCATGTCATGCTAGCAAATAGCATGTGTATTGTGCGATAGTCACAGGTGTAGCAGAAGATTCTATGCAATGTTAGAATTGGTGACCAGTATTTCATGTCGAAGTTTCGCCAGGTTTTACACAATGGAATTTCCGCCACCGTATGCGGCGCGAAAAAACAGCGACGTACGCTCGTGCACGGAACGCAGCTGCCGCTGATGTCCGCCAAACAGGATACACAAACAGTATATAAAGGTGTATTAGAAGGTGACAATGTTGTTGCTAACATGTCTGGATCACAACCAGAGGTGGACCCAGACCTGCAGCAACTATTTGACCAGATGGACTCCAGCACCACCTATGTGCCACTGCACATGCAGCCAGTGGGTAATGAGGAGGCTGCTGGCCCTTCTACAGCAGGGCAACCTGCACCTGACCATTCTACAGCAGGGCAACCTACACCTGGCCCTTCTGCAGCAGGGCAACCTGCAGCTGGCTCATATGCACCATCAGCAGAATCTTTTGGAACACAACCGGGGACTTCACAAGATAGTACCATGGCCAGCACTTCAAGTGCAGCGACACGTGCCAGGGGGCGTGGCCATGGACGTGGCAAGGGGAAAGCGAGGGCAACAGAGGAACCAACTACAAGAAATAAGGCATATGAAGCACAGGAGCTTGCCATCCTGGTTCCCCGAGCACGTGATTGGATTGAGTGTCCATCGGAGAAGCTGACACACACACGCAGATGGAAGATTTGGGAACAGATAACGGCAGAGATTAATGAAGTAGCGCCACAAGTTCGTGAGACGGACCATGTGAAGAAGAGGCAAGTTGTTTTGTGATACATGTGCCCAGTAATAGACAAGTAATGATTGAATTCATGCTTAGATGGATTTTGCAAATGGCCCGTGAGGTTGTTACGATACACAGACATTATTGCCATGTTATTTAGTTGAGAGTTAGAGTATGGTGATTGTGAATGTGTATTGTAACGGTTGATATCATAGTTGCATGTAATGTTATCTTTTGGACATTAAGCACATGTCGTAATATGTAGCACAGAGCAATGGCTGCAACAGCAAACATCTGGAGTGACATGTATTAATATGTCAACTTACATTGCAGGTGGCAGGACTTCAAAACCAACCTGAAGAGGAAGATGACCAAGCGGTGGGAACACAGCCAGACATCTGGGGCCGGGCCCATGCCATCAGGGCTAGAGCTCACCCCCCTGGAGTTGATGGCCGAGAGCTGTATATCAGTTGAGGAGGTCAGGGGGGTGAGCACGATGGATAGCGAGGCCCCAGCTGAAGTGTTTGCGTCTTTTCTGGAAGGTAAATATTGGTCATGCCATAAGCTTGTGCAAGTAATTATCTTAGAATGTGTCCTAATTGTGTTTATCATTTTCCACAGACACCCCACTGCTTGGTGACGACTCTGGTCAGGAGGTGGAGGAGTCCGTGCCACCTGGCCCCAGTGGTAGGCCTGTGCAGCAGCAGCCATCGGCCCAAGCCGATTTGGCCAGGTTGGCCCAGATGCTTGGGGACATAAACCAGCAGGGAGAGTTGGCATCAGAACGGATGCATAGGACCGAGGAGATCATGGCGAGCTTGGTCAGCACCCAGCAGGCCATCGCTGGGAGCCTGCAGGCCATGGCTGAGGCGCATCAGGCCATGGCTGCAAGTGCTCAGGTGCTGGCCGAGCAAGCCACCCGCCAAAATGATCTCCTCCTCCACCATAATGAGCTTATGGTGGAGCTGGTTAACAGCAACAGGGTCCTAATGTCATCCGTTTCTGGTGCATTACCACCAGCAACACTCCCTGCTGGCAGGAGGGGTAGACCAGCCAACCCCTCACCAGCATCTGCTCCACCTGCCCCAGCATCTGTCCGTGG
Source organism: Crinia signifera (assembly GCF_055691185.1). NCBI lineage: Eukaryota > Metazoa > Chordata > Amphibia > Anura > Myobatrachidae > Crinia > Crinia signifera. Next base: position 153,850,835 of record NC_139217.1, read on the forward strand.
CCGAAGAGCTGCTGCACAGGCCAAGGAGCCTACCAAGGCCAAACGTGGTCGAAAATGAACTTGTGGCTGCATTAATCTCCACCGTTATCTCATCCCAAATCTTCCATTGTACTGTGTGTGTCAGCTTCTTGTGTCCAATCACGTGCTGAGGGTAACCAGATGAGCCCTTGCTTCCAATGTCCTTTTTGGTTCCCCTGTTGCCCTCTTTTGCCTGCCATTACTGTCAGCTGCACTTGATGTGATGTTGCTAAGTCCCCGGTTGTGTTCCAAATGATTCTGCTGATGGTGCATATGAGCCAGCTGCAGGTTGGCCTGCTGCAGAAGGGCCAGGTGTAGGTTGCCCTGCTGTAGAATGGTCAGGTGCAGGTTGGCCTGCTGTAGAAGGGCCAGCAGCCTCCTCATTTCCCACTGGCCGCATGTGCAGTGGCACATAGGAGGTGCTGGAGTCCATCTGTGTGCAATTATATTTGTTTTGTATTATAATTTATTTTGGTACATTCCTGCCATGGTTTGTTTTTTTTGGTATTTTTATTTTTTTGTCATTGCATCACAGTGGCATTGACTGTGAAATTTATATAAATAAATTGCTTTACTTTACAACAATTGTGTGGTTTAATTAGTACATGTCGCATACACATGTGTATTGCTAGTATTAATATTCAGTCATGTCCATTGTTAGCAGGTTTAAAGTGTGTCAGAAGTACAGCATATGTGGGTGATTAGTAAGGTTTCCTTGAAGCAGCAATGGTTTCAATTAAAGCACTGACAAGCGTCCTATTAGTGATTAATGAGTAAAGGAGTCGATTTTATTGGGTTCAGGTGTTAATGCTTGTAGTCATTAGGCGGTCCGTTCGCCTCCCGCAGGAACGAGTGGTGTCCGCAAAGCAATAGTGGCCTTTTGGACACCGCACATTTCTTCCCTTTTTGTTCGCGTGCATTCGGAGTGCTATCCGAATGTACGCCCCCCAACATAAGTGTACTCCCCCGTGTCCGCCCATGTTTCCGCCCCGTTTTGCCCACTTTGAAACTACGCCCATGTGTCATTCCGCATGACGCCCATAATACGCCCATATTTCCCGAATGATTGCGGGGACCAGTTTTGTACGGGATTTGCCCGAACAGGTACGGAGTCAAGGCGTGGCACATGCGCGTAGCGTTCTCCACGCATGCGCAGACGCCGTAAAGACGCGATCCGAAAGTATGCGGAAAAGTACGCATCAATCAGAATAAGGGGTGAGGTAAACATTACAGGTCATTATGATAAATAAGATAAAGTGCTAGGGTTTTTGGTTTTATCATTCACTCCATGAAATCTACATGCTAGCTGGAACATATTGGCCTAATTTTGAAACTTAATTTTTTTTCCTTAAACCCAATTTGTCATCAAGAGAAATCTCACTATACTTTTTAATATTATTGTATATTGTGTGTTTTTTATTTATGAATGTATATTAAAATTATTTTTCCAAAGGTAATTGTAAATCTCTTTCAGTAAAACCCTAGCGCTGTATCATATATTGCACTTGTTTCCATAACCCTTTGGGAGCCTTACACCCTCCCTATACAGCAGCTGTAGCAACACCGGTGGTTCTCCTTTTTTTTTCTTTACATTATGATAAATAAAAATGTTTGCTTGGCAATTTTCACACCAATTTTGATAAATTCACTTGTTTATAACTTGCTGTTGTATATTTAGACTAAATTGCCAATTTAATTACCCATTTAACCTATCTCAAGTGCACAAGCAACTCATAAGATTGCTCAACAATAATCAGTTTAAATAAAAAGAAAGCCTTTGAATATTAAAAAAAAAAAAACAAGCAAACATTGAGTGAATAATTTTTTTTTTGTATCTTTAAAAACCCTGGACTTCTGTGTGAAGCTCTATGTCATTGGCACTCTACTTGGTATATAAAAAAAATAGAAAGTACTTGATTGACATAATGCAATAATGTGTCATGTTACTGAACACAACATTACTCAGTCAGGAAATGTGATAAACTGCAAATTACTTATTTTGGAATTTACAGTGTTGTAATCAAGTACATATGATATCAGAGTGACCATGCTAGAACTAGAACATAAATACCTTTCATTACACAGCTGTAAAGCAAAAGCCTTGTACACAGCAGAGCTGCAGAAAATCGGCCAAGTATTGTAGATCCACAAGAAAACGTCAGCCACAATGCTCAGCAAAACTTTCTCTGCTGCTGTGGTTATCATTCTGCTTTGTATCACTGCATCAGAAGGTATTACATTTTTACCTGCTTATTTACAATATTAGACTTTTGCATTTTATTTTTATTTTTCCTATTGTGATTATTTATATGATACTCTATAATGTGTAATATATTTATAGGTCAAAGTCTAAATGACATAATTATAAATGTTAGTAAATATAGACAATTATTGAGTTATATTTATTAACAGTTTCTTATATAGTGCATACATATTCCGCAGCGCTTTACAGAGAATATTTGAACATTCACATCAGTCCCTGCCCCAGTGGGTCTTACAATCCATGGGGCAGATTTATTAAGCTCGGTGAAGTGATAAGGGGGGAAATTTACTAAAGGAAATTTGTAAAAAAATAGGTGTATTTGTATCCAGAAATACACTTATTTTTGACATTTACTATTCCGAAAATACGGCAATTCGTAGTCGTATTGATGTGCTATCAATATGAATACGAATTGCCGCATTTTCGGGATAGTAAATGTCAAAAATTTGTGTATTTCTGGATACAAATACACCTATTTTTTACAAATTTCCTTTAGTAAATTTCCCTCAAAGTGTCTGTTTTTTATCACCAACCAATCAGCTCCTACCTGTAAAGTTACAGGTTTGGTTTGAAAAATGACGTGTACGAGCTGATTGGCCGTTGCTAAAAACCAGACACTTTATCACTTCACGAGCTTAATAAATCTACCCCTATATTCCCTGTCACATGTACTGAAATGTAAAGTATTTATCAATTTGTCATAATTACTTTAACTATAATAGTTCTTAAAAAATATTTCTATACAACTAATGTTTTAATTAGAATTTTTTTAAATAAAACTCAGAGAAAAAGCCATTTCAACCACTTCGCAATAAGTAATATTTGTGAAAACTGGTGCATGCCAGGTACCTTAAATATACACCATAACACCAATGCCAATCAAAACCTGTCATATTGGTGAGTGTTGCTCTGAGTTAAAGCATTTTTGTGAACAGTGACCTGCATATCATTGTTCACAACACATACACATTTTTAGACAAATGTACCTGTAGCAAATGGTGCATATTTGCTATTATCTAAAAATCATGTTTTAAATGAGATATAAGATAAAAATTATAACATTATACATTAAACAAAACTACTTTGGCTTGTCAAATCCGAACTTCTCATAAAGCCGCATGCAAATAAAAGATTTTTCTTCTCCCTCCAATTGAATTGCAGCTATGACATTAGCAAGAACAGCAACAGAGCTAAGATGTCAGTGCATCAAGCTTGAGTCAAAGCAAATATCGACGAAACTAATGGAAAGTGTGGAGCTCATACCCAGCGGCCCCCACTGCAAAAATGTTGAAGTAATGTAAGTATTATGTATTACTCATAGTAACTAAAATACATATTAAATATATTAATCATATATTGTTGTTCTTTATAATTTGTTCCTCTATGTTTTTTCCAGGAAAGCAGTTTCCTAGCTAAAAATAATAACTTTACAAATCAAATGTATTATTATTATTATTATTATTATTAACAATAATAGTAATAACAATAATAATGACCATACAGTTTTTTTTTTTTTTTTTTTAAGAATGGGTAATCAAGAAATATGTATTCTGTTGTTCCAAGTGGTATAGGAACAAGTTTTTGAGTGACCAGAATAGTTTCTTTGCCCCAGAATTATGCATGCCCGAGCTGTTAACAGCCTGTCTCTGACAGCAGTGTGCCTAGCCCGCTTGCTGACATCTGCATTGGCGCATGCTACAGTGTGGGTGTCCATGCCCCTCTCCTATACCTTGACTTCTTTAAGCTGGGAGACCAGAATCCAAGTCACCCAATTTTTGTGAGCTTCTCAGACATTCTGGGAGAGTCGGCAAGTATGATGGAGAAAGGGTTGGGCAGGAAATGTTCTATGTAAGGGAAGATTGAAACTTTAAGGATGATTTCACCTGTAGCAGTCCTTCAGAAAATAAAACTAAGTTGATGGGGTTCTAGTGAAAACAAATAATTGGTGAGGCAAATGTAGAATGTGCAGAGAAAGTTAGATTTGGCTGTTGTTATTTTTTTCTGTGCAGAGTAAATACTGCCTTCCTTATTTATATACTGCACTTTCAATTTCAGTTTGACCACTCCTCCCCCCTCAAATGTAATTATTGCTGCACATTTACCCCATTTGCAGTGCAAAATGGTTTTGCCCATTTTGAGAACAAATTTACCCTGCAATCAGGTCTGAATTAGGCTCAGCGGCTGGCCAGATACATCAAATGTGCTACAATTACTTAATATGAACAATAAATGTAAATAAATAACAATTCTGAATAGCTCTCAGTTTGTAAAATGTACCTTGCGCAGCAATGTATGTAGAACATCTGTGGAGGGGCTCTGTGCAGGGTTTTTTGGAATAGGCTAAAGCTCGGCTCTTGGTTACGCAGACAGAATAAACTAAAACTATGGAAATGGAGCCAATTTGGAAAGTGAACTAGCATACTGTATCTGCAACTCTGCCAACACTACACACTTTAAAGAGCTTCATCCATCTTGTATCACGTCAACTTTCCATTATAAAATGTTTTATATATGATTTTACTTAATCTAAATTGGTCCTATAAGCAAGGATTTCAGAAATATAGTATAACCATGTCACTTCGCATTCAAGTGTATGCAGTTTTAAAAATGTAGTTTAAACTTTCTTAGAATATATCATAATATTTAGTTTTGTGCATTTAATTTATGTTTCTCATTTTCTAATGTATTCAGAATTACTCTTAAATCTGGGAACCTGGTTTGTGTTGATCCATCTGCTTCTTGGGTACAGAGAATTATCAAGAAGATATTAGAAAGGTACAGTATGTAAGAAACATTTGATAATAGTTTTAAGAAAAGTTAAACCTCATAACAAAATGATTGATTAATAATTTGGTCAAAATATTTAAGCTCACAATATACAGTATCCTACTCACTTCTGTATGATAGGCATCATCGAAATGTAGGTAAAATCAGATGTGTCACTTTAGTAATTAGGAGGTTAAATGTGACATTCATTTTTCAATAGCCTTTTATATGGTTGCCACGAGCCAGGAAAAGGTTCAGTATTATCAATAAGCAAATAGAAAACAGTTTTGTATTTGACTTTTCATAATACTCTGTGACAGTTTTAGGATTCAAAGTTTTATTCATGTAATTTTCAGTCTTAGAAATGTCCGTATGTATCAAAATGGACTAACTGGCAAAAACATTTATTACTCTATATATACCATGTATAATTATAATTATCTGCATTTTCTAGGCTATATAAATTAATATTTAATATTCATTAAAGAAAATAGATAAAAATTACAAATGTATGATTATTATTACTATGTGTGATGAACATGTAATGGTGAAGATTATAGTAAGTAATGTTGGTCACCACAATACAGTATATTAGCTTTAGCAATATCTATTATGTCATTACTTTAATAAATTATAGTATTATTTAATATGAAATTTAAATTATCATTTTTTTTTAAATATAATAAATACAGAGTAAAGCAATGTTTACTTTTTAGAAGTTGGTAAGACATTTATGTAACATACTGTACTTCTCTTTTTCCAACAATAGTCAAGATAACAAGGAAGAAGCATCAGTATCTCAGCAATGAAAACTATTCCTACTTTAAAGGGAGGATCATCCTCATCTCAAGCAAGGATCATACTATTGATTTTTTTTTTTTTACTGAAATAAGAAATAGTTTTGTATTCATTTATTTATTAACTACATATTTTCTTGTTAGCCAGTGACAAAATTTACTTAATTTTGATTACAGTAACTGGATAGAATTAAACTGCAATGGTTATTATAGACAAATTATATTTTATAGGCGTTAACACATCATTATTACGCAACACACATTTTTCTTGAAGCAGACTCTCAAATAAATATTTTACGTACAGTACTGCTTACTAGAAACAAGATGTTATGATCAACGAGTTTCTTAGCTTAAGTCAAGTTATTCAATAAATGTTTTTTTCCCCCATTATGTTGTATAGTACATTGAAACAAAATTTTAAACAATGTGTAAATGATTAAATGTTAATATTGTAAGTTAAAGAATTGTTTACCATTTTATATTATTTACGTATTTAAATTATTTATTAATGTTTACAATGGCAGACATTCAATGTTATCATTTTTCTACTGCATTTTTAAATAAATACATTAAAAAAATATTTCAAATGGCCTGATTATTTGCTGTATGTAAACATTTATAATTTATAGATGTTTCCACATGGGATGCAGTGTAAATCCCGGCAGTCGGGATCCCGGCGTTCAAAATCCCGATCGCCGAAATCCCGACACTTTCTCCCTCCAGGGGTGTCCACGACACCCCCGGAGGGAGAATAAATTAGTGTGCCGAGCGTAGCGAGGCACCGGGCCCGCTGCGTGGTGAGCGCAGCGAGCACGCAAGGGGGGGCGATCCATGTCCCCCCCTTGTCGGGATTTCGGCGGACGGGATTCCGGCGTCAGGATTTTGAACGCCGGGATCCCGACCGCCGGGATTTAATACTGAATCCTTCCACATAACCCTTTCCCCAATTTAACCAAATGGACAAATTAGCCATGCGATGGAATCTACCACTTAGCCACACATAGGGCCTTATTCAAGTTCACTCTTTCTGACAAAATCCTCCTTAGATGGACAAAACCATGTGCACTACAGGGGGGCAGATGTAAAATGTGCAGAGAGAATTAGATTTGGGTGAGTTATTTTGTTTCTGTGCTGGGTAAATAATGACTGCTTTATTTTTACACTGCAATATAGATCTCACTTTGCAGTAAAACCCCACCCAAATCTAATTCTCTCTGCACAAGTAACATCTGCCCCACCTGCACTGCACATGGTTTTGTCCATCTAAGAAGGATTTTGTCAGAAAGAGTGAACTAGAATAACCCCCATTGTGATTTTTTTTCCTAAGATATGTTACTTTAATCTGCTCCTTTATACAAATTCTTTTGCAGTAAAAAAAAATGTGAATCCATCTAATCGCTACTCGTGGTGGAGCATCATAGCCATGCTAAGCATTTCCTGCCAAATGATGCAAAAGATAAAGATGTATGAGGACACATCTGTAGGTTTCCTTATTTAACCAATTGGTTTATTAAATAATAAACCAAATGCCATATAAACTCTCCAAAGAGATCCACAATAGCTCTTGTTTCTCCCTTATTAAAAAGCATGCCCTAAATCAAACTCTAGATTTCGCTCTCCCACCTTGTTATTAGAATTCTCAGATATGGATTTGCCGCAAGTCCCTTTGCACACCATTAAAAATCATACCTCAGATTTTTAATGAATTTTTAATGATAATCAGATTTCCCCTGAAAACTGTGGAACTTCACTCCATGAATATAGGTACGCACAGTTCTTACATCATGTTTCCCCCAATACATCCATGTTTTCTCTCAAAGTATAATAAATAAAATGATCTACGGTACATTATAGATATTAAGAGTGCCTTACAATCTAATCCTGGAACTGAACCAGAAACTAAATAAACATGCGGTACTTGTTTCCTAGCATGGCCACACCGATTTGCATCGGGGTGGTCGTGTCGGAAAAATCGCGTCAATCGCATCGCATGCGACCAAATCGCATGCAATGCGATCGACGCGACCGACCCGATTTTTTCATTGAACCAAATGTGAATAGGGTCCCTGGGACCCGATTTTACTTTGGATTCAATGTAAAATATTCCCTAGACCCCCAATTTTACACCCTCAACGCCACCCCACGATTGACGCGAATCCGAAGCGTGGCGAGCGCAGCGAGCCCGCGAGGGGCGGCGGTGCGCGTCCTCCGACCTTTTCATACCCCTACTATCCACGTCGGCGTGGAGTTGAGAATATAAAGTGTGGCGAGCCCGAAGCGTGACGAGCGCAGCGAGGCGACGCGTCTAACTTCACAGGTATACGCGTCCACTCGCCACGCTTCGGGCTCGGTGGCTCGCTGCGCTCGCCACACTTTATATTCTTTATATTCTCAACTCCACACCGACGTGGATAGTAGGGGTATGAAAAGGTCGGAGGACGCGCACCGCCGCCCCTCGCGGGCTCGCTGCACTCGCCACGCTTCGGGTTTGCGTCAACCGTGGGGTGACGACGGGGCCATATACAATGTGAAATGGGTCATATTGGCCCATTTCACATTGTTTCCTATGTGAGACTTAATCAAGTCCATCTCATCTTGTGCCATTATAATGGCACAAGACCGACGCGATGCTCCCGATTTCAATGTTAAAAAATATTTTAACATTGAAGCCTATGGCAAAATCGCGGGCATCGCGTCGGTCGCGTCGGGGGCCATGTTAATGGCCGCGACCGACGTGATGCCCGCGATTTTGCCTTTGCCGGCAAAATGGACCTGATTTCAAAGGAAATCGGGTCCATCGCGGGCATTGTGTACCTTAACTTTAAGGTACACGATGCCCGCGATTGTGGCCGTGGTAGGAAACAAGTACCAAACATGCTATAGGCCAGATGCACTAAGCTTCAAAAATGTGATAAAATGGACAGTGATAAACAACCAGCCAATCAGCTCCTACCTGCCATCTTACAGGCTGTGTTTGAAAAATGTCACACAGGAGCTGATTGGCCATTTTATCACTTTTGAAGCTTAGTGCACCTGGTCCCTTATCAGCAAATATTAACTGTTCAATATATATTTACAACCCATACTGCATATGAAACTATCCAATTACAGGTTTAGTACCCCACTTCTTGTTTGGTTTCTCCAACCACCTCCAGAGGCATCACTAGCAATGTTGTGCCCCCCTGCCATAATAAGTTTTTGACACCCCGCCTCATACATTAATTATAATTTGTTTACCTACATACTCAATTGCCAGGGGATTCTTGCTAATTTAGCATATAAATAAAATAGAAAGTATAAGATATACATTTAAATTTATTCATAAGACTTAGGTGAAAAATTAAACACATATAATATAGAAAATAAAGAATTCTGATTATAAAAGAACACTTTTAAAACCACTACTGGTTAATGTTGCAACTGTGGTGTGGAGGTATAGTGTGATGGAAACAAGGTATCTCCAGACAACATTGTAGTGTGCTGGCACCAATATTTGAATAATTAATATGGATCAATTACCTTAAGCCAGGCATGTCCAAAGTCCGGCCCGGAGCCAATTGTGGCCCGTGCCGTCATTTCAAGTGGCCCGCAGCCTCCAACCAGAAGCGGGCGGAGCATCAGATGCAGGATGCACAGCACAGGACACTAAAGGTGGTGTCCTGGCGAGCATGCCTTTACCTTGCTGTCTGCAGCAGTGAGGAGATGTCGGCCGCCACAGTGAGATGTGTTTGTCGGCTTTCGGGAGAGTGAGTGTCCAACCCCTGGACATTCACAGAAGGGGGGGGCAAGCTACGGGACAGAGTTAATGGGTGCAGAGTGGGGAATATACAGTGAATGGGGGGCATACAGTAAAGGAGGGTCAGGCTGGGGACATACAGAGAAGGATGGTCAGGCAGGAGAATATAATGTGAAGGGTGCAGAGTGGAGGACATACAGTGAATGGGGGCAGGCTGGAGGAAATACAGAGGAGGGGGGCAGGCAGGGGAATATACAGTGAAGGGGCAGGCTGGGGGACATAGAGTAAATGGGGGCACGCTGGGGGACATAAAGTGAATGGGGGCAGAGTGGGGGACCATTCTGATGTGATTAATGATTCAAAGAATTCAGGCTGAATGGTCGGCCCCCACACATATTCACCTCACCAAGGGCCTTATTTTGGTCGATGCGTAAATTTCCGAATTCTTTCGGATGGCGTTTTTTAGCCGTCTGCGCATGCGTAGGCAACGCTATGCGCATGTGCCACACATGGTCTCCCTACTCGTTCTCATTAATACCGTACAGAAATGTGCACCGCATTCACTCGGGAAATATGGGCGTAATGTGGGCGTCATTCGGAAGTACACAGGGGCGTAGTTTCAAAGTGGGCTAAACTGGGCGTAAACATGGGCGTACATAAGGGAGTGCACTCATTCTGGTAGGCGTGCATTCGGACAGAACATCGACTGCAAACGAACCAACAGCCAGGAAATATGTGGTCTTCATATGTAAGTTTCACTTTGCGGACACCACTCGGTCATGCGCTAGGCATTCGGATCGCCCAATTAGTACGCCCGCACCTGAACCACTGTCAGCTGAACACAATATAATCCACTCCTCTACTCATTAGTCATTAATTACACTCTTTTCATTGCTTCAATTGGAACCATTGCAGCCTAAATGGACCATTACAAAACACACAAATATATGCTGAAAGCACGGCTGCATTTTTTACACACATTTACACTGCAAGCAATGGACAGAACTTGGTATCACTAATATAAATATATATGTCACTTTTACATTCAGCAATAACAGCACACATTTGGGGATCAAATGAAAAATGTATTACAGTTACGGAAAGCATAACATTTTAATAGCATGTTATTTGGCACATGCCAAAAAATAAAGGTACATAACACAAATTTACAAAACAAACAAAAATGTACAAAAATGTATTCTTTTCATACATAGCCTCAGCATAATCATTATGAACACATCAGGTGGCTTCACAAGAAAAGTATAGCACCAACACTTCAAGTACAGCAGACAGTAATGGTAGCAGAAAGAGGGCAACAGGGGAACCAAACAAAACATTTGAAACTAGGGCAAATGTGGGTACCCTGTGCACGGGATTGGGTTGCACACATGAAGCTGACACACACAGCAAAATGAAAGATTTGGGAAGACATAAGGGTGGAGATTAATGCGGAGCCAAGTTCACTTTCGGGACCGTTTGGCCCTGGTAGGGTCCTTGCCACGTGCAGCAGCTCCTCGGCCACGGCCATGTTGGGATGGTGGGGCAGGTGGAGCAGATTATGTGGAAGGGGGTGATGGTATTCCCCTTCTGCCAGCAGGGAGTGCTGGTGTAGGGAATGCACCAGAAACGACTGACAATAGGGCCCTATTAGTGTTAAGTAGCTCCGCCACAAGCTCATTATGGCAGAGGAGGAGGTCATTTTGGTGCAGGGCTTGCTCTGCCAACACCTGCAGGCTGCCAGCTATGGACTGCTGGGTAGCAGCCATGCCCTGCTGGGTGGCAGCAATTGTCTGCTGGGTGCTGACAATACCCTGCATGACCTCCTCGGTCCTACGCAGCCGCTCTGATGCTAAGTCTCCCTGCTGGCGAATCTGCCCAAGCATTTGCACCCACCTGTCCAAATCCTGTGTGGCCGTTGGCTGCTGCTGCTGCACATGGCTGGCACTAGTGGCAGGTGGCACTGTCTCCTCGCCTCCTCAAGAGTATCTCTCCCGCACGTTGGAGATGCTGCTGAAAGAGAAACGTACAACTACAACACATTCCTATAAAATTAGTACAAACTACTTATGGCATGCAAACAAATTACCTTCTAAGTCAGTAGAAAAAACTTCCACTGGGGCCTCACTATCCATGTTGCTCACCCCCCGGACCTCCTCAATTGCAATGCAGGGCAGAGCCAACTCCTCCAGGGGGGTGAGCTGCAGTCGGCCTGGCATGGGGCCAGCCCCAGAGGTGTGGCTGTGGTTCCAACGTGCGGTCATTTTCCTCTTGAGGTTGGTTTTAAAGTTATGCCACCTGCAAACAAAGTTTAAATATTATTACATGTTACCCCTGACGTTTGATTTAGCATGCATTTAAATCTGCTACAGAGTTCAACGTGTGCTTCATTCAACATAACTTACATTATGTTAAACTATAAAACCAACACTTTGAAGAAACATTCACACTCACCCTACAATAAATATAGAATAAGTGACATGGCAATCATGTCTGTTGCTCCTAGCAACGTGACCGACCATTTACCAAATCCATCTAACATCTACTAAAAACATTACTGGTCTTGTTCTGCTCAAATGTAACACACTTGAACTTGCCTCTTTTTCATGTGCTCCGCCTCACGAACTTGTGGAGCTACCGCATTAATCTCCACAGTTATGTCCTCCCAAATCTTCCATCTCCTTGTGTGTGTCAACCTCTCCTGTGTCAACTCTATCCAATCCCATGCACGGGGTACCAGTATGGCAAGCTCCTGCACAATATTGCAGCCCACATGTAAATTTGAGACACAAAATTGTGACCATTTTATTATGAAGCTGTTTGTCTATAACTAGTCCAATTTTTTTACAATGTGTGTGAATTTAGGCCCTTATTCAGATCTGATCGCAGTACAAATTTGTTCTCAGAATGGGCAAAACCATGTGCATAGAGAGTTACATTTGTGTGAGTTATTTTGTTTCTGTACAGGGTAAATACTAGTTACATTATTTTTACACTGCAATTTAGATTTCAGTTTCAAACACACCCACCCAAATTTAACTCTCTCTATACATGTTACATCTGCCCCACCTGCAGTGCACATGGATTTTGCCCATTTTGAGAACAAATTTGTACTGCAATCAGATCTGAATAAGGGCCTTATACAGTATAACACCAATAACCAATTGTATGGACTATTTATTTTAATATTTTAGAAGGAAAGAAAAATAAACTTATTGAGAATAGAAGCAAATATTGGCATGGCCATCTCTGTGAAAATACTGTACATTGCAGTAAGCTAGTGATGATAAGCATCCATTTGGTCCTTAAAGTTAACCTACAGGAAAGAGGTTGGAAATTATATGACTTATCATTTACCTCTTTAAATTCTCAGGTTGTAGTTTGTTTTCTAGCAGCGAGCAACTTTCTGATAATATCGATGTCTCTATTGTTTTAAAAAGCAGTGAGATATAGTTTTTATTTATTTTTGTTTTGTTTCTTGACTGATTTATTTTAACTTTTATATTAAAAGAGAAATTTAATAAAATGTTCCTGTATGCAGCAAGTTGGAGGACAGGTTCTCTCTCAACTTGTATTGCATGAATGCCAAAAGAATACTCCAGTTGCAATCACTCACCATCACCCCCCGGGGGGGCAGTGGCACATAGCCAAAGTCTTTCTTGGTGGTGCGATGCAGGAGGCGAGTTCGAGGCCAGAGCTGACGTCAGTGGTCCTTACTGAATACGGCCGGGATCCGCCTGTGTTTTCTGCAACACGCCTATTAAACGGCTGGGTGCATTCCCCAAACGCCAGCCGGCTGTAAATCATCTTGCGAAAGACCAGCAATGAAATGCCACTGCTGGCTTTCATCGCAGAATGGCCTTGCACATGCGCACTCACATGTGTGGACATTTGATAATTGGCAAGTGATTAATCCCAGTGTTTATATATATATATATATGTAGATCTGTTTTGGCATCTCCACCTCCATATGTATTAAAAGGTACTCTTTACCTAGAAGGGCGCCCATCGCGACCATCGAATGCACTAAAAATCGGGTGCGACGCGATGGCCGCGATGGCCGCGATTTCCCATAGGGACCAATGTTAAAAATCAGATTGGACCCAATTTTAGTGTTCAATGCCTCAATGCCCGCGATTTTTACATAGGAAACAATGTTAAATGGGCCACAGAGCCCTAATAGTCACCGTGAACTCTGAAATGGCCCCCACAATTGTTAACGCCACCCCACGATCAACGTCAACCCGAAGCGTGGCGAGCGCAGCGAGCCCGCGAGGGGCGGCGGTACGCGTCCTCCGACCTTTTCATGCCCTACTATCCACGTCGGCGTGGAGTTGAGAATAGAATAGTGTGGCGAGCGCAGCGAGCCACCGAGGCCCGAAGCGTGGCGAGCGCAGCGAGCCCCGCGAGGGGACGCGGATACCTTCACAGTTATACGCGTCCCCTCGCGGGCTTCACAGGTGTCCGTGGCGAAAAGCGGACACCTGTGAAGCCCGCGAGGGGACGCGTTTACCTGTGAAGGTATCCGCGTCCCCTCGCGGGGCTCGCTGCGCTCGCCACACTATTCTATTCTCAACTCCACGCCGACGTGGATAGTAGGGCATGAAAAGGTCGGAGGACGCGTACCGCCGCCCCTCGCGGGCTCGCTGCGCTCGCCACGCTTCGGGTTGACGTTGATCGTGGGGTGGCGTTAACAATTGTGGGGGCCATTTCAGAGTTCACGGTGACTATTAGGGCTCTGTGGCCCATTTAACATTGATTCCTATGGCCAAATCGCGGGCATTGAGGCATTTAACATTAAAATCGCGGTCAATCACCGTTTTTAACATTGATCCCTATGGGAAAATCGCGGTCATCGCGGGTACCCGATTTTAATGTACCCGCGATTTACCCGCGATGCCCGCGATTTTTTACCCCCGATGCCCGCGATTTCAATCGCTGGCGCCCTTCTAGGTAAAGAGTACCTATTAAAAAAATGAAATTGGTGTTACAGAAATTGCAAGATGACGTTATAGACAACACAAACATTACTGTAAATTCTCAGACACTGCAGTAAACTCACTTGACTTTCTGTAACAAGATTGTATATCATGAAACATTGTGTTACACAACATGAGATGTCTGGCTATGTTGTGTTTCAATGTAGCATATTGTAAACTGTAAACTAATGAACAACACATGTCAACATGACTGATTAAACTTTGTTGTGTAAACCAAAGGAACGTTGATCCAGATAGCATAGATATTTTGCTTTATATTGCATATTCCTAAATGGCCTTGTGTTTTGCCTAAAAAATATCCTTTAGCCTTTCTGGAATCGTGTTGAAGATAATATTCAACAATTGACAATTTCTGTATGATACAATGATATATGCTGCCATCTGATAGTGATTGCTTATTCTTTCTGACCATTATTTGGTCATCACAATTCTTACACAGTTCTTTAAGATTGACTGAGTTGACTGATTGACTGAAACTGAGACTGTACATGCTGTACCATTTCAAATGCTATTAGATTGATTATAGTCTGCAAACCAGATCCACTCTAATTTGAGTAACATTCAACAGCCCTAACTTATCTTACAAATATTTTTGTTCTAAGATGTTACATGCTAATTCCAACCTATGTTCCTCTTGTTTATAAGAAGCTTTTAACCTGGCTATTTATTTTATATATGAAACCCTAAGGTTGGCTTTAAATGAATCCAGTTGGTTCTCTACTGATGCTGTATCTTTATTGATCTCATAAAACTCCTGCCATAGGGGTTCTAATTTTTCCCCTGGATCTAAGCGGGTCAGCCAGAATGCATTTATTTTCTAGAAAGAGTACCCTTTCTTTTCCCCAAGGCCCACTATTATTTCTAACAGCGAGTGGTCAGATATCCCGCTAGTTCTATAATTAATACCATGCATTCGGGGGAGCCAGTCTTCTGTAACCAGGGCCAAGTCGATTCTTGAAAATGCGTTATAAGAGCTTGAGAACAATTCTGTTCCCCTGGGTGATGCTCTATCACTTAAGCCCATTTCTTTAATTGTAACCGGGAAACCAGACATTTGTATGCCCAGATTTATCCGGCTCATCCTATCTAATAGGGGGTCTATTACGTTATTAAAATCTCCTGTCACCAAAGCTGGTGTATTAGGGGATAGGGCCATAAATTCCACAGCCTTCTTCAGAATGTCATAGTTAAAGGGTGGTGGTATACTGTATACACTGCCATAATTTAAAAAAAACTAATGATCCCAATTTACATCTAATAAACACGTACATTCCTTCCTGATCCGTCTGAACTAGATCAGCCGAGAAAGGTATTCCTGTTCAAACCAGTACTGATACTCCCTGAGAAGCCGATGTAAGGGTGGAGTGGTAAGCCCACCCAATCTAATCTTTTTTAAGGGATAAGCCCACCCAACAAGATGAGTTTCTGGCAGAAATATGATATCTGTGGCGTACTGCCGTACTTGTCGCATCACTAAGGCATGTTTAATTTTATTATTCATTCCCCTCACATTCCAAGTGAGGAGGCTATATTTCACTGCCACCATAATTCCAAATAACCCAATAGGGGACCTACCTTCAGCTTGCAGCAGGGCCCTTCAACCTCTATGTCTGTCTTTTTTACCCAGTTTGTTCTTTAAGTGTTGTCATCAGTTGTAAAGTGTAATGGAAACTGCTGTGCTATATATAAGAAACTGTAAATGAATAAACAAAATAAATGTAGCAAAATTCCATGAAATGGACAGTGTTCTTAAAATGTAACCTTACTACCCTCCCTCCTTTCCCCAGCACCTTCCCCCTCCCTGAATGCCTCCCATCCCCTCTGACATGCCTCTACCCCTCCCCATCCTTCCCTCACTCCCATAACTCTGCCCCTTCCCCCCCCCCCCCCCCCAATTTAGGGGAAAATGTACTAAGATGTGTATTCTACTTCACATGTGATGTTGCTGTAGGCAACCAATCAGATCCTGTCTACTATCTTCTAGAGGGTGGTAAATAAATAAAAAAAATAGATTCTGATTGGTTTTAATTCTGGCCAACTTCAATATTGCGTCCCGGTCTGCATAGTGTAAGAGTTTAATAATTGACATGCGGGCTGGTCGCCCCTGGCTGAAGTGCTCTCAAAGGCATTCGGTGGGCTTTTTTAACCATGAAAGCCTCCTGGCCATATATTTCAGTTAACCATTTATGTACAAACAGTTCTGGATTTGGCACTTCTGTTTTCTCTGGCAGTCCCACAACCCTTAAGTTGTTTCTGTGGAGAAGCTCCTCCATGTCTATAATTTTTACGTTGACAGATTTTAATTGAATAGCCATTTCCTCTATCCTCCCTACTAGAGGGGTGACCATATCTTCCAGGGCTGAGGTACAATTTTTTACCTACTTTACCCGGTCTTTGACTCGTACCAACTGACGTATCACATCTAGATCCTTCTGAACTTTTTCTATTTTATTGGCCAAGCATCACTCACTTGCTGCAAGGGTGTCAAGGACTATTTGTATAGAAGAATTAACCTGTTCAGTCGATTTTTTCAACCTCAGGAGGGTGGAGCCGGCAGAGCACGAGCTCCAGGTGCTGAAGAGTAGCAGGGCACCCAGCACCACAGGGTCTCTAATGCTTTTAGAGACTCTTCGCCTGGCTATGAACATGGAACCCCTGGCCACAAGCATGTAACCCCTATGGTAACGAGCATGTAATCCCCCTTAGCAACAATCATGTAATCCCCATGGCTATGAGCATGTAACCCCTGGCAACAAGCATGTAATCCTCTATGGCAATGGGAATGTAATTTCCCTTGGCAACAAGCATGTAATCCCCCCTTGGCAATGAGCATGTTATCCCTGACAATGAGCATGGAACCCCAGGCAACCAGCATGTGTAGGTAAGCAGCACTTCAGGGACATTATGTGTTTAAGGCAGTGGCACTAAAGGGGGGCATTATGTGTGTAAGGCAGTGGCACTACAAGTGTGTCATTGGCACTACAAGTGTGGCACTACTGGGACCATTATATGTGTTATGGGGCACTACTGGGTGGCATAATATGTGTAAGCAACACTACAGGGGGCATTATGTGTAAGTGGCACTAAAGCGCAATGGGGGTACAATGTTTATAATTATGCCCTTGCATGTAAAGCGTTACTCTGAAGTATTATGGTGTGTGGCATAAAAGTGAATAAAGGATTATGGTGTGTGTGGTATGTGCAATGGGCATTACGGTGTGTGGCATAAAGTTATTTAAGCATAATGGTTTGTGGCATAATGTCTACTAGGCTCATAATGTGTAACAGGCATTACGGTGTGTGTGGCATAATGTGCAATGGGCATTACAGAATGTGTGGCATATTCTGTAATGGCCATTACAGTTTGTGTGGCATAATGTGTAAGGAGCATTACTATAAGAAGGAAAGATGACGGGTGGCCGCCAAAACATACCAATGCTCCGGGCACCATGTCACCTAGCTACTCCTCTGGTTGGAGTTACTGGGGCCCTTGCATATTTTGCAAGGCAATTTGCAGCCACTGCATTTTGTGTCTTCCCGATCCCCATTGTTTCTTGTTATATAAAAAATAATAGTCACTTCTCTGACACCCTGTAGTGGCTGTAGCAATACACTCTCAAAAAAAGGGGGGGAGGATAAAGTCTCATAGTCCAAGCAAATTACAGAAAGAGGTTTTAAGCAGGTTTTGTAGCCTTATACATATACAGTAGTTCTCGAGCTGGTATCAGGGGTACTTTAGCCAATTTGGGGGCTTCTCTAAGTCTAAATAGCCCTCGCATATCCTAAGTCAGTTGATAGTCAAATGTTAACACAGATATTTTTGTGTTTAAAATGGTGCCATGGGGGGGAGCTGCGAACAGCTCAGAAGGAAAAATCCACCAATTTAAATATATTCTCCTTATATCCCGCCAATATAACACAACCAGGTAATGTGTGCTCCTTTATCTGATTAAATGCTTCCTCAGACCTGATTAAGGACAGTGTCTCCCTGGCCCAGCCACAGTAGGTACAAACAATAAAATATTTTCATCCAATATGGCACCCTGGGGGCACAAATCAATATCCAGATATAGAACCTGATAAAGTGTTTTTACTCACTCAACCTTTCGAGTATAGGCAGAGAGCCCAATTCAGTCCTTTATCATGCTTCAGCCAGAAGGTAGCAGACAGCCCGTTCTTCAGTGAGAAATGACAGCATGCAGCTAGCTGGCGCCTTCCCTCACTTCCCAGATGACCAGTGCCTGGATCCTCCAGACTCCTACACCGGGTCTACCCGCCTAGTCACCTCTCCTCCTGGCTGATGCTACGATACAGAGGCGGCACCGGTTCTCTCACCACCATGCCATTGCTCTGACCCACTGTGTGACCTTTGGGTGCACTTGGCCCCCTGTCACATCAGGTGCTGCAAGAACAGTAAACCTCCACACTTGGGTCCCATCGCGAAACCTCCGTCCCAGCAGACAACACACTCCAGCCGAAATACCTCCTTCTCAAGGGCAGGAGAAAATAAGTTCACTGGGGGTTTCTATAACAGGTATTTTCTATAACAGGTTTGAGTGCTGGGTTATATATTAATATATGGGGGACATAACCAGTGTGCTAGTTATAACCTAAGCAGGGAGACATTGGGTAATTCAGTACTGGAAAAGGATCTAGGAGTCCAAATAGATAACAAACTGGGGTGTAGTGATCAATGTCACGTAGCAACAAAAAAGACCAACAGAATTCTAGCGTGTATTAAAAGGGGCATGGAAACTAGAGACTCAAAAGTAATTACAGTATGTCACTGTACAAAGCATTGGTTAGACCTCACCTTGAATACGGAGTACAATTCTGGGCCCCACACTATAAAAAGGACATCATAGAATTAGAAAAAATCCAAAGAAGAGCAACAAAGCTTATTAGGGGAATGGAGAATTTAAGCTACGAGGAGAGATTGAGAAATTTGGGACTAGTGACACTAGAGAAGAGACGTCTAATGGGGGAAATGCTCAACATGTACAAATATATCAGGGGCCAATATCAGGACCTGTCAAACACCCTTTTTACTGCTTGAAAGAAATCTAGGACTCGAGGGCACGAGTTTCGATGCAGAGGGGGGCAGTGAACTAAATAAAAATGAAGAAATCTGCTCCCCCAAGCTAGAGGTATTGTCTCTGCAGGCAAATGGAAAAGGAAGCCTATCCACTGCAACAGAAGATAACGCCGATCAAAAAATCGAAAAGATATAAGCAGAAAGATGAACATAGCTAGCAGCAGGAGAAGCACAAACACAACTTTAAGAGCTATGTGTGCAAATGCTAGGAGCTTAGGAAATAAAATTCCAGAACTAATTGCAATAATGACAAGGGATGAACTGGATATTGTGGCTATTACAGAGACATGATGCAATGAAAAATCATGACTGGGACGTAGCTATACCAGGATATACTTTATTTAGGAAGGACATAATGGGAAAAATCGGAGGAGGGGTTGCAATATATGTAAAAAAAAACATTAAGACTACCTTAATACAAAGTATTGAAGAAAAAACTGAGGCCCTTTGGGTGACCATAGAAATAGGGGAGAAGGCGATTCTTCGTATAGGGGTGATCTACAGACCACCAGGTCAGGAAGAGGAACTTGACAAGAGCTTATTGCAGGACATCAATAAAATGGCATTAAAAGGAGAGGTTATAATCATGGTAGACTTTAATCTACCTGATGTTAACTGGGAGCTGCCTGTTGCAAGTTCCACCAGAAGTAGGGACATTCTGAATTCCTTGCAAGGAGCATCTCTCCAGCAATTGGTGATGGAGCCCACTCGTATGGACGCAATATTAGACTTAATACTTACAAATGGTGACAGAATATCTGATGTAAGATCTAATGTAAATGTGGGTGAAAACCTGGGATCCAGTGACCATCAATCAGTATGGTTTAAAATAAAGACAGAGACCGACTCATCGCACACAAAAATAAAGGTGTTAGATTGTAGGAAGGCTGATTTTTGTAGAGATGGGAAAACTCTGTAACGGATTCTTTGGCAGAGTTGAGAAACTTGGAAGGAGTGCAGGAGAAGTGGGAAAAATTAAAAATAGCAATACTAAAAGCAGCAGAACTTTGTGTCAAAAGAGTTAGTAAAAACACAAGGAAAAGGAAGCCATTGTGGTTTGCGAAAGATGTAGCAAGTATTGTGAAAGCAAAAAAGTTGGCCTTTAAGAAATTTAAGCAGACGCAGAATAATGAGGACAAAGACGTGTATCTTGTTAAACAGAAGGAGGCTAAGAAGGTAATCAGATGTGCAAAAGCACAGGCTGAAGAGAAAATGGCCCAGTCAATGGGTAAAGGGAGGGGGGACTTTTAAGTGGAATAATAAGACTAAAGACAGAAAGTGGAAGTCTTTTTGAGGGGGACAATGTAATAGCAGATCATATTAATAATTATTTCTGCTCAGTAATCACTGCTGAAAGAGAGGGGAAGGGGCCATAGTTAAGTTGCAAGTATAGTGAGAAAACTGAGGGAGAAACAAGTACATTTACTGAGGAGAAAGTCCTCACAGAACTCTCAAAACTGAATGAGGATAAATCAATGGGGCCAGATGGGATATATCCAAGGATACTAAAAGAGCTTAAAGGGGAGCTGGTAAAACCAATGACAGAATTATTCAACCAGTCACTAGCTACTGGAGTAATTCCATAGGGCTGGAAAACAGCAAATGTAGTCCCACTGCACAAATGTGGAAGAAAGGAAACGGTAAGCAACTATTGACCAGTGAGCCTTATATCAGTAGTAGGGAAATTGAGGGAAACACTCTTAAAACAAAGAGTTGTAGAATATCTCAAAACCAGCAATTTACAGGATCCGAAAAAGCATGGGTTTACTGGGGGAAGATCATGTCAACAAATCTTATTGACTTTTTTGACTGGGTAATAGATCAAGGTGGGGCTGTAGATGTAGCTTATCTAGACTTTAGTAAGGCTTGCCACACTGTCCCACATTGCAGACTGTTAAATAAACTGGAAAGCTTGGGATTGGATTTTAAGATAGTTGACTGGATAAGAGCGTGGTTGCAGGACAGAAAACAGATAGTTGTAGTAAACGGAGTACAGTCAAAGAAGGGAAAGGTTACAAGTGGGGTACCCCAGGGATCTGTACTTGGACCATTGCTTTTTAATATCTTTATTGGTGATATTGCAAATGGAATTGAGGGTAAGATGTGCCTTTTTGCAGATGACACAAAGGTATGCAACAGGGTAGACACACCAGGAGAGGTAAAACATATGATTGGTGATCTAGGTAGATTAGAGGAATGGTCAAGAGCATGGCAACTACAGTTTAATTAAAATGCAAAATCATGCACTTGGGTCTCAAAAATCCAAAGACTAAATATAGTATAAATGGCACTATAATGGAAACTACTGAGGAAGAGAGGGATCTAGGTGTCACTATTTCAGGGGACTTAAAGGAAGGTAGGCAATGTAACTAAGCAATGAAGAAGGCAAGTCAGATGCTTGGTTGCATAGGGAGAGGTAAAAGCAGTAGAAAGAAAGAAGTAATAATGCCACTGTATAGGTCATTGGTGCGACCTCATCTAGAGTACTGTGTTCAGTACTGGAGGCCATATCTCCAGAAGGATATAAATAAATAATGGTGCATGGCCTACATCACAAAACGTACCAGGAAAGACTAAAAGATCTTAATATGTATACTTTAGAGCAGAGACGGGAAAGGGGGGACATGATAGAAACTTTCGAATATATCAAGGGCTTTGACAAGGTACAGGTGGGAGAAATTCTTCACAGGAAGAGGAGCAGCAGAACAAGAGGACATGCACTGAAACTAGAGGGAGGAAGATTCAGGGGAAATTTGAGGAATAATTACTTCACAGAAAAAGTAGTAGATAAGTGGAATAGCCACCCATCAGAGGTGGTAGAGGCAATTACAGTAGTACAATTCAAACATGCTTGGGATAGGCATATTGATATCCTTACAAAGAAATAAGGATCAAATATGGTTTGAGGTAACATGTTTAAAAAAGGGGCTGACTAGATGGGCCAAGTGGTTCTTATCTGTCGTCAAGTTCTAGATTAGAAGAAAAAAGATTTTGTTCCCTTAGAAGAAAAAAACTTCTTTACGATCAGAGCAGTGAAACTTTGGAACAATCTTCCTGGGGAAGTGGTGTCGGCAGAGACAATAAATACGTTCAAACTAAGGTTGGATAAACATTTATTGGTTAAAAACATCCAGGGGTACTAATAGAAACCATAATCTGTCTTTAAAAATTTCACAACATACTATACAACAAGGGATAAGCTATCAAAACACAGGTTGAACTAGATGGACGCAAGTCTTTATTCAGCCTTACCTACTATGTAACTATATAATATACTTAATTATATTGAAGTAATTGTATTGGTCGTGTGTTAGGCAGGCTGTCAGTCAGTGTAGTGGGCTACACAGGCAGGCTGTCAGTCAGCTTTTCATTGTGGTGTGTGGTCACTGTGGTGTGCTGCACTGCAATTCATTACACCATACATATATACTACTGTCAGAAGCAGAACATTTTCCGTGTGTGATTGTTCTGTCTCCAAGATCCACGGAGTGTTATCCAAGGCCCGTCCATAAAAAAATACAGTATAAAAATAAATGTTGCTGTATACTGGACCCCAACAGTATACACCCCAAGTTCCATGTGTGATTGTTCTGCATCCACGTAGCGTTATACAAGCTGTTTATTAAAAATAATTAATTCATTCTTTGTGTGTACTGCACCCATAGTATTCTGTCAGAAGGTTGGTGTGTGATTGTTTGGCCTCCACGCAGCGTTATACAAGCTGCGCATTAAAAATAAATTGAATGAAAACAACATTGTGAGCTGTAAAGTGGTCAAAATTGTCTGGAAAGGGCTGGAAATGAATGTTATTAAGGTTAATATTACTCTAGGGACAAAAATTACGCGATTTGGGCATTTTTTGACCATTTTTAAAATATCCGGTACTTGTGTATTATCACGGCTCCCATCGCATCGCCCATCGCATCGCATACCATAAGGCATACGATGGTATGCGATGTGATATCGCGCGATGTACAATGTCATACAATTTTAAAATTGTATGACATTGTATATGGCATACAATGCCATACAATGTGATGGGATGCGATTAAAAATTGTATAAGCACCCTAATGGGTGCTTACAATGTTAAATGCACCCTAATGGGTGCTTACAATGTTAAATGCACCCCCACGTCACCCCCCACTATAAACGTGAACCCGAAGCGTGGCGAGCGCAGCGAGACCGCGAGGGGCAGCGGTACGCGTCCTACGACCTTTTCATATATCATATATTCGTATATGGGGCAAAATCGCATCGCATCACATGCCATCGGGTGTATGGCATGTGATGCGATCAAAAATCGGGAGACTAATTATCGTGGGCGACGTGCTAGTACACAAGTACCAAAAATCCAAAGCCTTTCACTGCTGCTTGACAAAGCCAAATCACGGTGACGAATCCAAATCCAAATCTTCAGCCCGGCGCTCATCTCTAATGTAATGTATATAAGAGGTACTACTATACATACAGCCACCCTGTCTCAAAGGACAAAATTCTATGGTTGGATTCAAATTGAGAATCTGCAGTTCATAAGATGATACGGTACTTGTGTAGTTTCACGGCGCCAGCATGGCGTCTGAATCCCCTTGCGGGGCTTGCTTCGCTCGCCCACGCTGCAGGCTCGGTGGCTCGCTACACTCGCCACGCTATCTAAAATCAACTCCATGCCAACGTTGATAGTGGGGGTATGAACTATCCACGTTGGCATGGAGTTAAGTTAGTTTATTTTAGATAGTTTGGCGAGCGTACCCAACCCATGCTGGCGCCGTGAAACTACACAAGAACCGATGATACTGTGCAGATGAGGCTGATTAAATGCATAGTTTTTCTATTGTACAGTGCAAAATGGAAAAAACATGTTTGGCAAGACTGCTATCATTGCTCAATATATGTTTTCTATTTTAAAAACCACATGCCATATAGCAGAAAGCAGAAGTAGAAACTCCAGTAAGGCCTTTTGATAGTGATACCAGACTTACAGATCCATCTGTAATTGAAAACTACAAAGAAGCAACAAATAAGCACAGGAGGAGTCTGTGACGATTACTGGAGCACATGCAGCATGAGATCAAACAACATCAAATAAAACAACTCTATTGAGCTACAAGGTTTATCATTTTCACACACATGTCATCAATGGTTTTTGAAAAGTGCCATCTGAACAGGGGTGTGTTAAGGGAGTAGTCTCTGTCCAGGCCCCCTCCTCTCTAGCTGACAGCAGAAGTACCATTTGTACAGGAGATGCATTGCACTTGGGCCCCTGAGGGCTAAGGGGTTCAATGCTACCACCCTCTGCTGTGTGTAAAATTGTGAACTTGGGTTGAAGTGAAGAAGGGGGGTCCAAATTAAATTTTTGCACCTGGGTAAACCACTCACAAGTTCCGCCACTGGTGTGAGAAAAAAAGTAGACTTTAGCACCACATTACACTCTTGTGTATATGCAGGTCTCTGGGGAAATCTTGTTGTGGCAATTTTCCCAATGTTTTCCATACTGTGAATTATGTCATTTTTACAATGATTCTGTAGCACTGGCTTTTACAGGACTCCTGAGATGTATCTACTGGAGACATGGATGCACACAACTGCCTACCTGACCCCCCCCCCCATGGGGGAGAAAATGCTCTGTTCCTGGACTTCCCTGGTCCAGGATGATTGCAATCACCTGTGGGGAGCTAGATCATTTATAAGGTGTTTCACCACAGGTGATGACAATCATACATTACCAGGGAAGTCCAGGAGCAGAGCATTTCCTCCCTGAAGGAGAGGGTCAGGTAGGCAATTACGCTCTGCTGCCACCTTAAGGTCATTTAATGAATTCTCTTCAGCTGCTAGCTAGACTGAAAGCCCTTCCTGAAAAGGGTCCAAAGTACTATAAACAACTAATCCACTCAATTACTGCATTCTGTATATGAAGGACTAGTAGTAGTAAATACCATATCCCTAAATTCATTTTGGGGTCAATATTTCAGTTTTATGGCTACAACCCCATTGAAACATTGAACTGGGTATGGGTCATTGGGTCGAACAATATTAGGTCGACATGCAGTGGTTTGACCCCTGAAGGTCGACATGACTTAAGTCGACACATGGAATTGATTGACATGGTTGGAAGATCAACACAAGCATTAGGTTGACAATGGCTAGGTCAACAGTCAAAAGATCTAAGTGGGTTTTCACCTTTTTTCCCAATGTCGACATGGACACTATCAAAGTGTATTGCTACGCTCGGCATACAATTCTATTCTTTCTCCCTCCACGTCCTAGTGGAAAGCATGGAATACCGCCTGTCGGCACATGTTGGCTAAAAGAAAAAGTGAAAAACCCATGTTGACCTTTTGACTGTCGAAATAGCCATTGTTGACCTAATTCTTGTATTGACCTTCCAACCATTTCAACCTTAGCCACGTCGACCTATTTCATGTGTCGACCTAAGCCATGTTGATCTTCAGTGGTCGACCCAATGACCATATACCATTAAACTTGCTGCCTTGCTTAGTGCGAGAGGCCTGCACTCTAGAACTTCAAAAATAGACTCAAGTCTCATCTGTTGACTCTATTATCCCTTATTAAGCGCTTTTGTATTTTATTGTATGTTATAAAGGTTAATGGAAGTAATGGAGCCCACACACGCACCGATCCCGGCGTGCGTTGTGGGCTTAACTAGCACACATAGCATCGCATCGTATGCCTTGTGCATACGATGTGCATGCGATGCGATGCTATGCTAGAAAAAGCTAGTACAAAAAGTATGTGCAGCACATACTTTTTGTACTGTACGATGAGGTGCCGCGGGAGCGCGCACCCCATCGTACAGCATCGCACCGCCCGCATCGGTGTGTGTGTGGGCTCCATAACTTTTTCAGCGTCTGCAGTGCTTTTTTCCACCTTCTTTCAATTATTAGTTCTCAATAGTACTGTGAATTGTTTTGCACAAGGACATTGTTTAGGCAAGGTCTGAAGGGAGCCTAAACCATTTGGTAACTTAATCCAGGACAAAAAAGTCTGGTATTTATTATTTGCTTTGATTTTTGAATAGTTTTTTGAGAGCCCGAGGAGAAAACATAGACAGAGAAACAAAAACGTAAATGCCCATCTGGTTTCAGATAAATATAAATCACAGTTTATGACTAAAAGATACAATAGGATTTGCCAATCACCGCTGCTCACCATCCGACAGAAGGAGGCTTGCGTGCACGAGACGCTCACGTACCCCATTCTGATGCATGTGGCCACACCCCCCCCCCAACCCTGCCCGTCTTCCTGAAGTGGAGACGAGCAGGGATTCTGCTCATCACTGCTGTGTGAAGGGGACCCGCTTACATGTGAGACATTCGCGCGTCCCCGTCAGATGCACTTGTCAGTTAGAAAATAATTTTCCTACTACATTTGTGACATTTTTAAATAAGAGCTTTTGTATTTTTAGAATATTCGATTTTTGTAACATATTGCTTCTATGGTATGGACAGACAGACAGACAGATATTGACATGCATGCATACATAGCAGATATGAAAGATATTGCAGGTAAAGTACAGTAATTGAAACATTACAGGAAGCTACAGTAAATCTAATGAGATTGATGAAGCTTTCCAGAAATTCAAATATAAATTGGCTTCTTAAGACAGTATTTATAGCTAGGGCCAGACCAGCTTAAGAACACCATGTGTGTACATTATTTAATTCATATCTGCCTACTTTCCTTTACTCCTCTCCGGGGAAAGCCCGAGACGAGGCTGATGTCACCATCTGACGCAGCAGCAATTTGCGGGTCTGTGGATTGGGGAGGGGCTAAAATGCTGCTAAATTATGCTAATCACGTCATTATAGCCTCGCCCCCTTCCTCAGAATTGTGAAAGGGGGGCTGTGGGGTTGATGCGGAAGACTTGCCTACCTTTCAGGGGGGCCAGGAGGAGGATCCGATTTGTGTGAGCCTCCCGGCCATTCCAGGAGAGTAAGCAACTATGATGTAACTATAAAATATCTTTTATTATCCCATTCATGCGGTTGTGGGCATCACTGGGCAGAAAGCCTAAGGGTGTAGCCTTTGTGTAGAGACATAACGGGACGTAGGGCGCATCTGCGTCAAGGATGAACAAAACTCACCTCTTCTCCTTCCTCCTAGGTGATCGTGTACGGGTGCTGGAGTTTACCAGGACCGTGGTTTGTCACAGTGTGAAGGGGAGAGGGTGTGGCACCAGGTAAGTGGTCAGGATACACCTGCACAGCAGCAGGCAAAACACCACAACGCCACACCCTTTGTCACTGAAGTGTCCCCCTAGTACCCCCCTGATGGTGACCCTGCCCCCACCGCAGGACACTGCCAGTTCTGGGTGGGATGCAAAAATCAGGACAGTTGGGAGGTACTGTATGATTTTGTCAGATTAGTGTAGATGATCTGTGTTCATGAGCTCTCTTCATTTTGGAAGCACCTCCCATAATGTGTGAGTTGGCTTAATGATGGCAACAGCATTGAGGTAACTGTGTTAATAATTTTAGGTGGTTGATGTCTCGCAGCAGTGTGTATGTCTACTCAATCCCCCTTAAAGCCGGATCTCATGCGATTCTTCACATCAGGTCTTTTCACATGCAATGTATCGCATGCGACCCCATTCCCCGATGCCATGAGGGGCCGAATCAGGAGATCATATGTGCAGCCCGGCCCCGTGCGTATCAGATCAGATGTCAAAACACATCCGATTTGGCCAAGTGTAATATATATGCCTGTATATATGTTAGATTATAAGAGATGCATTATAAGCTGCTTCGCTGTAAAAAACTTATATTGTGTGATGGACTCTTACAAATATATGGTAACATTTGCCGAGCAACAAAAGTGCACAAGTTGTCAGGAAATGTTCAAAACAACGTGGCATAGACTGTTATATGTTCCAATAACATTGCTGATAGAAAACTTTGCTATATATGTGTGGGTCATCGCTGATTTATTGAGAAATAGGACATTGGTGGCAGTGATTACAACGCTGTGAACATAGACATTGGTAATACAGCATTTACACATATGCTGCTGCCCCCTAAGTGAACCCACAGCCAGCAGCCAATCAAATGGGTTTAGAGAGTGTCCCCGAGGACACTGAATGTGCGGGAAAACAGCTGTTCTCGTGCACTGAGCGGGAGAACAGCTGTCCTCGCGCAGCATCAGCTGACCCATCAGCGGGGATTATAAAAGAGCTGACAGCATAGTGAAGCTCAGCTCAGCTGTTCCCTCATTCGTGCGCTCACCTCCCTGCTGCTGCTCTAAGACTGTAAACAGAGCTATAAACATTACCGCAGCAGCAGAGGTTATGGGCCGGAGAAAGAGCTCTTAGAAAGCACGCTGTCTGGACTAGAGGAAGGGAGAACAGCGTAGGGATCACAGCATCCGATAGTGAGCGCAGCAATTGAATCCTGAAGGCACTGTAAGTGCAAACTACTCACCAGCTAGGGAAGCTGCCGTCCATTGTGCTGCCTGCACACCCCTCCACACCCTGGTGCCGCCCGCTTAAGCAGCGGTTACCAGCGGGAGACGGGAGGCGGTATTGGGAGCAGAAAACAGATGCCCAGCCAGAGTAACAGCGTCGCCCAAAGAGCCGCCCATCGGGAGTGACGTGTACCGCCTCTCACCAGCAAAGGGACGGAGCTGTGCTGAGGAGAACCGCCGCCCACCGCTGGTGTTCGACGACATCCCCAAACACGCCTCCTCTACACCCAGAGCCTGCCTGTACACAGAGTAGCGCTCTGCGGGAGACGGGAGGAGGTGGGGAGAGAAGAGACCAGAGAAGCTGCCACTCACCTGCCATAGGGGAAGCGCCGCCCAGCCGCCCCTGTTAGAACCGACAGCCGCATTCTTATCACCGCAGCGCAAGCCATCAGGGAGGAGGAACCGCCCACCTGTCCATCAAAGGCGCAGCCCAGCTGACGGAAGCAGCAGGAGATAGAGAAGAGAAGAAAGCGCTGCCCTACAAGCCGCTCCCTCAGGTCACCAGTGGGTGGAGCGAAAGGGGCATCCCCAAGCACGCCCCTCTACACCCAGAGCCTGCCTGTCAGCCAGCAGCGCTCTGAGGGAGACGGGAGGAGGCGTGCTGATGAGTGGGGGAAGGAGCCGCCCACTGACTCATTATCTGTAGAAGGGAAGCATCGCCCAGCCGCCAAAGCCGCCGCCCACCTGTCAATTAGCAGTAGGAGGGAGCCAGATTAGTGAAGAGAGACCAACCCCTTGATGTGCCCCTCTACACCCAGGCACTGCCTGCGGGAGACGGGAGGAGGCACAGACAGGGAGGGGAGAAGTGAGATCACACACAGCCCAAGTAAAGGAAGCAGTATCACTCCCTACAAAGTGCCAAGTCAATCACCTCAAAGCTTATAGTAAGGCAAATACTGAAAGGCAGCCACAGTGAAGAAGAGAGCACAGGGACAGAGTCAGGAGCCTGATTACAGCAAAGTGCAGGAAGAGAAGAGGAAAGAGACAGAGAGAGAGACAGTTTATCAGACAGAGAAGACAGCGGCCAGATTGGGTGAGCCTGAATAACCCCCTTTTATAACGCACTTTACACCACAAGGGAACTTAGACAATTTTATTAACTACGCCTAAAGGCAACTACTTTAGTGTAAACACCTAAACCCTATGCTACACAAGATAGAAGAGAAAACATTGACTTAAAGCTTTTGCAATAGTAGCTTCTGGGCTTATAGCCAAGCGATTGAAAGAAAAGGATAGAAAGTTTCTATCTTCTAAGGGAAAGCCAGACTTTAGTACTTAAACTCAGTTATACAGGTACTTTGTGTGATTAGTATCACACATCAAAGGGACAGAGACATAGACTTTTTTCAGTGCTAGGGACACCTAGTGAAGACCAGCGGATGAACTCATATTTAGACGGGTTGTTTATTAACCCATTCACACCTTCAGCAAGGGCCCCAACGCGCGCCAACAAGTGTATTTATATGCAGTGTTTTTTAATGCTGGCCAGCGCATGGTAATTACTTTTTGTGTAAATGCATGCATTACTAAATGTACAGAAAGTGTAGTTGTTCATTGAATTTAGGTATGTCATATAAGGTTATAGTGTAAAGTTATGTTCTGCTTGTTCTATGAGGTTGTTGATGTGTCATGTTAAAGTCATTAATTGAAACCGTATGCTATGTAAAAGTTGTTTATTGAATTCAAATGTTTACATTGTAATATTATATTCATCACATTTTGAAAAGTAAACTTACCTTTTATATAAACGCGCAGTACCTCTATTCATTTGAGAGCCCTAAAAGGAAACAAGTACAAAATCAGTATAGTACACGTGGTAGCCACATACCTGCAATTAAAAGGTGGTTACATTTGGAGGCACTGGAGCTGAGATTTGGTAGGATTTCCTGTTTACCAAACATATATAAGATGGAGACTTTAACAGGAATGGATATACACGAGTGGTGTATACAAAATGATAGGGACCCTAGGAAATGCCTAGGAATAGCAGGAAACTTTTCGGAGTTCTCAGATGAAGAGGTACTAGAACAAGCAGATAAACTGTATGGTGTGCTTAAACCAAAAATAGTGGACAAATGGAAGGGAGCCTTGGGGAAGGTAACAGCATTTCTCGTAGAGAATTTGAGAGAGTTAGACCCCAGCTTACTCCCGGCAATGGTTTTAGCTAGTGAAGAAACAGGGAGGAAATGGCATATAATAGGGCCAGTAAAACCAGAAGGGCCTGCCAGCAATGTAAACCCCACCACTAATGCAAATGCCAAAGGGAAAGAGGAAAAGGATGTAGAGGATAATGATACCCAAAGCCAAACCACCAATGTAAGTGGCGGACAATTTGAGGTTATAGTAGACAGGGTGGTGACTCAACTTGAAAGGTGGCACTATGAGGGAAGTTACCGTAGGCTGCGTATATTTTCTGGGATTATCCCAATACCCACGGGAGAGGAAGCCTATGAGGCATGGAAGGAGGCAGCCATACAGCAAGCTGAAGAGTGGCAGTGCCCAGATAAGATTAAAAGGCAAAGGGTGGTAGAAAGTTTGAGGGGCCCCGCCATGGGAATTATCCAGGCAGCCAGGCGCAGTAGCCCCAATGCCACCCTGGAAACGTATTTTGAGGCCCTGGATTATGCTTTTGGGACCCTGGAGGATGTAGGGGACCTTACGTCCCGATTACACCATACATTCCAAGACCCTGGGGAGAAGCTAAGCACCTTCCTGATCCGCCTAGACAAGTTATTGTATAAAATAGTGGATAAGGGAGGAATAGAGAAAACGGAGGTAGACAAACACAGGATGAAGCAGCTTCTCAGAGGAGCATTAACTAGTGACCCTGTTGCGCAGAAGTTAAGATGTTCAGGGATACGAGAGCCTCCCCCTACTTTTAATGACTTACTTAAGGAAGTGAAGCAGGACGAAGTACTAATTGAAATGAGGGAAAAAACTGTGAAAAAGGTAAAGGTGGTACAATCCGCCACTGAAAGTAGCGAGTTTGAGGCCAAAATCCTTAAAATGTTAGAGGAACAAAACAAAAAATTAGAGGATTTTATTGTAAAGCAGAATGCAAAGGCCCCCACTCCAAACGTCAACACCCCGATAAGAGGATTAGGAAGGGGGAGTGGCAGGGGATGTTTTAACTGTGGAAGGTTTGGGCATAGAGCTTTCGAGTGTAACCGGGGCACATACAGAAACCCTGGCAGGAGAACAGACAATAGCCACCTGAACCAAGAAAGTCAAGAGCAGGGAAACGGGAGAGGGAGGTCTGTGAACCCCGCATAGGCCCCCTAGAGATAACTTGCTGCGCCATGGGAAACTCCTGGTGGAATGGGGAATTACCTGAGGGATTAGTAGGGCCCACTTGCCACATGGATGCGTCCATCAACAACAAGCCGTGTAGAATCTTAGTGGATAGCGGGTCCCAGGTGTCCATAATATTTGAGGAGTGGTATGAGAAGAACTTGTCAGAAGTACCTATTCAGCCACTCAGCGGACTTGTAATATGGGGCCTTAGTGCTGAAAAGTACCCCTATCTGGGCTATGTACACGTGAACCTCAGTTTGCACAAGACGTCATCACAAGAGACTGACACTCTAGAAACACCTTTAATTGCTTTAGTGTGCCCAGACCTGTCGAAAGAAAGGGGGGAAACACCTGTCATAATAGGGACAAATACCCACATATACCGGGTGTTACAGAAGTGGCAAGAGGGAGAAAGAGAGCAGGCAAATGCAAGTTCTTTCTATGTGGGGACAAGGGAAGATAAGTTTCAGGACTGTTTTGAGGGGAGCGACATTACACCAAATGATAGAGCCATGTTAATCGAAGAACTTGAAAAGCATAAGCAGGCCTTCTCCGAAGGAGAGTGGGATCTCGGCATGGCTAAGGGAGTGGAGCACAATATAAGACTCACAGATGAGACCCCTTTCCGGGAACGTTCAAGAAGAATTGCGCCAGCTGACTTCGAGGATGTGAGGCAGCACTTGAAAGGGCTATTAGAAAACCAAGTTATCATAGAGTCCCGGAGCCCTTATGCCTCCCCTATTGTGGTAGCTCGCAAGAAAAGCGGGAAGATCAGGATGTGCGTCGACTACCGCACTTTAAATCAGAGGACAGTAACTGACCAATATACAGTGCCAAAAATAGACGAAGCCTTAGACTGCTTACAAGGGAGCACTTGGTTCTCAGTACTCGACCTAAGGAACGGCTTCTATCAAATTCCTATGAGACCTGAAGATAGGGAAAAGACAGCCTTTATCTGCCCATTGGGATTCTTCGAGTTTCTGAACATGCCCCAAGGAGTCAAGGGAGCCCCAGCCACCTTCCAACGGACAATGGAAAGGATCGTGGGTGATATGGTGTACCGCGAAGTCATCGTGTACCTGGACGATATCATCGTGTTCGGGTCAACCCTTCAAGAGCATAACCAACGCCTGCTGAAAGTGCTGGAGAGGTTGATCGAAGGAGGGTTGAAGCTATCGCTTGACAAGTGCCGGTTGTGCCAATCACGAGTGAAGTACTTGGGGCATATTGTCAGCAGAGATGGTGTGGCGACCGATCCTGAAAAGGTAGAGGCAGTGAAAAAGTGGCCCCGTCCAAACAAGCTTAAGGAGCTGCGATCTTTCCTGGGTTTCTGCGGGTACTACCGCAGGTTTGTCCCAAACTATTCCAGTATTGCAAAGCCCTTGACCGATCTGACCAAGGGATACCCATCGACTAACAAGAGGGTAAAGTCAAAGAAAGACTGCTATAAGACAAGTGAACCCTTTGGAGATCGGTGGACGGATGCATGCGAGGCTGCCTTCAACTCCCTGAAACAATGCTTAACAGAGGCACCTGTCCTCAGCTATGTGGACCCAGAATTGACTTATGTCCTACACATTGATGCATCGCTGGATGGACTGGGAGGAGTGCTGTACCAAGAGCATGGGAAGGAGCTAAAGCCGGTGTCATTCGCCAGCCGTGGATTGAGCGAAAGCGAGAAAAAATACCCGACGCACAAGTTGGAATTTCTAGCCCTGAAATGGTGTATTGTGGATAAATTCCATGACTACCTGTATGGAGCATCATTTACCGTCCACACTGACAACAACCCGCTTACTTATGTGCAAAGCACAGCCAAGCTTGATGCTACCGGACACAGATGGCTAGCTGCACTAGCTCTCTACAGCTTCTCGCTGAAATACCGCCCAGGCGTCAACAACACAGATGCTGACTCTCTTTCACGCATGCCGGGCCAACCTGAAGAAAAAGGGGAAGATGAGTGGATCGAAGTACCCGCCAGTAACATCAAGGGGATGTGCCACAGCATCGGAGTGAACCATCCACCCGAAAAGAGGTATGCAGATTGTTTAGGGTTGTCACCGCAAGTCTTACCGCTATCCTACTGTTGGATTAGCCAAGTTGAAATGGAAGGGCTACCGAAGGTGAGGCAGAGTCAACTAAGGCAAGACCAGCAAGCTGATCCAGGCATGAGGTGCGCTTTTTCTCACAAGCACAGCCCCAGCACTCCCCCAGAGGTCAGGAAAGAAGCTGAACTGTTGAAAAGACAGAGAAAGAACCTGGTTACCAAGAAAGGGGTGATGTACCGAAAGCATGAAGCTGGGAGAAACCAATGGCAGATTGTGCTGCCAAAGAAGCACCGTGTCACAGTAATGAGGGCTCTCCATGACAAACATGGCCACATCGGGATAGAGAAGACTCTGAAATTAATAACTGATCGGTTCTATTGGCCAGACATGAGGAGAGATGTGGAGGCCTATTGCAAGAACTGTGGTAACTGTGTCGCCAGAAAAACTCTCCCGGGAAGAACAGCCCCGCTGGTAAACATAAAGAGCCAAGGGCCCATGGACCTAGTCTGCATTGACTTTTTAACCCTGGAAGTGGAGTCGGGAAACAAATGCAACATTCTAGTGATTACCGACCACTTTACCAGATACGCCCAGGCATATGTCACTCCAAACCAAAAAGCTGTTACAGTTGCTAACGTGCTGTGGGAGAAATTCTTCATCCACTATGGACTTCCTAACAGACTGCACTCAGATCAGGGGCGTGACTTTGAAAGTAGACTTATCAAAGAACTGTGTCAAAGCTGCGGGATTAAAAAGTCACGAACCACCCCATACCATCCACAGGGTGACCCTCAGCCTGAAAGATTCAACAGAACCCTGTTAGATATGTTGGGGACCCTGAATCCATTGGACAAGCGCAGATGGAAGCAACATGTATCCAGGCTGGTGCACGCATATAACTGCACACGTTGTGATGCCACTGGGTATTCGCCATACTACCTAATGTTTGGACGTGAAGCGAAGCTCCCCATTGACATCAGCTTTGGAACTTTGAACTCTGATCCGTCAAATACCTCACACTTAAAGTATGTGCAAACCCTTCGGAAAGAACTCCAGGAAGCCTATGAACTGGCTGAAAGGACAGCAGACAAACTAGGGAGAAAGAACAAGACTAACTATGACCGCAAAGTACGTGATCATGTCTTGCACCCAGGAGACAGAGTGCTACTTCGACGACTGGGACACCCTAGAAAATTCAAAATCTCTTACCGCTGGAGAGAAGAACCATTTGTGGTGTTAGAAAAGTTTGAAAACTTACCTGTGTACAAAATCCAGAGAGAGGATGGAGAAGGAGCTGTATTGACCCATCATAGGCAGAATCTTCTTCCCATTGGACGGGATACTCGAATGGAGGACCTGAAAGACAGAGACACAGAACCTGTAAGAAAAGAAACGCCTACAAGTGACACTGCACAGATACATCAATCTACAGAACCAGAAGAGAATGGAGATGAAATTGGCCAAGGCTGCTACTTCAAAGACTGTGAAAGAGACATTGCCAAAAGCCTTGAGGAGAGTAAAATTATTGATGAACCCCCTTTGCAAAGTCCTGCCGTAGCAGATTGGGATTTTACAATTGAAGACTCTGACTGTCCTGTCCCTGAAGAATGGGTTGTGGGGGAGGAGGATATAACAGAGAATTATCCCAGTGACTATACCTTGGAAGATGGGGAAGCATTTGGGGAAGTAACTACAACTAGGCCCAAGAGAGCATGTAGGCCCCCAAACATTGTCACTTATGATCAATTAGGGGTACCCACCTATATCCCAAGAGTGACCTACCCTGCCAACTTAGCAGTATGGCCTTATTTTGCAAATGCTGAAATTGTATATTAATGAATGTAAATATTTCTATGATGATCCAAGTTCATTTATTGCCTTGTATCATCAGGGGAAGAATGTAATATATATGCCTGTATATATGTTAGATTATAAGAGATGCATTATAAGCTGCTTCGCTGTAAAAAACTTATATTGTGTGATGGACTCTTACAAATATATGGTAACATTTGCCGAGCAACAAAAGTGCACAAGTTGTCAGGAAATGTTCAAAACAACGTGGCATAGACTGTTATATGTTCCAATAACATTGCTGATAGAAAACTTTGCTATATATGTGTGGGTCATCGCTGATTTATTGAGAAATAGGACATTGGTGGCAGTGATTACAACGCTGTGAACATAGACATTGGTAATACAGCATTTACACATATGCTGCTGCCCCCTAAGTGAACCCACAGCCAGCAGCCAATCAAATGGGTTTAGAGAGTGTCCCCGAGGACACTGAATGTGCGGGAAAACAGCT
Organism: Crinia signifera; assembly: GCF_055691185.1. Taxonomy (NCBI): domain Eukaryota; kingdom Metazoa; phylum Chordata; class Amphibia; order Anura; family Myobatrachidae; genus Crinia; species Crinia signifera. The sequence goes on from NC_139217.1 coordinate 153,887,632, forward strand.
GTTCTCGTGCACTGAGCGGGAGAACAGCTGTCCTCGCGCAGCATCAGCTGACCCATCAGCGGGGATTATAAAAGAGCTGACAGCATAGTGAAGCTCAGCTCAGCTGTTCCCTCATTCGTGCGCTCACCTCCCTGCTGCTGCTCTAAGACTGTAAACAGAGCTATAAACATTACCGCAGCAGCAGAGGTTATGGGCCGGAGAAAGAGCTCTTAGAAAGCACGCTGTCTGGACTAGAGGAAGGGAGAACAGCGTAGGGATCACAGCATCCGATAGTGAGCGCAGCAATTGAATCCTGAAGGCACTGTAAGTGCAAACTACTCACCAGCTAGGGAAGCTGCCGTCCATTGTGCTGCCTGCACACCCCTCCACACCCTGGTGCCGCCCGCTTAAGCAGCGGTTACCAGCGGGAGACGGGAGGCGGTATTGGGAGCAGAAAACAGATGCCCAGCCAGAGTAACAGCGTCGCCCAAAGAGCCGCCCATCGGGAGTGACGTGTACCGCCTCTCACCAGCAAAGGGACGGAGCTGTGCTGAGGAGAACCGCCGCCCACCGCTGGTGTTCGACGACATCCCCAAACACGCCTCCTCTACACCCAGAGCCTGCCTGTACACAGAGTAGCGCTCTGCGGGAGACGGGAGGAGGTGGGGAGAGAAGAGACCAGAGAAGCTGCCACTCACCTGCCATAGGGGAAGCGCCGCCCAGCCGCCCCTGTTAGAACCGACAGCCGCATTCTTATCACCGCAGCGCAAGCCATCAGGGAGGAGGAACCGCCCACCTGTCCATCAAAGGCGCAGCCCAGCTGACGGAAGCAGCAGGAGATAGAGAAGAGAAGAAAGCGCTGCCCTACAAGCCGCTCCCTCAGGTCACCAGTGGGTGGAGCGAAAGGGGCATCCCCAAGCACGCCCCTCTACACCCAGAGCCTGCCTGTCAGCCAGCAGCGCTCTGAGGGAGACGGGAGGAGGCGTGCTGATGAGTGGGGGAAGGAGCCGCCCACTGACTCATTATCTGTAGAAGGGAAGCATCGCCCAGCCGCCAAAGCCGCCGCCCACCTGTCAATTAGCAGTAGGAGGGAGCCAGATTAGTGAAGAGAGACCAACCCCTTGATGTGCCCCTCTACACCCAGGCACTGCCTGCGGGAGACGGGAGGAGGCACAGACAGGGAGGGGAGAAGTGAGATCACACACAGCCCAAGTAAAGGAAGCAGTATCACTCCCTACAAAGTGCCAAGTCAATCACCTCAAAGCTTATAGTAAGGCAAATACTGAAAGGCAGCCACAGTGAAGAAGAGAGCACAGGGACAGAGTCAGGAGCCTGATTACAGCAAAGTGCAGGAAGAGAAGAGGAAAGAGACAGAGAGAGAGACAGTTTATCAGACAGAGAAGACAGCGGCCAGATTGGGTGAGCCTGAATAACCCCCTTTTATAACGCACTTTACACCACAAGGGAACTTAGACAATTTTATTAACTACGCCTAAAGGCAACTACTTTAGTGTAAACACCTAAACCCTATGCTACACAAGATAGAAGAGAAAACATTGACTTAAAGCTTTTGCAATAGTAGCTTCTGGGCTTATAGCCAAGCGATTGAAAGAAAAGGATAGAAAGTTTCTATCTTCTAAGGGAAAGCCAGACTTTAGTACTTAAACTCAGTTATACAGGTACTTTGTGTGATTAGTATCACACATCAAAGGGACAGAGACATAGACTTTTTTCAGTGCTAGGGACACCTAGTGAAGACCAGCGGATGAACTCATATTTAGACGGGTTGTTTATTAACCCATTCACACCTTCAGCAAGGGCCCCAACGCGCGCCAACAAGTGTATTTATATGCAGTGTTTTTTAATGCTGGCCAGCGCATGGTAATTACTTTTTGTGTAAATGCATGCATTACTAAATGTACAGAAAGTGTAGTTGTTCATTGAATTTAGGTATGTCATATAAGGTTATAGTGTAAAGTTATGTTCTGCTTGTTCTATGAGGTTGTTGATGTGTCATGTTAAAGTCATTAATTGAAACCGTATGCTATGTAAAAGTTGTTTATTGAATTCAAATGTTTACATTGTAATATTATATTCATCACATTTTGAAAAGTAAACTTACCTTTTATATAAACGCGCAGTACCTCTATTCATTTGAGAGCCCTAAAAGGAAACAAGTACAAAATCAGTATAGTACACGTGGTAGCCACATACCTGCAATTAAAAGGTGGTTACACAAGTTTCATCCAATCCATCAGCCAAATCGGACCTGTGTATGGGGGCCTTTAGCCCTGAGAGAACAAGAATACTGGGAATTCCAAAAGGCAAGAGCATATTTGGCCATCTCTCACTACACTTACAGCTACCTTTATAGGGCAGGAGTTCTCTTAATGATGGGTAGTTCACTGGGTTAGGGTTCGAATATCATTGCCAGGTATGTTTGCAATGATGTCTGTCTTTTCAACAATGGTATGTCTGTAAATGATTTATTATTATTATTAGTAGTATTATTAATAATATGTCTTACTTAGATGTCACCGCAAGGGATCTGAAGTGCCCGATTACATAGTATATAAATGAATAAGCAAATACAGTAGAGGACAAGTACAGAGTACATACACATAGCTGCATCCGCAGAGGACACTGGAATAAGGGAGTATTTGCATGCTACAATATCTTAAATGTGCCTGAACTCATCTGTTGGTCGAGCCGGTGATGTCATCTGAACGCCCCCCTGCACCCACGTCATGGCCTCATAAACGTTGGCCATTCCCATATGCTAATGGGGCTGCACGCGCCCTGTGTATGCACATGTGCAGAAATGCGCATTCACAGAACAAAAACATTTATTTATTTATTTGCAGTTTCTTATATAGCGCAGCAGATTCCGTTGCGCTTTACAATAGTAGACAGTGATAAAACAAACTGGGTAACAACAGACAGACTTGGAGGTTAGAGGGCCCTGCTGCAAGCTTACAATCTATAGGGATATAGGAGGGAAGCACAAGGACAGGCACCAGTTATAGCATAGCAGTCCCACCAAGTTACAAGTCCAGAAGGGAAGCTTTATAATACATAAGTGCCTCAGGGGGTTATGCGTGTAGAACTTAAATATAATAGGCTTGCCTGAAGAGGTGAGTTTTCAGGGAACGCATAGGTACCCATGCGAACGCAGCCCTTCTGCGGACAGACCAGAATACGGTGCATAGTGTGAGAGGCCCACCACTGTAGAATCCTTAAAAAATAGGCTCAAGACTTTCACTATTGTTTTTTTTTTTTTTTTGTGCGGTAAAAGCACTTTGAGTCCTATTGGGAGAAAAGGGCTATAGAAAATTCTACTTCTTGGTAATAATATTATTTTTGTTATTTATCACGTACATCCTTAAATAACATCTGAAAATATAAGGGGTTATTCAAATCTGATTGCTGCTGTGTGATTTTGCAGATCCCTGCTATAAGATAGCTGCCGCCCAGCTAGTGTAAAAACCCGCCCCATGCAAGTCTACATAGTCCATTTTTCCAGTAACTGCAGTCTGTACATAACCCTGACCCTTCTACAACTTTGCGATACACGCAAGCTTATTGGGGCCGGAGCCTCCCTGAAAATGCTTGGACATGCCTCTGTTTTTTTCTGAAACTCCCAGAAAATGGACGGCTACCACCCACAAACTGCGATTTCCTGTCAATCAAACCGCAGCCAGCTTGTAAATGAAAAAAAAAATCAAAATTGCTGAATCTTGTCACTGTTTGGTGTCTTTCATGCATAATGCGATCCGTACGCATTTGCAGTCATTTGATAATTGATCACCATGTAAATCTGTGCAACAGCGATCGGCGCTGAATAACCCATAGTTAACTCAGAATGTAGTTTGTTTTCTCCCATTGAGCAATTCTCAGAGGACAACCGCTTCTCTAATTCATACCACATTCTGGCTGGTCTGCTTCCTATCATGCATTTCTGGGTCTTAGTGGAAGATTTTTAACTGCTGTACGAAACTGAAATGCTATAAAATAGATGTAAGGGAAGAAGTATTGTATTGCATGATTTCTCACCTTGTAACCCAAGGAATACATTGAAAAGATGCTTCCGACAAGATAGCATCTAAATGTACTGGTAACATAAGCTTTGTCCCGATTTTGGCAGCCTAAGCTGGGTACATACTGGGTGATATAAATAATATCAATATTGCTAATGATATTGTGTGAATATGATCCAGTGTGTAGGTAAATATCATTAACGATGCACACGGCCACGGCTCGTTAATGACCATACATACACCCAGGGCTTAAAGTGGTCATGCAGAGGTGGGGGAACTCATTTCTCTGTGCCACATAATTACCCACCCACCCCTCCCCCCATTAGGCAGGGACGGGTCCAGTGGTAGGGTTTTTGGCACCCCCTGCAAACTACAATGCTTTTCTGTGAGAATTACTGTACAAGGCCAATGTGAAGGTTAAAATGTCCCACCTCACCATTAGAGGTGGTGGAACTCAGTTCCAACCCCGTTCCCCCTCACTTTAACCCCTGCATACACCTCAATATGATATCATCAGCAACTGCATGTACAGAGTGGGTGACATCACTGACTGATATCGTGAAAGATAATTGTAGGTGTGTATGCACTGTATCGTTCTCCCACGGCACCATTGGAATTGCTCCAGTGGGTATACAGTATTAGTGGAAATGTACACACAGCAAAAGGAAGCTGCTATACATTTTCAGACATAAGGGGCTACTTGGCCAATATTTATCATCAAGTGTGAGCGCAAGGCAAACAGAAAATTGTTCCATGTTAAATATCAAGTTCAATAGCTTATTTTAAATAATGATTTTGTCCTGCCATAGACACAATACAACAACAACAACCACAAGAGAGCATGATGTACATACAAAGGATTCAATTGGTTATTAAACATACAGGAATATAAGAAAAAATATTTTAGTGTTCATAATGTCTGCTCAATTTTGATATTAGAGTGTCAATAAACCATCTCTGGCAGCCCATTGGTCACTTACCTGGTCCCAGCAGTAGCAGCATCTCTAGTAGCAGATTCTGAGTCTTTCTGCATAGGCACTACTACTACTACTACTACTACTACTACGAGGGGATAATGTCCGAGGGGCCCTACTACTGTGTGGAATCATTTGTATAAAGGTACTTCTGGGTATGGGTCATTAGGTCGACAATAGGTTGACCGCTATTGGTCAACAGGCAATAGGATGACACATGAAAAAGGTCGACATGCTTTAGTCGAACATGGACAAAAGGTCATCCCAATCAAAATCAACATGTAAATGATCAACATGGGAAAGGTTGATACAAGTTTTTCATGTTTTTGTGTCTATGTCGACATATGTCAACATGGACAATGTACAGGTGTACCGTGTCCTCTTGCTTGACTTGCTGCACTCACCATGGCACAGTGCCTTACTACACTTGGAACACTATTATATGCTCCCTCTATGCCCACTGTGATGGCGAAGTATGAACATGTAATAAAATAAAAAAAAAAAATCATGAAAAACTCATGTTGACCTTATTTCATTTCTAATGCCACCATTTCATAAAGCCACCTGTAGTGCCACTTACACATATAATGCCCAACTAGTGCTGCTTGCACATAATGCCCCTATTAGGATGGGGCACCTTGGGCCAGGCCGGCCTCTGCTGCTGTCACTTCCACTGGCCTTCATTAAGAGGAGGAGAGCAGAAAGTACACTTCTCCCACCCCATTGTTTTGTCCGCGTCAATTTCAAATATGCTTTGATTGGCTCATGGCTCTGCAGCCAATCACTAAACATGGCTGCTGGTATGTGAGCTCTGATTGGTTAGCAGTCAGTCAGTGTTATGGTTTTCGCCTGGGCTCTGGGTGATACGACAGCTGGCAGGAGGAAAAAGGTCAGGCGTGAGCCCGCAGCTGGGACCGCTGTTTAGAACGGCCACAGCGAAACCTACACTGACTCTGTTGAGTCCCCCGGGCAGATGGAATACCCCTGCAAGTGCTAGGCTTCGCCTGTAGCCGCCGCGTTCGACAGAGCCAGTTAGGCTGGCTCTGACCCCGATGCAGCCAGGTGTTAGGTAAAGACAAGGGGTGAGCGATCGCCAGGGGGTATCTCAAAAGGACCATCTAACTACAGGGCCTAGCTGGGAAGAGACCCCTAACTACCGGCACCTGGCCAAGAACGGGGAACGGCGACCCAGTCGCAGACACAAACAAGGAAATAGGGAATCTCGGAACAGGGACACCCCGAGACTGCGATTCCCCAAAACAAGGAGTAGCTAGAAGGGAAATACCCCTGCCTACCCAACGCTAAGGTGACAGACAATAACCAAAGAGGAAGGACAACAGAAATGATACCGCAAAGTAACAGCGGACCCACGGAGGGGTACAGCCACGGTGGGCCAAAGATGGTATAAGGAATAACCAGCAGGCTCCAATGGAGCACTTACGTGACCCACAGGCAGATAGGTAACGGGGACAGGTGCAGGCTCTGGCCCAGGACAGGATGATGATCCAAGCAGGCTGGGAGACAAGAGAGCAGGAGTATACACCAGGACACTTCAAAGACTGCAGCAACAATGCTCCAGGGACCGGGTAATCAGGCTTATGCTATTACTAGCAAGGAGCTGAGCTGCAGAGGATATATCCTGGGATCCAAACAGGAGACTGGAACAAGGGACCAGGAAGCGTGGCTAGGAGCAAACAGAAGTTCCCTGCAAATGCAGCAGGAACTTAAACAGAAAGCTATCACTGGCAGAATACTGCAGGTGAGCCTGCCCTATAAAGGGCTCAGGTGATTAATTACACCTGAAGATTCAGGGAGCTCCCAGGCTAGTGCTTGATTAGCTTAATATCTCACAGCCTAGTGAATAAACTAAGCTCCCAGAACACAAAGCTGTAATGGCAACAGACCTGCCACTGGAGGTCACCAGTGAGTCAAAATGCCAAACAGAAACTGACAGAAAACAAAACAGACTGGTTCCTGACAGTCAGTGCTATGATTGAAATGTAAAAATGTCAGGTATAGAAGTGCCCCAAGCTACTGTGTGAGCTACACCACTGGGCCTCCTGGTAGTGGCGTAACTAGAGATCTTTCACCTTCATTAATTATAATAATTGTTGACGTACATTTTCACTGCCAGCGGTTCTTGCTTGTTGCCAGGGGTTACATGCTCATTGCCAGTTGTTTCATATTCATTACCAGGGGTTACATGCTTGTTGACAGGCATTTCTTGCTCATTGACAGGGGTTTATTGTTCATTGCCAGAGGGTTACATGCTTTTTGCCAGGTAGTTATATGCTCAATGTCAGGGAGTAGGTGCACACAGAACGTCAGGCAGCGTAGTCACGGTACTGTCCCCGCGAGCTGCAGCTCTGTCCCCGCGAGCTGCAGCTCTGTCTCTGCGAGCTGCAGCTCTGTCCCTGGCATCTCTGGCAAGCCTAGTGAGTGCCTCTCACACAGCGCCGGTGGGAAAGGCGATCATGCGGGTGCCAGTGGAGAGGCGCTCCATCTCCCTGAGACACCCGAGCGTCTCATATGCTTGTGCGTCTTAGTAAATCTTGCGGCAGGGTACGGTTACCCTGCCCGTGTCCGCTGCAGGGAGACGGACAGGGTTAGGGGTTCGGTCGCAAGTACGTTTCATGCACAAAGGGGGTGCGGTGCGTAAGTGCACAATAAAGGACGCATTTGCTAGTGCTTCATGTTACATATTGGCAAATGCCTCTATTTGAAACCCCCACTATCCACGCCGGCCTGAAGCATGGTGAGCCCTGTGAGGGGATGCAGTACGCGTCCTCCCGACCTGTTCATACCCCCACTATCCACGTCGGTGTGGAGTTGATTTCTTAAAGTGTGGAGAGTGCAGCGAGCCACCGGTCCCGAAGCGTGTCGAGTGCACCGAGCCCTGCGCGGGACGTGTAAAACGAGCCCAAAGCATGGTGAGCGCAGCGTATTACTTGACGTGTATTCCGCGTCCCCTCGTGGGGCTCGCTGCGCTCGCCACACTATATAAAATCAACTCCACACGGACGTGGATAGTGGGGTATGAACAGGTCAGGAGGACGCGGTACGCTTAGGGCTGGCGTGTATAGTGGGGGTGTTTCAGGAACACATTCACACCTGTCATGTCATCCATCTGAAACAATAATGATGACACGTGTTACCTGTCAAATGGATTTTACTGACATAAAGAATAAATAAGAAAAACAATGAGCAATGTTAACCCCTTCCTGACACAGCATGTTTTTGCCTTCCTGACAGAGCCCTTTTTTTCAAATCTGACATGTATCACTTAAGTGGGGATAACATTTTTTTGCTTTTACTTATCCCAGTGATTTTGAGATTGTTTTTTCGTGACACATTGTACTTCAAGTTAGTGGTAAATTTTCGTCGATACAGTCTGTGTTTTTTTGTGAAAAATACCAAAATGTCGGAAAAAAATGGAAAATTTAGCAATTTGCAAAATGTTAAATTTTCTGCTTGTGAGACAAATAATCATACCACTCAAAATAGTTAATAACTAACATAGACCATATGTCTACTTTATGTTTCCATCATTATTTCAACTTCCTTTTAATTTTTTTGGACACTAGGAGGCTTACAATATGAATATTTTTTCAAGAAAATTTCAAACACTGATTTTTTTAGGGACCAGTTCAGTTCTGAAGGGACTTTGAGGGACTTGTATGTGAGACACCCCTATAAATGATGCCATTTCAAAAACTGCACCCCTCACAGTATTCAAAACAGCATTTTGGAAGTTTGTTAACCCTTTAGGTGTTTCACAGGAATTAAAACAAAGTGTAGGTGAAATTTCAAAATTTCATTTTTTTTGCAGATTTGCAATTTTAATACATTTTTCTAAGGAACACAGTACATTTTACTAGAGAAATGTGACTAAAAATTGATTCCCCCAATTCTTTTGTTTTCATAAATATCCTATATGTGGCCCTAGTGTGCACGTTGACCAAACCACAGGCTTCATAATAGAAGGAGCACCTACTTGATTTTGGAGCCTCCTTTTTATGAGATTATTTTTTAGGCACCATGTAGGTTTCTAGGCACCATAAGATGCTAAAAGTTAGGAACCCCCCCACAAGTGACCCCATTTTGCAAACTACACCCCTCAGGGAATTCATCTAGGGGTATAGTGTACATTTCAAACCCCCAGGGGTTTCACCAATTGTGGTACAACTGGGCAGTGAAAATGAAAAATTATTTTTTTTACACAAAAATGCAGTTCTGGCTCCAAATTTGTCATTTTCACAAGGAATGAAGGAGACAAAGCACCCCAAAATCTATGCCCCAATTTCTCCCGAGTATGGCAATGCCTCATATGTGACCAAAAAATACCAGTTGGGTGCATGGCAGGACTCAGAAGGGAAGGAGTGATTTTTGGATTTTGCAGCTCAGATTCTGGTGGAATGTTGTTGGTTGCTATGTCGCATTAGCAAGACCCCCGAAGCACCAATACAGTGGAACCCCCCCACAAGTGACCCCATTTTGCAAACTACACCCCTCAGGGAATTCATCTAGGGGTATAGTGTACATTTCAAACCCCCAGGGGTTTCACCAATTTTGATACAACTGGGCTGTGCAAATGAAAAATTACATTTTTTACACAAAAATGCAGTTCTGGCTCAAAATTTTTCATTTTCATAAGGTATGAAGGAGAAAAAGCACCCCAAAATCTGTGCCCCAATTTCTCCCGAGTATGGCAATGCCTCACATGTGACCAAAAAATACCAGTTGGGTGCATGGCAGGACTCAGAAGGGAAGGAGTGATTTTTGGTGGTGGAATGTTGGTGGGTGCTATGTCGCATTGGCAAGACCCCCAAAGCACCAATACAGTGGAACCCCCCCACAAGTGACCCCATTTTGCAAACTACACCCCTCAGGGAATTCATCTAGGGGTATAGTGTACATTTCAAACCCCCAGGGGTTTCACCAATTTTGATACAACTGGGCAGTGAAAATGAAAAATTACATTTTTTTACACAAAAATGCAGTTCTGGCTCCAAATTTGTCATTTTAACAAGGAATGAAGGAGAAAAAGCACCCCAAAATCTGTGCCCCAATTTCTCCCGAGTACGGCAATGCCTCACATGTGACCAAAAAATACCAGTTGGGTGCATGGCAGGACTCAGAAGGGAAGGAGTGATTTTTGGATTTTGCAGCTCAGATTCTGGTGGAATGTTGGTGGGTGCTATGTCGCATTAGCAAGACCCCCGAAGCACCAATACAGTGGAACCCCCCCACAAGTGACCCCATTTTGCAAACTACACCCCTCAGGGAATTCATCTAGGGGTATAGTGTACATTTCAAACCCCCAGGGGTTTCACCAATTTTGATACAACTGGGCTGTGCAACTGAAAAATTACATTTTTTACACAAAAATGCAGTTCTGGCTCAAATTTTTTCATTTTCACAAGGAATGAAGGAGACAAAGCACCCCAAAATCTGTGCCCCAATTTCTCCCGAGTATGGCAATGCCTCACATGTGACCAAAAAATACCAGTTGGGTGCATGGCAGGACTCAGAAGGGAAGGAGTGATTTTTGGATTTTGCAGCTCAGATTCTGGTGGAATGTTGGTGGGTGCTATGTCGCATTAGCAAGACCCCCGAAGCACCAATACAGTGGAACCCCCCCACAAGTGACCCCATTTTGCAAACTACACCCCTCAGGGAATTCATCTAGGGGTATAGTGTACATTTCAAACCCCCAGGGGTTTCACCAATTTTGATACAACTGGGCAGTGAAAATGAAAAATTACATTTTTTTACACAAAAATGCAGTTCTGGCTCCAAATTTGTCATTTTCACAAGGAATGAAGGAGACAAAGCACCCCAAAATCTGTGCCCCAATTTCTCCCGAGTACGGCAATGCATTACATGTGACCAAAAAATACCAGTTGGGTGCATGGCAGGACTCAGAAGGGAAGGAGCGATTTTTGGATTTTGCAGCTCAGATTCTGGTGGAATGTTGGTGGGTGCTATGTCGCATTAGCAAGACCCCCGAAGCACCAATACAGTGGAAGCCCCCCACAAGTGACCCCATTTTGCAAACTACACCCCTCTGGGAATTCATCTAGGGGTATAGTGTATATTTCAAACCCCCAGGGGTTTCACCAATTTTGTTACAACAGGGCAGTGAAAATGAAAAATTACATTTTTTTACACAAAAATGCAGTTCTGGCTAAATATTTTTCATTTTCATAAGGTATGAAGGAGAAAAAGCACCCCAAAATCTGTGCCCCAATTTCTCCCGAGTACGGCAATGCCTCACATGTGACCAAAAAATACCAGTTGGGTGCATGGCAGGACTCAGAAGGGAAGGAGTGATTTTTGGATTTTGCGGCTCAGATTCTGGTGGAATGAATGGTGGGTGCTATGTGGCATTAGCAAGACCCCCGAAGCACGGTGAAATGATGAACCTAAAAATCCATAGATGTGTGGTATATTTTAAAACACTCCTTTATACATAGGCCGGGTTTGTCGGGGCAAGTGTCACACTGGAAAATAGTTTGCTTTCTTATTCCCTTTTTATAGCAAACTTTGCACCTTTTTTGTGTCCTGCCCTTTTTTCCAGTGGAGGGGATTTCATCAGGAAAATGCTGCCCTGGTACAATACGGGGGCCAGTACTAGAAGTACTGGGGCCCTCTGCCTGCTGGTTCCCAAATATTAGGCCCTTTATGACTTCCTCTTGAAAGTGCATAAATGTCCCCCTCTGGCTGGTAGAACGGAATAGCACGTAAGCGTTATACAGTGCCATCTGGATGATATACACGGCCAGCTTCTTGTACCAGATTTTTGTTTTCCGCAGGGCACTGTACGGCTTCAGTACCTGATCTGAAAGATCCACTCCGCCCATGTACCTATTGTAATCCAGGATACAATTAGGTTTTGAGGTGTGGGTACTGGTACCTCGTACAGGGACGGAGGTGGTACTGTCTCCGTGAATTGTTGTCAGTATAAGGACATCCCTCTTGTCCTTATATTTGACCAACAACATATTTTCGGTGCATATTCCCCTGCTTTCACCCCTTCTCATTACTTGGGCAATGTGCGTTTTTGGGAGGCCTCTTTGGTTCTTGCGCACAGTACCGCAAGCTGCTGTACCTCTTGAACCAAGGGCCTTAAACAGGGGGATGCTGGTGTAAAAGTTATCCACATAGAGGTGATAACCTTTATCCAGGAAGGGGTGCACTAAATCCCAGACAATTTTTCCACTAACACCTACGAGGGAGGGGGGGCATTCTGGCGGTTCAATTCTTGAATCCTTCCCTTCATATACCCTAAACCTGTGGGTGTACCCTGAGGTGCTTTCACACAGCTTATACATTTTTATGCCATACCTTGCCCTCTTACTGGGAAGGTACTGGCGGAATTTAACCCTTCCTTTAAAATGTATAAGGGACTCGTCTATGCAAATGAATTTATCTGGGATGTACATCTCTTCAAATTTGGCACTGAAATGATCAATGACCGGCCTGACTTTGAATAGCCGGTCAAAGGTGGGATCATCTCTGGGTGGGCACTGTGCATTATCGTTGTAATGCAAAAATTTAAGGATTAACTCAAAACGATTCCGGGTCATGGCCATACGGTAAAGTGGGGTGCTGTACAGAACATCTGTACTCCAATATTGCCTAATTTCTGGCTTTTTTACTATGCCCATATGAAACACCAGACCCCAAAACGTCATCATCTCTACTGCATCTACAGGGGTCCACCTAGCAAATGATGACGTGGGGTTTTGAGCAATAAACTGCTGGGCATATAAATTAGTTTGGTCCACCATTAAATTTATAAAATCATCAGAGAAAAATAATTTGAAAAAGTCAATTTCTCTGAGACCTGTGGAATCAAATTGGATTCCTGGCATGGCCAAAAACTCAGGAACCTGGGGCTCAAAATTGTCTGGTGGTGGGGTCCATACGAGATCAATTATTGGGGGGGGGGGTCTCAGCTGCTCTACGGGGGCGTCTTTGAGGGGGTCCCTCATCACTAGAGGAGGAAGAGGAGCTTAAGATGAATCCTTCAAATTCCCCGCTTGCCTCACTGGCTGTGTCAGAGTCAGAGGCAAGCATGGCATATGCCTCCTCCGCTGAATACATTCTTCTGGATGACTGGGATGACATTTGGGATGACATTTGGGATGCCATTTTTATTTTTGTGTTACTGGTAGTGAAATGTTTCAACACGTGTATAGTGTAGGGGGGGTACAAACTTTATTTCAACCCGGGGGGTATGTAGTGTGTAGTGTGTATGTAGTGCAGAAAAAAAAAATACTTTATACAGGAATTTGATCCCAATAAAAAAAAAAAAAATTGAAGGGGTTAAAAAAAAAAAAAAAATTGAAGGGTTTAAAAAAAAAAAAAAAAAGGTCCTGCGCCAAAAATTGAGCACAGATGTTGGTCAGTAACGTCCGTCACTGAACAGCGCTCAAAGGCAAAAGGAATTTGATCAAAAAAAAGATCAACCCTGTGCCGAAAAAGCTGATCAGTGATGTACGTCACTGATCAGCGCACAGTGGCCACAGGACACCCACAAAATCACAGTGTGTGTAAAAAAAAAATTTAAAAAAGACCCCACAGCACCCTCAAAAAAAAAAAAAAGGTGATCAGTGATGCGACACTGATTACCAGTGAGGGGCAGCAGGTGCACAACCTTTGGTGCAACTGGCAGCAACTGACAGGTATATATAAAAAAAAAAAAACCTCTGCACCCCCAAAAAGTTGCTGATCACCTCAGATATAGTGATCAGCACAAAAGGCGGGGGCAGCAGACACAAAATATAGCACTCTCTATCACTCTCTGTCACTATCTCTCTCTATCTCTCTATCTCTCACTATCTATCACTCTATGACACTGCAGCAGCAGCACTGACAGTTATATATATATGAAAAATAACCCCTGCACCCCCAAAAAGTTGCTGGGGGTGCACAAAAGGGGGGCAGCAGACACAAAATATAGCAGTCTCTATCACTCTCTGTCACTATCTCTCTCTATCTCTCTATCTCTCTATCTCTCACTATCTATCACTCTATGACACTGCAGCAGCAGCACTGACAGGTATATCTATCTAAAAAAAAACCTGCGCCCCCAAAAAGTTGCTGATCAGTTAATTTATACTGATCAGCACAAAAGGGGGGGCAGCAGTCAGTTATATAAAAAATATATAGCACAATCTGTCACTATCTCTCTATCTCTCTCTCTCTATCTCTCTCTATCTCTCTCTATCTCTCTATCTATCTCTCTATCACACTGCAGCAGCACAAAATATAGCACTCTCTGTCACTAGCCCTCTCTATCTCTCTCTATCTCTCTATCTCTCTATCTAAAACTCGATGACACTGCAGCAGCACAACACAGCACAGCACAACACTGGAAGTCACAACAAGTAGCAAGATCCCAAGCAGTGATCAGGTAAGTATTTTGCAAGGTTCTGGTCAGTATATCGCGGCAGCTAGGCACGGTGACCGCACTGCACGCAATTCCAGACCGGAATGGCGTCTGCAGTGCAGTCACCGTTAGTTTAAACCCCCCTCCATGGCTGTGATTGGTTCGTCGGTCCGACGAACCAATCACGGCCTTTGGGGGCGGGCGGGGTGAGGTGGGGTGACACCAGTGTCACCCTTACACCCCGCGGTGATTGGTGCTGTACTTTACAGCACCAATCACCTCCGATCCCTGTGTCACCGGCAAACGTTATTCGCCGGTGACACAGAAAACGCTGTGAATGGCTGTTCACACTGAACAGCCAATCACAGCGATCGCCGACGGGGGGGCGGCATCGCAGCCCCCCCTGGGCATGCAGGGACATGTCTGCTGTCAGGGACAGCAGACATGTTTAAACTGTCACCGCGTCTATAGACGCGGTGACAGTTTAAAGCCATGACGTACATTTACGCCATGTGTCGGGAAGTACTTCCCGACCATGACGTAAATGTACGTCAAATGTCGGGAAGGGGTTAAATAATAGTAGAACAACAAGTTCCAGAAAGGTCTAAAACAGGCATGTCCAACGTTGGTCCTCCAGATGTTTTGAAACGACACATCCCAGCATGCTTTGCAATAGTTTTCGCATTCTCTAATAGCAAAACTGTGGCAAAGCATGCTGGGATGTGTAGTTTCACAACATCTGGAGGGCCAACGTTGGACATGCCTGGTCTAAAACATTTATTCCTCCAACACAGCAGCCCCTCCAGATGCAGATGTCGACACAGCTGTGTCATCCTCGGCATCGGCTGCTTTGTCTGCAGTTGGGACAAGTGCATGCAATATGCGCAGGAAATTGTCCTACACCCTAGGGTTTTGCACAATATGAATTCCTGCAAGTATGAGTCCAGGCACTGCACGCCAGTGCAGTGCCCCTCTGCCTCTCATTCCTCCACTTACAGGAGCCCCAGAGCCTCTCGATATTCTGGTTATGGACCCCAGTGTCTGGGTCCACGAAGTTATAACGGTGATTGACACATAGATTGTTATATTTAACGGCGGTTTTGTTCAAAATGTTGAGGTGGCGCACACAAAATTGAATGCTTGTCAGCTCCTCCACCCACGAAACTATCCGCAAAACCATTATGCAGCCCGGAAACTGACCTTGTTCCCACAGCTTCTTATGTGGCAGCGCCACTTACGCTCCTTTACATTGAGCCTCATAGGATCCCTGTTGACACAGGTCTGTGTCTCTGGCAGCAAGTGGTGGCATTGAAAAAACTCCACGACTCCTCCGTTTGCGGCAGGTTGAAGATGGTTAATGATTCGGCAGCCCTAACTGACACAGGGGGGGGATGCTCTAACATCTGCGCCCCCTTACCGCCGCACATCGCCGGCTACCACTAACATAATTATTGCATATGATCTAAAATATGCGATAATTATGGCAAATAAGAGCTTTAAGAACTGTCTTTTACGGTGAGCTGGTGCTGCGCCCCCCCCCCCGCTCCCTCCCTTACCTGGCTAATTTTGCTGCTGCTGCAGGGGGGGTGGGCTCTCCTCCTCCCTGCACCCAGAATATGGTTTTCAGTGTAGGGAGGAGGAGGTCACAGGTCCGGGCAGCACAGTGCTGTGCTGCCCGGACACAGGTGAGGGGGGTCAGCATGAGTCGGCGGTGGTTGGTGCCGGGCGGCTTGGGACACGTTAAGAAGCCCATAGGCTTATATGGGGTATCGCCAGCTTATGCTGGCAATACCCCCCGAAGCGAAAATCCGCTGTGCGGGTTTTGCTGCATATCAAAATGCGGTAAAAACCCTGATAACTGGGTTTTTACTGCATTTCTGTTTTAGAGAACCTCCCCCACAATCTAATAAGTGGTGACACAATGCTGACTGACTACGCTAACTGCGTAATGCTGACTGACTTCGCTAACTACATAAGCTCCGGCTAGCTGCAAACATACTGACTATGCTGACTACACGCTAACTGCGTAAAGCTGATTGACTACGCTAACTACGTAAGCTCCGGCTATCCGCGAACGCACTGACTAGGCTGACTACACTGGCTGTGGGAACACAATGCTGATACTGACAGGGATGCTGACTACGCTTACTATGCTGGCTGTGGGAACAAGACGCTAATACTGACAGGGACGCTGACTACGCTGACTATGCTAACTATGCTGGCCTCAGGAACACTACACTGATTCTGACAGGGACACTACGCTGACTACGTAACTGCCACGGTGAAACTACACAAGTACCCCTGGGAATTATTAAATCATTAGTTTAAAATAAATGTTATATACACCATAAATTTAATATACATAATCTAATATACACCACCCCCATCCACTTCTTCCCCCCAGAGCACATTGCTGCACTTGCAGTGCAAATCCAATATGAGGGAAGACAGGGGGTGTGGATCGTATTGTCCCACCCGACTTAGGTCGACACTCTTCTCTATCCTCATCCAGCTTGATCTGTCGGCTGCCTTTGACATTGTTGACCACCCTCTCCTGCTCAACACCCTCCGCTCCTTTGGCATCACTGGCACGGTATTCTCCTGGTTCACCTCATACCTCTCCGATCGCTCCTTCTCCGTCTCCACTCCGAGCTCCTCCTCTCCTACTACCCCGCAGCCAGTCGGTGTTCCCCAAGGGTCTGTCCTTGGCCCTCTCCTCTTCTCTCTCTACACCACCTCTCTGGGCACCCTCATCAGCTCCTATGGTTTTCATTACCACCATTATGCTGATGATACCCTAATCTATCTCTTTTCCCCCGACCTATCCCCATCACTCCTGTCCAAGGTCTCCGAATGCCTCACGGCCATCTCAGCCTGGATGACCCAACGCTTCCTGAAGCTAAACATGGCTAAAACTGAACTTCTAATCTTCCATCCCCCGAACATCCCCTCTTCTCCCACTATCTCCATCAGTATTGGTGAAACCGAGATCACCTCCACCGACCAAACGCGCTGCCTCGGTGTCATCATTGACTCTTCCCTCTCTTTCACCCCCCACATTCGTGCTCTCTCACAGTCTTGCCGCTTTCACCTACGCAACATCTCACGCATCAGACCATTCCTCTCCACTGACGCGACCAAAATTCTCATTCACTCTCTTGTCATCTCCCGCCTTGACTACTGCAACATCCTTCTCTCTGGGCTACCTCTCACCCGCCTCGCACCTCTCCAATCCATTCTTAACGCTGCTGCTAGGCTCATCTTCCTCTCCCGCCGCTCTACCTCCGCCTCCCCCCTCTGTCTATCTCTTCACTGGCTCCCCATTCCTTTCCGAGTTCTCTTTAAACTCCTCACCACCACCTACAAGGCTCTCTCCTCCTCCACCGCTCCTTACCTCTCTTCACTGATCTCTATCCACACTCCCTCCAGTCCTCTTCGCTCCATCACTGACCGCCGACTGACCTCTCACCTAATCACCTCCTCCCACTCCCGTGTCCAAGACTTCTCTCGCGCTGCCCCCCTGCACTGGAACAACCTCCCGCCACCCATCAGGCTTTCTGATTCCCTTGCCTCCTTCAAGCGCTCCCTCAAAACCCACTTTTTTCGACTAGCCTATCCCTCCTCCTAACCTCTTTTGATACTCCTATCCTGCCTCCGTTCCCCTCCGTTCCTACTTATCCTATTGTTTTTCGTTCGTCCACCCACCTATTTTTAGTATGTTAACTCTTATGAGTAGGGCCCTCCTTCCTCACGTACTCACCCTACCTCTTTACCTCACCTGTGCTCCTGTCCTGTTCTTCCCTTCCTCTACTTCATCTTCAGTCTCCTCGACAATTTTGACACCTACTTCTGAACTGATGCTGATTTTAGTTCTACCAGCTATACCCCTATTTATACTGTATTTTTCAACACACCCTGTACGTTACCTCGTAATTTTTTTGTTTGCTATGTACGGCGCTGCAGACACTTTGCGGCGCCTTATAAATAAACGTACTACTACTACTGTTGAGTCAACAGGCAACAAGGTCAACAGGGTTCTAGGTTGACATGGGTGAAGGTCAACAGGTCTCTAGGTCTACATGGGTGTAGGTCAACAAATGCGTTAGGTCGACATGGGTTAGGTCGGCAAGTCGCGAGGTCGACATGGGTTAGGTCGACAGGTCACGAGGTCGACATGGGTTTTTCAGTTTTTTTACCCGAATGTCGACACAGTCGACATGGACACACTTGGAAGTCAACCGCATCCCCTCCCATCGCTCGCTTTGCTCGCCATGCTTCAGGCATGGTGCCTCGCTGCACTCAATACCCACTGTCGGCACATGTCGGCTCAAAAAAACTCACAACCTGTCGACCTAACCCATGTTGACCTAACACATTTGTCGACCTAAAACCATGTTGACCTTGCCCCGGGTCGACAATACAAGCGTATCCCAAGACAGGGGCCCCCTGAGCAGCACAATCAGAGCACTGCTGCTCCTCTCAAAGAGCTCAACACCAGGGGCCAAACTTATTCAGCCTTGCCAAATGATAAAGTGGAGAGCATATCTCCCACCTGTCCCTATTACAGTGGGACAGTCCCACTATTTGGAGACTGTCCTGCTGTTTCTCCCATACCTGGCAATGTCCCACAGGCAGGGAGAATAGTGGGTGGGAGCCGGACGATGATCACTGAAAAGATGTCGTGCACCTGCATAGGGCATCTGTGCAGTGCAGGGAGGAGGCCAGGGGCTGCCCCGACTGATAGGAAAGTGATGGACACGATCCTGAAAATGGTGAAAACAGGGGTCATGCCATTAGGTCACATCCCTTTACACAAAGCTCCATCTGGTAGCTCCACCCCTTTTTGGGTCGGCTGTGCCTGCTTCGCAGTGGATCCCGATTCCTGAGGTCTAAATGTTGGGAGGTATGGGAGAGTGATAAAGAGTTATAAAGTACCAGCCATGCAGCTCCTAACTGTTATGTTACAGGCTGTATTTGAGAAATTGCAGTTAGGGGCTGATTGGCTGGTACTTTATCACTCAGTATCACTTTATCACTCTTTATTACTCTCACTTGTTATCACTTTATCACTTTCTCTATTGTTAACTTAACAGATTTGACCACAGGAGAGAAATTTTAATTTAAAGAATTCAACAGACACCACCAGAGGGAGCTACTGAGCATATACAGCTCCAGCAGCAGCAGCTCTGCTCACGGGTGTGGTACAGGGTTCTGACAGTCGGGATCCCGACAGTCATTAGCCCATTAGCCCGACTGGCCGGACTCAGACAGTGTGACAAGCGCAGCAAAGAACCTTGCGGGCTCGCTGTGCTCGCCACACTGGACCCCAATGAGGGAGAATAGGCAGTGGCCGCCGGGAACCCGTGTGTCGGTATTTTAACAGTCGGGATCCCGACGCCGCGACCCCGTCCGGCACCCACCATCACCATGACAACCAATAGTGTCCAAGGCATCCACAATATTTTATCCAGCTTAACATTAGCTGTTAGTAATGTGTGATTTAGCTTCTGTATAGGAATAACTGTACTGTACATTACTTCCAACTTAGACATTTCATAAGACAAAAATTTCCCCTGACAAATGTTTAAAAACTGGGTCTACTTTATACCTTGAAATCACTTTAGGAAAAAATTCTGCAAAAGTAAACATTAGGCTGAGAAAGGAATAGCACTGGGAAAGATTCCCTAAGGACTGAATTATACAAGGCTTTACATTAACAGTGACACTAATTTAGTTTTTACTCACCATTTGGAAGTTCTTCTGAAGTAATCCAAGTCTCCAGATGTGACACATACTAAAGAAATACAACACTAGTTATTTTACTAGACAGATTGGAGACAGACGCTGAGAAAGGAAATATGTTTTGTTTTGTTTTTTCTTTTTATTATACACGTTAAAAAACAATACGTTAAAGAAAAATTCACAAGGAAAACATTAGGATTTAAGGGCCAGATGTATCAAGCTTCAAAAAGTGATAAAGTGGAGAGTGATAAACAACCAGCCAATCAGCTCCTACCTGTCATTTTTCAATCCCTGTCTGTAACATGACAGGTAGGAGCTGATTGGCTGTTTGATTAGCACTCTCCATTTTATCACTTTTTAAAGCTTGATATATCTGGCCCTTAGGACCTAATTCATGTTTGTACACAAATGCAACTGCGATTTTCTACGCTACGTAGCTGCTATTTTTAGCAAGTGAAGCTTCCACCGGACCCATTTGCAGCCTATGGGGGTTATGCAGACCTGATCGCTGTTGTGTGAATTTGCCGAGGGGCAGATGATCAATGTGCATTCAAATGGATCGTAGCGCGCATGCGCGAGACCAAACGGTGATAAGATCCAGCATCTATTTTGTTTATTGCTAGCCCACGCAAATTGATTGACAGGAAGCCGGCATTTGTGGGTGTCCTCCAGCTGTTTTCTGGGAGTGTCAGGGAAAACGGACGTGTGCCTAGGCAGCACCAGTCTGGGGCCAGACCTTATTCGGCCCCACAAACGTGGCTGGTCTAAGTGAAGCTTTAGCCTGCAGGAAGAAAACATGAATTAGGCCCTTAGTGTGAAAAGCAATATAAAAACCTCATAATTAGTGTATGCACATATAGTACTTTTAATAAGTTTTTGCTTGAAAATTTAATTGAGTTTCTTCCATATATTTATTGTACAATGCTACATTTTCTTAAATTATTTGTGAAACAGCTGGAGTGATAATATTTCCTGAGCCTGGTACCTTATTTACTAAAGCTTCAAAAAATTAAGAGATGACATTGCCCAAAGCAACCAATCAGATTCTCTTTCATCATTTTTCTCTTTCATCTTAGAAAATGATAGACAATGTCTGATTTGGTTACTACAGTATGAGCAACATCACCTCTTTTCATTTCTAGAAGCTTTAGTAAATTTTCACTATAGACTTTTTCATTGTCACTGTTGCAGTTTCTTGTTACATTGGGCCTAATTCAGACCTGACAGCAAAGAACCTTTTTCATCAAAACCATGTGCACTGCAGCTGGGGTAAACATGTGCAGAAAGAGTTATGCCCCGAGCACGAGCTCTGTGCTACGCAATCTCGTTAAGCACAGATCGCTCAGCACACCACGCTGCACTACCGCGGTGTGCTGAGCGATCTAAGGCCAGTGGGGATAGAACACTGGCGATGACTAAATATTTCAAGCATGCTTAAAATATCAAGCCTGGCGACAGCGGCACACAGGGCCACGCATTGCTATCTCTATGGGGCATACACACCGATTTGTGCTTCATTTCTAAGCAATCTAGTCAGATTGCTTACAAATGGGGCTTAGATCGCCCTGTGTTTGTGTGTGCACCATTAGATTTGGGTGAGTTATTTTGTTTCTGTGCAGGGTAAATACTGACCTCTTTATTTATTTATACCTCCCTCAAATCTAAATCTCTCTGCACATGTTACATTTGCCTCAGTAACATGGTTTTGTCCATTCGAGAAAAAAGGTGCTTTGCGATCAAGTCTAAATTAGGCCCATTGAACCTTTCTTTCCCTTTTATTATAAATTTTGAGTATTAAACATATGGTACAGTATAGAGTGTGCTGTTCGTTCCTATAATGACTTCATTATGCAGCTAAAAAAACAAATATATAATTCTGTTTGTTCTTTTTTATTAACGTTACTGAACTACACAAATCTACACTAAAACCTATAGCAACCAATTTAAATAATGTTTCTAATTTAAAATAGACAAAAAATCTACTTACTGGATGTTACCTAAATATAAAAAAAACCTATTTTGTATGACTTGCCAAATAAATTGCAAAATAATGCATTTATCCACAATATAAAAAGCAGAAATGATAAATTATATAATTTGTTCCGCACATATAGAACAAACCACGTCACACATCCCCTATTAGTCTTGAAATTGTGATAAATAGATGATTCATGTGACATCCTTGTCAGTTTTATGAATTAGGAAGTGATGTGTAACCTTGGTTTCAAATCCAACCGAATACCATAAATATATATATTTCTAAAATAGGACTTTGCGGCTGCGTACCCGAATTAACAATATTCACAAGCATTCTGAGAGAATTTGGCAGATACTGTATATAGGATTAGAACGAGTCCTGATATCCTTGCAAGTGAAACTTATATTACATCGGGGGTTATTCAGACCTGATCGCAAAGCTGTTTTATTCTCAAATGGACAAAACCATGTTGCACTGCAATGGGGCAGATGTAACATGTGCAGAGAGAGTTAGATTTGGGAGGGGTGTGTTTAAATTGAAATATATTTTGCAGTGTAAACATAAAGCAGCCAGTATTTATCCTGCACAGAAACAAAATAACTCACCCAAATCTGAAATCTCTCTGCACACGATACATTTGCCTCACCTGCAGTGAAACATGGTGTTGTCCATTGGAGAAAAAAAACTGCTTAGTGATCAGAATAACCATGACACAGAATAAATGCTTAAAATAAAACATGACGACAATGCAGGGACCCAGCGGTTAATGTGGTCCTGGAGAGGTGGTGGGCATCTAAATCCTCCCCCTTTAATCCTCCCCTCCTCAATCCTCCCCATTAGGCAGAACCAGGGCCAATGGTAAGGTTATTGGTATTGGTTATTGGTTATTGAATTTTCAAACTAAACATGATTAAGTCCAAACTACTGTACAATACATGCCTGATGTCACCCATACTTGCTGGAAAATGCATGGGGGTAGCCTTGTGTGAAATATAAGACTCCCCTCTATTAAATGATATACCCCCTTAACTAATAGTGAATAGTTCAAATCAGCAGACGAAGACTTAAAATGGATAAATGCTATAAGCTCTGTCCAATCCTTCTGGTTACAATAAAAATCTAGCAATGTATGGGAGCAAATGATAATTCCAAGCACTCGAAAACAAAGAAAAATGGATTTGATTTATCCCAAAAAACATCTGTCTGGCTTTTGGAAGCAAATTGATGATATCATTGCTCCCATATATTACCAGATTTATGGTCCAACCAGAAAGATTGGACAAATAACCTTATATTGTACACAATAGGAGTACATAAAAAATTTAATTTTCCAGAGATGTGGTGGGATTCTCCCCAACCTTGTGTTAAAAAAAAAAATAGAAAATGCATATAGAGTATGAGATAGTGGAAATTAGTAATTTAGAAAATTTGGATTATTGTTGAAGCCTGAACTACTGTACTGTGTATGGCGTTTATAAAATAAAAAGGTGCTTGTGTAGTTTCACGGCGGCACTTCCCTGCAGAACGCATCATATGCAAATTCCCTGCAAATATTGCATGCAATTTGCATATGATTTACATATGATTCGATATGTGATGCTATGTAGCACACCTCCACTAAGCGTGGCGTGCGCAGTGGTACGTGTCCTCACGATCTGTTCATACCCCCACTATCCATGTCGGCGTGGAGTTGAGTTTATAAAGTGTGGCAAGCGCAGCGAGCCACCGAGCCCGAAGCGCGGCCATCCCCGCAAGGGGACACATAAAATGATCCCGAAGCGTGGCGAGCGCAGAGAGCCCCACAAGGGGACACGGATTACTGGACGTGTATTCCACGTCCGTTCGCCACGCTTCGCTTTACGCATCCCCTCGCAGGGCACGCTGCGCTCGCTGCACTTGCCACACTTTTTAAAGTCAACTCCACGCTGACGTGGATAGTGGGGGTATGAACAGGTTGAGAGGCTGACGTGGATAGTGGGGGGGTGCTGCATCGCAGATCGAATGGTATGCAAATATCACATGCGATTTGCATGCGATCCACTGGGAAGTGCCGCCATGAAACTACACAAGTATCAATAAAAAAAATAGCATTTGCTTTTTTTGTACTTTCTAGATATTTCAGTTGTGTGGAGAGCACACCGCCTGTGGATTATGACAATTGAGCAGGCCGCGGGTCCCATGTCATCCACATCTGGTGGAAGTAATGCTTTCCACTTCTGTGGAACACCAGCCACTATTTAGGTCTATTAAACCATTGATAATGAGTTACACAGAGATTTATATTAGAGCTGTTTATGCCCTTCAGGCATATTCCATTCATGTAGCTATTGTCTAAATACCATTTTATCGCACATGTCCTGTGTCCCCACTGCCATTCCCTCAAAGAGATGGGCCCATCTCAACCATGGGTATAAAAGCAGTACCAGGAGACCCATTCATTATGCCTTGATAAAGACTTCATTAGTCGAAACGCGTTGGTGGGTTATCTTCTAACTAGGACTGATCTGCCACATATTTTGCAGCGCTGTATATGGTGAGCCAAACCCCGGTATTTTTCATCTTCCCATTGCAGAGCCTGTACCTATTAACATCTCTTGTGATACTCCGGTTTTTATATTTGATTATTAGTGTATACCTTTATGCCTATTTTTTACAAATAAACTTCTCTTTAAACTTGCACCATTGTATTATTCACTGGACCACCCATAAGGATAAAGAAACTGCATTATGAGGATACGCAGCTTATTGAAGTAAGCATACATAATGTAAGCACATTGTTTGGAAGCTATATGGTAAAAGTTGATTATTGAAATATACCTTTATATGCTTGTCATCGTGTATTGGAATGTAAGCTTATTGTGAGAAATATTTATCACTGAACTCCCACAGAGGTTACCCATAAGGAATAAAGAATCACCATCCCTAATTGGGATTTATCTATGAGAAAAAAAGAGGGAGAGAAGGCAGCTTTCTGCTGAAATATATTCCCTCTTGGATACTGATTTATATGGTCAATCCGGGTAATTTACTCATATTTACTACTGCATATAATGTGAGTTAGAGTGCAAATATGAGTCTCTCCATCATATTGTGGCTTTCCATAGCATCCTACTATGGAAAGTCATCCACCCCAGGGAAAAGCGTTTAGATGGGCAAAAATCATCCAGAGTGTGTATGCACTGAGTGGTTTTCAGCCCACTGATTTTCCCCATCATTGCTGTCCATGCGCGCTGGGCAAAATCACCCAATGTGTATGAACCTTTACTTTTTTCCCTCAATCTGGTATTACTACTGTTATATAATATATTTATATAACTGTTATTTGTTAACATTTATGTATATAGTCCATCATATTCCACAATACTTTACAAATAGGAACTGCAATGAAACATAAAAGTTGAGGTCTTTCTTGCGAGGTAATACATAATATAATATAGCACCGCCGTGTGTGGCTTCCTTGATAGCAGGCAACCAGGGGGAGTTAAGTTTAGGCACTAGCCACTAGGCTTTATAGTTATACTATGGAAAACGGAAGGTTAGTGATAGGTTGCAGGGAGGGTGGTTTAGGTACTAGCCACTAGGCTTTATAGTTATACTATGGAAAACGGAAGGTTAGTGATAGGTTGCAGGGAGGGTGGTTTAGGTACTAGCCACTAGGCTTTATAGTTATACTATGGAAAACGGAAGGTTAGTGATAGGTTGCAGGGAGGGTGGTTTAGGTACTAGCCACTAGGCTTTATAGTTATACTATGGAAAACGGAAGGTTAGTGATAGGTTGCAGGGAGGGTGGTTTAGGTACTAGCAGGGAGTTGTAGGGTCAAGCTGCTCGGAGGGAGGATGGGGTTAGGGTGGGAGGTTTAGGGTAAGAACGGACTCCTGTCAGGATTCCAAATTTTGGGATTCTGGGGATAGTCTTTTGATCACTGTCATACTGCCCGCTGGGATATCATATGTATTCCATGTGCTAGTGTCTGATTCTACAAGCCTTATCTGTCAATGCCAGCAGGTTGAGGTTGTTTGAGATGGATAGGGCGTCAATGGAGGATAATTATTGTAGTTCAGCCACATGTAAAGGCTTTCTAAAGTAATTGCAGAAATGTAAATATATTTCAGATTTTATCAATTTATAAAGT
Organism: Crinia signifera; assembly: GCF_055691185.1. Taxonomy (NCBI): domain Eukaryota; kingdom Metazoa; phylum Chordata; class Amphibia; order Anura; family Myobatrachidae; genus Crinia; species Crinia signifera. The sequence goes on from NC_139217.1 coordinate 153,913,872, forward strand.
GTGTGGTATTCGATTGAATCGCTTTGAAGATGTGGACATGAGGGGGGTGGTTAAACATAATGATGTATCACCACTTGGTAGAAGCAGATTAATTCAGACAGAGGTAGAGGAAATGATTTGTGAGATTTAAAATGTCTTATGTTGTGCCGTGGGTTCATGTTTAGGGCAGCTTAGGAAAGACATTAGGGAAGTGTGGACTACGGAGTCTTGTAAGTGCAATATAGATCAAGTGTATGATGCAAGAAGATGAAGGATGTTGTTATTCTGAGGATATTTCCATGGAGGTGTGCAAGCAAGACAGTATTAAACATTGTGGAATTTGAGAATGAGTGGCAAAGGATCAAGACAAATAAACACAAGGAAGTTCTGAACAATAATCTAAGAACATTATATGTCCCAAGTCCATGCGATGTATGGGTAGTTTTTGAATGGAACAGATAAATAATGCTGCTTCTGGTCACATCAGTGCCTGTCTTATGTAACTGTAAATTCCCATCAATTACAAAAAGATTCACTAATAGATAAATATATTTACTTCCTCCAGGCTGAGAAGATACTGTACAAGAATCTATAATGAAAAGAATGGATGTGCATCCGCACAGTACGCTGTGTGCGGATACGTGAGCAGATCGTGTGAAGGGAGCATGCAATGGCCAGCCATCCCAGGCTGTCCACAGGGTGATTTGGCGTTTAGGGGTGTCAAGCCGCATTCGCGAGCCACTGGGGGGGGGGGGCCACTGACACCATCAGCGGCCTTCTTGTCCCCACAGCCATCGCAGTGCTGAGTCTAGACTTACTCTTCGCTGTGAACAGGGGGTAAATCCCTCGATGGGCAGTGTGTTCCCCCTGTGTGCGAATGAGTTCACAGCCGTGCACATGGGCAGGGGATGTGTGGTTGGTGCGGGGGTGGGGCGCCGTTAACCTGATCGCTGGGCTCCGAAATCCTGTAGCACAGCGATCAGGTTTGTATTACCCCCACAGTTCAGGTCGGATGCAGTGTGGGTTACATACAGTATGAATTAGATACAGTGCAGGTTACAGTGCATGTACATGTTTCTGACTGCATCTCTTGAACCTGCTACATAATAAGCCTACTGCATTACACTGTTTTATGCTGCTACATGCTCTGCCTAGGTGATAAACCACCACCTGGTTAAGTTGTTTATCATCTGGACTGACTGCCATAACACATCGTCGGAAACTGTGGGGGTATTCAATCTGTGCTGATGTTTCCGACAGTTGGAAAATCTGCACTTTGCAACAATTTTCCCTCAAATTTACATTCGACTTATACAGTCTAAAAGCACTGTCGGACAACACAGGGATCAACGGATAACTCGCCGATTCACGTGTCCGTTTTCGACTATTTTCCACAGATTTATCTTTAAACTAATTCGAACAGTGGAAAAGCCATCCGAAAATGGCCATATTTAATAGGTATGTCCGCATTTTTCTTTTTCATTTAAAAATTCAGACAACAATGAATACTATAGGTTCTTACAATAGGTTATTGGCCCAAGCTCCCAGGTGACTAGAGTGTGGAGAATATCGATACCAATAACCAGGACCGGATTTGTGCCTAGGCCCGTGAGGCACCGGCCTCAGGGCGGCACCAATTAAGGGCGGCAGGCTGGCTGACATTCTGTTAAATGGCACAGCGGGTGGGCAGCGGCGAGTGACGATCGCCGCCGCATAGATTAATTATATGTAGGCGGCAGCGCCACTAGTCACCCGCCACTGCCCACCCACTCTGCCATGCACATTACATCACCTCTGGTGGCTGGGTCCGACGGTCCCCCTGCGCGTCCGGAAATGGCTCAGGCTCACTGCTGCCGGCTTCCACCCATTGGCTACTCTACACACACACACAGTCTATTGGCTGCTGTGTATCCAGCAGCTGAGCTGAGCGGCACGCAGATCCTCCCTGTGCTCATCACAGTGTGTGAGCCAGAGAGAGACTGACGGAGACACTGTGCTAATCACTGTACTAATAAGTGCCTCCCTCCCTCTGAGTCCTCCGTACAGTGAGCAGTCCAGAGTGCTTAAAAAAAATGGTACTTGTGTATTTTGGCGGCGCCCATCGCATCGCATACCATAACACATACGATGGTATGCGATGCGACGCGATATCGTACGATAGAGCACGATGGCATACAATTTTTAAATTGTATGCCATTGTACATGGCATACGATGCCATACGATGCGATGCGATGCGATTAAACATTGTATAAGCACCCTAATGGGTGCTTATACTATGTTAAGCACCCAAATGGGTGCTTACAATGTTAAATGCACCCCCACGCCACCCCCCACTATAAACGTGAACCCGAAGCGTGGCGATCGCAGCGAGCCCGCGAGGGGCGGCGGTACGCGTCCTACGACCTTTTCATACCCCCACTATCCACGTCGGCGTGGAGTTGAGAATAGAATAGTGTGGCGAGCGCAGCGAGCCACCGAGCCCGAAGCGTGGCGAGCGCAGCGAGCCCCGCGAGGGGACGCGGATACCTTCACAGGTAAACGCATCCCCTCGCGGGCTTCACAGGTGTCCGCGTCGCCACGGACACCTGTGAAGCCCGCGAGGGGACACGTTTACCTGTGAAGGTATCCGCGTCCCCTCGCGGGGCGCGCTGCGTTTGCCACGCTTCGGGCTCGGTGGCTCGCTGCGCTCGCCACACTATTCTATTCTCAACTCCACGCCGACGTGGATAGTGGGGGTATGAAAAGGTCGTAGGACGCGTACCGCCGCCCCTCGCGGGCTCGCTGCGCTCGCCACGCTTCGGGTTCACGTTTATAGTGGGGGGTGGCGTGGGGGTGCATATTAGGTACTCTTTACCTAGCACGGCGCCCGCGATTACAATCGCGGGCGTCGGGGGTAAAAAATCGCGGGCATCGCGGGTAAATCAAAAACGGGTGCGACGCGATGCCCGCGATGCCCGCGATTTTCCCATAGGGATCAATGTTAAAAGACAGATTGGTCGCGATTTTAGCGTTAATTGGCTCAATGCCCGCGATTTTTACATAGGAAACAATGTTAAATGGGCCACAGAGCCCTAATAGTCCCCCTGAAGTGTGAAATGGCCCCCACAATTTTTAACGCCACCCCACGATCAACGTGAACCCGAAGCGTGGCGAGCGCAGCGAGCCCGCGAGGGGTGGCGGTACGCGTCCTCCGACCTTTTCATACCCCCACTATCCACGTCGGCGTGGAGTTGAGAATAGAATAGTGTGGCGAGCGCAGCGAGCCACCGAGCCCGAAGCGTGGCGAGCGCAGCGAGCCCCGCGAGGGGACGCGGATACCTTCACAGTTATACGCGTCCCCTCACGGGCTTCACAGGTGTCCGTGGCGACGCGGACACCTGTGAAGCCCGCGAGGGGACGCGTTTACCTGTGAAGGTATCCGCGGCCCCTCGCGGGGCTCGCTGCGCTCGCCACGCTTCGGGCTCGGTGGCTCGCTGCGCTCGCCACACTATTCTATTCTCAACTCCACGCCGACGTGGATAGTGGGGGTATGAAAAGGTCGGAGGACGTGTACCGACGCCCCTCGCGGGCTCGCTGCGCTCGCCACGCTCCGGGTTCACGTTGATCGTGGGGTGGCGTTAAAAATTGTGGGGGCCATTTCACACTTCAGGGGGACTATTAGGGCTCTATGGCCCATTTAACATTGATTCCTATGTAAAAATCGCGACCAATCTGACTTTTAACACTAAAATCGCGACCAATCTGATTTTTAACATTGGTCCCTATGGGAAATCGCGGGCATCGCATCGCACCCGTTTTTTAGTGCATGCGATGGTCGCGATGGTCGCGATGGGCGCCGTGCTAGGTAAAGAGTACCGCATTTAACATTGTAAGCACCCATTTGGGTGCTCAAAAGCACCCTTTAGGGTGCTTATACGATTTTTGGTCGTATAGGGGGTCAAAATCGCGTCGCATCGCATGCCATCGGGTGCATGGCATGCGATGCGATGCGATCTGTTCGTCGTACGACGGACATCGGGGGCGCCGCCAAAATACACAAGTACCAAAAAAATATTAAGGTGGGCTACAGTTACATTTTTATGAAATATATATATAAATAACAATGTATATACATATATGATTACATTAAAATTGGGGGGGGGGCACAAAAATGTTGTGCCTAGGGGCGGCCTGACCCCTAAATTCGCCCCTGCCAATAACCGGGGTGCAGCAACATGAAATCAAAGGATCTGAGTGACTACAGAAAGTTCCTGTATTCCTACTAAGGGTGAAGATGCATAGTACATTAGCAAGCATCGGCCTCACTAAGATATACAGGAGTTTTTTTAAGGAAAACGTTTATTGTTTTTTTAAACACTTATATTCTTTCTTGATATACTATTATATACTGTTATATATGGCACTTATATGGCACTTATTAACAAATATATGGTATGTGTGTACTTTTAGAAATTATTAATATAGTCCTTAACTTAATTACAACACTAGAGGGAACCATTTCTCTCTACTTTTTATAGATCGATCGATCGATAGATAGATAGATAGATAGATAGATAGATAGATAGATAGATAGATCTGCTTCTTTGAAATTAAGAATCTCCCAACTGTTTCGATTTTTGAAGCATTGTCCTATGGTGGTGGGCTCCCCCTGTCACTCGCTGCTCTGCTTAACTTAGCAGAGCAGCGGTGCATAGAGAGAGACAGTGATGGAAGCAGGAGGTGTGGCTCTCGTCACAGGCATTTCCACAAAGCCATGCCTCATTTTCCAAGGTCACTCCACTTTTCGGGAACACGCCCATGTGGTAGTGTCAAGTTGTTATAGGAGAATGTTCGGAGGTTTGAGGAAAATGTAGGCAGTTATGTAGCTTGACAGTGGTTAATGGGCACTTAAAACTTATGTAACTAAATATTACTCATCATCTAGTTCTTGGATAGCAGAACTAGATAGCGGCCAGCAGCTTCTTACCTGTGAAACTTAAGGTGCCCATACACTGAGGCGTTTTGGTCCGATTTTGACCAATTGTCCCGTTAAATCAGACCAAATCGCTTCTCCCTCACATGCGGTCGGGTTCGATGCGCAGTCCTGTGCATCGGACCGGCTGGCCGTCCAGCCACCCATTCTGGGACCTCCCTCAAGGCGGTGAGGCGGGAGGGAAGCAGGTACGCATACGATCCATCACAACGGATCACATGTGTCCCTGCCACCACGAAGGTCCTGGTGGCTTGCAGGGAATCGTGTGCCCGAACACTGCTGCGAGACGTCGCAGCAGTGTATGGGCACCTTTACAGTTGCTGCTACTCCATGGGCCGGATACACCAAGCTTCAATAAGTGATAAAGTGGAGAGTGATAACGTGATAACGCACCAGCCAATCAGCTTCTACCTGTTATGTTACAGGCTGGGTTTGAAAAATGCCAGGAGCTGGGTGGCTGGTAGTTTATCACTCTCGACTGTATCGCTTTTTGAAGCTTGGTGCATCTGGCCCCAGGTCTGTGATAGATTGGAAGTGTGGCATTACCCCCCTGAGAAGGGGTAATGCCACACAAACCAACCTCACTTCTACCAAGGTAAGATGAAGTGTGTGGGGGGGGGGGACAATACAACAGGCGTCATTTCGCTATACCTCCCAACTGTCCCAATTTTGTCAGGACAGTGCTGATTGTGAACCTTGAAAGGGTGTTTAAACCTAAATATAAGCATATTGTGTGTGGATCTGCCAGAATCTCGACTTGGGGGCCTATTTATCAGTCAATAAAGGCTTATTTTCCAAAAATTCCTGGTTGTCAGGGGTTAGCCGCAAATATTAAGTATCCACTGAATGTAAGTAGACTTGTAATGTATGATTGCCATCACCTGTGGTGAGCTAGTTAATTGATGATGGCAATCTTACATTACCAGAGAAGTCAGAAAGGCAATTTTGGAGTGAACACATTATAAAAAGAAAAACATTATAAAAAAAGACCACAATGATGATTTATACCGCTTTTTCCATCAAAACAACGGGTGCAAGCTAGTATTTCGGACCCAGGACCAGGTTCAAATGGACTGGGGGGGAGGGAAGTAGGGTAGGCATTAAGGGGGGGGGGGGATAGGATCATGCTACGGGGGGATGGTTAGGATGTAGATAGGGGATTTAGGGTTAAGGGGTTAACATACATACCTTATAAGTGTCAGGATCCTGAATTATGGGATCAAGCTGTCTTCTGACTGCCAGAATCCTGATACCATCCCGTACATTATATGTACATCAGACATCCCCAACCTCAGTCCTCATGGCACACTTACATTCCAGGCTCTAATGATATCCATGCTTGAGCACAAGTCTGGATATCACCAAAACCTGCACTGTTAGTCTGACTTGACAAACGGGTGTGGATGAAAGGGTCAACAGTGTCTAGGTCAACAGTCAATAAAGTCGACAGGTACACAGTTGACATGGAAAAGGTTGAAACAATATGAGTAGAGACAGTACAGTTTTCACACAGGGAACACATACCCGCCAATTGTAGTCCATATGGATCGTAAACCATGAAAAAGCCCAATAAAATAAAAAAAAAAAACGAAAAACTCATGTCGCCCTTTTCATGTGTCAACCTGCGACCATTAGCATGTTGCCATTTTGCTCGTGTCGACCTTTTGGCAATGGAGACCTAGTGCCTGTCGACCTTTTGCCAATGTGAACCTAGTGCATGTTGTGCATATGGTTTCGACCTATAGACACTGCCGACCAATCATCCGGATATCTTGAGGACCGAGTTTGGGAGCACCTAAGATACAGTACATGATAACAATAACAATGGCCCTTATTCTGGTTGGTGCGGTAATATCCGAGTGTGTTCGTGCCGCCGATGTTTTGTATCTGCGCATGTGCAGAGGCGTCTCTGCGCATGTGCGAGCGGGGCGTACGGCCAAATCCCGCATGTAATGTGAACACTCCGAACAGGGGGTGGAGAGGGGCGTGAAGGGCTGTTTGGGCTCATTACCATATGAACGCCCCGCGTTCCCATGCAAACGCTGGGCGTGCATATGGTAATGCAGTCGTGACGCACGTGTAGGGGGCGGACATATGACATCGCCGGATGTCAGCTGCCCGCCCAGATCCCTGCTTTTGCACCGAAAAATGTCCGTGTGGTCTGAGGTTGCGGGAGCTGGTGGACCACTCGGTCCTGCATTCGATGGTCTGCGACCATCGAATGATGGGGGAGGTTCCCTGAGATGGAGGAGGCGTCTTCCATGAAAAATACACGTGCGGTCCGTTCGGCCAGCTTCTTACCGCGTACGGACGGAGTTGCCGATCCGTATGGAAGGCGGGGTTTCGCACGCACGGTCCTGGCCGCATATTCGCATCCGGCCGCACCGATCAGAATAAGGGCCAATGAGTGGGGCAGATGTATTAAGCCTGCCAATCAGCTATGTAAGAAAAATGAGTTAGGAGTTGATTGGCTGGTGTGATATCACCTTCCACTTTAGCTCTTCACCAGGCTTAATACATCTGCCCCATTGGTGCCTAATAATAATTCATTAATTTTCTTCTGAATTATTATTACCAATTAAATAAGTAATAGTAGTACTTATTTTTTACAGATTAAGTTAACAGGAAATATATATTACAACATAAACATCTTGTCTTGGAGGGAATTATTACCACTAGTTGAGACATGTGGTGCTGGGAAAGTTTCCTTAAACTCAGGATTACCCATAGCATGTGAATTAGCATAGCAATGACACTTGTACTCACGTTGGTTAGGGTCTGGCGGCAGAACTGGAAATTCCTGTTACGTAATCTGCAGACTCCTGCTGGGAGACACAGTATAAAAGTGGCCAATAGCTGCTTTATGAGCAGTACTACTCTTGACTCAAGACAGAGCTTGAAGCCACAACTAAATCCAAAGACTGACAGAGGAAGCACATTTCTAACTATGCAGATTAGACGAGTGCACATCCTCCCATTCCTGGCAGTCTGCCTGACTTTCATTGCACATTCAGAAGGTAAGAATCTGTCACATACAGCAGCTTTTACTTCCATGGCAAGGCAATGAGATTCCTGAACCACACACAGAAAAATATACACACACTACTATTATAAAAATATCTTTGCTATTGTTGGAAATGTTTAAGGGTTAACTATTGTGAGCTTTTTTTATTAATATGAAGAACAAAATTCAGACCTTTTATGACACAGCCATATACATTTTTACTTATACTAAATATATCATTTAGAACTGTTATTTAGTTTATCTGTGGTAGTCATACATGGCATTCTTATACTGTAACTCAGTCATGTATCTTTTCATTCCAGAAATGTCCCAAACAAGAGCACGGGAGCTTAGGTGCCAGTGTGTAAAAACTGAGAGTAAGCCCATTTCCTCCAAACATTTCCTGAACATCGAACTCATTCCAAAAGGACCACACTGCAAACATCTGGAGGTCATGTAAGTACCAGCTATTATGCAAGAGCTCTGTTTAATGTCCTTGTAACATATAGCCATAGGCAGTATTGTATGCCTTACACTTCCACACACACACATTCGCACCCTTTTATTCCTTCACACTGTTATAAAATGGCCATGGGGGAGGGTAGGGGGGGTAATCAGATAAGAGTTCTATTTCGCTATGGGCAACCAATCAGAATCTACTTCTTATTTATTTAGTACCATCTAGAAGATAGTAGATAGTGGGCCAGATTCTTTAAGCTTCAATAAGTGATAAAATGGAGAGTGATAAACAGACAGCCAATCAGCTCCTACCTTCCATGTCACAGACAGAAATGTCAGGTAGGAGCTGATTGGTTGGCTGTATATCAATCTCTATTTTATCACTTTTGAAGCTTAGAGAATCTGGCCCAGTGTCTGATTGGTCACCTATAGCAACATCCTATGTGAAATAGAACGCCCATCTTAAAATTTCCCCCAGGTGATCTATGTACTAGAGAACACTACATGTTTCTTATTGATTAGCTCATCATTTGCTGCTGTTTTAATTTGTAGGATAAAATATCCTAGATTATGGCCACTTTGTTCTTGGAATTCTCAAAGGGATACATTTGTGCATTAGCTTCATTCAATGCACAATGGAACAGCACATATATAGACATAAACATTATAAGTATATTTAACTATATACATATTTGTCACAATTGTATTTAGGATAGGATTAGTATATTTACATTGCACAGAATGTATGGGGTAAATAGTTTAATATAATGCATATTTCTATCCATAGAGCCACTTTGAAAAATGGTCAAGAAGTCTGTTTAGAGCCCACAGCTCCATGGGTGAAGAAGTTCATTGACAGATACCTGACTGAGTAAGTAGAAATGTCTTTGTTTTGACGGTACCATGAATATTCATATCCCCGGCTAGAGAAAATACATGCTGTGTGGGATAAAACTGCCCTGCTGTTAATGAAGTAGCTTAGGAGAATGTTATATGTAATGTAGCCTCCTATTTGATACCTCTTGAAATGACCTGGCAGCTCCCTAGCTGCTAGATCACATGCAATACATCAGTATTGATCATTTTGCATACCATATATTGCATGCGATCCCATTCACCGCCCCGTGATACAATGTATCCTTGGTGCATTGATGGCAATCTTTGGATGCAATGCATGCTGGGCCGTGTAGCGTATTAGAACCGTATGTAAATGGCATAAGATTTGACACTTTTCGCATGATTTAGTGTTAAAATCCTGTAGTACTAGTGTACGGCCACCTTAAGTTTCTATGTACAATATGACAAATAGAAAATTAAATCAGCACATTAAGTAAAATTATTCACATATAATTGAAGCTGTAGTAAAAACAGTAGCTTCTCTATGGGGGTTGCATAGTGTAGTAAGTGACACCCCAAAGTAATTACAGTATATAGCTCATTGCGGCCAGGAGCTAGGCAGGCAGGCGGTGCAGCCGGAAGTAGGGCAGGTGGTGCGGCCGTGAGTGGTGTTGTGGCAGTATGACTGCTGTAGTATGACCTCATACCATGTCACACTGCGCAGAGCCGCACAGCCGGGGACGGGAGAACCCAGGCAGTGTCTGAGTGGGTGCTCAGATGCTGCAGGCATGCTGCACGGCATTAGACTGCGCATGTGCAGTCTAATCCCGAAATCCCGGGTTTGGAAACTCCAATCATGGCCATTGCAGGAATCAGCTGTTGACTGTTCCCATCCCTTAAGTGGCCACTATTAACCAGTCCAATATGCAGCACACTGTCCTGTATATGATGTGCTACAATTAGATACACAGATATTTTTTTGGATTGCAAAGAAGTGACTTGCTCTTCTCTCTGTTAATCACTTTGTAGATTTGTGTACAATATACTCCATAAAGGGAAGAACAAGAGTTAAATATTGTGACCATTACAAATATAGAGGCAGATTTATTGATATTCTTCCAAATGATAAATGGTGCTCTAGTGAATCAACTCCTGTCATTTGTTTGATAAAAATGGCAACTAGTCATAAATTGGCTGTAGCACCAATTACTCATTGTTAAATCTGCCCCATAATTAATAGTTAATTTTATAATAGGATTATTAACCATTAAGCTTCCTTGTTCTTGTGTCCATTAGTAACAGACTTTAACCTTTCTTTGTTTGCTTTTGCAGACCAAAGCCTACAGATTCTACTAAATAACTGCAATGCCTTCCTGTGAGACCTACAGAGAGTTATCTATGAAAGAAGCTCCGTCCTGCTTTAAAAGAAAGAACATTTTCTGGGCCTATCTCCTGAATCTGCTTTTACCTTTTGGTCTACACAAGCCTTATGGAAAACAAAGAATATGTTTTCACTCTTCTCTCTTGTTACCCAAACAATCCGCTAACGTAACCTTCCACTAGTATTAATGGACGTGTTGAGCATTTCCACCACATCACTTTCCCTGTGATTTCATTGTATTGTGAAATTATTATTTATGAAAGCTAATGTTAAAGGGTAAAATAATCAGAACCTAGCTCACATTTCTCAGATTTTCAATCTGTGATCCAGGGCCAGATGCACTAAGATAAAAGGGAAAAAAAGATAAGTGATAAAAGGAAAAGTGATAAACAACTAGCCAATCAGCAACTAACGTCCATGTCACAGACAATGGGCGGGATGTTCTAACATCCGCAGCCCTGTTTCGCCCCCCTTCGCCGGCCACCGCATTCTTAATGATCGCATATGCTCTAACATATGCGATCATTTACACAAGGGACAGCTCTTGCGATAAGAGCTGTCCCTTGCGATGCGGCGCCGGCGCTGGACTTCTGGGTCTGAGACCTGCGAGTCCATCTGCGCATGTGCAGAGCGCTGCGGTAAGAAGCCCATAGGCTTCTGCAGGGAATCGCCAGCTTTTTCTGGCTATTCCCTCCACAGCGCTGACACTGCGGAGGGGGGACAGAGCATACAGAAATGCAGTAAAAACCACAATAACAGGGTTTTTACTGCATTTCTGCTTTAGAGAATCTCCCCCTGTGTTTGAAAAATGTCATGCAGGAGCTGATTGGTTGTTTATCACTCTCCATTTTATCACTTTTGAAGCTTAGAGCACCTGGGCCTCAGTCTGTCGGAACGTCCTGACAGTTGGAATCCTGTGACGTTCTTTTTTCTCTCACCAGAAACTCGACAATCATAATTCAATGTTCCAACTGACAAGTGCTGGAAAGTCTGAGATTAGCAACAGCCACTGATGGCCACAAATTTGACAATCTGTGGCCCTTTCCGACAAAACAGATCTGACTTGTTTTAAAGTCGGATCTGTTTAATTCAATGCTGTTAAAAATAGCAGCATTGCGCAAACGAGGGCCGATATTTCAGCCGGCAGAAATAGCGTCCGGGATTGAATGCTTGGGCAGATCCGTGTGGACCCAATTATTTATAGGTATATATGAAGGAGTAATATAGAAATTCCATATACCATATCAGTATATATAACACCTTTAGCAGGTTTACAGAAAGGTGAAATGTAATATATTGTATATAGCTATATCTATCTATCTATCTATCTATCTATCTATATATATATATATATATATACACACAAGAATTATTTAGTGCAAGTAATAAACAGATAAAGCAGGGTGATGCATTAAGATAACTGTAACTTTATTGTATCTGCCATAAAAACTGATAATTTATTTGTTAATATTACATTCCCAGGATTTTTTAAATATTATTTTAAATTATTTTTATATGTCAATATTGTACAGCTCAGCTCTCTGACTTATATATTTTTGTATTTTGTACTGTAATTAAAATTAATTTCTGTATAAAAAATTATCTTTATTTTGAAGCTCCAAAAACAAAACACCTAATGCAAAGGTGTAAACAGACATTTGTTTGTATAACAATCAATATAGATCATGAATTAATGAGTTTAGTGTCCGTTTGTGTGTCTCCAAACCACTGCCTTCTGTTGGCAGTAAGTGAAACTACATCTCTTTCTCTCACACATGCACTAACGGAGGCGATCACAAGGTAGCAGACTAGCTTTCGAAGCATTTGCTTTGAGCGGGCTTACTAGTGTGTTTGTGTGTGTGTGTGTGTGTGTGTATGTATGTATGTATGTATGTATGTATATGTATATGTGTGTGTATATATATATATATATACTATACGATAGGCTGGCACACTCCCCTCTTCATACGTCCGCCCGGGTGCCGGCAATTGAAATAACACATATGCAAACGAGAGAGCCGCACAGCACAGGACTTGATCTCCGCTTACTATTGATTTATTGTAAGCGGAGATCAAGTCCTGTGCTGTGCGGCTCTCTCGTTTGCATATATATATATATATATATATATATATATAAATGTGTAGAAAGAAGCGTCGCTCCAGGTACTTGTTGCAAGAATAATTTACTGTAGGTCAACAGTGTTTCGGGCCGGAGCCCGTCTTCAGGACATAAACGGGTTTATGTCCTGAAGACGGGCTCCGGCCCGAAACACTGTTGACCTACAGTAAATTATTCTTGCAACAAGTACCTGGAGTGACGCTTCTTTCTACACGTTATCTAACAAGCGCTGGTACAGCCAGCATACAGCGGGCACCCAGGTCAAGGTACATAGTGGAGCAGTGGCAAGTGAGGAGTGCCGGACCTCCAACCATATATATATATATATATATATATATATATATATATATATATATATACACATACTGCATAGTACCAGATCTGAGCGGTTGGCAATCAGGATTAGTCATATATTTTGAATAGAATGTATTTCATACCAATTGTACTTCAGTTAGACTGGCAAAATGTCCAGGGGGACACAAGGTGAAGGGAACCCACCCCAAAATCAATCACTAATTACTGTAGTCTAATATGTGATTGGCAGTTAATTGCTGCGTACACCGTACAAGTTACTATTCAGTTCAATTTAACATAGCGGAGCTCGTGGGTTGTGAGCCCAAGTGAAAAAATACAGGGTGACATTTAATATGATGGGAGATTCAGAAAGTGAGAGATTTGGTAAGAAATCTCCAGGTTTTTTAAAGCAGCAATCATTTACACTGCAAAACCAGTTTGATTTTGCAGTGTAAATGATTGTCGCTTTAAAAAACTCTCACTTTCTGAATCTCTCATCCTATTAAATGTCACCCATAATTTAGACCCCCACCACTTCCATTTCTTAATTTGGAATATGCTAGTGAATGACGGGGTGAAAGAAGGGGGTTCCGGATAGCAAAACTGTGGCAAAGCATGCTGGGATGTGTAGTTTCACAACATCTGGAGGGCCAACGTTGGACATGCCTGGTGTAAGGCATAGTGTGACATGTACAAGCACAATGTACTGCACGCTGCAGACAATAGGGGGCATGTACCTTGGTGGAGGCAGGAACACAGTGGTAGGAACACAGTGGCAGCAGTGGGTTCCTTAGTCCTCAGGGGCCCCCAATGCACTTTCTTGCAGGGCTGACTAATTTCTTGTTGTACTCGAATATTACTGTTGCATACCTGAGAGGGCGAGAGCAGTGACAGGAAGAGGAGTGGAGGCTTTATGTACAAGCATAAACTTGCACTGATGTTATCTGAAATGCTGAAGGTTGCATTAGAGATCTAACCAGCATATTATAATAAGGGGCAGACTTATAGTGAAAGATATCGCTCGGAAAGGGAGATATCGTTTACTATATCTTCTAGTATGTACACTCAATATCGTTAACAATGCTCGCTTCCGTGATTGATGTCTGCTGAATATGCAGGACCAGTTGGCTATATAGCCAAACGACCTGCATGTTTAGCGGGTCCCAGTGTTGTCACTGAACAAAATAGGTGTCCGGTATCGTTCAGTGTATACGCACAATATCGCCTGTCCACACCCAATATAGTTAACTATGTCATAAAGCGCAATGGAATTTGCTGCGCTATATAAAAAAAATTATTTAAATTAATATCGGCATCTACCAGGTCGCCTAATGTGTACAGGGCTAAATCACAAGACAAAGAGCCCTATTGCTAGTGAAAACACGTGACAATGCTAATTATAACTTCATAATATATACAAAGAAATACATGCGGAGGGCCAGCTGTCGGGATGCCAGTGGTCAGTTTAACAACACTGGATCCCCCAGGGGTCCGGTAAGTATACTTACCTTCTCCTTGCTCCCCTAACTCACTCTTCCTACAGTCTAACACTAACCACCCCATCCCGCAGCCTAACCCTAACATTCCCCATTATTGCCTAACCCTAGCCTTCATACCCTACAGCCTAAACCTAAGCCCCCTGCTCCAGAACCTTATCCTAACCTCCCTCCCCTGCAGCCACTACTATATCTCAGCTAGTTCCTCAAGCTCACTCCCTAGCCTAACGCTAATACATTCCACATACTTACAATTAACATGCCAGACGGTAGTTCTCTGCATAATGGTAATGTGATATTTAAATTGTAATCAAAGAACTCCACAAAAAGAGACTTGTTCACAACTGATGCATTTTTTCCTGTTTTCAAAAATGACCACAAATTGCCTAAACATGCAGTAAAATACACTTTACAAATACACTACATTCTCTATAGAGAGATTGCATGTCTTCTCACGTGTTTTAACTTCAACCACAATATTGCCGCCAAAAATGTGGGTGGGGCGTGTTGAAACTGAAATCTTAATTACAGTGTAAAAATAATGCAGCCAGTATTTACCCTGCACAGAAACAAAATAACTCACCCAAATCTAAAGGCCCATACACACTTGATGATTTTCAGCTACCTCTCTCTATACATGTTACATCTGCCCCACCTGCAGTGCACATGGTTTTGCCCATTTTGAGAACAAATTTGTACTGTGATCAGATCTGAATAAGGGCCATTATCTTTAAGAAGGTGCTAAATAAATAAGTAGTAGAATCTCAATGGTTGCTATAGACAACATTCCATTTTCAATAGAACTCCCAAAACACTAATACTCTGCCACTGCATATTGCTTGCCTTAGAGGCTTCCTTTTTAGGTATCAGTTTAAAGTAGATGCCAACATGATGTCATGTTTTTGGCACACCTTTTCTTTTACATTTAGAACAATGTGGTGTGCTATTTATATGGGTGCCACTGATGCCTGCAGCATAGCTAGATTAGCCAGGGGAGTAACAGATGCCTACAATGCAAAAGGAGATAGGGAGTGCCAGCCAGCAGCATGGATGCCAGGCAGAGGGAAGACAGAAGGCTGAGGTAGAATGGTAGAAGAATAGCATTAGTACAGCAGCCACCAGGAAAAAACAGCACCACCAGGATCAAGGGGCCCATTTATCAACAAATTATTAACATGTTTTGAATGTGAAAACTTTTTGTTATGCTCAATGAGTTTTATCACTCGTTGGTCACTGAGCCCATGAGTATGAGGGAGACGCGCTTTGGAGTGCTGGCACGGAGATAAAATAATGTTCCATTGTGACAACAAGTGTCAGTTGAATAAATAAGCAATGTTTGCAGTTTGTGAGATTTTTATGAGCTCATACAGGCATTCAGAAAGAGATCAATGTGCAAAACATGTGTAAGATGTAAGAGGAGCCTCCCAAGTCAATGGGCTACACCCCAAAAATCCTTATCACTCTCAATGGTATCTCCATCATCAGTAGTATACCAAACGTACAGATTTTACCCAAGACTCAGAAACACAATAGCCTCTATGTTTTATACTGCCGTTTCCTCATTTGACAACTATACATGGGTGTATACCTTATATTTACACGTGTGAGTCATTTTATATTTTACCTTAAATACATGCTAATGAAAAGTGTCTTAAGTGTTGTTTGTACAGTGAACCCACAGTCTGGCAGGTACATAAAAAGCAAATATTGTACTTATCAAGTGGAAACCACCAATAATTAATCCTTAAAATAAAGATGGAAATTCCGTTAATCAAAACTGATCCACTGTTTCCCAATAACAACATTTCAAAGCCTTTCTTCTACATTTCTAAATTGGCAATGCAATGGGCTTATTTAAGAAAACTCATCTTTTGTTTGGACAAAGTACATGGATTTATGGAGCAAGTAAAAAAACTTAAAACATACGTGCTACATGTGGTAAAGGCAGTAATCTCAGCATTCCTTTCCCTCGTGATATTAGGCTAGTTAAGCAGAATGAAAAAACTGGGAGGACCAGAGAATTACACAACGGCCCTTATTCTGGTTCACTCGCGAAGGCAAATTCCTTCTCAAGTGATCAAAACCATGTGCACTGCAGGGTGATGGGGTTCATGATGTAACTTGTGCAGAGAGAGTTACATTTGGGTGTGATTTTACTTCAAAGTGAGATCTATATTACAGTGAAAAAAATAAAGCAGCCAGTTTTTACCCTGCACAGAAACAAAATAACTCACCCAAATCTAAATCTCTCTACACATGTTACATCTGCCCCCCCTACAGTGCACATGGTTTTGTCCATCTGAGAAGGAATTTGCCTTTGCGAGTGAATCAGAATAAGGGCCAATATCCCTCAGATTAAGTTTTTAGCTAGTCATATGTATGTATATTATCAGCTAAGCCACTTAGTACAGATAGAATACAGACTGTAACTGTGGGGTACATTTATTAAGCTCAGTGAAGTGATAAAGTGTCTGGTTTTTATCACCGGCCAATCAGTTCCTACCTGTCATTTTTCAAACCAAGAATGTAACTTAACAGGTAGGAGCTGATTGGCCGGTGATAAAAACCAGACAGTTTATCACTTCACCGAGCTTAATACTGTAAATCTGCCCCTGAGAGAGATGCAGCCAAGTCATTCTGGGTAGATTTATTAAGCTTTGTGAAGTGATAAACTGTCTGGTTTTTATCACCGGCCAATCGGCTCCTACCTGTCATTTTTCAAACCAAGCCTGTAGCTTCACAGGTAGGAGCTGATAAGCCAGTGATAAAAACCAGACATTTTATCACTTCACTGAGCTTAATAAATCTACCCCTGAATTAGAAAATAAGTAAATCTGAAATACCAACAGAGAAACAGAATTTGAAATGTGCTCATGCAAAGCATGGGAGGATTCAGGGGTAGATGTATTAAGCTCTGTGAAGTGATAAAGTGTCTGGTTTTTATCACCGGCCAATCAGCTCCTACTTGTCATTTTTCAAACCAAGCCTGTAACTTCTCAGTTAGGAGCTGATTGGCCGGTGATAAAAACCAGACACTTCATCACTTCACTTCAAAAGGGAAAAGGGTATGGGGGAACGACCAATGCACAGGTTTTGGATTCAGATCATTTTTGGAGGCTAGTAAAAAAAATACAATAAATTAATCTAAAGAGAGAAAACGTAGTCTCTCAGATAATTAAGGAAAGTGGAGGTGCACCCTTGAGAGTAAGATAATAGCAAAGAGGAGAAAGAAGAAAGACTCTCTTTTTTCTTGGGGCCCCAAGAAAAAAGAGAGTCTTTCTTCTTTCTCCTCCTGACTTTGGGGGAGATTCTCTAAGCTAAAAATGCGGTAAAAACCCGTTATTGGGGGTTTTATCACATTTTGGGATGCTGTAAGCATCCCCCGCTGGGTTACCGCCTCATAAAAGCCTATGGGCTTCTACCGCAACCCTCCGCCGCCCCGCACCGACCAACCACCGCCCCGCACAGACCCCCGCTGCCCCGCATTGCCCCCTCTCCCTCTCACCTGTGACCTCCTCCTCCCTGCACTGATCCTCAGGTGCAGGGAGGAGGAGAGCCCGACGCAGCAGCAGCAGCGCCGGGTAAGGGTGGGAGGGCAGAGCCAACGGGTCCCCATGGGACCCACTGACTCTATCGCAAAGGACAGCTCTTAACGCAAGAGCTGTCCTTATGCCATAATTATCGCATATGTTAGTGCATATGCGATAATTATGAATGCGAAGTGCGGCGATAGGGGGCAGAGCTGGGGTGCGGATGTTAGAGCATCCCCCCCCCTTTATCACTTCACCAAGCTTAATAAATCTGCCCCTGAGTACCCTACAGAGTTTGTATAAACGTATGGTCACTTAGTGCTGATTCAGGGCTGGATTAAAAGCCACATGGGCTTGGATCTAAAATGGATCAAGAACCTGTTGTGAAAATTAGAGAACATGTGACCAGTGTAGAGTGGGTGTGGCCAATGTTATGTGGGTGTGTACTCCCCTACACTATCAAATACATAAAAGCAGATAAACTGCATCATTTTGTAAGGAAAATATAGATAGAATTTTAATAACTGGCTTATGCTAAGTGTGTGGTCATCTGTGGCATAACCACACATTGTCTAGACTGGCAAATATCCAGGGGCCCACAAGGTGAAGGGGCCCACCACAAAATCAGTCATTAAATACTGTAGAGTAAATGCGTGATTTGTGAATTCATTTCTGTGTACACCATACTGATACGTTTAATTAGAGTTGTTACTTTTAATAAAACAATACAATGGTCCAGGGGATTGGCACCAAGTATGAAAAGTTTATTTCATGTGTCTTTCCAACCACATGGTGTCGACATAGACACTGTTGATCCATCATCCAGATACCACATAATTTCACTAGTTCAAGCCTTTTAACTTGTGGATGTTAGGAAAATCACATTACAATATTCCGGGTAAGTATTCTCTTCTTTACAGGGTATTTTTTACTTCCACTCAGAAGGCATACTTTATAACACATAGAGTTTGAATATTCAACTAAAGAGTTTAACAATTTATTTGCAAACAAGCATATATTACAAATTTGCACACAAAACAGCAGGTGAATCAAATAAATCAATAAATCACGACAATTCAAATTTTCTTTTGCCGGAACTGAAAGGATATTGTTCTGCTTTCACTCCCTTTCCATGAGAAGGTTCCTATAATTAAACAGGTTATACAGCCCTACCTTCCTTTGCTAGAACCAATAAATAAATGTATCACTTCCTACTGTACATAAATGACATACTGAATTTCATGAATAACAATTTCATACAACAATATAACATTAAGTTATTATTGGGAAATAATGTGTAACCTATTAGTGCACTCTAGTCTCTGTTCTCTAATGCTGCTTTCCGACTGCAAAACTGGCTTTGACCAGGTATTTTAAAACATTTCTAAAAACGGGTCTGCCAGCCAGTCTGAAACCCCTTTCACACCGCATATCTTTAAACTGTATTTCAGTGCAGTTTTTGTCCCTTCACAACACTGAACCCGTTTTAACCCATAGAAAACAGTGGATGAAAAAAAACAGGTCTGAAACGGGTAAGACCCTGCTTTATTACCGTTTAGAAATACCAGTTCAATAGAACCGGTAAATTCACTCTGCACCTTTCAGACTGCACAAATTACCGTTTTGAAACGGTAAAAAAAACGGCAAAATACTGGGTAAAAAGTGTGGTCTGAAAGGGGCATAAATGAAACTGTAGTAAGGAAACAAAGTAAGCACTTTTATATGTTTTGCAGAATTAAGTGTTGAGCCAAGTGCTGCTGTTCCTCAAAGAGTTCTTTAAAGTGAGTTTCTTAAGTGGAAACTTTTAATGAAATATTTGTAATCCACAGCGAAATAATAGTAACAAAAAGTACTTTCCTTCACTTTAATATTACTTATGTGGCAGACGATTATGTTTAACTAGCAAAATATCTGTCACGGCCGACGGAGGTTGAGGACCCACCTCAGGTGTTTGGACCAGGGAGGACTGTATTGGAGGCCCTTGAAACTTAGCAGGCTGGATATAGGACCTCTGCATCAATACCAGGCTAAGGGTTAGGCGGAAGCTCCGAAGTGAAGGCGCGGAGTCTAACTGCCCAGCGGTCTTCTCCAGGGACCCCCGCAAGGAAGTTTGGGTTTCGCTGCGTCTGGACAGCAGGTCGCGGCCCCTCACTCGGAGAACCCAATAGCCTGGGCTCGGGATGGTCAGTGGAGACCACGGGGTGTTAGGAGAAGTTCAGTAGCGGGAAACAACGAAACTGAGGTAGCCGCTTTGGCTCGGAGGGTTCTGGGAAAGGCAAATAAACGGAAGATGGCCGACTTGGCTTGGAGGGTCCAGGGAAGGTATAAATATAACTGAAATGGCCGACTTGGCTTGGAGGGTCCAGGGAAGGTATAAATATAACTGAAATGGCCGACTTGGCTTGGAGGGTCCAGGGAAGGTATAAATATAACTGAAATGGCCGACTTGGCTTGGAGGGTCCAGGGAAGGTATAAATATAACTGAAATGGCCGACTTGGCTTGGAGGGTCCAGGAAAGATATAACTTGGGTCAGGAACCGGATACACAGGGACTGACAGGACTGCAGGATCTGGGATGGGAGAGACACTGGAACACAGAGGGAGACTGAGAGCGCAGTACCACACTGTAGACACTGGGAGCTGTAGCAGAGCTATGCTGCTGCTGCTGAGTTGTACCAGCACTGAGGTACAAGGCCTGCTGGGATTTATACTCAGCCCAGCCAGGTTAGACCAGCCTCCTAGTGAGAGAGGGGATAAATCACCCTCTGCGCTGCGGTCACGTGACCCCGGCAAGATGGCGGCGCCCAGTCCCGGGAGCCGGCGTCTGCGAAGCGCCCGGACCCGCCGAGACCCGGAAAGCCCCCATGCCAGCCTGCACCCCCGAGCCGCCCAGACCTGCACCATCGCGGCGCCAGGACCGGAGGACCCGACGGGGTGAGTAGACAGAGCCGGACCTGGCGCCGCAGCGGCGCGTGACAGTACCCCCCCTTTTAGGAGTGGCCACAGGACACTTAGCCGGATTTCTGAGATAAAAACTCTTCACCAGGGTCGGTGCATGGACATCTACTGCTGGTACCCATGATCTCTCCTCTGGTCCGTATCCCCTCCAGTCCACCAAAAACTGAAGCTTGCCTCGAACCCGACGGGCATCAACAATTCTTTTAATTTCAAACTCTACTCCCTTCTCTACTTTGGGCGAGGTTAATTTGGGAGAGATCTTTCGGAACCGATTCAAAATCAAAGGTTTGAGCAGGGAGACGTGAAAGGTATCGGAAACTTTAAATGAGGACGGGAGCTTTAGGCGGACCGCTACAGGGTTGATCACTCTGGTGATGGTGTAGGGGCCTATATACCTAGGGGCCATCTTCATGGTCGGGACTTTAAGTCTGAGGTTTCTTGTGGAAAGCCAGACTCGATCGCCTACACGGTAGACTGGTGCGGCTGATCGGTGCTGATCTGCAAATTTCTTATATCTGGTGGAGGCCTGGCGGAGAGCCGAGTGGACATTCCTCCAAATGTTGGCAAAGAAACGAACCGAGGTGTTGACTGCTGGAACGTCACTAGCCGGGAGCTGAGAGAATTCGGGTACTTTGGGGTGCCTACCATAAACTACCAGGAACGGAGTGGTTTGACTTGAGCTATGATAAGCGTTATTATGGGAGAACTCCGCCCAGGGAAGTAACTCCGCCCAGTTGTCCTGGGAAGAGGATAGATAAAGACGAAGAAATGTCTCGAGGTCTTGATTTACCCTCTCTGTTTGCCCGTTCGTTTGCGGGTGGTAGGCAGTTGAAAACTTGAGCTGTATGCGGAGGACTGAACATAAGGCTCTCCAAAACCTAGCTACAAATTGTACCCCTCGGTCGGAGATGATCTCCTCTGGAAGCCCGTGCAGACGGAACACATGTGTGAGGAATAGTTGGGCCAGGGTAGGAGCACTAGGTAATCCTTTTAGTGGCACAAAATGGGCCATCTTTGAGAACCGATCAATTATGACCCAAATGGTGGTATATCCGTTGGAGTTTGGGAGATCAGTAACGAAATCCATCGCCAGATGGGACCAAGGGCGCGTCGGAATGGATAGGGGCCGGAGTTTTCCTGCGGGTGCATGTCGAGGGGACTTATGCTGTGCGCAAACGGGACATGAGGCAACAAAGGACTGTACATCTTTGGGTAAAGAGGGCCACCAATAGGATCGTCGGATGAATTCCAGAGTTTTCTGGGAACCCACATGGCCAGCGAATTTGGATTGGTGAGCCCAGCGGAGTAATTTAGGTCGCAAGGTAGAGGGTACAAAGGTTTTGCCTATCGGTGGAGTGCGGAGCTGGGTAGCGGCAAAGACCAGGGGATCCAGGACGGGTTGGGGAGACACTTCTTCTTCGAGGGAGTCTAAGGACCTAGAGAGGGCATCGGCCTTGATGTTGCGAGAGCCCGGACGGAAGGATAGTTTTAGTTTATGGAAGGCTTCGATGGCCTCTTGAGGCCACTGAGAGGGGTTAGCTCCCTTTTTAGTGAGCGCGGTGATGGGAGCCACTATAGCCGAGAAACCTAAGATAAACTTGCGATAATAGTTCGCGAACCCTAGGAACCGTTGGATGGCTCGGAGGGTAGATGGTTGGGTCCAGTCGAGGATGGCAGACACTTTCTCCGGATCCATTCGTAGACCCTGTCCAGAGACTATGTAACCTAGAAATGGAACAGTCTCCCTCTCAAAGAGACATTTCTCCAGCTTACAATACAAGTGGTTCACGCGAAGGCGTCGCAAGACCTCCCTGACTTGGTCTCGATGGGATTCTAGATCACGGGAGAAGATTAAAATGTCGTCAAGGTATACGACTACTGAGGAATAGAGCAAGTCCCGGAAGATCTCGTTTACAAAATTCTGGAAGACGGCGGGGGCATTACAAAGGCCAAATGGCATCACCAGATACTCATAGTGGCCATCACGAGTGTTAAAAGCCGTCTTCCATTCGTCCCCCTCACGGATTCGAATTAAATTATAAGCCCCTCGTAGGTCTAATTTAGTGAAGATGGAGGCTCCTTTGATTCTATCGAACAGCTCAGGGATGAGGGGCAATGGGTAGCGGTTCTTAACGGTGATCTCATTGAGGCCGCGATAATCGATGCAGGGGCGGAGAGAACCGTCCTTTTTTTTAACAAAAAAAAATCCTGCCCCCGCTGGTGATGAAGATGGACGGATAAAGCCTTTCTGTAGATTTTCGGTAATGTAATCGGACATGGCCTTTGTCTCCGGCAGTGACAAGGGATAGATTCGACCGCGCGGAGGCGTGGTTCCTGGGACTAAATCGATTGGGCAGTCCCACTCCCGATGTGGAGGTAATATATCAGCAGCCTTTCTGTTAAACACGTCCGAGAAGGGACGATAAGGTCCCGGAATCTTGGTAGCATCTTCAGGCTCGGAGAGGCATATGGGTAAGACTTTGGTGAGACACGAGTTAACACACGAGGGTCCCCAGGAGAGGATCTGCATAGTGGCCCAGTCGATATGTGGACTATGTCTCTCTAGCCACGGGAGGCCTAGGACCATGGAGAAAGAAGCCCGATTGATGACTAGGAACTCCAACTGTTCGTGATGGAGGGCTCCCACGGTCAGGTTTAAGGGAACTGTCCTACACGAGATCAGGCCGTGAGGAATATAACTGCCATCCACGGCCGTTAGCCTGACTGGGACCTCCAGTGCTTGAGTGGGGATTTCAAAAGTCTGGACCAAGTCAAGGGAAATGAAATTTCCGGCTGCTCCAGAATCCAATAAGGCAGGTATATTGACTTTATCTTTGAGATGGAGCTGGACTGGAAGTAGGGATTCAGAACGAGTCGGAGAGGTATTGACTTGTCCTAATCGGGCCTCTCCGGACCCCATTAGGACCGAGGGTTTCCCGGACGCTTCGGACATTGGGCGATGAGGTGACCGGACTCCCCACAGTAAAGGCAGAGGTTCTCACGACGGCGGCGCTGTCTCTCTTCAGGCGAGAGGTGCGTCCGATTCACTTGCATCGGTTCCTCCGAGGTTGACGCAGGAACGGAGGGCGTTCGGGGAAGCGGAAAGGGACGACTCCGTTCTCCTCGAGACTTCTCCGCTTGTCTCTCACGATACCGCAGGTCTACCTTGTTACAGAGAGAAATTAGCTCGTCCAGGGTCTCAGGAAGATCTCGGGTTGCTAGGTCATCCTTGATTCGCTCGGACAGCCCGGACCAGAATGCCGACAGTAGGGCCTCGTCGTTCCATCTAACCTCGGAGGCCAGAGTCTGGAATTGGACTACGTATTGTGCCACCGAGCGATTCCCCTGTCTAACCCGGAGGATCTCCATAGCAGAAGAAGTCGAGCGCCCGGGTTCGTCGAATATCCGGCGAAACTGAGCCAGAAATTCCCGGTAATTGGACAGGAGTGGGTCGTCTCTCTCCCACAATGGAGAAACCCATTCCAGGGCCGTACCGGTTAGTAAGGACACAATGTACGCCACTCGGGTTTTGTCTGAAGGGAAGAGTCCCGGTTGCAGAGAGAAATGCACGTCGCATTGATTCAAAAAACCCCGGCATTGCTTGGGTGTGCCATCGAACTTGCTTGGAGGTGGCAGATGGAGTTGCCCGGAGGCGGCGGCACTGCTAAGCGATGGTCGGGCTGTGTCTGCGGAGGCTCGAGACGGAGGCGGGGTTTTAGGCAAGGACGACTGAAGAAGGTCTTGGCGATGCGAAATATCCTGCAGGCCCTGGGCTAATTGGCGTTGCGAGTTTTCCAAACCCTCTAGGCGGGAAGCAATTTGCTGGAGTAGTTCTGCACTGAAATTAGCTCCTGAGGCAGGATCCATGTGGCTGGTACAAACTGTCACGGCCGACGGAGGTTGAGGACCCACCTCAGGTGTTTGGACCAGGGAGGACTGTATTGGAGGCCCTTGAAACTTAGCAGGCTGGATATAGGACCTCTGCATCAATACCAGGCTAAGGGTTAGGCGGAAGCTCCGAAGTGAAGGCGCGGAGTCTAACTGCCCAGCGGTCTTCTCCAGGGACCCCCGCAAGGAAGTTTGGGTTTCGCTGCGTCTGGACAGCAGGTCGCGGCCCCTCACTCGGAGAACCCAATAGCCTGGGCTCGGGATGGTCAGTGGAGACCACGGGGTGTTAGGAGAAGTTCAGTAGCGGGAAACAACGAAACTGAGGTAGCCGCTTTGGCTCGGAGGGTTCTGGGAAAGGCAAATAAACGGAAGATGGCCGACTTGGCTTGGAGGGTCCAGGGAAGGTATAAATATAACTGAAATGGCCGACTTGGCTTGGAGGGTCCAGGGAAGGTATAAATATAACTGAAATGGCCGACTTGGCTTGGAGGGTCCAGGGAAGGTATAAATATAACTGAAATGGCCGACTTGGCTTGGAGGGTCCAGGGAAGGTATAAATATAACTGAAATGGCCGACTTGGCTTGGAGGGTCCAGGAAAGATATAACTTGGGTCAGGAACCGGATACACAGGGACTGACAGGACTGCAGGATCTGGGATGGGAGAGACACTGGAACACAGAGGGAGACTGAGAGCGCAGTACCACACTGTAGACACTGGGAGCTGTAGCAGAGCTATGCTGCTGCTGCTGAGTTGTACCAGCACTGAGGTACAAGGCCTGCTGGGATTTATACTCAGCCCAGCCAGGTTAGACCAGCCTCCTAGTGAGAGAGGGGATAAATCACCCTCTGCGCTGCGGTCACGTGACCCCGGCAAGATGGCGGCGCCCAGTCCCGGGAGCCGGCGTCTGCGAAGCGCCCGGACCCGCCGAGACCCGGAAAGCCCCCATGCCAGCCTGCACCCCCGAGCCGCCCAGACCTGCACCATCGCGGCGCCAGGACCGGAGGACCCGACGGGGTGAGTAGACAGAGCCGGACCTGGCGCCGCAGCGGCGCGTGACAATATCTGGTACTTGTGTAGAAGCACATCGGCAGTTACGTAGTCAGCATAGTGTCCCTGTCAGAATCGGCGTAGTGTTCCCGCGGCCAGCGTAATTAGCGTAGTTATCTTAGTCAGCGTCCCTGTCAGTATCAGCGTCCTGTTCCCGCAGCCAGCGTAGTCAGTACGTTCGCGGCTAGCCGGAGCTTACGTAGTTAGCGCAGTTAACACGTGTCATCATTATTGTTTAAGAAGGATGACATAACAGGTGTGAATGTGTTCGGTACGCGTCCTCCCGACCTGTTGATACCCCCACTATCCACATTGGCATGGAGTTGATTTGATAAAGTGTGGTGTGCGCAGCAAGCCACCGAGCCTTAAGCGTGGCGAGCGGCCGCGTATTACTTGACGTGTATTCCGTGTCCCCTCATGGGGCTCACTGCGCTCGCCATGCTTTGGGCTCATTTTACGCGTCCGCTAATCACACTTCTGGCTGGCGAGTATAGTGGAGGTTTGAAAAGGAGGCATTTGATAGTATGTAACATGGAGTGCCAATTGAGACTAAGACCAGTGGTAGGCACTGCCAGGAGACGGACTGTGGAACTGTCCGACTGGAAGGAAAAAAACTCACCATAGGATGTCGTCCATCGATGGCATAAAACTATTTGACCCTCAACTATCGATGCCCAAAACATAAAGCACTAGGCCCCAACCATCAATGTTTTGGGAACGATAGTCGATGGCCATCCCTACCTGTATGCTCCAGACACCACCAATTAGCACCAGTGTCCCTGCTTAATTCCACTGCCAGTTGCTGCCTTCTGATGTCAGGTAAGACTCTCTATCTATCTATCTATTGATCTATCTATCTATCTCTTCCTATCAATGGGCCTTATTCTAGTTCACTCTTAGAGGCAAATTCCTTCTTAGCTGGACAAAACCATGTGCACTGCAGGGGGGCAGATGTAACATGTGCAGAGATATTTAGCTTTGGGTGAGTTAAAATACTGACTGCTTTATTTTTACACTGTAATGTAGATCTCACTATCTCACTACAAGAAAAACCCCACCCAAATCTAATTCTCTCTACACGTTACATCTGCCCCACCTGCAGTGCACATGGTTTTGTCCAGCTAAGAAGGAATTTGCCTCTAAGAGTAAACTAGAATAAGGCCCAATGTGCTTGAACTCAGAGCTATCTTTGGACAGTTCTTCTCAACACAATTGTAGTGTTCCACAGTGTTGTGTGAAACCAGAGACCCGCTTTGAAAGTGGCTGTGACGACTGTTCCTTAAGACTTTCATCAAGTATTTCTGTTGCTCTGAGCCCAATGTTTCCTCGAGTACACTAGTGCATCAAGGATTAATATTTTACCATAATCCAAGTGATCATGCAGGTCATGGCATGTATGAATTCTCAGCATTTTGGCAAATTCCAGATGGCATCTTCCACTTCAATCAGATCTGCTGCAGCAAGGTCTGTTTCTGCACCTTCCTCAGTTCTAGAACATTTTTTAATCCCGGGGATTCGGGATTGAAAAATGATCATTCCCAGGATTGAGCTACCCTAACATATATGAAAACCACACTAATATATATACAAAAACTGGCTGCCCCTCACGGTTACCTGACGTGGTTGATGCAGCGGCAGAGCAGTGGCCAGCGGAGAGGCAAGGCCTGTGGTTCAGTGGTCCATATGGAATCGGGTGGTGTGGTTGCCAGTGGTCAGTGCGGATCCAGTGGCCGGTGGTCATTGGAGAGGTGCATCAGGTGGTAGGAGTGGAGCAGTGGCAGGCTGCGCAGTGTGACCTCTGACATCACGTCACGCTGTGCAGAGCCACACAGCTTGGAATGGGAGCAGCAAGGCAGACTCTGAGTGGGTGCTCAGATGCTTCCTGGCATTAGACTGTGCATGCACAGGCTAAACCGGGAATCCCGGGATTAGTAGCTCAAATCCAGGGATTAAAGTCACGTCAATTTTAGGGCCAAATCTTGGGATACCGCCAATCCCAATCCCAGAATTGGCCACTCTACTCAGTTGGCTTTAACGGCCTAGCTTTTGAAACCACGCCTTCCATCAAGCTCATTCGTGCAGGTGTTCTTGTCAGTCTTTTCCCTACAGATTGGTTACTGCATTACTGCTATGCTTTACTGGACTCTTTTAATGAAGTACTGGCATGATGGAGTTGCAGGGGTGAGGCGCTCCCATTTAAAGGTACAGTTTTAATTTAGGTGTCAGCTTTTCGAGCCAACCTGCAATCCTATGGTCCAATGTCCCCCAGCCTGGCGAAGAGAAAAGTATTCAAAGTAGGTGTACAAAAATCCTTTTTGTAATTACTATTGCTATAATTATAAGATGTAGCCAAAGTAGTTAACAACCCATGGACATAACTTATGAAAAAAAAGTGTGCCCTGCTCACTGTTACTGACACTCTAAAGGTGTTTTCACACAAAAAGCTTTGGCCCTTATTCTGGTTCACTCGCAAAGGCAAATTCCTTCTCAAATGGACAAAACCATGTGCACTGCAGGTGGGGCAAATGTAAAATGTGCAGAGAGAGTTAGATTTGGGTGTTATTTTGTTTCTATGCAGGGAAAATACTTTATTTTTACACTGCAATATAGATCTCACTTTGAAGTAAAACCCCACCCAAATCTAATTCTCTCTGTACATGTTACATCTGCCCCACCTGCAGTGCACATGGTTTTGTCCATTTGAGCCACTGAGAAGACAATGTAGTTTGAGTAATAAACTAATTCTCAAAGAAAATAGCAATGTCATTTTTTAAGACATTTGACTTCAATTAATCTGTAAATATCATGATGCTGTATGTAAGTAACTTAAACGACATACTTTATAATATAAAAAATTTGCTGATAAATGTTGATTGTCAAGGTACAGGTTTAAATATATATCTAAACTAATTAATGACAAGAGGTATGAACAACTCTTATAGCTGAAGGAATAGTTAAACAAAAATTTTAAATACCACCGATTTAGGGCCTTATTCTGATCGGTGCGGCCCGATCAGAAATATGCGGCCATGTCCGTGCAGGCGAATCCCCGCCTTACATACGGATCGCCACCTCCGTCCGTACGCGGATATGTGGCGATCCGCATGAAATTGGACGGGGATACGCCTCCTCCGTCTTGGGAGCTGCCCCTGCATTCGATGGTCGCCGAACATCGAATGCAGGGCCGCACGCTCCACCAGGTCCCGCCACACAAGACCACACGGACACTTGTCCGTGTGAAATCATGTATGGGGGCGGGCAGCTGACATCCGGCGATGTCAGATGCCCGCCCCCTACACACGCGTCACGGCCTCATTACCATGCATACGCCCCGCGTTTGCATGGGAACGCCCATGAAACGCGGGGCGTATGCATAGGGTAATGAGGCTAAGTAGCCCCTCACGCCCCTCTACGCCCCCTGTGCGGCGTATAAAGAATACGTGCGGCGAATTCGCCTGCACATGCGCAGACTAACCTCTGCACATGCGCAGACGATCAACATCGGCGGGACGTCCGCATGCGGTAAAATCCGCACCGATCAGAATAAGGGCCTTAATGACCATTGAACCTTGGAAGGCCTTAAGAAATTTTTCCTTTTTTTGGTGTGAAATGGAAGTCTTGGGCAGCAATGTTTGCAGCAGGTGCAGAAAACAAGAACTTCAAGAAAAATTAGATGAAGGTAATAAAGTCCAAATCATTATTGATATTTCAAGCGCATTCATCCCAAAATAGAAGTTCTGCCCAGTTGCCTTATTAATGCAGAGAGATATATTCTGAGAAATATCTACAAATCCTGGTTCACTTGTTCTGTTTGCCCATTTAACTGATGGTCATAAGCCAAAAATAAGCATGATGTTGAAACACCTGCAAAAGACTTTACAACATTTTGAGGCAAATACAGGTTGGGTATCCCGTATCCGAATTATTCCAAAAACCGTGTTTTTTTTGAATAATTCAAAAAATAAATTTGTTTCCCCCCCCCCCCCTAACCCTTTTTTAATACTTACCAAGTCCTCCGGCGTCCATAGCAGGCCTTCAGCATCCTCTCCGGCGTCTCCAGCGGTCCCAGGAGTGCTTTGCGCGAGTGCACGCGCGCGCCGGTGACGTCACCGGCGCGCCTGGGAACTTGCGCAAAGCACTCCTGGGACAGCTGGAGACACCGGAGACGGTGCTGGTGGCCTGCCGTGGATGCCGGAGGACTCCATGGACGCCGAGGGACCATCGGGGACCCACCAGGGGCAGGTAAGTATGGCTAAAAAAAAATTATTCCAAAAAACGGAATATTCCCTTATCCGGAATGCTCGTGGTCCCGAGCATTTCGGATAAGGGATACTCAACCTGTAGTACACTATTGACTTTTATTTCTAGTGGGAAACCAATAAACAAAAAAATATTTTTTTGAAGCATGCTAATTTAGGACCTGGAGTAAGTTGTTTTAAAGGTATAAAATGAGAGCCTTATAAAATATTTCTACCATGCCCCAGGACTTTTTAAAATCTGATAACGTGGAAGATTATGAATCAATTCGAATGGTAGATGGAAGATGTTTTAGAATTTATAGCAAGGGACCCAAAAGAGTTTACTGGGGTTCCTTGTATTGAACGTATAGAAAACATGTTGAAACATCTAAAATTAAAACCTGTACAGCATGCCACCAATAATTACCAAAATTTGTTTCAAAGTGTGGCAGCAATGCTTCTGAACATGTGAGGTAATATGAGGACCAGGGCCAGCAGTAGGAGAAAGTCTGCAGCTGCCTGGACCCTCCAATGGTCTCTGCTTACTGCTGGGAGAGTGCTGGAAGCCTCCAATAGCTGTGTCGTGCCACACTGAGCAACACTACTAGACTCAGCGGTGGTGCCACCACAGGCCCATACACCTTGAGCAATAGACCACACCCACATTATCAGATATATCAACCCACTGGACAATGAACATAGGAGAACCTTATTAAGAGATCACCTCAATGCCCCCAATGCAATTCTGCATGGCAAAAACATGTCCAAAGCTACCATCAAATAGGTGCAGGAAGAGCTGTACTATTAGGCAACTTTATGCATCTTTACCCCTGAGTCTTAGGGGTAAATTTATTATCGTTCATGTTCATTCAAGATTGCATTTTGGGACATAAATTATAGCTCAAATATTAATGGAATTCACAGCAGAACACACATGTACAAAGCAATAGATCATTGGCCAAAGTTGGTGGTGTTACCTCATACCTAACATCAGTGTTGCAAGTAAGGGGGTACGGCGTGGTACGGAGTACCTGTAAGAAATATGTTGCAGGTACGCAGTACCACTTACCCCTGATCCACTGTCATTTCTATTTTCATTTTAAGTCTAAATATAATGCATCCGCAGCCCGCCCACCCAGCGTTATGATTGGTGCTGTATGCAGCTACCGGCTACTGCTGATTTAGCCTGTCACACTGACTGGCATCAGCAGCGCCGACAGCATGAAGAACAGGCTCCACTATTGTAAGCACAAGCTGCCTGGCTCTACCCCAAGCAAGAGCCAACCCACCCCCAGTCATTCCCAGTTTCTCATTCCCTGTCTCCTGTGTCCACGCCTCTATTGTCATTTAGTCACTCCTCTAGCTTTGTGTGACCACGCCCCCTGATGACACATGACCATGCCCATTTTTGGTGGAGGCTATCAGTACCACCAAGAAAAAAATTCTACTTGCACCACTGCCTAACATAGATTTAAATAATTTACTTAGGATTCGTATTTACATTCACGGGTAAAAACTCCAGAAATGGAGTAAATTGAAGCCAAAATAGAACTTTTACAGAGAATAGCTTTTTGGCTGGAGTGTATTATTACTATTATGATGCTTAAAAAAGCGGAATAACTACGTGCATCCAGTTCTCTACTCTCACAATGGCAGAGTTGTTTTGTTTTGGAGAGTTGTTGGGTGTTGTTGGATTCCAGATACTCTGCAATCAGGATGGAAGAAACTAGGGTCAAGAAATTAAGACTGTTTGTGCCTTCGTACTACCCAGTCAGAATGGTTCCGGACAAATTCCTTCTTCTGGGCTGCTCCTTCTTGTTTCCCATCAAGTTTCCAGTTCTTTATCTCTGGAAAGTCTTCACATTCTTGCAATATACCGCTCCAGTTATCCAGAACCCCGTCAAGTACTTCCACAGTAATAGTATTCTTCATAATCTTCCGCAGCCAGCCAACAGACAACAAAAAACAATTATTTTGACTTTTCATTAAACATACATTGCATAATAAATTACCAGCAACTTCTTCATCCTCAACATGGGGATGAGCCGATTCTGAGACAGAGATGGTTGAAGACTTAAGGTGCAATGCCAAGGTGCAATTGCAAATGCCAAACAAGGTGCAATTGCCTTGCTATTCGATCGGGTTCGAATCAGGATCAAATCGCATGGCAAGCTAAACGCATACAATTTGAACTATATAGTTCAGATATGTACTACATAGTCTTGCCTGCAGAGTCTATTTTTCAATTTGATTTCGATGCCACAGAAGCACGCATCGGGATCGAATCGGTATCAAATGCGGCTGAAAACCGATCCATGTAATTTTGATTTCGATGCTATTTTGACTTCATAAGCAAAATCGAATCAAAACCAAGGCATAATCGCACCATGTGTATGGGGCAATATTCTGGACTGTAAATGTATATTAAATAAACAAACTAAAATATATTTCATGTTACATACTTTGTTGAAATCACATAATGTGTTCTGCGTAGTTTTGGTCTCATTACAAGTGTATTCAAGATGCTATATCATATATGCCACTGTATTATTCTCTTACATTTTCCTCCTGTTACCCCACACAGGATGCTGCACCTGTCACACGCAGCCGCGACGGAGCGCGGCGGGTACAGTACTCACCCGTCCGCGCCCGCCGCCGGCTAGCGTGTGCAGGCTCCACTCTGAGGCGGGCAGGTGGGGGCAGCGCTGGGTAGAGGCGGCAGCGACGGAGCATCAGGTAGCAGCGTCCTTGACGATTGCGGCGCCGGGAGGCCGGCGGCGCCATCTTGAGTAAGGGCAGGTAGCTGATTGGGCCAGAGTAGAGAGTTCCTCCTCATCCTGCACGGACAGCCAATGGCAGCCACTCCCTGGGGATATAGTGGAGCTGCCCAGGCTGATCCGTGTCAGTGCAATGAGTCTTCTGAGTCGTTCACAACTCCGAGCTGACTCCTGGATCCTGGTTCTCCCTCCTGACTCTGGTGCCTTGCTCCCTGCACCTTATCCAAGGAAGGTTTTCTCCTGACACCAATGCTGCAAGCGCTATCTAGTGCTGGTCCCTGCTTGTTCCAGAATTCCCTTTCTTCATCATCCATCCATTCCATCCTCTTCCAGTCTTCCGGATCCATTTCTTCCATCATCAAATCAACCTCTTCCTGCATCTTCTTCTATGTACTCAGGCTCACCTAAAGACTGGTTCCAGAATTACCACTGGCAGTATATTGTGCTGGACTTATTGATTTATTCTTTTGCCACTTAAAGAAGTATTTAAGTGAACTTATTATTTATGAAATCAGTTATTAAACCTGCACGTTTCAATCCTACTCGCCCTGGTCCGTCTCCAGCTTCTGTGCACCACACGACTCCATCCAGCCCTTCTGCCGTGACAGTTTGCACTGACCCGATGGAATCGGGTGAAGCACAGGCTTCCATGACGGATGTTCTTCAAGGCATCATGGCTCGCCTGGAACAAGTAGAAACCACCCAGCGTCAAGTGGCTCACTTCCTCCAGTCCTTGTCACCACCTCAGGCGGCTCCCTCAGCTTCGGCCGCACCCACTGCTGGAGTCTCTGCCCCTCCTGCTCCTGCGAGTCCATCTGTTCCTCACCATCTACAGCTGTCGACACCCAGTAAATATGACGGGTCTCCGAGAGGATGTCGAGGATTCCTAAATCAATGTGACGTGCATTTTACCCTCCAGCCTTCCAATTTCCCTTCACCCAAAACCCGGGTGGCCTACATCGTATCCCTACTGGCTGGTCCAGCCCTGGAGTGGGTGTCCCCCCTCTGGGAGCGTGCGGACCCTCTTCTCAATAATTATGAAGAGTTTGTGGCCTCCTTCCGTCGTATATTCGACGAGCCCGGCAGAGTGTCCTCTGCAGCCACGGAGATCCTGAGGATTCGTCAAGGCAGTCGCCCAGTGGGACAATATGTCGTACAGTTCCAAACCCTGGCGTCCGAACTTCGATGGAACGAAGAGGCTCTCGTATCTGCCTTCTGGAACGGTCTGGCTGGGCGCATCAAAGACGAGTTAGCAACTCGCGATCCTCCTTCCACCCTGGCAGAACTCATCTCCCTATGTACCAAAGTCGACCTGCGACTCCAAGAACGCCAACTTGAGAGGAATCGTTCTGATCGCCTTCGTCCTCGTTTCTCTCCCAATGTTGCTCCGGGTCCCAAGGCAATTCCTTCGCCTGCTGCACCAGCTGATGAACCCATGCAAATCAATCGTTCCCGCCTGTCCCTCGAGGAGAAGTTCCGAAGACGGCGAGAGAATTTGTGTATGTACTGTGGCTCATCTGCTCACCTGTTGGCTGCCTGCCCACTGCGGCCGGGAAACGACCGCTCCTAATCCCCCCGAGGGAGGTCCGATTAGGAGTATTGTTTTCATCTCCCTCTTCTACTGACTCTACTATTCCAGTGACTCTTGTGTGTCCCCAAGGCGAGAGAAGACTTCAGGCCTTATTGGATTCTGGAGCAGCGGGGAACTTCCTTTCTTCTTCTTTTGTCAACCAGCATGCCCTGCCTGTGCAACCTCTGGATCATTCGCTGGTCCTCACGGCTGTGGATGGGAGTCAAATTCGGAGTGGACAAATCACTCATCAAACCATTCCGCTGAAGTTGCTCATCGGAGCCTTACATCAAGAGACCATTCAATTCTTCATTCTTCCACAATCTTCTCATCAAATGGTCCTGGGTCTTCCCTGGCTCTCCAAACATAATCCACAAATTGATTGGACCACTATGGAGATCAAGGCCTGGGGAACAGTCTGCCAGTCTACTTGCATTCCTCAGATCCTTCCGGTCTACCAGACCCATCCACAATGTGAGGATAACTGCTCTTCATCTTCTTCAGCTACACCTTTGTCTATACCCGTACCGTATCGTCCATTTACAGATGTCTTCAGTAAAGGAGGTGCTGACACTTTACCTCCCCACCGGCCTTGGGACTGCCCAATAGAATTGATGGCTGGGAAATTTCCTCCTCGTGGCCGCATCTATCCTCTGTCGCTACCCGAGACTGAGGCCATGTCCTTGTACATCCAAGAGAACTTAAACAAGGGGTTCATCCGACCTTCTACCTCTCCGGCCGGGGCTGGGTTTTTCTTTGTGAAAAAGAAAGATGGCGGTCTTCGGCCTTGTATCGACTATAGAGGTCTGAACAACATCACTATAAAGAATCGCTATCCCTTACCCCTTATCACAGAACTGTTTGATAAGATCAGAGGAGCGACTGTCTTCACCAAATTGGACCTACGAGGGGCCTACAACTTGATACGAATCCGTTCCGGTGACGAGTGGAAGACGGCTTTTAATACAAGAGACGGTCACTATGAATATCTGGTGATGCCCTTCGGCCTTTGCAACGCCCCTGCCGTCTTCCAACAGTTCGTGAATGATATCTTCCGGGACTTGCTGTACCATTCCATTGTAGTCTATCTAGACGATATGCTCATCTTCTCCTCCAATCTTCAACATCACAGACAGACCGTGTCCGAGGTGCTACGACGTCTTCGTCAAAATCAACTATTCTGTAAGTTGGAAAAATGCGTTTTTGAAGTCACCTCCATTCCATTCTTAGGCCACATTCTCTCTGCTACTGGTATCGAGATGGATCCAGAGAAGGTGAGAGCGATCCAAGACTGGGCACCCCCCACGACACTCAAGGGAATTCAGAGATTTTTAGGATTCTCAAATTATTACCGGCGATTCATCCGGAACTTCTCTACCATCGCTGCTCCCCTCACAGCTCTTACCCACAAAGGAGTTGATCCAAGTCAA
This sequence comes from Crinia signifera, assembly GCF_055691185.1. Lineage (NCBI taxonomy): Eukaryota > Metazoa > Chordata > Amphibia > Anura > Myobatrachidae > Crinia > Crinia signifera. The sequence continues at coordinate 153,949,854 of NC_139217.1, forward strand.
TGGCCGCCAGAAGCATTCTCAGCCTTCCAACAGTTAAAGAGGGCGTTTATGACGGCACCCATTCTCCTCCAACCAGATCTCGACAAGCCCTTCATCCTCGAGGTGGACGCATCCTCGGAAGGTATTGGGGCCATCTTGTCACAAAAAGGAGAGGATCAAGAATTACATCCTTGTGCTTTCCTCTCCAAAAAATTCCTTCCGGCAGAGAAGAATTACCCCATTGGGGAACAAGAGTTACTTGCTGTCAAAACTGCGTTAGAGGAGTGGCGATACCTTCTGGAGGGTGCGCGGCATAAGATCACCGTGTATTCAGATCACAAGAATTTGTCCTTTCTCAAACAAGTTCAATGCCTCACTGCTCGTCAAGCCCGATGGGCTATGTTTTTCGAACGTTTTAATTTTCAAATTAAATTTCGACCTGGCACCACTAATATTAAAGCTGACGCCCTATCCCGTTCCTTTGAAACGACTTCTGATATAGAGATTCTTCCTCGTCCAATCCTTGATCCAGTGGTTTTTGCTCAAGTGTCCGTACAGCCAATTCCTCCTCCAAGCAAGACGTTTGTTCCTCTCGAACTGCGAAAAAAAATATTATCATGGGCACATTCCTCCCGTTTCGCAGGTCACGCAGGAATACAGAAGACCTTGATGTTCCTGTCACGTTCTTATTGGTGGCCAACCATTCGTCACGACGTCACCAACTTCATCGCGTCTTGTGTAAAATGTGCTCAGCATAAGGTGCCCAGAACAACTCCTGTTGGTCCTCTCCGTCCTCTGGCCATTCCCACAGAACCATGGACTCATCTATCTATGGACTTCATTTGCGAGTTGCCTCCTTCCAAAGGTCATACAGCAATCTGGGTAGTGGTTGACCGATTCTCAAAAATGGTCCATTTCGTCCCACTAAAAGGTCTTCCCTCTGCTCCAGTACTGGCTCAGCTATTCATTTCCACCATTTTTAAATTACATGGTCTGCCCAAAGAAATTGTGTCTGATCGCGGAGTACAGTTCGTGGCGAAATTCTGGAGAGCTCTCTGTGCCACGGTAAAGGTTAACCTCAAGTTTTCTACTGCCTTTCATCCCCAGACCAACGGCCAGACGGAACGGGTGAATCAGGACTTGGAGGCCTTTATTCGATTGTTCATCTCGTCCTCTCAAGATGACTGGGTAGATCTCCTCCCGTGGGCAGAATTTATGCATAACAACTCCTATCACTCCTCCTCCGGAACCACGCCCTTCTTTACCGTATTTGGTAAACATCCACGATCTCCAGACTTCTCAGAATTACCCTCTTCTGAAGTTCCTGCAGCGACCACTTCCCTCCAACGCTTTGCGAAGATTTGGTCGGATGTCCACACCGCTCTCCTTAAATCTTCTGCTCGATACAAGAGAATGGCGGACAGGAAAAGAAGAGCAGCGCCCAGATTAAAACTCGGGGATCGGGTATGGCTATCTACCCGTCATATACGCCTCCGTCTGCCTTCTATGAAACTGGCTCCCCGGTACATTGGGCCATATGCTATCACCCAAGTCATTAATCCAGTCGCTTATAGACTTCAACTTCCTCCTTCCCTAAGGATCTCGAATTCCTTTCATGTGTCCCTCCTCAAGCCTTTAAGATTGAACTCTTATCAGAAGAAGGTTCCCAAACCACCCAAGATTAACTCCGAGAGTGGGATCGAATTCGAGGTAAGACGTATCATAGACTCTCGTCACCGCAATGCTCGTACTCAGTATCTGGTGGAGTGGGTCGGTTTTGGTCCTGAAGAGAACTCTTGGGTGGACTCCGTTGATTTGCATGCTCCAAAGCTGATTAAGCAATTTCTGCAGCGAAATCCTCACAAGGCCCATAGGCGTCCTGGGGCCACCCTGAAAAGGGGGGGTACTGTCACACGCAGCCGCGACGGAGCGCGGCGGGTACAGTACTCACCCGTCCGCGCCCGCCGCCGGCTAGCGTGTGCAGGCTCCACTCTGAGGCGGGCAGGTGGGGGCAGCGCTGGGTAGAGGCGGCAGCGACGGAGCATCAGGTAGCAGCGTCCTTGACGATTGCGGCGCCGGGAGGCCGGCGGCGCCATCTTGAGTAAGGGCAGGTAGCTGATTGGGCCAGAGTAGAGAGTTCCTCCTCATCCTGCACGGACAGCCAATGGCAGCCACTCCCTGGGGATATAGTGGAGCTGCCCAGGCTGATCCGTGTCAGTGCAATGAGTCTTCTGAGTCGTTCACAACTCCGAGCTGACTCCTGGATCCTGGTTCTCCCTCCTGACTCTGGTGCCTTGCTCCCTGCACCTTATCCAAGGAAGGTTTTCTCCTGACACCAATGCTGCAAGCGCTATCTAGTGCTGGTCCCTGCTTGTTCCAGAATTCCCTTTCTTCATCATCCATCCATTCCATCCTCTTCCAGTCTTCCGGATCCATTTCTTCCATCATCAAATCAACCTCTTCCTGCATCTTCTTCTATGTACTCAGGCTCACCTAAAGACTGGTTCCAGAATTACCACTGGCAGTATATTGTGCTGGACTTATTGATTTATTCTTTTGCCACTTAAAGAAGTATTTAAGTGAACTTATTATTTATGAAATCAGTTATTAAACCTGCACGTTTCAATCCTACTCGCCCTGGTCCGTCTCCAGCTTCTGTGCACCACACGACTCCATCCAGCCCTTCTGCCGTGACAGCACCTCTACTATGCACAGCCTGCCAGCAGCAACCTACACTGTGCGCCTCACTCAGATGGCTGCATGGATGGTTTCTCCATTGCCAGTTTGCACCACATATTGCACCATGTATTGATATGTTCATGTGTGGCGGGCAGTCATGGCCTTGGTCCTCGGGGCGCACTAGTGGTGGGCCACAGTGCAGGGCTGTTAGAGGTCAAGGGTGCAGGAGGGAGAGGACTACTCTGCCCATTCTCTCTACCTGCTGCCTTATTCCCTGACCATCCCTGCCATGCTCACTTCTCTCCTTCAGGTCTCTTTACCTGCTCACTACTTGCCTTCAGGTCTCCTTACCTGCACCTCATGTCACCTGTCTGTCTCCCCCTTCCTCTAGACTGTAAGCTCCTTGGAGCAGGGCCCTCTTCCCTCCTGTTCTCACAGCACTCTTCTTGAATTTTAATTACAGCTCTCTTACTCAGCTCCCATCTATACCTGCATCTCGTCTCACTCACCTCCCTATAACTCAGCTGTATTGTGTACTAAGAATTGTACTGTTAATTGTGCTCTGTTTTTTTCTTCTATTGCTGTTATGTCTTGTTCTGTGTACCCTGTACTGTTCTACTGGCTGCCTAGGATCTGTGCAGCTAGCCAAATATGTACCTCGTGTCACCCCCATAGTGTCCTATATCTGTACCGTTTTTTACTTGCTACCTATCTGGCAGGTGCAATCACCATGTGGCACCGCTGAATGGCTGCCTGGGTGCTGTACAGCCCAGTAAATATATGTTCCCCATGTCCGTGTCCCTCATTAGAATGCGTCTAGTGCATATCTGTATGTGTGATGTATATCTGTACTGCCATTGTTGCTCGTTCTGATAACCCTTTGTACTACAGTATGTGCATTATTTTTAATGTCTGTAAAGTGCCTTGAGTCCTGTTGGAGAAAGTGCGCTATATAAATAAAACTTACTAACTTACTTACTTATACCCCTTTTAGACCAAAACGCCGGGTCGCACTTGGCTTTTTGGACCCTGGTTGAAGCCGGGTGCGACCCGGCGTTTAGGGGCATTTACACCGGACGGGCTTAAACGCCCGCACCCCCCTCCCGCCCCTTCCTGGTGCTTGAAGATGACAGCGCAATGTCATCTTCAAGCGCCGATCGACGCCGCCGTACCCGGAACGCTGCTGGGGGCAGCCCAGCACTAAGGTAAGCTGCTAGGCTGCCCCCAGTCCCCGCGCGCACCCCCCCCCCGTCATCGGACAGGAGGTGAATGGATGCCGCACACAGGCATCCATTCACCTCCCTCCCCCGCCGCCGCTGCTGTCTGCAGAGTATAGCAGACAGCAGCGCCGGCTGTCAGTGTCAGACTGACAATCCGTCCAACCTGCGGACGCTGCGGTCTGCAGGTTGGACGTTCCCCATTCATGTAAATGGGAGCCGGGTCATCCGACCCGGCGTTCCCATTTACACCGCCCTCTACCCAGGTCCTAGCCGTGTTCTACCCAGGTCAGGACCTGGGTAGAAGTCCCGTGTAAAGGGACACGGCGTTAGGGATTTACACCGCCGAAGATCCAGGTCTGACCCGCCGCTGACCCGGATTTTTCGGCGGTGTAAAAGGGGTATTACTTACTATTATTATTGTTTATTTATTTGGCACCACAAGGGTTCTTCAGCCCCTGTAGATAGCTGAGTGAAAAACAAGAAAATAGCTAATTACAGTACAATGCAATTTAGGCAGGAGAGGCGTTGTGCATTTGTGGAGTGAAGAAGGTGGGTGGGAGTGTGTAACACCCAGGTAATGAGATGTGTTTGTGGGAAAACTGACTTGAAGCTCCTTCCTCAGATCTTTTTCTGAAAACACACCATGACAGAGAGGCAAGTGTAGTTGCTCCCCTTATTAGCAGTCACAGACTGACACAATATAAATGGTACAACTCAATTTTATTATGTTAACAGGTTTCGGACTATAACAAGTTATAAGTATTATAAAATTACAATATTGTAATTTCCATGGAACATCAAAAGTTGGGTTAAACACAGGTGATAATAAAATATATATATATGGCAAGACTGTATGAAATAAAGTGACACAGTAAGCCTAAATATCCAATTATGACAGGTAGCAACTAATGTAAAACTTAACATCTACAGTAGGAAGACTGACTACAGTTTTCACTTGAATTATAGTCCCTGTAATCAATGATGAATAATAAGCAAATGGTTATACACTTTTCAAGCAAAAGGATAATTGCTGGGCCTGATACATGGTCTTAACAGGGGTTAGCAAGTGGCAATGAAAGGGGGCACGTAACAAGTAAGCTGAATGGTTGTAGGCCTTGGTACACAGCCTCTTCACAACCGCATGGATAAGCAAGTGACAACCAGGTGTGCACCTGAGAGGTAGGTACTGTGGTTGCAGGCTTTGTTGTACAGGGGGGATGCTCTTACATCGCCGGCTACCGCAAAAATAAATCTTGTTCCAGTTTTAGTGGTGTGTTCTGCTATTAGTAGTGTACCCCAAAGTCACTGTAATTATACTAACTGGTCATGCTATGTATTTTGCCTTTGTGACCCACTCTCATTGTGTACATAAATGGAACTAAATTAACAAATAATTGGAAATTCCAATTTCCTGGATGTAATCAACAGCCAGGAATTTGGAGTTTTTGAAATGTACTTAATAATAACTTCGAGTGTTTGTTTTTTCATTCCATCTGCTTAGTGTAGTGACCCTGTCAAGTCAGCACAGACAAAAGTCTCAGTAGAACTAGGACTGCTGATAGTGTGTAGGCTGTTGCGTTTGATTCCATGTTATCTAAAGGCTGCAAGTATCAGTATAGCACAAAACTGGGCACAAACTGCAACACCCTTTATCAATCAATTAGATTTCATTTATAAAGGTTGACACAGATTGAGCCTAATTTTCGTTTTTTTATTAACATATATTTATTTCTTTTTTCACACAGTTTATATTCTTATTAACACAATGGAATCATTGCAAACAAAATTAAAATAGAATTTGGCAATTTATATATAGGCATATATATAAACAGCGCAAACAACAGTTATGCATTATAGTATAATGTGATTTCTCAACTCTAGTAGGAAATGGGCCATATAAGCACATCTGTCAGTCATTACAATATGAGACTGACAAATATCACAAGCAAAGTAAATGCAATCTAAACATTCCAGAGAAACAAATAAATCCCTCCCCTCCCCCTCCCTTCCCACCCTCTCAGAGTCTCAGTGCTGGACAGAAAAACATTCAAATGTATGAAGAAACCACAGTGTGGTTTCAATTACCTTAAATATGTACGATTGTGCGCAGGGCCGGTGCAAGGTTACTTGGCACCCTAGGCAAAAATTCTGCCTACTCCCTCCCCCTCCCCAACGCAACCCTAACAAAAGTGTAAGAGGTAAATATATCTAGGAATAGAAGGAGATTGCGGCACTCAGGGCTTGAAATAAATACAATATACAGCCAGTATATGTTGACGTTTCAACCCTTTTATTAGGGCTTTTTTCAAAACAGCTTGCAAAAAGCCCTAATAAAAGGGCTGAAATGTCAACATATAACATATACTGGCTGTAAATTGTATTTGTTTTAAGTCCCGCGATCTCCTGCTATCCTGTATTGGTCGATTGGCGCTGGACATCGTTGAGGGCACATGGCATATTGGCAGCACACACACACACACTTAAAAATTAATATATCAAAAATGCCACTGACCATATTAAGTGTGTGTTGGGGGAGTTTGCTCAGAAGTCCAGCTGGGGCGGCCGCCACCCGACGATCAGATCCACAGGCGGGCAGGCTCCAGGGAAGGGGGGGTGCATGTGCTGATTGCCGCTGATGACCAGCAAGGGGGGGGTGTCGGCTGAGATTGCCGCTGAAGACCACCAGGGGGGCGTCCGTCAGCCGCGCAGATTGCCGCTGAGCAGCATGGATTGTGCGGGCGCCTCCCGCCAATCAGATCCACGGGCAGGTGAGCGGCGGGGAGAGGGGGGGGGGTGCTGACAAGGGCGAGGGAGTACGGGCTGGCTCACCTACTAGGATGAATGGCTGCTGTGCTGGTACTTGTCAGCCTCCGACTCCAACTGGTGGCTGTAGCTCAGTACCGCCCTCCAGTGGCCGGCGCCCTAGGCAAATGCCTAATTCTGCCTAGTGGTGGCGCCGGCCCTGATTATGCAGTAGCATCCAAATAATCTATAAAGACGCCCCATTTTTGGGGGGAAATCTACACCAGTTTCAATGTAACCAGTGGTGTAATAATAGAGAAGTGGCCCTCAAGCAGTCTTTTTCTGGGCCCCCTCTTCTCTAGTTGGCATGAAAATTGGACTCTGAGCACAAGAGTGGCCACTGTGCCATTTTCCTGGGATTTGTGATGTTCTGCTTCCGCCGACACAATACTCCAGCGGGTTAAGAATTCAAGAAGCGGATGCCGTGTGTGTGTGAGCCCCCTGGACCCAGAAGCCTGTGTGGCCCACATACCTTGCACCCATTAAATATACACCACTGGAGATAATGCATTCCTTCTACCAAGATACAAAAGTTGATGCAAAAAAAGAGTAGTTGGGACTGTGCAGTTTCGTAAGATAACCTTTTTGGTGACAGTCACCCTTAATGTTAAAAACATGATAAGCTTACAAAATCGGCTCAAAGAATAACCAGATGGGGTGAGAGTTTATACACATCATTAATGATAATTATCAACTTAGACCAAAATTTGCTAATCTTCCTGTGAAGAAAAAAGGAGTAATGTAAATTGTTACACTCCAAGCTAATTCCAGTTTCTCCGGGACTATGGGCCTAATTCAGATTTAGGGGCCAAATGTAATAGGGTGTGAGAATCAGAAAGTGAAAGATGTTGGGAGAGTTTTCATCGCTCAGCTCCGGCGCAAAGAGGGGAGACAGAGGCAATCCTGGAAATTTTCCGGGAATGCAGAATCCCAACTTCGGGACTCCGACAGGGAGGCGCTACAAAGCCCCTTGCGGGGTCGCAGAGCTCAACCAGGTGGTTGAATAAAGCAGACAGCAGCAGAAAAGTATGCTAAATCTATAAGATTTGCACCATCTTAATATCAGGAGATACACAGAAAAGATAATGGCTTGTGCCCATAGGCAGAAAAGAGGGGGTTTTCAGAGATAGTTCGATATCCGAATCATATTTTATACTTTATAAGAGGGGGACATTTATGTTATGATATGTATATTGAAGGAAGTTATAAGAGAGGATGCAAAAATATGATTTTATTTGTTAGAACAGTGGTTCCCAAACTATCAGAGGTTGCATACCGGCAGCCAATCAGAGAGGCTGCCGGTATGCGAGCTCTGATTGGCTCACCAGCCAGTTCTGCATGTTAATTGGCTGCCGGCATCCTGAGTTGAAGAATCCTGCGCTTCGGGACCACCGGAGCTAAGCGGAAGAGGAGATGGGGAGCAGGAGCCGGGTTATGGTAAATCAAGTGAGGAGAGGGGGGGGGGGCCTGGAATGGAAATGAGTCCCAGGCCCCTAAATTCCTGATGGCAGCCCTGCTTGCAGGGGTGCCCTAAGTTGGTGGTCCAGGACTAATTAAAATTATTTAAGGTTAAAGTAATCAGCAAAATCAGTGTGTGTGGCTTTCAATCATAAAATATGTGGACAAACAGAAGCAAATATTGGCCCTCACCAGGGCTTAAAGTGGTCCTGGAGAGGTGGTGGAACTCCTTTCCCCTAACAACGCCCCTCACCTCATTAGCTAGGGAATTTGCGCCCTACCTCCCATAAATGATAATGGTCCCACAAAGAAGGGGTGTGGTCACACAATAATAACCAATGAAAATTACAACACACAGTAGCACACTCATATACACATTCCACCGCATGTGTTGCCCTTGATTCATATTCATACAGCAGTGCCTCTTATGCACATAATGTCCACAGTTGTGCTGCTTAAACACATCTGTCTTTATCACTCCAGCAGCTCATTGTCCATGTCCTTCAGCAGCTTCATGACCTGTGTCTCTCCAGCAGCTTCCCCACCTCTGAGTCCCTTAAGCCCCCTCTCACCCTGTCTAAGGCAAGTACAGAGCCTACTCCTCTTAGTAGCTCTTCTTCACTTCAGCGGGGTTGATGGCATGACATCACATACGCCATGCCAGCAGAAGAAGCCACTGGGACAGGCTTTTCTTTTGGAATTACTGTTCTGGGCTGTGGTAGAGGTGGAACTCAGTTCCCCCTACGATTAGAGGTGGTGGAACTCAGTTCCACCCAGTTCCCCCTCACCTTAACCCCTGGCCCTCACCACATAAATGACCATAAGTATGTAATTTAAACACAATGGGGGAAATTTACTAAGTGTATTCTACTTCCTACTTGCCTACTTTTGAAAACTAGTTTCAGGGTGATCATAGTTTTAATAGTGCCCCATTTAGGGGGAGCATTAATCTCCACCCAAAGGGCGTGTCTAGTTCCATAAATTGATCCATTATATGGATCCAAATGACAGGGTTAGATGATGGCTGTTAGTAGTCCCATCTAGGAACTCATACGGTTTATACAGCTTGTTGGTATGGCCAATAGATCAGCTCAACGCGTTTCCCTGGATTAGTAAACTTCTGGCTTCCACAGTACCATACACACAGTATTCACTTGCTCCTGAGGAAGCCAGAAACTTACTTATCCGGGGAAACACGTTGAGCTGATCTATTGGACATACCAACAAGCTGTATAAATCCAGAGCCGGTCTTATCCAATTTGATGCCCTAGGCAAGATTTTGTTGGCGCCCCCTAGCAGATGATACCACCAAGTATTCAACTGACCCCTCCCCCCGCATTCGCCATATCCACCTCGCTGGGTTTTTCCAGCAAGGTGAAAATGGCGAGTGGGGCCCATGAAAATGGCAAGGCTCGCTGCTATATGCAGTGGGCTTGCTGCATTTTCGGTGAGACTCGCCATTCTGGGGAATGCTCGCCGCACCTCTGACAGGTGGAAGTTACAGCAGTGGCTGCAGTGCTAGGGCCCCAGGCATAGGCAATTCTAGAAATATGGTAATGTATGGTCCCAAATCCAAATACTCAAGCAGGTTGGACCCTTGCAATGTGAAAAGGGGGCATGGTATTACACATTAGACCACACACCGTAATGCCCTTTACACATTTTAGCAAACTTCTTAATAACATTACACATAAAGCCACACGCCGTAATGCCAATTACACGTAAGGCCACACACCCTAATGCCCATTACACATCATGCCACACACCCCAGTGCCCATTAAATATTAGGCCTCACAGTAAGACTTCTATTTACTTGCTGCTGTAACTCTAATGAGAAAGTGAGAGCGCCATGGAAAAAGAAATTGCGTCTCTTTCTCTTTTGTCACTTCTTAACAGAGAGTGGTTTGTGTGAGAGAGAGAAAGAGGGTGACAGAGAGAAAGGAGGAGTGTGAGCAGGAGTAAGAAAATGTCAGGAAGAGAGAGAGACAGGAGCAAGAGTGAGTTTCAGAGAGAAAGAGGGAGAGAGAGGGTATCAGGGAAAGAGAAAACAAGAGTGTGTCAGGGTAAGAAAGGGGTTGGAGACAGTGAGAGAAAGGGTGTCGGAGAGAGCGAGAGAGACAGTGCCAGGAAGAGAAAGAGAGGGGGCGGTAAGAGAGACTGTCAGAGAGGGTGAAGAAGGAAAGAGAGAGAGGAAGCATGGAGAAATGAGGGGAGCTAGAGAGACAGTGGGCAGATAGACACAGATGCGATAGAGAGACATAGAGAGATAAAGAGAGGGGGAAGAGAGGAGGTGGGGAGAAAAAGATAGGAGAGGGGGCAAAGGGAAAGAGAGAGAAGGAACAGCAGGGTGACAGAGAGCAGGGGAGAGAGAGAAAAGAGGACTGAGAGAGAGCAAACAAAGGAAAGAGACTGCGTAGGGGGAGGTGACAAGGGTGTGAGGTGATGAGGGTGAGGTGATGTGGTGACTTGATGAAATTATGATGGTAGTGTGGTGATAAGGGCGAGTCTAACAGGTGGTTAGGTGATAAGGGCGAGTGGTAACAGGGGCAAGGTGATGGGGGAGAGGTGATGGCGGAAGAGAGGAGATGACAGGGCGAAAGGGGGTGAGAGGAGGTGAGGGGCGGCGAAAGGTGATAGTGTAAGGGAGGAGCAAAAGGGGGTGTAGTGACAGGGGGAGAGAGAGGGTGAGGTGATGGAGTGAGTTGAAGGGGGGAGAGGAGGTTTCCTTTTACCAGAAATTGACGGGCCCCCATCTCCTGGCTGGGTGCCACTGCTCCCCCTCTCCCTGTCTGGGTGCCACTGCTGCTCCTCCATCTCCCTGGATGGGCGCTGCTGCTGCTCGTCTACACAGCCAGGTGCCGCTGCTGCTCACCCTCTAGCCAACCAGGTGCTGCTGCTTTTGATCCTTGGCAGCTGAGCAGGATGAGATCGATAGGGGGGTTGGGAAGGGGCAGGGTAGGAGAAGATGGGCAGCTGGGTATAAGCAGGATGAGATAGGATGCTGGGAATGAGCAGGAGGAGATGGGAGGCTGGGTATGGGCAGGAGGAGATTGCAGGATGGGTATGGGCAGGAGGAGATTGCAGGGTGGGTATGGGCAGGAGGAGATGGGAGGCTGGGTATGGGCAGGAGGAGATGGGAGGCTGTGTATGGGCAGGAGGTGATGGGAGGCTGGGTATGGGCAGGAGGCGATGGGAAGTTGGGTATGGGCAGGAGGAGATGGGAGGCTGGGTATGGGCAGGAGGAGATTGCAGGCTGGGTATGGGCAGGAGGAGATGGGAGGCTGGATATGGGCAGGAGGAGATGGGAGGCTGGATATCGTCAGGAGGAGATGGCAGGCTGGGTATGGGCAGGAGGAGATGGGAGGCTGTGTATGGGCAGGAGGTGATGGGAGGCTGGGTATGGGCAGGAGGCGATGGGAAGTTGGGTATGGGCAGGAGGAGATGGGAGGCTGGGTATGGGCAGGAGGAGATTGCAGGCTGGGTATGGGCAGGAGGAGATGGGAGGCTGGATATCGTCAGGAGGAGATGGCAGGCTGGGTATGGGAAGGAGGAGATGAGAGGCTGGGTATGGGCAGGAGGAGATTGCAGGCTTGGTATAGGCAGGAGGAGATGGGAGGCTGGATATGGGCAGGAGGAGATGGGAGGCTGGATATCGGCAGGAGGAGATGGCAGGCTGAGTATGGGCAGGAGGAGATGGGAGGCTGGGTATGGGCAGGAGGAGATGGGCAGCCTCAGCACAGTATGAGCAGGAGGAGAGATAACAGGCTGGGTATGGACAGGGGGTGGGCGGGACAGACAGAGTGACATCACAGTACTGCCCCCGCCCCCCCCCCCCCACCACCATTCAACCTGAAGCTTCCAGCAATGTCATTAGGTGGCGCCCACACAGCACTGCACAATCTGGGCGCTAGCCTAGTTCAGAGGCAGAGCAGCAGCCATGTGTTACAAATAGGACACAAACTCGTGAGCAAATCCGAGCTCGCGGCACGGCAGCCAATCACAGTGGCAGCCGGTACGCAAGCTCTGATTGGTTCAGGCCGTATTTGAACTGGCCGACACTGGACAGCCACCGGAGGGGTGGAGGAGAAAGCCTGCGGCGCTGCGCTCCGCCCCCCGGCCTAGCCTACCCTGGCTGCCACCCCTAGGCATAGGCTGCTGTCCTAGGCAATTTCTAAAGTTTGCTATATACCACCACCCAGTGGCGTAACTATAAAATTTGCTCCCCCCTGCCAATTTTGTTTATGGTGCCCCCCCCCCCCCAAAAAAAAGAAAACGTCCAGGTACCATACACTCCAAACCTGCTCCCCACACACTCCTTCCACCCCACACACATTATAAGCAGCTAACTTTGCAAGGTGGGGGGGGGGAGTCAGGGAAGCGACACAGAAAATGGCAGGCAGGAGGGGACATAGGAGCCCTGTAACAATGGTGGGGTCACTCACTGATGCCGAGCCATGCATGGTGGATTGGGGCCACAGATGCCGGGCTGTAAGGGGGTGAGGGCACAGATGTCGGGCGTAGTGCTGGAGCAGCCAGACATCGGCGGGAGTGTGGGAGCACAAGTGGGGATGGGGGCCACAAATGCCGGCTGCATGGGTTGGAGTGCGGGAGGGGGAGACACTTGTTGATGGGGCAGACAGGCTTTATAGTGCTTCTCACCTGTCTCCTTCATCCCTCCACACACACTGTCTGTCACGCTGATGCCTGGTTCCCACCTCCTTCTGCTCCGTAGTAACCTGCTTGCCCAGCCATTCACTGTGCTGCAGGGAAGGCTGCTGTGTGATACGTGATTGGACAGCTGAGCCGTCGCTCAGCTGTCCTGTTTTTCTATACAGTCAGTCGGCGTCTGTCAATCCCGGCAGCAGGGAACCGGGGGTGGAGCGGGCGCTGCACTGAATGCACTGTGACCCATCCCTGCACAGCAGCGAGCAACTTGGCGGCGCTCCCTGCAGACCCTGGCGGTGCTGGGTCCCCAAAGCCACGGAGGGGTATGCGGCAGTACTGCCCCTAGCTCCCCCTTGTCACGGCACTGGCGGCAAGCAGCATACCTTGTTAGTTAATAATTGACAGTGTCCCGGGCGGGTGCTGGCGCCCACGCAGCCCCCGTTGCCGCTCGCTCCCCCAAGCAGTGGCGGGGGCTGCCTTACACTAGATACGCCACTGCCACCACCCATCGCCAGATGTCACTGACGTGACATTCCCCATCGTTTATTTTAATTTTTATGATTATGTTATCCATTATTTTTATATTTCTTTATGCATTTATATGTAGTAGAGTTAATAAATTATAATTTTTTGATCTTGAACCGTCTGAAATATTATTCAGCCAGCCCTGGCAACTTCTTTTTACATTCAATGTAAATGTATCTATCTCTCATTCCTTTTCCCCAAAAATGTAACAGCTACATAATGTAGTCTACAGTAGGTGAAATGAGGGAGATTGCTAGACTAATGAGGGAGAGAGGGAGATGGCTGCTATTTCAGGAAGTCTCCTGCAGAATGCAGAAGGGTAGGCAACTATGTAATCTACTTCACATGTGATGTTGCTATAGGCAACCAATCAGATCCTGTCTACTACCTTCTAAAGGTTGCTTAATAAATAAGAAGTAGATGGTTGCCCATAGCAACATCACATGTGAAGTAGAATACACATCTTAATAAATTTCCCCCAATTTACTTCAAAATTTCTCAATAAAAAACATTTGAACTAGGGCAGTCATGAACAAAAATTGTTATTCTCTAGGGCAGTGGTTCTCAAACTGTGGGTCCTGACCCCAAAGTGGGTCACGACCTTCTCAGCATGGGGTCGCGACTCCATGTTGCTGACCATCAGGCTGATAACTTTTCTTATCTCAGTCAGTGATTCAAGGAGTCTGAAAAGTCTGTTGGATTGTCTGTTATTTCAGACTCTTCCCATCATTTTGTGCCTCCATAATGCTGCCAATGCTGTCTGCTGACTACACACGTGATGTGATGGCCTTCTGCAATAACTTTCCTGGGTCCTGTCATTATTTTTATTGTCTGATGGGGTCCCAGAGCAAAATAGTTTGCGGACCCCTGCTCTAGGGTGCGGTGTTTCAAAAAAGTTTGGGAACCCCTGATTTAGAACATGTTTTGGGATTGTAGAGGTATTTTTGTGAGCTCCAGTAAATTCAGTTGAAAGCTTTAAATCAGTGTGGTGTGAAACAAATATTGTCTATACCGCCATCTAGTGGGGAATGTAGAAAAAAATTTCAAATGCCAAATATGTGTGATTCAGAGTGAGAGATTTGGTGAGAAATCTCCATTTTTTTTAAAGCGGCAATCATTTACACTGCAAAACCAGTTTGATCTTTTAGTGTAAATGATTGCCACTTTAAAAAAAACTGGAGTTATCTCACAAAATCTCTCACTTTCTGAATCTCTCATCCTATTAAATCTCACCCGTGATGTCATACAGTATGTGCTGTAGTCCGCCAGTTTGCACTCTGTAAAGTGCTGTGGAATATGTATGCGCTATATAAGAAACTGTTAATAAATAAATAAATGGGTAAGTCTATATAGGAGCCTGTTTCTGACTGATCTTCTGTACCTAGCATTGGGATGGTACAAGTACAGATACGATGCAGCTGGTGTGAAGACAGAGGGTGGTGCAGTACAGAATTCTGCACGGTGTCAGACTGGAGCATTAAGGGCTTACCAGAGAAATGCAGAAATAGTATTAGCCTATGGAAAGTGGTTCACTCAGCTGGAAAAACAGGTCAACGGCCAACATGATGCAGGAGTGTGCTCACCGCTAATCCCATGGCCATACACGCTAAGGGATTTTGAGCCAAATTTTCAGCTTAAAATCACCTAGTGTGTATGGGCCTTAAGTGACAGAGCAGCTGCTGAAATACACAGAACATTACTCTCTACGCCGCATAGTATTGTACATTAGTCATGTATACTACACAGTAGTACCCTAATACATGTTACACCACACAGTAATACCTTTATACAAGTTACACCACAGCTCGAATCGCCCTGGATCCCCAAAGTTTATATCTAAAAATCAGAACAGCTCATCTCTAAACCCAACCCCATTTTTCCTTGAGGGCCTTTCCTACTAAGCTACCAAAGGGGGGTCCCACCCTATAAAGGATGTTGTGCAGGCCCTGCTGTATTGCCTGCAGATGCTTATGAGGTTAGTCCATGGTGAGCATATAGTGGTACGCACCTGAAGTTGAATTTACTTTGGATTAATAACTAACTATAACAGAGACTTTCACTTTACATTTTTTATCGCTCCCCCCAACTCTCCCATCCTCCAATGAGTAGTTGCACACAGGGGTTCCAGTGGATCCTTTTTAAAGGGTGAACATTGTCTAGATAGACAGTCAACAGGTCGACACCAACAGTACAATATGTACAAAGTCAACAGTGACAAAAAGACGACACTAGCAAAAGGTCAACATGGAAATAGTCGACATATGAAAAAGTCAACATTAGTTTCTCATATTTTTTTTGTGTGTCAATGTTGGACCAATTAGTGTAGCATGTACCCGTGCATGGCTCACTTCTCTTGCCATTCTTCAGACCGGGTTAACTTTACCATTACCAATCAAAGTCCAGGTGGATGTCAAAGTATGAAAAATTCAAAAAAAATGTAGGTAAACTCATGAAAAGCTCATGTTTTTTTAGAGTTTTTGTCAATGTCGACTAAGTGCACATCAACCTTTTGTCAATGTCGACCTTGTGCATGTCTATCGTTTGTTGTTGACCTATTGATTGTGTAATGAGACACTGTCAACATATCAGCCGACTACTCATCCAGAGTTCTGATGGGCCTAGGCACTGTGGAACATGCCCAAATCTGGGGAGGCATAAATTAAAACTCGGAAGAAAATTCTATTACACCATGTGTGCTGAGCACAGATGAGTTAGCTTTAGGGGAGGGGTGTGGTGACTCCAGAGGGACATTTCTGTCTGCTCACTACTTCTTGCTGCACCTGTATAACAGCACAGCCGCAGCATCACATCGGACAGTGGCCCTTATTCTGATCGGTGCGGCCCGATCAGAAATATGCGGTGATGTCCGTCTTGGCGAATCCCCGCCTTCCATACGGATCGCCACCTCCGTCCGTATGCGGATATGTGGTGGTCCGCATGAATGTGGACGGGGATACGCCTCCTCCATGGTGGGAGCAGCCCCTGCATTCGATGGTCGCCGAACATCGAATGCAGGGCCGCACGCTCCACCAGGTCCCGCAACACAAGACCACACGGACACTTGTCCGTGTGAAATCATGTATGGGGGCGGGCAGCTGACATCCGGCGATGTCAGCTGCCCGCCCCGTACCCACGCGTCACGGCCTCATTACCATGCATACGCCCCGCGTTTGCATGGGAACGCCCATGAAACGCGGGGCGTATGCATAGGGTAATGAGGATAAGTAGCCCCTCACGCCCCTCGTGCAGCGTATAAAGAATCCATGCGGCGAAATGACCTCTGCACATGCGCAGACGATAAACATCGGCGGGCCGTACGCAAGCGGGAATATCCGCACCGATCAGAATAAGGCCCAGTGAGAGAGGACTGCTGCAGCAGCAGTCTCCCATCTCTCACTGTAGCAAATCAACGGCCTGATTCAGACCTGTTCGCTAGGCCGCTATGCTTACACATCCACTCGCATGTGGCCGCACAAGTCAAATGATTTTTCACCTGTTCGCAAACAGAAGTCAGTCTAGACTCAGATTCGGGATGGGCACTGATGTCTTGTGACGTCAGCCACCACACCTGAGCAGGCATCAACACGCCTGTGTTCACAGGGGCTTGCCCAGCATTTTTATGGGGACCCCCGTAAAACAATGGACTTTCCCCTGCTCCATCTCTCTGCCCACCCCCTTCCCTCCCTTCACAAAGCCAATGCCTCGGCGAGTGGGATACTGGTCAAAAGTGTTCGCACAGTGGGTCTGCACATGCGCATATTCATATGTGCATGTGCAGATTCGCACCATCAACCAGGGGAGCAAATTTGGACCGGGCTGACCAGGTCTGCAGGGCAGCCATCAGGGGGGGTCTGCGGGTACTCCAGTCCTGGGCCCAGACAGAAAAGTATAATTTGTCAATTGGTCAAGTTCACATTTACCTTGAAGCAATGTAGAGGTTGAATAGTGTGGCCAGTGCTGCTGACACAGGTCTCACCAGGCATTCCAGGTATTCGAGAAAGGGAACCCCTGCCTATTTGGTCAGTTCCAGGCCCCACAATTTCTGATGGCAGCCCTGCAGTTCTGAATCACCCCTTAAGTGTAAATCTAGCAGCGAATGCACCACAAGATACCTACAGCTCTGCATAAAGGAGAATATACTTTTTTCCCATGTACACAGTGTGAGAACACTAACATTTGTTAAACTGCCAGGCTGACTGTGTTCATGTATTTTCTTCTGAATTTATTTATTTATTAACAGTTTCTTATATAGCGCACACATATTCTGCAGCGCTTTACAGAGAATATTTGAGCATTCACATCAGTCCCTGCCCCAGTGGAGTTTACAATCTATAATCCCTACCACAAGTAAACACACACACACAGATATTCTAGGGTTAATTTGTTGGGAGCCAATAAGCCTACCAGTATATTTTTGGGTTGTGGGAGGAAACCGGAGTACCTGGAGGAAACCCACGCAAGTACGGGGAGAATATACAAACTCCGCACAGTTAGGGCCATGGTGGGAATCAAACCCATGACCTCAGTGCTGTGAGGCAGTAATGCTAACCATTACACTGTCCGTACTGCCCAGAATGCAAACTTCTGCAACAAAGATATACATTAACTCAGTGGTGGGCAACAGGCGGCCCGCGGGCCGGATGCGGCCCACGAGACGCTTTAGTCTGGCCCACTGAACTGACATATTTTACTATGACAAGCGGCCCGACTATAGCCGCTTGTCATTACCAGATATCTGTGTTTTCGCTGCCGTCGCTGGTAATCTGTGCCTGCCGTGCACAGCATTACTGGGAGCGTGGGAGGGGACGCGATGACCCGGCAGCCGCCTCCCCGCCATTGGTTGGCGCTGCCGCGTCACCGCGTCCCCTCCCACGCTCCCAGTAATGCTGTGCGCTGCATGCACAGACAGAGACGGGCATTAACGGCGGCGGCAACGGCAGCAGTACATTAACTGTGTCACCACATCCCCTCCCAGGCTCAAAGAAATTCTGTGCGCATCAGGCACAGTCAGGTATAAATGGCAACAGTATTAAAGTGTCTCCACGTCCCCTCCCAGGCTCCCTGAAACACAGTGTACATATATACATATATGTGTACATATATATATATATATATATATATATATATACATACACACACACCCACACAGTGTGTGTGTGTATGTATATGTATATATATATATATATATATATATACATATACATACACACACACCCACTGTGTGGGTGTGTGTGTGTGTATGTATATATATATATACATATATATATATATATATATATACACACACATATGTATATATGTACACTGTGTTTCAGGGAGCCTGGGAGGGAACGCGGAGATGATGTATATATATACATTCACACATACACACGCACACACGTGTGATTTGTATTGTATATACAAGATATGTGTGCGGCCCTCGAATATTTTCTGATTTTGGTAAGCGGCCCCCCAGCAAAAATAGTTGCCCACCCCTGCATTAACTGCTGATGTTTCTGCTTGGATGAAAACAAAATATACTGTATTTCACTGAATATCTTGTATAGTTTTTTTAAGAATTCCACGTGATTGATTTGCACAATAAACCACACAAATGGGTAACCGTTGTTATTTCGAAAGTCTTACAGTTGTTGTTTGTAGGATCTGATATTCTACCTTATAGTATAAAACATTCAAAAGCTTTTATGCAAATCTGCCCATCCCTAGCATGAGCACGTGCCCTTCTCCTAAGAGCTGGAACAGATCCTATTAATCCCTGAATGAATGTGGGATTTTCTAAGCTTTGAGATTCTCACCATGTTACGCTCTAGAAAACCTTGCACAATTGTTTTTTTTATCTGCTGTGACATGACTCATGGGAGGTTATTCTGGTTAGTGGGTATATTTCCGCTTTATTTCGGAGATGTCCGCACGCCTTGCTGTGCGGACATCGTACGAAAAAACGCCCACCGGTCCTCCGCATTCGGACGGA
This sequence comes from Crinia signifera, assembly GCF_055691185.1. NCBI lineage: Eukaryota > Metazoa > Chordata > Amphibia > Anura > Myobatrachidae > Crinia > Crinia signifera. The sequence continues at coordinate 153,969,153 of NC_139217.1, forward strand.
CTAGCTCTTTAAGAAGAGGGCGTGTTTACGGACGACATCCAAACCATGCGTGTGCGGTGGACACAAACATATTCTGCGCGGTCTTACAGCGTATGCACGGTCTTAACGCGTCAGAACGGACGGGAACCTGCCCTTACGCACCGATGCGGTGTATTTACGCACAAATCACCACTCTTATCTGAACTCCGAAATCGATCACATGACACACTTATGCAATTAGGCAACCTCATTAAAAAGGGATTGTTTTTACTGGTCATCTATTATTTATCTAATTGATAATTAAACACTTTAATACCACTTTAGATTAACCCTTACATCATGCTAAATTCACAACATTCTTTCTTGCCCCTTTAAGCCTATGTGCTATGTACTGTATGCATATTACATCATCTATTATTCTTCACATTCAAACACACACATACACATCAACACACTTATGTACATCTTTACATTACCCTTCACTTTCAACCACTTCTGTGCAATAAAACCATCTATATACTGTATATACCTTTTGCACCTTACATAAATAAACATCACTATTTAGACTTAGGGGTAGATTTATTAAGCTTGGTGAAATGATAACTTGTCTGGTTTTTATCACCAGCCAATCATCTTCTACCTGTCATTTTTCAAACCAAGCCTGTAACTTCACAGTTAGGAGCTGATTGGCCGGTGATAAAAACCAGACACTTTATCACTTCACCGAACTTAATAAATCTACCCCTTATTTCCTTATATTTATACTTATACTGTAAAATAATACAATAACACACAGACCACTTCTAACTTTCAGTGAAAAATTTATTTACATAACAAAACAAAAAAAAAAAACTTGTCACAGCAGAAGGTCGCAGAGGTCCTGCACATCTGCAGCCATGATGAGAAGGTGCTGCCGCAGCCTTAGGAGGGCCCCTCTGACACCCTCGCCTTCTTCCCTCTGGTCATCTGTGGGCATGTTAAAGGGGGTTCAACATTAACTATGCTATTCAGGTAGACCTTGTACAGTCAATCCTAAGTACCTACAGCATGATAAATCATACATACAAACAATTACATAGGCAATACTGTTTCTAATGGGAAAAAAAATATGATGCTGCCACACACACACACAGTGGCTTACACTACAGAATATGTGACTGATAAAATTGCCAATGTATCTATCAAAATCACAACAACACTTGAGCCTCACTCACACTTCTCCTGCCAAAACACTCACCAATCTACTAGAAAGCTACATCCACTAGAACATGCCACATTTTGCCATACATATATACCTGCATGTCACTGCTTAATAGCTAAACTGCATGATAGATAGAATAGATAGATAGATAGATAGATAGATAGATAGATAGATAGATAGATAGATAGATAGATAGATAGATAGATAGATAGAATATATATATATATAGATAGATAGATAGATATATAGAATATATATATATAGATCGATGGATAGATAGATAGATAGATAGATAGATAGATAGATAGATAGATACCACATTAAAAGGCTAGGCTAGTCCCTCTACCCCTTACTTCATGATTCCTTGTCACATTGCCAGATAGGTGAAAGTGCAGCACTAATCCGCTTCCATACACCAAACAATTTCTAAGGTCAATCCATCCTACATAATAGCTTTCAAAAATACATTGCAACAACACGGGCCCACTGGCTAGAGGGGGGCCCCAGGGAAAATGCCCACTTGTGACTCCATTATAAACCATTTATGTTTTATTGGTGCTTGTATACAAAGACCCTCCATAAATTAACACTCATCACCTACATGAGCCTCCAGATTCCACGTTTGCAGCATGGCCCTATAACCCCAAAGTGTGTCTGTTGTTATCCATTTGTTTGGACTAGTCTTTACTATATTATAGCAAAATGTAGTCAGCTGTGCGACATAACAAACTGTACCTAAGTCAGTAATGAGGCATTACGTCTACTTACCCCTGCCAGCCAGCTCCACAATCTCAGCTTCCTCCACATTGGGAGGTGGTGGAAAGTTTGGGAGGGGTAGGGAGAGCTCCTCCTGCTCTTGGTACACGGGGGGGGGGGAAGGTAGAATGAGGAGGTTGGTGAGTGGCTAGGGGGAGGGGTGTGTGTGGGGGGAGTGGAGGTGAGGTATTCCACCTCATGGTGGCCCTCATCCTCCTCCATCTCCACCTGTCCCGCCTCCTCCTCCTCCACCTCCACCTGGCCCTCCACTTCTACCTCCAGGGCCACCTCCGGGGCCACCTCCTGGGCCTCCTCCTGGGCCTCCTCCTGGGCCTCCTCATGGCCCTCCTCATGGCCCTCCTCACGGGCCTCCTCCTGGGCCGCCTCACAGGCCTGTCTGGCTCTCTCCCGCGCTGTGGGTTAAGCAAACAAAATGGTTGAGTGACATTTGTCATTATAATTACTATAACAAGTACATATCAAATACAGATTAATGCATGAAGTATCACACATATAGTATATGCCATTTCTCATTCATCAACACCCACTGTACCTCATGTTAATAAATGTGTTACTAATGTTAAAAAGAAAGGATTTAATGTTAATGATGAATGAATTGCGAAAAAACTTACAGCGTTCGATTCTTCGCCTCAGCTGCTGTAGCAGCTCCGGCTGCCGCCTCCTTAGGTCGGACCATCGCCGCTCTAACTGTGCGACGGTCCTCCGCACATTGGTGCGGGCGAGTATCCTGCGCCGGGCAGCAAGGTACGCCCGGCGCTTGTCCTTATTGGTTATGAAGGGGCCTGCACGCCCCAGCCTCCTCTCCATGACAGCCACAAGTGCCAGCAGCTCCGCGGTGCTGAAAGCTTGGGCTCTTTGGTGAGATGCCATTTTAGGAATGGCGCATGACAAATTATCATGTCCTGTGATTGGTTGGTAAGGTCACTATTTGGTATTAACTTTATTATCCATATTGACATGAACATTGTATATGCGCCCAACAATCGGCGAAAACATCGCACCGCCAAGCAACGCGTGCTATAATGGAAACATAAAATACATTTTCAAATCTATGTACAAGGTATAAGTGTGACCTGCAATATTGGTCTTAAACCAATACACCTCAAACATAATACGTAGTGCTATTGATAATGGCATTAAGAGGCCATGCTGACTAATGTTACATTTGGAGGACACTAAATTAACATAATTTTCCACCTTGATGGGTGTAATTGATCTGAAATTGGGTTGGTCTGTGCAACATTCAAAAATGTACCTGAAGAATCTTTGGGCAACAGAGTCCCGCAGCTGGTATCCACGACGGCTTTCCGGGAGCGGGATGGGCGCAGGGGCGGATCTTGCGGCTCAGATGGAACCTCCCACTCATCAAAGGGTATCTCACGCCGCACAGCTATGTTGTGAAAGAATAAATACAAGCCCACAATCCTCTACACCATTTCAGGCGCATACTGTAAGTCACCAGCACTCCGGTGGAGCACTCTAAATCGACCCTTTAACAGGCCAATTGAGCGCTCCACCACTTGCCTGGTGGCAACATGCGCCCTATTGAATGCCTCCTGTGGGCCTGGTGCTGGGGAGCTGTACGGCGTAAGTAGCCAGGGCATACATGGGTAACCGGAGTCACCCAGAACCCACGCATCACGGCCTTCAAGCTCTTGGAGTCTCTGCCAAATCTCGGTTGGTCGGATAACATGAGAGTCATGGGCACTTCCGGGAAATTTCGAGTTGAAGGCGAGAATTTACATGGATGGGCCACATACCACCATCACGTTGAGTGAGTGGAACAATTTTCGGTTCCTATAGATCTTCTCACTTCGTGATGGAGGCACAAATGGTACATGGGTGCCATCCACAGCCCCTATCACATTAGGGAAGCCAGCAATTTGATGGAATGCCTGCTGGCTTCTGTGAAGGGTCTCTTGGGCAAAAGACATGGCCATGAAGTGCCCCTTGCGCCTAAACATGGCTGACGTCACACGCCTCAGGATTCTGCTGAAAGCAGGCTGAGATATTCCAGCAAGTACTGCCACTACTTGTTGGAATGATCCTGAGGCGCAGAAATGCAAGACCGCCAGCAGCTGCGTGTGAGGCGGAATTGCCGTTGTGAGCCCATGAAGAGGTTCTAGATCACTCTCAATTAAAGAGAGTATATCTAGAATGACATGTGGGGGTAACCGGTACCTAGTAAGTACCTCATCATCGGGCATCCCAAAGAGTGTCACCCGTGTGCGAAAGATTCTTGCACGTCCTGGCCTCCTTGGGCGGCGAGTGGGGTGAGCCGCAAGTGCCCTTAGGCTATTAGCCATGAAGTCCATCATTGCTTCAGCAACCTACAATGAAATGATCATAAATAATGAAGCACCTATGCAAAGAATGGTCATCCCAAAAAATTAGTCTCATTAGATGAATCCATACGTACAATAGACGGGCGCCCAGTGAAGTCCCGAATATCCATAATAATCTACAATGATGTAACAATAATATTACCTCACCACACAACTTTGTAATCACAAATATCTCGAATACATTTAACACCTAAACACTAATTAAGTATTATATGTAAGAACAAGTGATCAAGAAATCATGTAGTCTGACACATGTATGTCAAATTGAAAGAATATGTTGGTTGAAAATGCATGGCACAGCAAAGTGTGTGCCTTCTGATGGTGTGAAAGGGAATGTTGTAACATGAATAACCTCCATTGTGAATTGTAACAGTATTTCACTTTGAAGTATGACACATTTCAATTATTGCTGGGACATGTAGTTCAACAATATATGGTGGCACACAGGTTTAACACCTGTGAGTTAAATGGTGGCCAGGTAACATGATTCATTAATGCTAACAAGCCTTTGCTGACCCAAAAATCTGTAATCAGTGAACCAATGGTGCATACATTATTACCCTTACATTGTTAATGTATATCATCTCTACAATGACCATGGGAGAGCTTACCACTATTTATAGGCCTATCACATGTGTTGTGCATGACATCAGTGATGACTATTGCATGATTTGTGGGCTGAATTCCAAATGGATTGGGTTACTTACATTTTTAGGACATTCACAACAATAGCACAGTACTAATGAACATTCACAGATAGCATTTATGATTTCATAACGTTGGAGGTGGCCATTATAGCAAATCTTACAACAGTTCACCTAAATTAGACTTTGAAGGTACGCCAGGTTTTGCACAATCGAATTGCCGCTACTATGGGCGTGGCCTATGCGCCGCATAAACAGCACGGCGTACGGAACGCTGCCGCACGGAACGCAGGGTGTCGCTGATGTACGCCAATTACACAAATAGTATATAAAGGTGTGCTAGAATGCAAAAAAGTTGTTGCAAACATGGCTGGATCTCAATCTGAGGGAGACCAGGAGTGCCAGGAACTCTTTGCCCGCCTGGACTCCAGCACCTCCTATGTGCCCCTCAACACAGACCAGCCAGTGGGAGAAGAGCAGGCAGCTGGGCCATCCACATCAGGCCAATCTGCAGCTGGGCCATCTTCTGCCTCAGCAGAATCATTGGGAACACAACAGGTGTCTTCCCAACAGAGTAGCCTGGCCAGCACTTCAAGTACAGCGACAGGTGGCCGTGGCCGTGGCCGTGGGCGTGGCTGAAAGATGCCAACAGAGGAACCAAGCAGCAGGATCATGGCATTCGAAGCGCAGGAGCTTGCCATACTGGTACCCCGCGCACGGGATTGGATCGAGTGTCCACAGGACAGGTTGACACACACAAGGCGATGGAAGATTTGGGAGGACATAACTGCAGAGATTAATGCGGTAGCTCCACAAGTTCGTGAGGCGGAGCACGTTAAGAAGAGGCAAGTTCATGTGTGTTACATTTGAGCAGTACAAGACCAGTAATGTTTACATTAGATGTTAGATGGAGTTGGTAAATGGTCGGTCACGTTGCTTGGAGCCACAGACATGATTGCCATGTCATTTAGTCGATAGTTATTGTAGGGTGAGTGTGAGTGTATCTTCTAAGGGTTGGTTTTATAGTTTAATATAATGTAAGTTTGGTGTAATGAAGCACATGTTGTAATCTGATGCAGATTGCAATGGGTGCTATAGCAAACATCAGGAGTGACATGTAGTAATATGTAAACTTTGATTGCAGGTGGCACGACTTCAAAACCAACCTCAAGAAGAAACTGACCAAACGGTGGGAACACAGCCACACCTCTGGGGCTGGCCCCATGCCAGGCTGCCTGAAGCTCACCCCCCTGGAGGAGATGGCTGAGTGCTGCATTGCAGTAGAGGAGGTCCAGGGGGTGAGCAACATGGATAGCGAGGCCCCAGCGGAAGTCTTTGCTGCTTTTGTTGAAGGTAATTATTTGCCATGGCATAAGTAGTTGGTACTAATTTTCTTGGATTGTGTTGTAATTGTAATTTTCTCTTTCACCAGCATCCCCACCGCTTGGTCAAGAATCTCTTGAGGAGGTTGAGGAGTCTGTGCCACCTGCCACCAGTGGCAGGCATGTGCAGCAGCAGCAGCCACCGGCCGAACCGGAGTACCACAGGTGGGTGCAGGTGCTTGGGCAGATTCACCAGCAGGGAGACTTAGCATCAGAGCGGATGCGTAGGACCGAGGAGGTCATGCAGGGTTTGGTCAGCACCCAGCAGACAATAGCTGGGAGCCTGCAGGCTATTGCTGAGGCCCAGCAAGCCATGGCTGGCACCCAGTAGTCAATAGCTGCAAGCCTGCAGGTGCTGGCAGATCAAGCCCTGCACCAAAATGACCTCCTCCTCCACCATAATGAGCTTATGGTGGAGCTAGTTTCCAGCAATAGGGCCCTATTGTCATCCGTTTCTGGTGCATTTCCACCAGCAGCACTCCCTGCTGGCAGAGGGGGAACACCATCCCCCCCTTCACCAGCATCTGCTCCACCTGGGCCACCATCCCAACGTGGCCGTGGCCGAAGAGCTGCTGCATGTGGCAAGGAGCCTACCAGAGCCAAACGTGCCCGCAAATGAACTTGTGTCCGCATTAATCTCCACCCTTATGTCTTCCCAAATCTTTCATTAAGCTGTGTGTGTCAGCTTCCTGTGTCCAATCCCGTGCAGAGGGTACCCACATTTGCCCTCGGTTCGAATGTCTTGTTTGGTTCCCCTGTTGCCCTCTTTCGGCTACCATTACTGTCTGCTGTACTTGAAGTGTTGGTGCTATACTTTTGTTGTGAAGCCACCTGATGTGTTCCTAATGATTCTGCTGTGGCTATGTATGTCAAGAATACATGTTTTTATTTTGTTTTATTTGTGTGCATTCCTGGCATGGTACCTTTTAATTTGTTACATGTGTCGAAAAACATGCTTTTCCCATTTTCTGTTTTAAGTTATTGTAATAAATGTATATTTTGATCCCCAAATGTGTGGTTGAATTGTTAAATGTAGAAGTGACATGTATATTTATATTAGTGATAGTAAGTTCTGTCCATTGGTTGCCGTGTAAATGTGTGTCCAAACTGCAGCATATATGTGTGTGTGTTTAGTAATGGTCCATTTAAGCTGCAATGGTTCCAATTGAAGCACTGACAAGCGTGTAATTAATGAGTAATGAGTAAAGGAGTGGATTGTATTGTGTTCAGCTGACATTGGTTGAGGTGCGCCCGTAGTGATTAGGCGTTCCGATTGCCTAGCGCATGACCGAGTGGTGTTCGCAAAGCAATTCTTGCTTATGGACACCGCATATTTCTAGCCTTTTGGGTCGCGTGCATTCGGTGTGCTGTCTGAATGCACGCCTACCAGAATGAGTGCACTCCTTCGTGTCCGCCCATGTTTACGCCCAGTTTAGCCCACTTTGAAACTACGCCCCTGTGTAGTTCCGAATGACGCCCATAATACGCCCATATTTCCCGAGTGATTGCGGTGCACATTTCTGTACGGTATTAGTGAGAACAAGTACGTAGACCATGCGTGGCACATGTGCATAGCGTTGTCCACGCATGCGCAGACGGCTAAAAAACGCCATCCGTAAGAATTCGGGAAAGTACGCACAGATCAGAATAAGGCCCATGGTTAGTTTTGAAGGATATAAAGGAGAAGCTAATGACATGAAGAAGCACAGAAAAAGGATTGAGAAAATACCTATCTATAGAATCTTGACATACAAAATTGTGAGAGGGCAGTGCGGTGTTGAGCCTGCTGCCATAGAGTTGTAGTTTAACCTCTTACCTGGCACCGCACCCTCTCACCTTCAGGCTGCAAAATAAACCAGCAGTCCTGATACATCGACTGAAACCTGGGCACAGTGACCTAGGAGGAAGGAGATGAGGTGAGTACCATCCTTCTTGAAAGCAAACTGAGATGCCCACCATCCCACAATGTGTCTCCAGATCAGAGCTTTGAGCTTAAGTGAAGATCACTCTTGGCACTCCTAGTCACAGGTCCAGAATGATCACCTATTGGAATCTACGCACCAGGTGAAAACACGACTCTGTATCAGGATGCAAAGTCCACTGTCACCCCAGAAGGAAGGGGGATTATATGGACAGACACTCAGGGACTAACAAACGAAGATGGTTCTCACCGTCCTCAAGGGCCCTACACACGGGGCGACATGCAGGTATTTTCTGAGCAATTTTACTAAATCACTCAGAAAATGCCTGAAAACGCATGTAAATCGCTGTGTGCATAGACCAGGCCCCGCAGTTCTGAATCTGCCCACGATTCAGAACTGCCCTGTAAGATCATTTCTGTGCAGTTGCTCACAAGGTCCTGCATATCTCCCGCATGTGTGGGACTGGCAGATGAGCAGGGCTTCTGAGAAGACGAAGCATATGCTGCTGTGCCTCATGAATGCCGCACCCACAGCACCCCCGACCCCCCCTTCCCCCATCCATGCCCTCCTCGGCACCTCCCACCCCTACCCCACCTGCAGCGTAGCTGACCCCTCCCCCACCTGTGGCACCCCCTCCCCCACCTACGCCATCGGCAGCACATCCAAGCCCCCTCCCCCACCCGCAGCACATCTGACCCCCCTACCCCACCCGCGGAACATCTGACCTTCTCTCCCCCACCCGCAGCTCCCCCCTACTCCAATCACACCATCCGTGGCACATCCAACCCACCTAAGGTACATTCGCCCCCCTCGACTCCACCAGCGGCACCCCCGATCCCTCCCTCATCTGTTTCACCCCCAATTGCCCCACCCACAGCATCCCTGAACTCCTTCCCTCCATCTGCAGAGTCCATGCACTTACCCTTGGTCTCAATGGCGATAGCAGCGGCAGGGGTCCGGGTCCCCAGGGATTGTGGTCCTGGTCCCCCTCGTTATCTAGAGATGTGCGGGCTCGGATTTACCAGATCGGAGCCCACATGAACGTCAGCAATCCGAGCCAGGATCCGAGCGGTGCTCAGAGCCTCCCGCCTGACTCGGATCCGGGCACATGGACAAAACGTCATTGCCCGGCGCCAGATTCTCGCGAGATCCGGAACGCTATATATAGAGCGAGCATCCATTTTTCATATGTGATTTGAGCTGGTTAGAGAGAGTAGGATAGTCTGTGTGCAGAGCTTAGTTAGTTAGGTCAGGCTTAGGAGCTTTGTTTTATTTTCTGCTGGGGCGACTGCCAGTGCCTACTAGTGCCACTGTCTGCTCTCTGGTGGTGTGAGTCTGCACTGCCAGGGGCTGGCTGCCAGCCCATCAGTACCTCTACCTGGCCACTTCAATCATACATGTTATGATGAATTAACCACTTGTATACCATTCTGCTTGTGCATCTGCTGTATAATTAATTAATAATACCCCCCTGCTGGTGTATTTTTACAGCGTTGACTTATACATCAGACATGTGTATATGACTGCAGTGTGCTGCAGCACTGTTGTTAAACTTATTAACCACTTGTATACCAGTCTGCTTGTGCATCTGCTGTATAATTTATAATACCCCCCCTGCTGGTGTATTTTTTACAGCCTTATATCAGACATTGTGTATATGACTGCAGTGTGCTGCAGCACTGTTGTTAAACGTAACCCCTTGTATACCAGTCTGCTTGTGCATCTGCTGTATCATTAATTATAATAACCCCCGGCTGGTGTATTTTTTACAGCCTTACATAAGGGGGTTCAACATTAATTATGCTATTCAGGTAGACCTTGTACAGTCAATCCTAAGTACCTACAGCATGATAAATCATACATACAAACAATTACATAGGCAATACTGTTTCTAATGGAAAAAAAAATATAATGCTGCCACACACACACACAGTGGCTTACACTACAGAATATGTGACTGATAAAATTGCCAATGTATCTATCAAAATCACAACAACACTTGAGCCTCACTCACACTTCTCCTGCCAAAACACTCACCAATCTACTAGAAAGCTACATCCACTAGAACATGCCACATTTTGCCATACATATATACCTGCATGTCACTGCTTAATAGCTAAACTGCATGATAGATAGATAGAATAGATAGATAGATAGATAGATAGATAGATAGATAGATAGATAGAATATATATATATAGATCGATGGATAGATAGATAGATAGATAGATAGATAGATACCACATTAAAAGGCTAGGCTAGTCCCTCTACCCCTTACTTCATGATTCCTTGTCACATTGCCAGATAGGTAAAAGTGCAGCACTAATCCGCTTCCATACACCAAACAATTTCTAAGGTCAATCCATCCTACATAATAGCTTTCAAAAATACATGGCAACAACACGGGCCCACTGGCTAGAGGGGGGCCCAGGGGAACTGCACACTTGTGACTCCATTATAAATCAGGCCTGGCCATACTCCATTTATGTTTTATTGGTGCTTGTATACAAAGACCCTCCATAAATAAACACTCATCACCTACATGAGCCTCCAGATTCCACGTTTGCAGCATGGCCCTATAACCCCAAAGTGTGTCTGTTGTTATCCATTTGTTTGGACTAGTCTTTACTATATTATAGCAAAATGTAATCAGCTGTGCGACATAACAAACTGTACCTAAGTCAGTAATGAGACATTACGTCTACTTACCACTGGCAGGCAGCTCCACAATCTCAGCTTCCTCCACGTTGGGAGGTGGTGGAAAGTTTGAGGGGTAGGGAGAGCTCCTCCTGCTCTTGGTACATGGGGGGGGGGAGGAAGGTAGAATGATGAGGTTGGTGAGTGGCTAGGGGGAGGGGTGTGTGTAGGGGGAGTGGAGGTGAGGTATTCCACTTCATGGTGGCCCTCATCCTCCTCCTCCTCCATCTCCACCTGTCCCGCCTCCTCCTCCTCCACCTCCACCTGGCCCTCCACTTCTACCTCCAGGGCCACCTCCGGGGCCACCTCCTGGGCCTCCTCCTGGGCCTCCTCATGGCCCTCCTCATGGCCCTCCTCACGGGCCTCCTCCTGGGCCGCCTCACGGGCCTGTCTGGCTCTCTCCCGCGCTGTGGGTTAAGCAAACAAAATGGTTGAGTGTCATTTGTCATTATAATTACTATAACAAGTACATATCATATACAGATTAATGCATGAAGTATCATATAGTATATGCCATTTCTCATTCATCAACACCCACTGTACCTCATGTTAATAAATGTGTTACTAATGTTAAAATGAATTGCGAAAAAACTTACAGCGTTCGATTCTTCGCCTCAGCTGCTGTAGCAGCTCCGGCTGCCGCCTCCTTAGGTCGGACCATCGCCGCTCTAACTGTGCGACGGTCCTCCGCACATTGGTGCGGGCGAGTATCCTGCGCCGGGCAGCAAGGTACGCCCGGCGCTTGTCCTTATTGGTTATGAAGGGGCCTGCACGCCCCAGCCTCCTCTCCATGACAGCCACAAGTGCCAGCAGCTCCGCGGTGCTGAAAGCTTGGGCTCTTTGGTAAGATGCCATTTTAGGAATGGTGCATGACAAATTATCATGTCCTGTGATTGGTTGGTAAGGTCACTATTTGGTATTAACTTTATTATCCATATTGACATGAACATTGTGTATGCGCCCAACAATCGGCGAAAACATCGCACCGCCAAGCAACGCGTGCTATAGCTTGGCATCGCATAGCTGTACTTCGCATTACTTACTGTATGCATTTATGTGTATGCGTACATTTATGAAACACATACACATACTAGCACTTCTCCTGACTACACCATTATATTGGACACCTGCCTGCCTGCCTGCCTACCTAGCTCCTACTGCAAATATATTTAAAAATAAACACCCAACAAAATATATATCTATGTGATAATAAATATTACATCTACAAATAAAATAATCACCCCCACATCCCACACATACATGGTGAAAAAAGTATGAAATTCAATCTACTCACCAGACATGGATGATAAGCTCAGCTACAATAATGGAAACATAAAATACGGTACTTGTTTCCTAGCACGGCCACACCGATCATGATCGTGGGCATCGTTAGTAAAAATCGGGGGCATCGCGGCCATTGCATGCACTAAAAAATCGGGTGCGATGGTACCGACGCGATGCCCGCGATTTCCCATAGGAAACAATGTTAAATGCCTCAATTTACCCACGATGCCCCCGATTTCCCATAGGAAACAATGTTAAATGCCTCAATTTACCCAAATCATCATAGGGAACAATGGTAAATGGGCCAGAAACCCCCAAAAACACCCCTGAACAGTGAAATGTCCCCCCAAAAGTAGTTTACGCCACCCCACGATCAACGTGAACCCGAAGCGTGGCGAGCGCAGCGAGCCCGCGAGGGGCGGCGGTATGCGTCCTCCGACCTTTTCATACCCCCACTATCCACGTCGGCGTGGAGTTGAGAATAGAATAGTGTGGCGAGCGCAGCGAGCCACCGTGCCCGAAGCGTGGCGAGCGCAGCGAGCCCCACGAGGGGACGCGGATACCTGTGAAGCCCGCGAAGGGACGCGTTTACCTGTGAAGGTATCCGCGTCCCCTCGCGGGGCTCGCTGCGCTCGCCACGCTTCGGGCTCGGTGGTTCACGTTGATCGTGGGGTGGCGTAAACTACTTTTGGGGGGACATTTCCTATGATGATTTGGGTAAATTGAGGCATTTAACATTGTTTCCTATGGGAAATCGGGGGCATCGCGGGTAAATTGAGGCATTTAACATTGTTTCCTATGGGAAATTGGGGGCATCGCGTCTGGACCATTTAAGCCTTTTTTAGCCGCCTGTGACGCGACCGACGCGATTTTGACTTTTTTCAATGCATTTCAATGGGAAATCGGGGGCATCGCGTCGGTCGCGTCGCAGACCACTAAAAATTACACCCGATGCCCGCGATTGTGGCCGTGCTAGGAAACAAGTACCAAAAATACATTTTTAAATCTATGTACAAGGTATAAGTGTGACCTGCAATATTGGTCTTAAACCAATACACCTCAAACATAATACGTAGTACTATTGATATTGGCATTAAGAGGCCATGCTGGCTAATGTTACATTTGGAGGACACTAAATTAACATAATTTTCCACCTTGATGGGTGTAATTGATCTGAAATTGGGTTGGTCTGTGCAACATTCAAAAATGTACCTGAAGAATCTTTGGGCAACAGAGTCCCGCAGCTGGTATCCACGACGGCTTTCCGGGGTGCGGGATGGGCGCAGGGGCGGATCTTGCGGCTCAGATGGAACCTCCCACTCATCAAAGGGTATCTCACGCCGCACAGCTATGTTGTGAAAGAATACACACAAGCCCACAATCCTCGACACCATTTCAGGCGCATACTGTAAGTCACCAGCAGTCCGGTGGAGCACTCTAAATCGACCCTTTAACAGGCCAATTGAGCGCTCCACCACTTGCCTGGTGGCAACATGCACCCTATTGAATGCCTCCTGTGGGCCTGGTGCTGGGGAGCTGTACGGCGTAAGTAGCCAGGGCGTACATGGGTAACCGGAGTCACCAGAACCCACGCATCACGGCCTTCAAGCTCTTGGAGTCTCTGCCAAATCCCGGTTTGTCGGATAACATAAGAGTCATGGGCACTTCCGGGAAACTTCGAGTTGAAGGCGAGAATTTCCATGGATGGGCCACATACCACCATCACGTTGAGTGAGTGGAACAATTTTCGGTTCCTATAGATCTTCTCACTTCGTGATGGAGGCACAAATGGTACATGGGTGCCATCCACAGCCCCTATCACATTAGGGAAGCCAGCAATTTGATGGAATGCCTGCTGGCTTCTGTGAAGGGTCTCTTGGGCAAAAGACATGGCCATGAAGTGCCCCTTGCGCCTAAACATGGCTGACGTCACACGCCTCAGGATTCTGCTGAAAGCAGGCTGAGATATTCCAGCAAGTACTGCCACTACTTGTTGGAATGATCCTGAGGCGCAGAAATGCAAGACCGCCAGCAGCTGAGTGTGAGGCGGAATTGCCGTCGTGAGCCCATGAAGAGGTTCTAGATCACTCTCAATTAAAGAGAGTATATCTAGAATGACATGTGGGGGTAACCGGTACCTAGTAAGGACCTCATCATCGGGCAAACAGAGTGTCACCCGTGTGCGAAAGATTCTTGCACGTCCTGGCCTCCTTGGGCGACGAGTGGAGTGAGCCGCAAGTGCCCTTAGGCTATTAGCCATGAAGTCCATCATTGCTTCAGCAACCTACAATGAAATGATCATAAATAATGAAGCACCTATGCAAAGAATGGTCATCCCAAAAAATTTGTCTCATTAGATGAATCCATACGTACAATAGACGGGCGCTCAGTGAAGTCCCGAATATCCATAATAATCTACAATGATGTAACATTAATATTACCTCACCACACAACTTTGTAAACACAAATATCTCGAATACATTTAACACCTAAACACTAATTAAGTATTATATGTAAGAACAAGTGATCAAGAAATCATGTAGTCTGACACATGTATGTCAAATTTAAAGAATATGTTGGTTGAAAATGCATGGCACAGCAAAGTGTGTGCCTTCTGATGGTGTGAAAGGGAATGTTGTAACATGAATAACCTCCATTGTGAATTGTAACAGTATTTCACTTTGAAGTATGACACATTTCAACTATTGCTGGGACATGTAGTTCAACAATATATGGTGGCACACAGGTTTAACACCTGTGAGTTAAATGGTGGCCAGGTAACATGATTCATTAATGCTAACAAGCCTTTGCTGACCCAAAAATCTGTAATCAGTGAACCAATGGTGCATACATTGTTACCCTTACATTGTTAATGTATATCATCTCTACAGTGACCATGGGAGAGCTTACCTTAGACCCGGGCACAATACAGATCTGGAGACAAATGAATCTAGCAGCAAACCACTATTTATAGGCCTATCACATGTGTTGTGCATGACATCAGTGATGACTATTGCATGACTTGTGGGCTGGATTTCCAAATGGATTGGGTTACTTACATTTTTAGGACATTCACAACAATAGCACAGTACTAATGAACATTCACAGATAGCATTTATGATTTCATAACGTTGGAGATGGCCATTATAGCAAATCTTACAACAGTTCACCTAAATTAGACTTTGAAGGTACGCCAGGTTTTGCACAATCGAATTGCCGCTACTATGGGCGTGGCCTATGCGCCGCACAAACAGCACGGCGTACCCTGCCGTACGGAACGCTGCCGCACGGAACGCAGGGTGTCGCTGATGTACGCCAGTTACACAAATAGTATATAAAGGTGTGCTAGAATGCAAAAAAGTTGTTGCAAACATGGCTGGATCTCAATCTGAGGGAGACCAGGAGTGCCAGGAACTCTTTGCCCGCCTGGACTCCAGCACCTCCTATGTGCCCCTCAACACAGACCAGCCAGTGGGAGAAGAGCAGGCAGCTGGGCCATCCACATCAGGCCAATCTGCAGCTGGGGCATCTTCTGCCTCAGCAGAATCATTGGGAACACAACAGGTGTCTTCCCAACAGAGTAACCTGGCCAGCACTTCAAGTACAGCGATAGGTGGCCGTGGCCGTGGGCGTGGCCGAAAGATGCCAACAGAGGAACCAAGCAGCAGGAACATGGCATTCGAAGCGCAGGAGCTTGCCATACTGGTACCCCGCGCACGGGATTGGATCGAGTGTCCACAGGACAGGTTGACACACACAAGGCGATGGAAGATTTGGGAGGACATAACTGCAGAGATTAATGCGGTAGCTCCACAAGTTCGTGAGGCGGAGCACGTTAAGAAGAGGCAAGTTCATGTGTGTTACATTTGAGCAGTACAAGACCAGTAATGTTTACATTAGATGTTAGATGGAGTTGGTAAATGGTCGGTCACGTTGCTTGGAGCCACAGACATGATTGCCATGTCATTTAGTCGATAGTTATTGTAGGGTGAGTGTGAGTGTATCTTCTAAGGGTTGGTTTTATAGTTTAATATAGTGTAAGTTTGGTGTAATGAAGCACATGTTGTAATCTGATGCAGATTGCAATGGGTGCTACAGCAAACATCAGGAGTGACATGTAGTAATATGTAAACTTTGATTGCAGGTGGCACGACTTCAAAACCAACCTCAAGAAGAAACTGACCAAACGGTGGGAACACAGCCACACCTCTGGGGCTGGCCCCATGCCAGGCCGCCTGAAGCTCACCCCCCTGGAGGAGATGGCCGAGTGCTGCATTGCAGTAGAGGTGGTCCGGGGGGTGAGCAACATGGATAGCGAGGCCCCAGCGGAAGTCTTTGCTGCTTTTGTTGAAGGTAATTATTTGCCATGGCATAAGTAGTTGGTACTAATTTTCTTGGATTGTGTTGTAATTGTAATTTTCTCTTTCACCAGCATCCCCACCGCTTGGTCAAGAATCTCTTGAGGAGGTTGAGGAGTCTGTGCCACCTGCCACCAGTGGCAGGCATGTGCAGCAGCAGCAGCCACCGGCCGAACCGGAGTACCACAGGTGGGTGCAGGTGCTTGGGCAGATTCACCAGCAGGGAGACTTAGCATCAGAGCGGATGCGTAGGACCGAGGAGGTCATGCAGGGTTTGGTCAGCACCCAGCAGACAATAGCTGGGAGCCTGCAGGCTATTGCTGAGGCCCAGCAGGCCATGGCTGGCACCCAGCAGTCAATAGCTGCAAGCCTGCAGGTGCTGGCAGATCAAGCCCTGCGCCAAAATGACCTCCTCCTCCACCATAATGAGCTTATGGTGGAGCTAGTTTCCAGCAATAGGGCCCTATTGTCATCCGTTTCTGGTGCATTTCCACCAGCAGCACTCCCTGCTGGCAGAGGGGGAACACCATCCCCCCCTTCACCAGCATCTGCTCCACCTGGGCCACCATCCCAACGTGGCCGTGGCCAAAGAGCTGCTGCACGTGGCAAGGAGCCTACCAGGGCCAAACATGCCTGCAAATGAACTTGTGTCCGCATTAATCTCCACCCTTATGTCTTCCCAAATCTTTCATTAAGCTGTGTGTGTCAGCTTCCTGTGTCCAATCCCGTGCAGAGGGTACCCACATTTGCCCTCGGTTCGAATGTCTTGTTTGGTTCCCCTGTTGCCCTCTTTCGGCTACCATTACTGTCTGCTGTACTTGAAGTGTTGGTGCTATACTTTTGTTGTGAAGCCACCTGATGTGTTCCTAATGATTCTGCTGTGGCTATGTATGTCAAGAATACATGTTTTTATTTTGTTTTATTTGTGTACATTCCTGGCATGGTACCTTTTAATTTGTTACATGTGTCGAAAAACATGCTTTTCCCATTTTCTGTTTTAAGTTATTGTAATAAATGTATATTTTGATCCCCAAATGTGTGGTTGAATTGTTAAATGTAGAAGTGACATGTATATTTATATTAGTGATAGTAAGTTCTGTCCATTGGTTGCCGTGTAAATGTGTGTCCAAACTGCAGCATATATGTGTATATGTTTAGTAATGGTCCATTTAAGCTGCAATGGTTCCAATTGAAGCACTGACAAGCGTGTAATTAATGAGTAATGAGTAAAGGAGTGGATTGTATTGTGTTCAGCTGACATTGGTTGAGGTGCGCCCGTAGTGATTAGGCGTTCCGATTGCCTAGCGCATGACCGAGTGGTGTCCGCAAAGCAATACTTGCTTATGGACACCGCATATTTCTAGCCTTTTGGGTCGCGTGCATTCGGTGTGCTGTCCGAATGCACGCCTACCAGAATGAGTGCACTCCCTCGTGTCTGCCCATGTTTACGCCCAGTTTAGCCCACTTTGAAACTACGCCCCTGTGTAGTTCCGAATGACGCCCATAATACGCCCATATTTCCCGAGTGATTGCGGTGCACATTTCTGTACGGTATTAGTGAGAACAAGTACGGAGACCATACGTGGCACATGCGCATAGCGTTCCCTACGCATGCGCAGATGGCTAAAAAACGCCATCCGTAAGAATTCGGGAAAGTACGCACAGATCAGAATAAGGCCCATGGTTAGTTTCGAAGGATATAAAGGAGAAGCTAATGACATGAAGAAGCACAGAAAAAGGATTGAGAAAATACCTATCTATAGAATCTTGACATACAAAATTGTGAGAGGGCAGTGCGGTGTTGAGCCTGCTGCCATAGAGTTGTAGTTTGACCTCTTACCTGGCACCGCGCCCTCTCACCTTCAGGCTGCAAAATAAACCAGCAGTCCTGATACATCGACTGAAACCTGGGCACAGTGACCTAGGAGGAAGGAGATGAGGTGAGTACCATCCTTCTTGAAAGCAAACTGAGATGCCCACCATCCCACAATGTGTCTCCAGATCAGAGCTTTGAGCTTAAGTGAAGATCACTCTTGGCACTCCTAGTCTCAGGTCCAGAATGATCACCTATTGGAATCTACGCACCAGGTGAAAACACGACTCTGTATCAGGATGCAAAGTCCACTGTCACCCCAGAAGGAAGGGGGATTATATGGACAGACACTCAGGGACTAACAAACGAAGATGGTTCTTACCGTCCTCAAGGGCCCTACACACGGGGCGACATGCAGGTATTTTCTGAGCAATTTTACTAAATCACTCAGAAAATGCCTGAAAACGCATGTAAATCGCTGTGTGCATAGACCAGGCCCCGCAGTTCTGATTCTGCCCACGATTCAGAACTGCCCTGTAAGATAATTTCTGTGCAGTTGCTCACAAGGTCCTGCATATCTCCTGCATGTGTGGGACTGGCAGATGAGCAGGGCTTCTAAGAAGACGAAGCATATGCTGCTGTGCCTCATGAATGCCGCACCCACAGCACCCCCGACCCCCCCCATTCCCCATCCGTGCCCTCCTCGGCACCTCCTACCCCTACCCCACCTGCAGCGTAGCTGACCCCTCCCCCACCTGTGGCACCCCCTCCCCCACCTACGCCATCGGCAGCACATCCAAGCCCCCTCCCCCACCCGCAGCACATCTGACCCCCCTACCCCACCCGCGGAACATCTGACCTTCTCTCCCCCACCCGCAGCTCCCCCCTCCTCCAATCACACCATCCGTGGCACATCCAACCCACCCAAGGTACATTCGCCCCCCTCGACTCCACCAGCGGCACCCCCGATCCCTCCCTCATCTGTTTCACCCCCAATTGCCCCACCCACAGCATCCCTGAACTCCCTACCTCCATCTGCAGAGTCCATGCACTTACCCTTGGTCTCAATGGCGATAGCAGCGGCAGGGGTCCGGGTCCCCAGGGATTGTGGTCCTGGTCCCCCTCGTTATCTAGAGATGTGCGGGCTCGGATTTCCCAGATCGGAGCCCACATGAACGTCAGCAATCCGAGCCAGGATCCGAGCGGTGCTCAGAGCCTCCCGTCTGACTCGGATCCGGGCACGTGGACAAAACGTCATTGCCCGGCGCCAGATTCTCGCGAGATCCGGAACGCTATATATAGAGCGAGCATCCATTTTTCATATGTGATTTGAGCTGGTTAGAGAGAGTAGGATAGTCTGTGTGCAGAGCTTAGTTAGTTAGGTCAGGCTTAGGAGCTTTGTTTTATTTTCTGCTGGGGCGACTGCCAGTGCCTACTAGTGCCACTGTCTGCTCTCTGGTGGTGTGAGTCTGCACTGCCAGGGGCTGGCTGCCAGCCCATCAGTACCTCTACCTGGCCACTTCAATCATACATGTTATGATGAATTAACCACTTGTATACCATTCTGCTTGTGCATCTGCTGTATAATTAATTAATAATACCCCCCTGCTGGTGTATTTTTACAGCGTTGACTTATACATCAGACATGTGTATATGACTGCAGTGTGCTGCAGCACTGTTGTTAAACTTATTAACCACTTGTATACCAGTCTGCTTGTGCATCTGCTGTATAATTTATAATACCCCCCCTGCTGGTGTATTTTTTACAGCCTTATATCAGACATTGTGTATATGACTGCAGTGTGCTGCAGCACTGTTGTTAAACGTAACCCCTTGTATACCAGTCTGCTTGTGCATCTGCTGTATCATTAATTATAATAACCCCCGGCTGGTGTATTTTTTACAGCCTTACTTAACTAGTACATATTCTCTGCTTGTGCATCTACTGTACTACTGAGTCTGACATAAATAAATTTTAATAAATTAACAGTGTACTGGTGCATCTACTAAATAAAATAATATCTCTGCTGGTGCATATTAATTATACTGCCGTATATATAATATCTCTTTGGTGGTGCATAATTAATTGACTACCGTATATCTTTCTGGTGGTGCGTAATTATTAATTGACTCCCGTACATCTTTCTGGTGGTGCGTAATTACTAATTGACTACCGTATATTTTTCTGGTTGTGCGTAATTATTAATTGACTACCGTATATCTTTCTGGTGGTGCGTAATTATTAATTGAATACTGTACATCTTTCTGGTGGTGCTTCATTATTAATTGACTACATATATCTTTCTGGTGGTGCAAAATTATTAATTGAGTACTGTACATCTTTCTGGTGGGGCGTAATTATAAATTGACTAGCATATATTTTTCTGGTGGTCAATAATTGACTGCCGTATATCTTTCTGGTGGTGCAGAATTATTAATTGATTACCGTACATCTTTCTGGTGGTGCATAATCATTAAGTGACTACCGTATATTTTTCTGGTGGTGCATAATTGACTGCCGTACATCTTTCTGGTGGTGCGTAATTATAAAGTGACTGCCTACTGTATGTTTTTTTGGTGGTGCGTAATTATTAATTGACTACCTTATATTTTTCAAGTGGTGCGTAATTGACTATCGTATATCTTTCTGGTGGTGCGTAATAATTAATTGACTATCGTACATCTTTCTGCGGGTGCGTAATTATTAAGTGACTACCGTATTTTTTTTGGTGGTGCGTAATTATTTGACTACCATATATCTTTCTGGTGGGGCCTAATTGATTGAGTACAGTATAATCGTATATAAAATACCTCTCTATTGGTGCATCTACTGCCATATATACTTGCACTCCAGTGGTGCTGTCCTGTGGTGTAATATTATATTGCATAACTCCACAAAAATAATGGAGATGCAAAATATGGCGAATCAATTAGGGAAAGATGAAGGGCTTCCTCTTACTTCTGAATGTGCTGCAAATGCAAGTAGTAATGATGACATAGACGATGATATGCCATCAACGTCGTCTGCCAAGGCCGAAGTCCAGTGTCAAAGTACGGGGCACTAAAATCCAAAAAGCCAGAGTTGAGTAAAAGGAGGACCAAAAAAAATAAATTCAAATCATTGGAGGCGAAACGTAAAATTGGCAATGTGCCATTTATGACATAGAGTGGCAAGGAATGGTTAAGGCCCTGACCTGTATTCATGACTGGTGGTTCAACTACACATGACCATGCAAGCCCTCCTACTCCCCCCTTTAGAAATTTGAAGAGATTTCAGCTGTCATCAAAAACACAGCAAACATCTCTGCCTACTAAAGAAGACATGTTATCACAAACCCCCAAGGAGAGTCCAAGGGTGTTGGTGGTTGCGATGCCTGACCTTCCCATCACTGTATGGAAAGAGGTGGCTCCTTCCACCATTTTCAGCACTCCCTCTGCATATGCTGGAAGGATCACCCACAGTGCAGTTCCTGATTTAGATAATGAAGGTGTCAATGTTGTAGACCGAGAGGAGGATATTGATGTAGCTGGCACTGAGGAGGAAGTTGACAAGGAGAATGCTGATGTGGTTTGCTTAAATGTGGCACCAGGGGGGGAAACAGTTGTTGTCCATGGGATAAAAAGCCCATCATCATGCCTGGGCAGAGGACCAATAAATCCACCTCTTGGATTGGAATTGGTTTGGTTACCCAAATCCAGACAACAAATGTATTGCCATATGTAGCTTATGTAAAGCTTCAATAAGCAGGGGTAAGGATCTTGCCCACCTAGGGACATCCTACCTTTTACATCACCTGAAGACCCTTCATAAATCAGTGTTTAGTTCAGGAACTGTGTCTAGCAGTCCAGGGACACCTAAATCCCTTGGTCCTCCTGTTGGAGCCAAGCACCTGAAAAGCACACCACCAACTCCCTTCTCGTCAATTTCCTCCTTGATCCGGATCGGGGGGGAGTCCTGCATGACTGACTCCTCTTCTATCCGAGATTCCTCCGGAGGATCCCGTAGTGCTACGCCTACTACTGCCGCTGCTGCTAGGAGTTGACCATCATCCCAGAAGGGAAGTCGGAAGACTTCTTTCATTAAGCAATTGACCGTCCAACAGACGTTTGCAATGAGGACGAAAGACGTCAGCAGTCATCCTAAGGCAAAGCGGAAAACTGCGGCCTTGACAGCTATGTTGGTGTTAGACGTGCGTCTGGTGTCCTCCATCAGTGGAGTGGGATTTGTGAGTATTGTGTCCCCGGTACCAAATCCCGTCTAGATTCCTCTTCATTAGGCAGGCGATACCCGCAATGTACAGGGACGTCAGAAAAAGTGTCCTCAGTGCCCTGAAAAATGCGACTGTACCCACTGTCCACTTAACTACGGACATATGGACAAGTGGATCAGGGCAAACTAAGGACCATATGACTGTGACAGCCCACTGGGTAGATGCATTGCCTTCCACAGCAGCAGCATTTCATGTAGCCAGCTCCTTCCAAGGCAGGCTACGCTGTGTATCACCGGTTTCAGGAAGAGGCACAACGCCAACAACCTCTTAGAGAAACTGAGGGAAATCATCTCCCAGTGGCTTACCCCCCTTAGACTCTCCTGGGGATTTGTGGTGTCGGACAACGCCAGTAACATTGTGTGGGCATTAAACATGGGCAATTTCCAGCACATGCCATGTTTTGCCCACACAATAAATTTGGTGGTGCAGCATTTCATCAGAAGTGACAGGAGTGTGCAGGAGATGCTTGCGGTGGCCCTCAAAATTTGCGGACACTTTCGGCATTCTGCCACTGCCTGCCAAAGGCTGGAGCGAGAGCAAAAACTCCTCAACCTGCCCTGCCATCAGCTTAAACAAGAGGCGGTGATGCGCTGGAACTCCACCCTCTAGGAGGAGCAGCAAAAAGGCCATTCAAGCCTACACGGCCACCTACAGCATAGGCAGAGGAGCGGTGCTGCTCCTGACTCAAGCGCAGTGGAGGCTAATTTCCATGTTGTGCAAGGTTCTCCAGCCGTTTGAACTAGCGACACGTGAAGTCTGTTCCGACACTGACAGCATTAGTCAGGTGATTCCCCTGATCAGGCTGTTGCAGAAGCAGCTGGAGAAAGTGAAGGAGGAGCTAAAGCGTTCCGATTCCACAAAGCATGTCGATCTTGTGGATGAAGCCCTCCATACGCTTTGTCAGGATACAAGGATAGTCAGTCTGTTAAAGTCAGAAGAACACATTCTGGTCACCATGCTCGATCCTTGGTTTAAAGCATATGTTATGTTTCTGGTGTACACAAGTCTACAAAGGTGCAAAGACCTGCTGGTCAGGAGATTGTCATCTGAAGGTGACCATGACATGGCCACAGCTCCTCCTTAAATTTCTCCCACACCTGTGCCTGCAAGGAAACAGCTACTATTTCCCCACACAACCCGCTGATGGGGATGCAGGGTAGGCAGGAGGGAGTTTGGACATCTGGTCCGTACTAAAGGACCTGGCAACGATTGCTGACATGTCTACTCTCGCTGCATTGGATGCTGTCACCATTGAAAAAATGGTGGAGGATTACTTTGGTGACAACATCCAAGTAGACATGTCAGACAGTCCTTACCTTTACTGGCAGGAAAAAAAGGCAGTTTGGAAGCCCCTGTACAAACTGTCTGTATTTTACCTGAGTTGTCCCCCTCCAGTGTGTACTCCGAAAGAGTTTTTAGTGCAGCGGGGAACCTGGTCAGTGAGCAGTGAAGGAGGTTGCTTCTGCAAAATGTGGAGAAGATGATGTTTATAAAAATTAATTAGCAATTATTCAATGAAGACCAGGAATTGCCTCCAGAGATTATAACAGGACCTGTGATTGTGGAGTCCAGCGTGGCCGAATTGATAATCTGTGAGGATGAGGAAGTACACACTGAAGGGGGCGAGGAATCAGGGGAGGGGGAGAATGATGAGTGACGATGACATCTTGGGTGAGATTTAATAGGATGAGAGATTCAAAAAGTGAGAGATTTGGTAAGAAATCTCCAGTTTTTTTAAAGAGGCAATCATTTACACTGCAAAACCAGTTTGATTAATCAGTGTAAATGATTGCCACTTTAAAAAACCTGGAGATTTCTTACCAAATCTCTCACGTTTTGAATCTCTCATCCTATTAAATCTCACCCCTTGTCTCTGTAGAGCCAGTTTATACAGGGAGATATTATGAATTTTTTTTTGTGTGTGGGGACCCAAACAAACCAATCATTTCAGCCACAGTTTTGTAGGCCCTGTCGCTGAAAGGTTTGGTTTGTTAAAGTGTGCATGTCCTATTTTCGCAACATAAGGGTGGGTGGGAGGGCCCAAGGACAATTCCATCTTGCATCACCATTCATTAATCCTACTGCTGAGAGTCATTCATATGTGGGACTTGTTTTTCAATGCATACAACTGTTTGCGTTCTTGACAGTGATAAGTGGACTTGTCTTTAAATGCATACAACTGTTTGTATTCTACTAGTCGCTGCCTGTGGTCAGATAGGGTGTTACAGGTGTCTCCAGGAAGCCATTCTGCAGTGTCATTAATGTAGGCATTGTACCTTAATCACAGATAACTGATACATGACTGTGTCACAGACATTGTAATGCAGATGGTATTCCCTATATTATTCCCGAAGTCTGCCGCTGCCGTTCTCACCCTGCATTATTCCGGGAGTCCGTCGCTGCCGCTCTCACCCAGCATTATTCCGAAGAGTCCGTCGCTGCCGCTCTCACCCTGCATAATTCTGGGAGTCCGTCGCTGCCGCTCTCACCCTGCATCACACAACCAGATGCCGTTGGAAGATGGCCTAAGTGACAGGAGCGTTTCTGCCACTGCCTGCCGAAGGCTGCCGAATCGCCCACTGCTCCTCGGCTGGTGGTAAACAACATGATCAAGCCAGATAGTGGTCTTATTAGATATTAAACTGATAAAAACAGATACACAGCACAGCACACTCACAGACCAACTCAGTGCTGCACCAATCGCCCACTGCTCCTCAGCTGGTCAGAAGTTTCCACTCTATTGCATTGCTGCACCAATCGCCCACTGCTCCTCGGCTGGTGGTAAACACAATCAAGCCAGATAGGGGTCTTTTTGGGGCCTAGTTTTTCAAACTGCCATCCTCTCTGCTGCTGCAGTACCACTCCTAGATGAGCCACGTGTTTGTGCCGCACACTTACATAGAATTTGACGGCAGATAAGAACCACTTGGCCCATCTAGTCTGCCCCATGTGTGGCTTAGCATAGTTATCCAGCTACCTCAGTGCAACTTTTGCCCTAAAACAATATTGTGAGGTGTTCAGAATAGACTGGAAATGAGTGGAAATTAATGTTATTGAGGTTAATAATAGTGTACACACTAAGAGCCAGCAGTGTGAGAGGGAGAGGCAGCACTTCGCATGGCCACAACAAGGCCTGGGGCCCCTATTTCACAGGCTCCTGGGGAAGCACAACAGGACTAGGGAAGAGGGTCGTGTGGGAATCTATCAATGGCAAAAGAAATGTCCGAAGTGTCAAAAAGAGGTTTAATGACATCAAAAGTCTTCTCAAAGCCAAGATGGCAACTGAAATTAAAGACGCCAGCCGCACTGGAGGAGGTACCAGCCAACCGGTTACATACACGTCATATGAGAAGCAACTGAAAAGAATAGTCCCACCAGAGGTCCTTCCTGAGCTCCATGTTGCCGACAACAATAGGCCACCAATGCCACCCCAAGCTGGTAAGTGTTGACACATTTTCATGTACATCAACCATTGCAATGTTTATAACTGTAATGCTCTCTTTTAATGTTTGCATAACAATAGTGATGCTGTGGCACTACATATCAAGGTCAACTTATGTAAATGTACTGTTCATAAATTGCAATTGTTGGTGATGTGGGGTCATGTAGTTCCACACCTGCTGGTATTGGTCAAATGTCTAGCAAATTATGTTATAGGTTCAAATTGGTCAGGCCTCAAATATTTTTAATTCTGTAATAGCAAAAACGCCTCCATAGAGCAATATTTAAGGAATTTATTTTTTTTACATTTTTTGTAATTTTTTTATTCTTTTCTAAAACCACACAATAATGGCCACAAATAATTGGTCAACATGACCCATGTTTGCCCCAGGAAAAAAAGGAATTCATGTTATGATGCATGCTGGAAAGAAATGCTGTCCATGCAATATTTGTAACGGCTGTCCACCATTTTGTTTGCAGATCAACATTCCCGAAGTGCTCACACACCCCACACAGGACGAGGCATATGTCCAGATTGAGAGGCTGCAGGTAAGCAAAATGAATGCAAAACCATTACACATACAGCACACACACCCATGTACCATGCACAATAGGCTAAACTACATTCCACTCCTGCACCCTACTGTAAACCAAATATAGGTTAAATGTCAACTACATTGTTTAAATAACTTTATGAAGCATGTTTAAATATTAATACATGCTCATTGAACAAATGTAATATCGGGTAATGGTGGCCAAAATAGCACATTACAGTGCTGCCAGATATGCTGGCCATGGCATGGACTTATTGAGACCCACTACATAGCAACAGATTTTTATTTAATGTGAAACACCCATCAGACAAATCAAAAATCATAGCAAAAAAATATTTGCAGAGGTACATGTGTTACTGACCAGTACCCATTGTTATGTGGCATAACCCCAAACACACTTTAAATGCAATATGCCACATACTACACAATTGTGGTGGTATACTTACCCATTTCTCCACAGGATCATCACAACTACTGGTGCAACCATCAGACACAACACAAATGATGGAAGAAGATACAGAAATAATTCTTCAACCAGTCGAAGCATTCTCACCCGAGGAAGAAAACACATCGACAACTGTCACTCAAAGGCCGTCAACTGTGGTGACACCCCAGCAAACCTCATCCACCCAACCACCCCACACACCATCTACAGAAGATGAGGTAGCACGCTCATAACATTTAAACACAAACAAATAGAGTTCATGGAGATGCAAAGCCATCAAATGGGCAATATGCAAGGATACCTTAGAAATATCTTTCAGCAACTAAAAAAAATTGCTGACAGTGTCCGTGTAAGTCTGGGCACACAAGTAAGAATGACTACCACACTGGACACACGATCAGCCAGGCCCTACGGGTCCAAAACTATAATGTAGCCATCCTAAATGAGAGTGTACATGGTCAAACACAAGCTATATCAGCACAATCTACTGCATTGGTTGCCCTGCAAACACAATTAAATAACCAAGAGCTAAATTTAAGGGTCCAAATCATCTCTCACCTGCTTATATAAGTACAAAATGTTAGTGCGGTTCAGCCGAAAAATCCCCACAACCTGTTGATTAGAGAGGGAGTCCAGGTACAGCCTAGCATGATACCTACGTGAAGCACGCAGTAATCAGGGTACCTGGATCTGGCACACCGCAGCCTACCTCCTCCTGCGCAGCTCCTCCAAATGACCAAAGTCACAAACAGCCAGCTCAACACCACTCTGCACAATCTCTATCTCTCAAACCCTCACAGGTGTCCTTAATGATGTTTGGGTATATGTAGGGGAGTTTATGAATAAAATGGTGGACACCTTTGTGAAAATTAACCATTTCTGCATTTGTACAAAGTTGCTTTTGGGTCAATTTGCCCATCAGGACCTGGTCTGCATCAGTGCCGATTTTTTTTTTTTAAACAATTTTATTAAGCAGTTGTGAAAATACATTAATATTTACAGTCCAGCTGTCATACATACATAGCATTTTATCATGATTCACAATCTGCTAATTTTATATTTTTATCACAATGAAATGAATAAAGTTAGAATGAGTACACCATTAAAACATACCATTGAAACTGTAAAGGCATTCTGGTGTGAATTATTTGTTCGCGCGAGTATCTCGCTTACAATCGTTATCCTGTCAACATATTACAATTTCTTATCTAACTTCTAATTCTACTCTCTCCCTCCCCCCCCCTTCCCTTCCCTGCAGAAAATAATCCAGTTAAACTCACTACAATGTCCTCAACATATACCATGTGGTACCTTCAAACAGTTTGAAAATATGCATCTTTGTAGTCTGGTCAAGTGAGTCTATATAGGCCCCCCATTTCCTATGGAAGCACCGCACTCCACTCTCAATGTCCGGTAATGTGGCACGTCTATCAAAATATAGCAGATTAGTTAGTTCCACCCTGACTGATGACAACATTGGTGCCCTAGGCGAAGTCCAAGAGCAGAGCACCACTTTCTTTGCCACCGTCACCGTCATTGTCAGAAATAGGTATAGTACTGTCTTCCTACCCTCCAAATTCCAATTACTAAAGTTAGCCAATAGCATAGCCAATGAATCCTTCACCAGGTTCAGACCTCATACCTTATTAATTAATCCCATAACCTTGTCCCAGAACCTTCATATCTTACTACATTCCCACATACTATGGAAGAAGGTGGACTGTGAACTTTTGCATTTTAGACACAAGCCCAATTCCCCCGGGACAAAATGTTTGCGTTGTGCCTGGGCCATGTAAGCTCTGTGGAGAGTTCTTAAGTGTACCTCCTGCAGAATAGCTGACTGTAAGATTTTCATGGTCTTTTCTAGGTGTTTAGTTATAGTGTCCTGGGAAACCACCGAAGGTATGACGGATTGCCATTGGGTTGCTATTCCCTTCCCATTTAGTTTTAGGATCTGATGGCAAAAGACTTGGGTATAAATACCTAAGACGGTATGGGCCAGTGGAACTTAATACAAAGACTGCTTGTAAAGGATCAAGAGCCCCTACTGCTATCATAGGTGGAGGCATGGTCTGTATGTAGTGCCTAATCTGTAAATACATAAAGAAGTCTTTATTGTCAATGGAATGCTTAGCAACCAAGTCCTGGAAGGCCATTAATTGTCCCCCAGGATCAAACACGTCTCGAATAGCTGAGATTCCCTTGTTGGCCCACACAAGGTATGTGGCGTTGAGTGTCCCCGGAAGAAAGCTGGGATTCCCCCAGAAAGTAGCATATCTTGATACCTCACTTCTACGGCCTAACCTCTTATTGATACCCTGCCAGACCAGATATGTGTCTGCAAATAATATGTTCTGGATTTACCGCCCTTGGAACATGCAGCAATGCCACTGTTGACATCTGGGGAATCATCTCTGAGTCTAATGTCCTATGGGTATATTGATCTGTACCCCTCATCCAATCAATTATGTATCTCATGAAAACCGAGTGGGTGTAGGCCGCCAAATGAGGTACCCCCAGACCCCCCTCCGCCTTCCTGAAATATAGTTTATCTCTAGAAATTTTAGGCTTCTTGTCCGCCCAGAGGAACTTGAAAATGGCTGATGTCACCCTCTTTATGTCTGATTTGGACAGTCTAATGGGGACCATCTGAATGCAATAGGAAAGCTTTGGAAAAATTATAGACTGCAATACTGCCGCCCTCCCCATTAATGACAGTGGAAGAGATTTCCACGTCTCAAGTTGTTTTAATATTCCTGTGATTATTGGGTTAAAATTTCTACTGGGTATATTTTTTTCCTAAATACTTAATTTTTGGGGTATTAATTTTAAATTGTGAGAGTACGGGTAGGGGATTTACAGTAGTGGGGTCTTGGTGGACCACGAGGGCCTCTGATTTATGAATATTAACTCTATACCCTGCAAACAAGCCAAATTCATGCAGTAGCTCTAAGATGGTCGGGACGGACGTGGACAGATCCGAGGCAAACAATAACCTGTCGTCTGCGAATAAACATAATCTCTGTTCTGAGGAACCCACTGTTATTCCTTTAAATAATGTGTGTGTGCAGATGGCAATCGCCAGGGGCTCCAATGCCAATGCAAATAGCAAAGGTGACATCGGACACCCCTGTCTGGTGCCCTTCTGTATATTAAAATAGGATGACATGTAGCCATTACCCGCCACTTGAGTCCGAGGTACATGGTAAAGTATATTAAGCAATCTTACGAATTCCTCTGGGAATCTGAACCGTTCAGTGCCGACTTTTGAAATGCGATTTCCGTTAGCGCATTCCATTCAATAAGCGATTTGTATACTTTTCAATGCAAAAAAATCTGGATGCGAAAAAAATGCAAATTAAAACCAGCAAGTGAAAATGTATGATTTATCGCACAAAATGTGCGATTTACGTGACTTAGTGCATCCTATTAAGTAAGCGGTTTTGCCAAAATGTGCGAAAACGCCATTTTGTTGCCTAAATATCACACAAATTCAACTAGCACATCCTATTAAATGTCAACAGCGAGGTCAATTGCATATGACCCACATGTATTTTGTTCGTCGGGAGGCTTGCCACCTAGCAACAGCTGGTGGGTTGTAGTGCAAGCCTCCCGACGATCGCTGGAGTAGGAGAAGTGAAAAGAAATTTCACTTACCTACTCCACAGCCGGGGGAGCGGGCTGATGCCGCCGGAGCCTGAAGGCGCGCGCGCGCACGTAATACACGGCTCCGGAGCTACTGCGCATGCGCGCATATTAATAGGGCGCATGTTAATGAGCTCTGTGACGCGCTCACGCTGGCCACGTGAGCGCACAGAGTATAGCAGCTACCAGCCCGCCCCCTGCTCAGATTTTACCTCAGCGCTGAACATGGAGGACACTGTGTCTCTGCTGAAAGAGGCTGCCTAGTGACACTTCCTCATCTGAGGACAGTATTTTTAAAAGAAGAAAGCTGTTTAACCCTGTCAGGTCTGCAGACACCAGGGACAGCTCTGAGGCAGACAGTACACCTCAGGATAGCGACTCCCCCTCCAGCTCAGCATCGCTACAGGGGAGAAAAAGCACAAGTAAGAGGAGACATGTGAGCAAAAGCTCCAAGAGAGACGCCTGTTCAGGACTAATCGTCTCATTCCCAGCTATTGCCCGAAGTAGGAATACCTCAGCGGTACGCAATAAACCGCAGTCTCCTGCCCACGGGCATACTCCCCGAGCCTCAGAAAAGTATAAGAGGTCTCAGGGCTTACGTAAGGGGGCAAGTAAGCATCGCCCCTTAAGTCCAACTAATTTACAAGATGTACGCAGCCAGGCCTCAGTAGACTGGGAGTCTGAGGAGGTGACTAGAACCTCTGCGTCCTCTAAGAGAGGCGAATATAGTGACCTGCAGATGGGCAGGGTGGCACTAGCAGGAGTCTCACCCCTAAATAAAATATATTCCTCCCACTGGGCCTTACAAGAAAAGTCTGAAGTCCATAACTTTGCACAGTTAGCCTTCAGGACATCTCTCGTTAAAGAGGATGAGATGGTTCTGCGTAACCATACAGGGATCCCAGATATCCCCGCCCTGTTCGCCCCCGATATTGACCCAGCATTATCTTCACTTATTGGTGATAAGACCCAGAGCGACTCAATTGATAAGCTGCTCAGGAAAATCCAATTAAAGGTTTCCGACGCTGCGGGCCCCCTGCTGTTCGTACTGAACAAGGCGGAGAAAGAGGGTACCGCTAGCAGCTCCTTAGATTCGCTAGTGGCATCAAAGGCAGCACTCCTGAAGGCAATAAGCAGAGCCACCCTTATGGTTGGGCAGACCTTTGAGTTCATATCCAACACCCGCAGGTCCCGTTGGCTGTCCAGAGCAGGGCTAGCCGACTTAGCGCCCAAACCAGTGGAGGTCCCTAACCTGACTGACTCCGATTTATTCGGCCCTGACTTCATAGATGAAGTCAAGATCCGGTATAAGGCACGCAAGTCGTTTGCGGATCTAAAAAGCCACCAGTCTTCCAAACGGCCCTTTCGTCAGGAGGGTCGTTCTGCCACTGCCAGCAGTGCGACCCGAGACTACCGAGACTATAGAGGCTCCACCCGAGGCCACAGAGGAGGCTACTCCAGGTCCCGGAATTCCAGAAGTGCGGCTCCTTCAACCTCCTTCCCCAGAAGAGACAGAGGAAATGGTGAGTGTACCAGAAGCACAGCCGCACCTTGGCCTCTCACAGGCCATACACCAGTGGAGAGAAATTACAACAGACAGGTGGTTGTTAAAAATTATAAAACAGGGTTTGTCCCTTCCGCTGCTGAGATTTCCTCGCCAGAGAATCCCATGCACAACAAACGCCAGTCCTCTCTTAGACAAGGTTTTAGTCACAGCCTTGTCTCAGGGAAGGATAGAATTGGCGGACACGTCCAAAATAGGTTGGACGAGTCACTTCTTTCCCGTAAGGAAACAGGACGGCTCCTACAGACCAGTTCTGAACGTCAAATCTCTGAACCAGTACATAAGACATCGTACGTTCAGAATGGAGGGTCTAACAGAGGTACCCTTCCTTTTGACACAGAACGACTATTGCATAAAAATAGACCTCAAGGAGGCCTTTCACACTGTACACGTACACCCCAATCACAGAAGGTTCCTGAGGTTCCTCTGGAACGGCGCCCTTTACCAATGGACCGTCATGGTTTTTGGTTTGTCCAATGCCCCTTACACCTTCACGCGACTCATGAAGGCGGTGGTAACACACCTTTGCCAGAAACAAGTCCGATGCATTATTTATTTGGACGACCTCCTAGTCGTACACTCAGAGCAGGAGACACTACTCTCCCAGAGGGACACAATAATATCACTCCTGCTCGGCCTAGGCTTCTCAATAAATTATCCCAAGTCAGTTTTAACACCTTGCCAATCAATTACATTCCTGGGATTCGTAATAGATTCCCGTTCTTTCTCTATCGCAGTACCGGCAGAGAAATGGACAGACATCCAAGCCTTTGTGTCCCACATTATAAATCGTCGGCTCAGCCTGAGAGACCTCGCAAAGATCATCGGCAAAATGAGAGCTTTAGACCCTGGGTTCCTTCATGCACCCCTTATTTGCAGACACTCTCAGAACCGTCTAGGATTCCTTATCAGGATAGGCCTTACCTGGTCACACAGGATCAGGCTCACACCGGTAGTTCGCGAAGAGATACAAAGGTGGACAGTGCTACCCATTCCTCCCCCCAGACCCCTGCAGGACCCTACACCGGTTATCATCATAACCTCAGACGCGTCACTCACGGGGTGGGGAGCCTTTACTCGCGACAAGGCCGTGAGGGGCAGGTGGTCCAGGCAGGACTCACAGGCCCATATCAACCTCCTGGAGCTAAGAGCAGCCAGACTAGCCTTAGCGGCCCTAGTTCCCCCGCATGCTCATCATATTCCCATTCAAGTCCGTCTGGACAACAAGACCGCAGTATCTTATATAAACAAGATGGGCGGCACAAGGTCCTTACCTCTCTGCCAGGAGGCAATAGACATCTGGGAGTGGGCGGTTCAGAGATCCATCCAGTTATCCGCAATATATGTTCCCGGAGAGTTAAACGAGTTGGCAGACTCTCTCTCCAGAACTCGTCTCACACTAGACAGAGCAACTCTAAGGCCAGAGATCTTTTGCAAGATCGTGACAGCCTTTGGGCAGCCAGGAATAGACCTATTTGCGACACCATACAACAATCAGGTTCCGACTTTTGTGTCCAGGATATGGTCCCAGGCGGCATTCCAGACAGATGCCATGTCTTTCCCCTGGACGGACCTAGTCCTCCCATACGCCTTCCCACCGCCAGCCTTGCTGTTGAGGGTACTGCACAAGATCAGGTCGGACAGGGTACCCCAGATAATACTAGTATACCCGATCTGGCCATCCAGAATTTGGTTCCCCCTAATCAGCCAACTACGGAAGGGCCCCAAGATCCCCTTAGAGATCTCGGGAGAATGTTTTCAGGGTACCCAGGACTTACTACAGAAACTGCCACAATGCATGTGAATGGCAACATTGCTAGGTTGTTAGTACACTCAGACCTCTCAGCATCATCAACCGCACTAATTAATGCTTCACTGAGACCCAGAACCAAAGCTAGATACAGCGCCATAATAAAAGAGTTTATTTCCTGGCAAAACACCAGACCCAATTCTCGTTCCTCCATAGGCGAATCTAGAATTATGGTAATGGGTGGTCCCAGATCTAGACACAACAGAAGGGAGACCTTTGCGCGGCGTAGCCGCGCGTCAAAAAGGGGGCGTGGTTTCATGGGAAGGAGGCGTGGCATCACAAAAAGGGGTGTGGTATTACACTATAGACCATACACAGTAATGCCCATTACACTTTTTAGCAAACTCCGTAATACCCATTACACATAAAGCCACACGCCATAATGCCAATTACACATAAGGCCACACACCATAATGCCCATTACACATTGTGCCACACATCATGATGCCCATTACATACTATATAACAAACCGTAATGCCCATTACATATTTGCTACATAAGTGCTTCTTACTTACGTGCTCATTGCTAGGGGGTTCTTGCTTGATGGCACCATAGTACCCATTACACATGATGCCGCACACCATAGTACCCATTACACATGATGCCGCACACCATAGTACCCATTACACATGATGCTGCACACATAATGTCCCTTACACATGATGCTGCACACATAATGCCGCTTACACATGATGCTGCACACCGTAGTGCCCCTTACACATTAAGCCACACATTATGCATAATGCCCCCAAATACCTCCACTTGTAGCGTCCCTTAAGCAATGCCCCCAAAAGTGCCACTTACTGTAAATTTTTATATGATCCTTCGCTGCTGCTGCAGGGAGAGATGGAGAGCGGTGCAGCTGCTTCTATGGGGAGAGGAGCAGAGCGCAGCGCAGAGCACGCTCCCACTCCCCTTCTGGTGTCCCCTCTAGCCGAGTGGACATTTGAAATATTGTGCGCACTGTTGTTGTGCATGATGTCGGGGGAGCACGCCGGGCGCCGGCACCACATTATTAAAGGGGGGGGGGCGGGCTGAGGTGAAAGCGGGGAGAAGAATTGGAGTGGAAGCTGCAGGGGTGACAGTCATTGACAGCTGGGCACAGAGCAGGGGGCTGCCCGGCTGTATTCAGAGCACTGCAGGTCACGGCTGTTTGAAATAATACTCCTTTCACAACAGAAAATGCAGGGATTTACCCGGGAATATGGTCCCAGGATCATGCAGGGACATTCCCAGGCTGACCCCTTATACACCAGCCTGCATTTTCTGGTGTGAGGGGGAGAGACAACCACTCCCCTCTCCCTACCCCCTTTAACCAACCAGCTATATCTTCAGAACCAACTGACCCATTTACATAAGACCAGTATCATATTGAAGAACTTTTGAGTTGGCTTCGAATGATTTTGGTGCTGTGAAACTGGGCTGTTTGGTTCCAGAGAAATCTGCCCTCAAAGAACATAAACAGTCATGAAATTACATGTAAGAAATGAAAAAAAATAAAATGGTTTAACCTCAATATCCCTGGAACCAATTAACCCATATGGATCCAGCCTGGTATCAGATTGAAGGCCCAGCAATTTGGGTTCGACTGAGTGATGCCGAAGGGGGAACTGGCAGCCGTTGAACTGGGTGGGGGTCGGAATTAGCGGGTCCCATGTTATCCTATAGGGAAAACGTTCCAGCTTTGCCTGTCCGTATCTCCGGTTCCCAGGGGGCTAGAGACACGGGGCTGGGCTCGTTGGAAAGCCCCATCCCTCAGCTACAAAATGGCCTAATGGGTGGTCCTGTGCACCCCCGGACCACCCCCTAGATTCGCCTATGCGTTCCTCAGCACCAGTGAATTCAGCAATTGATTTCCTATCACATAAATATGATACAGGCTCAGCCTCGGCCACCATACGTTCGTATGGTTCCGCGCTCACCCTTTTAATCCCAGGGTTTTCAGAGAATAGATTATACTTACGCTTACTCAAGGGTATCTTCCTATCTAGACCATCACGACCACGTTACTCAACCACCTGGGACATTGAACCTTTTCTCAATCATTTAGCCACCATTCCCTCTACATCCGAAGCCCTTAGCCTATCGAGAAAACTGGCTTCCCTGATGGCTTTAGCTTTCGCGGCAAGAGGTGCCGAATTATCGTTAATAGACATTTCCGACCCATGGATGACCGCAACCCCAGCGGGTTTTCACATTATCCTCAAAGGGCACACAAAGACAAGTTCTATCCTCAGGCCCTTAGTAGAGTTTGACCTAATTAGAGATCAGTCTGACCCCGCTCTATGTCTGGTAGATTGTTTGTCGGCATATTTATCCCTGACAGCACCAATAAGAGGTGAACTTTCCCAACTGTTCATTACGTGTCATAGACCCTTTCGCCCAGCCAGACCGGGAACAATCCGGGGTTGGATTGTGTCGGTCATGCGGGATGCGGGTATAGACACATCACAATTCAAAGGGCACTCCCTCCGCGGAGCTGCAGTTACCTCTGCAGCAGCCAAGGGTTTGCCATTGCAGTGTATTATGCAGGCGGCTAGATGGTCCTCTACGCGTACCTTTGTAAGGCACTATTGGAGACCATCTGATCACCAAAAGGTGGAGTTCCTTAGAGCAACCACCAGGTATGTGGTAGTCTACCCACCAGCTGTTGCTAGGTGGCAAGCCTCCCGACGAACAAACAGTAGTTTGCAGGAATCTATGACCTGCAAACTTTCTTTGTTCTAGGGAATAGGATTGCCACCTAGCAACAGCGACCCACCCTACCCGCCCATTGCCTTGACAGGTCTGGTGGTTTCTCTTGCTGCGATGCTAACTGTTTCCTTTCTCCTTTGGTTACAGGCGCTCCAAAGAATCAGAGCAAACAGCAGGCGCAGCCAGCTAAGCAACAGAAATGAACCCAAGAAATCCGTTTTGCTTCGTCGAAGCACCGCTTGAAGTTTCCGTTACTGATCGTCGTACCTTATAGTATTCCCGTTGGTTGTCCAGTTACCCTATGGGCTAGATAATTCATTGCGCTCTTGTTGTCGAGCAGCAGTTATTAAACACGTTTATTCAGCATCATTCAGTCTCTTGTCTCTGATTGGGTACAAGTACTATGTGGTGTTATATTCTATTATTCATGTTCTAAGGATTGCCATCCGTAAGCTTCTGTAAAATCTGAGCAGGGGGCGGGCTGGTAGCTGCTATACTCTGTGCGCTCACGTGGCAAGCGTGAGCGCGTCACAGAGCTCATTAGCATGCGCCCTATTAATATGCACGCATGCGCAGTAGCTCCGGAGCCGTGTATTACGTGCGCGCGCGCGTTACGTGCGCGCGCGTCACGCGCGCGCGCCTTCAGGCTCCGGCGGCATCAGCCCGCTCCCCCGGCTGTGGAGTAGGTAAGTGAAATTTCTTTTCACTTCTCCTACTCCAGCGATCGTCGGGAGGCTTGCACTACAACCCACCAGCTGTTGCTAGGTGGCAATCATATTCCCTAGAACAAAGAAAGTTTGCAGGTCATAGATTCCTGCAAACTACTGTTTGCCTTGCCCAACAATGGTTTGGGCATGAAGTACGCTGGCAAAGTAGGCACCTTAACGACATAATTTACCATTGTGAAAAAGTAGCTGCACTTTTTCATGGTTTAACAAGTATTGGGCAACAATTGTGACACTTCAAATCAACATGGGGGTCAATTGCATATGACCAATATGTACTTTGCCTTGCCCAACACTGGTTTGGGCATGAAATATGCTGGCAAAGTGGGGACATACATTATAGTTTACCATTTTGAATAAGTAGCAGAAGTTTTGCAAGGAATAACGAATCTTGGGGAAAAAAATTGACAACTAAAATCAACATAGGGTACAAAATTGCCTATGACCCACATGTATTTTGCCTTGCCCAACACTGTTTTCGGCATTAAATATGCTGGCAAAGTGGGCACATACAACATATTATGATTTACTGTTTTGAATAAGTAGATGCAGTTTTGCAAGGGTTAACGAGTCTTGGGTAACACATTTGACACCTGAAATCAACAGAGAGGGGTCATTTTTATTAGAGATGTGCGGGCTCGGATTCCTCAGATCCGAGCCAGCACGGACGTCATCAATCCGGGCCCGGATACGAGCAGCGCTCGGCGCTTCCCGCCTTACTAGAATCCGGGCGCACGGGCAAAACGTCATCGCCCGGCGTCGGATTCTTGCGAGATCACGGAACCCTTAAATTCCGCAACCTCGCGCCGCCATCTTCACTCCAATCTCAGAGAAGGGTAGGGAAGGGTGTGCTGCTGCTGCTGCTGTGTGTGGTCTCTGCTGGGGCCCGTGCTGCTGTGTACTGTGTCTCTGCTCAGTGATCAAGACATCACCATTGCAAGGATGACTGGTGCTGTGTTCTGTCTCTCCTTTGTGCTGGGGCCTGCCTCTGCTGAGTCTGCTCCTGTGTAGTCAGTCACAGTGTGATAGTCCACTGGTGCTGCTAGTGCCACTGCCTGCCCTGCACTGCCTAGTGTCTGCTGCAGTCTGCTCTCTGCTGTTGCCACTGGCTAGTGCCTACCAGTACCTATTGCAGTATATAATTCCAGTGTGCTGTTGCCCCTGGCTATCAGTACCTATCACAGTATCATACCTCCCAACTGTCACGATTCCGTCGGGACAGTCCCGATTTTCGGGTCCTGTCCCGACGTCCCACCCGCGGCAGGCATTGTCCCGCTGCGGGGGGTGGCAGTTGGGAGACCCCCCAATCTAGTAGAATAGACGCTGTGCGCATGCGCACAGCGTCTATTCTCGTATGAAAATGAGGTCGCGGCTAATTAGCATAAGCCGCGCCCTCATTTGCATACGCCCCGCCCCCTTTTCGGACGCTCGCGCGGCTTCGCCGCGCGAGTGTCCCTATTTCATCCGGACACAAGTTGGGAGGTATGCAGTATATAATTCCAGTTTGCTGTTGCCACTGGCAGTGGCTACCAGTATTTTATTTATTGCAGTATATAATTCCAGTCTGCTGTTGCCGCTGGCTACCAGTATTATTTATCACAGTATATAAAAATCCAGTCTGCTGTTTCCACTGGCTACCAGTATTTATCGCAGTATATAATTCCAGTCTGTTGCCACTGGCTACCAGTATTTATTGCAGTATATAATTCCAATCTGCTGTTTCCACTGGCTACCAGTACTATCAGTCCAGGGGTGCCCACATGTGTGCTGTATCATCCAGGGGTGCCCACATGTGTGCTGTATTTGTCCAGGGGTGCCCCCATGTGTCCTGTATCAGTCCTGGGGTGCCCGCATGTGTGCCGTATAATTCCAGGGGTGCCCCATGTGTCCCATATCAGACGAGGGGAGCTGCCCTTTTTTTTAATGAAAATAAAATTAAGTTTTTTTTTTTTTTTTTACTGCAAGGGCTGTTTAATGCGCTGTAGTCCAGGGGTGAGCCAAGAGTGCTGTATAATTCATGGGGTGTTGCTAAGTAAGGTGTGCTGCTCTTTTTTATAATTAAAAGAATACACATTTTTATTTTTACTGCAGGAATTTGTCTGCTGTATAATTCCATGCCTGCCGCCATGTGTGCCGTAACAGTCATGGGGTGCCACCATCTGTGCCGTATAATTCCATGTGTGCTGTATCAGGTCAGGGGTGCCACCATCTGTGCCGTATAATTCCTGGGGTAAGCCAAGTCTGCCGTATAATTCATGGGGTGCTGCCAAGTGTGCTGTATTAGTCCAGGGGTGATGCTAAGCGTGCCATATCAGTCCAGGGGTGATGCTAGGTGTGCCGTATCAGACTAGGGGGGATGCTAAGTGTGCCATATCAGTCCAGGGGTGATGCTAAATGTGCCGTATCAGTCCAGGGGTGATGCTACCTGTGCCATATCAGTCCAAGGGTGATGCTAGGTGTGCCGTATCAGACTAGGGGGGATTCTAAGTGTGCCATATCAGTCCAGGGGTGATGCTAAATGTGCCGTATCAGTCCAGGGGTGATGCCACCTGTGCCATATCAGTCCAGGGGTAATTCTAGGTGTGCAGTATCAGCCTAGAGGGGATGCTAAGTGTGCCATATCAGTCTAGTGTTTGTGCCGCACACTTGTGTGGCTTATCATAGTTATCCAGCTACCTCGGTGCAACCTTTTGCCCTAAAAACAATATTGTAAGGTGTGAGCTGTTCAGAATAGACTGTAAATGAGTGGAAATTAATGTTATTGAGGTTAATATAGCGTAGGAGCAAAAAAAATAAAAAATTCTGCGATTTTAGCAGTTTTTATGCTTTTTTAACAAAAAAATCAGAACCCAAAACCCAAGAAATCCAAACACAAAACACTTAGGAGGTGTTTTGGCAAAACCCATTAGAACCCAAAACCTCAAGGTAATCAGAACCCAAAACCCAAAACCCGAAAAGTGGCCGGTGCACATCTCTAATTTTTATATGACCTACATGTATTTTGCCTTCCCCAACACTGGTTTGGGCAGGAAGTACATTGTTAAAGTGGGCATCACAACACTATTATGTGACCCCTCTCTGTTGATTTCAGGTGTCAAATGTGTTGCCTAACACTCGGTAACCCTTGCAAAACTGCAAAATAGTTCATCAATAACTTGTTCAAAATAGTAAATTATAATAAAGTGTATGTGCCCACTTTTCCAGCATATTTCATTCCCAAACCAGTGTTGGGCAAGGCAAAATACATGTGTTTAATATGCAATTGACCTCCCCCCATGTTGATTTCAGGTGGTGAATTTTTTGCTTAAGACTCATTAACCCTTGCAAAACTTCAGCTACTTACCCAAAATTGTAAATAATAGTGTATGTGCCCACTTTGCCAGCATATGTCATACCCAAAGCAGTGTTGGGCAAGGCAAAATACATGTGGGTAATATGCAATAGACCCCCCCCCCCCCCATGTTGATTTCAGGTGGTGAATTTTTTGCCCAGGACTCGTCAACTCTTGCAAAACTGCAGCTACTTATTCAAAATTGTAAACTATAGTGTATGTGCCAACTTTGCCAGTGCATTTCATGCCCAAACCAGTTTTAAGCAAGGCAACATACATGTGGGTCATATGCATTTGACCCCCCTCTGCTAATTTTACTTGTCAATTTTTTTGCCCAAAACTCGTTAATCCTTGTAAACAGCAGCTACTTATTTAAAATGCTGAATTAAAGTGTGTGTGACAGCGTAGTACATGCCTAAAGCAGTGTTGGGCAAGGGAAAATACATGTGGATCATATACAAATATGCATATAGTTGTCAAATTTGTTGCCCAGGACTCATTAACCCATGCAAAACTACTGCTACTTATTCAAAATAGTAAATGATAGTGTATGTGCCCATTTTTTTCAGTGCATTTCATGATCAAAACAGTGTTTGGAAAGGCAAAGTACATGTGGGTCATATGCTGTTGATTTCAAGTGTCAAAATTGTTGCCCAAGACTCGTTAACCCTTGCAAAAGTTCAGTTACTTATTCAAAATTGTAAAATATAGTGGGCGGGATGTTCTAAACCACAAATGCGGTAAAAACCCAATTATCGAGGGTTTTACCACACTTCTGTATTCTCTAATCCCCCTAAGCAGTGTCAGATAGTTATTCAAAATGGTAAATTATAGTGTATGTCCCTAATTTGCCAGCATAGCTCATGCCCAAACCAGTGTTGGGAAAGGCAAAATACATGTGTATCATATTCAAGAGACACCTCTCTATTGATTTCAGGTGTCAAATTTGTTGACCAAGACTCATTAACGCTTGTAAAACTGAATGTTCTGAAGAAGTGAATAAAAAGTTTGCCAAATAAGAAGCTACAGTAACTTTAGCCTCATAATAAAAATAAACTTTTTTTGGTACTTGTTTCCTAGCACGGCACCCATCGCATACCATACTCAGTGGTGTGTGATGTGTGCGATGCGATATTCCCGTTAAATTAACAGGAGTGCTTGTACAATGAAATATCGCATAGCATTGCATGCCAACAAATGGCATGTGATGCGATGCGATTTTTTATTGTACAAGCACCCTGATGGGTGCTTACAATGTTAAATGCATCCCCATTGTCAACGCCACCCCCACTATTAATGCGAACCCGAAGCGTGGCGAGCGCAACAAGCCTGCGAGGGGCGTTGGTACATATCCTCCGACCTTTTGTATACCCCCACTATCCACGTCGGCGTGGAGTTGACTTTAGGTAGTGTGGCGAGTGCAGCGAGCCACTGAGCCCGAAGCGTGGTGAGCGCAGCGATACTTTATATGTATCCCGCGTCCGCTCGCCGCGCTTCGGGCTCGTATTCCACTGCGCTCGCCACACTTCAGGCACGGTGGCTCGCTGTGTTCGCCACACTGTCTACAATCAACTCCACGCCAACGTTGATAGTGGGGGTATGAAGAGGTCGGAGGACTCGCCATGCTTTGGGTTGGCATTGATAGTGGGGGTGGCGTTGACAATGGGGGTGCATTTAACATTGTAAGCACCCATCAGGGTGCTTGTACAATTAAAAATCGAATCGCATTGCATGCATCGCATGCTGCTATATTGCATGCGTTGCGATTGTATAAGATGTACTACGATCAAAATCGTGGGCGCCGTGCTAGGAAACAAGTACCCTTTTTTTTATCAAATGTATTTTATTGAAGCATCACAAATGAATATAAGTACATTGTGTAGAGAAGTAAATACACAGTTCATTGAATAATAATAAAAATCTTTTAATGGTTGTAGAAAATAAATTATAAAAGATTCGATGGTTAGAAAAAGAAGACGGGTCAAGGTCATAATTGCGCCTTCTAAAGCAGTACTGAACGGTTACATAAACTTTTGACATTGAAAAGCCCTGCATGCCCTTCTAGCCAGTCTCAAACATGGCTGCCTGTGCGTCTCGCACATGCTTTCTCCTACTGACAGTCTGTGCGTTGCAATGACGTCATTGCTGAGGGTCGGAAGTGAGCGGCGTGCTGGGTACCGCTGTGGTAGTGTGCTGGACTGGTCAGGAGCTGGGGAACATGACAGCTTATGTGCGGCTTTGGAGCACCACTCGGTGGCTCGGGCGCTGCAGGCTCGGGGTGCTGGGTGCCGCCGCGGAGACGCAGGGTAGCTCGGGCATCAATGGCAGGCTGTACGCTGTGGGAAGGCAGAGCGGTACCCGGGCAGCTTACACTAAGGTTGCATCAGCCGGCATTCCTCTGAGCCCCTGCATCCGTGCTGCCTACTCCGCTCCCCCGTCGCTGCACCACAATAACTGTCGGGCGCTCCACGACTATGGGAACCGGGGCAGCGGCGCCTTCTCTGGGGACGGTGGGGCGCAGAGCGGGGCTGCAGGCGGGGAGGATGAAGGGGGCAGCGGCGAAGGAGGCGGAGGGGTGGGGGAAGCAGTGTATGAGGCGCCCGTTGTCACTGCTCTCACCCCACTCACAGTGCCCGAAGTCTTCCCTAATGTTCCGGTCATACCAGTGTCCAGGAACCCGGTGTTTCCCAGGTTCGTCAAGATTATCGAGGTATGGAGTTGTCAACCGTATGTGCCTGTAACGCAGCCAGCCCGCAGTGTGCCTGTGATCTGTGCTCTGACAATCTGTAGATGTATGGCCAGCTTAACACTGTGCTATGTATATCTCTAACTTCTTAATATGCTTTTTAAATGCTCCTCTTCCATACCAGCCCATACGGGTAGTGTAGGTGGTGAGGGGTATGGATCATATGGTTGACATCACTAGGTCGACATTCTGCAAGGTTGACAGGTCATTAGGTCGACACAAGCATTAGGTAAACAGTCAAAAGGTCGACACAAGCATTAAACAGTCAAAAGGTCGACATGAGTTTTTCACTGGTTGTTGACCCGAATGTCGACATAGACACAGGATTAAGTGCACTGGCACACTATTTTATTCTGCTCTACCATCCACTAAGGCGTGATGCCTTAGTGGATGGTAGAGCATGAAATACCGCCT
Organism: Crinia signifera; assembly: GCF_055691185.1. Classification (NCBI taxonomy): domain Eukaryota; kingdom Metazoa; phylum Chordata; class Amphibia; order Anura; family Myobatrachidae; genus Crinia; species Crinia signifera. Next base: position 154,013,195 of record NC_139217.1, read on the forward strand.
GTCGGCACATGGCGGCTCAAAAAACTTTGAAAAACCCCATGTCAAACTTTTGACTTTCTACCTAATGCATGTGTTAACCTATTGCTTGTGTTGACTTAATGACCTGTTGACCTTGTCCCATGTCGACCTTGAAGTAAGTGGACCTAATGACTGTCGACCAACTGACCGTATTCTGGGGTGAGATGTAAAATCCCATCAGTTCAAAGCAATATAGAGCTCTGTTTATTAGCAATTCATGTATACTTCTGGTGATGTGATGTCCTCTTCTCCAGCGTGTCATTTGTGAAGCGTTGAGCTGCAGCCAGGAACCATTCTGCCCATATGCTGTTGGCAGAGGTCAGGCTGAAATGTGCTACAGAAGAAATTCAATAAGAACACCATTTTTGGTCGGGTTTAATGCATTTCTGAATATACAAAGAATAGACCCCTCCAGCGGTACTCCATTGTGGAGAGTTAACCAATGGGTTTCTCTTCACAGCTCTGGGATAGAGATCCTTCACAAATCCCAAAGCATACAATGTGGCCATCGGCAAGATGGAATAATTTTGGTCTGTTTCAGTTTTGCAAGTAAGGGGGTACGGCGTGGTACGGAGTACCTGTAAGAAATATGTTGCAGGTACGCAGTACCACTTACCCTCTGACCCACTGTCAATTCTATTTTTATTTTAAGTCTAAATATAATGCATCTGCAGCCCGCCCACCCAGCGTTATGATTGGTGCTTAATGCAGCTACCGGCGCTGACAGCATGAAGAGCAGGCTCCACAATTGTAAGCACAAGCTGCCTGGCTCTCCCCCAAGCAAGAGCCAACCCACCCCCAGTCATTCCCTGTTTGTCATTCACTGTCTTCTGATGCCACGCTACTATTGTCGTTTAGTCACTTCTCTAGCTTTGTGTGACCACGCCCCCTCACGACACATGACCACGCCCATTTTTGGTGGAGGCTATCAGTACCACCAAGAAAAAAATTCTACTTGCACCACTGGTCTGTTTTCTAAGTGATTTATCCCTTAAACCTGAGTATGCCCCATGGTGACTGCAATGCTTGGTCCTGTGTGTGGACGTCACCTGATTGAAACTTGGCTTCATGTAATCAAGATCTAGCCAATGCTGCGAACTGTGCTAAACTAGATCGCTCAGTATGGGGCTGACGTCACATTGTGTGCATGGGCATTACACACTTCAGGGTTTTCTGCTTTGTAGTAACATTTATCAAGTACATTGGTTGCAATGGCACACTACCCCACTCTTCTCACTGCTTCATACATTCATCTACCCCATTTTCCTCTTCTGTGTGTGTTACTGTTTATATAGTGTCATTTATATTGCACAGCACTTTATAGATAATATGTAACCCTTTACATCAGTCTCCACTCGCAGCTCTATGGGGCCCATTTATCACATAATATTTGTGGCTAATTCCCTGAAAACACCCATTTTCCGGGCTTAGCTGCAAATATTAAGTATCCCCCGACTGTCCTGCCACCACCTCTATCCCCATAGCTTTCTATTGGGGATGCAATGATGCCTGATGTGCCAACATTGTCCGCGGGGCGACCGCCATTCTGAGATGATGGTAGCCCATTGTAGCCTAAGGGCTACAGACCACACTGGCGGCGTGGTCGGCTGGAGGTCAGCGTTAATGGAGCGTGTGCAGACCCCCGGCAACCAGCGCAGCACAGGGGCGGGCTCCCCCCCATCTGCAGGGACATACATACAGGAGAAAGGTAAATCCCGCGCAGATCACAATGCATATGCGTTCAGTAGTAAATGTGATGCTGCCCAATGAGGCCTAATGTGCTTTATTTTGGGTTTATTTTTCCGGTATAATTTTTTTTCTAACAAATTGGTAACCTTTCAAATCAATCCTATATGTAGGGGTGCTCAGTTTCTTCATATTTTAATTGGATTGCAACTAAAAGCTGATATATTATTTATGTTGCTTACATTCAAAGCATGCCTTTCTTATCAATGTTTGCGCAAGGGTTCAGTGTCCTAAACCTTTTAGTGTAAACCTGTCTGGTGGTGACAGAGACTTGCCTGTAGGAGAACTTTCATCTAATTTTCTGATACCTGTTTTGGCCACACTTGATTGGATAGCTTCTGCGTCTGTCCAGTCAGTTACCACTAACACTAAAATTGCTGACATTAACTGTAGTTTTCTTATGGGGCCCACACACACGTAGCGATTTAGAGGGATTTTCTAAGTGATGTCACCAGGTCGCTTAGAAAATGCCCCTACCTGAATTTCGCTGTCGCCCAGCGATTAATATTCAGCATGCTGGATATTAATCTGTCAGCCCACATCGCTGACACATCACTGTGTGCTATGCGATCTAGTACCATTTAGAATGCTCAGCATGTCTCCACGTGTGTAGGACCTATTAACTGTCCCAGGATAATGAATTATATTGATGGAACTGACCAGCTAGTATTGAGTTTTAAGAATCATATATCTCTCTTATCCCAATAATGGTTATTGAGATTGAAATATTATATAAAATATATTTATTATATCTGGTATTGATATAATAACATATATATTTGACGTCTGCAATTATATTCTAATAGACTTTACAATACAATATGCAGAGTACTTGTCATAATTTGATTCCCCAAATATGAGAGTTCAAGACTTGTAATTTTAGCTCAGAAAGTCTGATATTTATTTACAGGCAAAACAAACCATTACAGAATACATTAACACAGTAATTGATGTATATGCTATTATATATATATTTATATACGCCTCCTTGCTTATATTACCTAAAACGACATTAAAACAATTGACAGTCCTAGACTGCTATGATACTGACATAAATTATACCTATATCCATAACCGAACATTCATAGCTACCATGTTTACTGTCAGACTCTCACTCCAGCCCATTCTTGGTTCCTCTCGCTTCTGATGTCTTCTCTGATCTGAACTGACTACTAACTATCCATACCTCCCTTATATTACAGATTCATCCATTGAGTTTGCCTGTTCTCGGGGCATTATTGATATTCCCAGATGTCAAGTTTTATGGTTTTCCTGTTTGTTCAGATGTTCTAGGATGTGGGCATGGTGGGACCTTGTGTTTGATGGCATTTGACATTGTTTGTTCTCTTTGAAGTGCGCCTGGTTTATTCCACCTCTAGGGTGTGACTATAAACAGTTGTATCTTGTCCTGTAATATAACTAGACAATAGCAGGACATCTACAGTCTGTGCTAAATAGTATATCCTTAAATACCCGTTTGTCTTATTGTTCTGTTATTTGCATCCTGGGGTGTGAAGTACATTACTTTGTTTATACTTGGTTAATAAGTATTATGTAACTGGGGGAATCAACACATCTATCTCTGCTAATTAGCATGCCTTAGACATTTTGTCTCCTAAATAAATTCAGTTGCATTTGATATGTTGCAAAGTGGCCCTTCATATTCTTTAGTAAAACAAAAAGCTATACTACGATGTCTAAACATTAAACTCTGATATCCTAATTATTAAGCTATTCCTATTTTTATATACACATACATAATATATACTATGGTTAATAATCACATTACATTAATGGTGGTATAAAACAATATCTATATGCCTATATGGTAACAGTCCCCCGCTTGTGACCATGAGAAATTATTTTGATTGGTCACACAGTAAATTACCATATTGTTTCTTATATATTTCCAAACATTTCTTTTTCAAACTATCCTAACATTAAATAACCATTGGTATGAAATATCCTTCATTTAATTAACCTATTTTACCCTATAATAACTAAATTTGACCAGGGACAGAGGTTATTTATATTCAGTATTCATGAGGAAAATATTTTCATTGCTACAGACAGTTATATGCCACGCCACAGCTTGCCTTGTCGATTTTGTTTGGTCGATGAGTGAGGAAATTGTATTGTTGCTCACAGTGATTTCCTGGCTGAGGGCTGTCACCTGTGTGGGTTGCAGTTCTTGGAGACACTTTACATTTGCAGTATAGTGGACGTAGAAGTAGAATTCTTCATAGAGGCTGTTGACTTGCTTGCAATGTTGCTTTACGTGTATAGAGGGAATGTTTGGCCCTTGGAGTGGTGTGGTCTTGATAACTTTCTTCACCACAGTTTTGAAAAATACAGGGCCTTTGATAACCCTCATTGATGCAGTCCTTAGCGAGTTTGCTTTGTGCGTCCTTTACGATTATCGCTGTGATCGTGACCAGTGTCCTTGTGCGTCCTTTAAGATTATCGCACTGCAATCCATGTCTCTCTTTAACCCCAACCCCGTTGTGTTGAACAAAACAGTTTGTGACGTTAAATACAGCAGTTGAAACTTTAACCAAGTATTTTTGCTTTACTTGTTGATAAGAACATTTATCTTCAGGCATTGGCAGGTAAATGTCTGGGGTAGATTCTAAAGGATCCACTCCGTTTATACTAAATTTCCTCACCGAATAATAATTTACCATTCAGTCTCTGATCTCTTACCTACCTTCCTATATACTATCTTATCTTAAACTAAAATGACCATACACCAGCTAAATCCAATAACTAACAATAATATTTTGATTTGACATATCTATGACAACATCCTATCAATACAACAAATGACTATGGTTTTGCTTCAAACAAATATTAAATATCTGTTAAGAATGGGTTTGACTATATCTGATTCCTTCCAGTGTTGTGTGATATGCAGCCATGTGCATATACAATAACTACAATATTCCATCTATGCTATTATTCATTCTCTTAGACTTGGTTAAGTCTGTAGTAAGAGAATGATCCATCCCAACAACTAACAAAACGTTTTTCTTTTCCAATTTGATGTAAGGCATACCATTCTTTGTCTGATATTTAAATTAGTTTGAAGCCTTTTAAGAAGGAAGCGTATATATATATAATCAGCATATAATAATAAGAATAAGAAGAAAAAGAAAACAAATATTTACAAGGTATATACAATGACATAAGAATGAAGATCATATGTGTGACCAGATCAGCGATTAAAAACGTATGTACAGTACCAAAAGGATTCTGCATGCTTGCAGGGGTGAGATTCACACTGTAAGAGGTGTGAGCATGTGTCCTGACAAACACACAAACAATGATTGCTGTAGTGAGGGGGTTAACGAATTTCTCCTGAAGAAGAGAAAAGGGGATTTTGTCCATGTGTCCAGAAAACAAATAGTTGCTGTAGTTAAACGTTTTCCTTCTCTGAAGGACTGAAGAAAGAAAAAGAAACTAATAAAAACAAAAGTCCTTTAAATTTTTGTCCATGTGACAGTTTTTGGATTCTCCTTAGGCCACAGATACTGGCTGTGCAGGAGACTGGCTGTTTGCATAATTGTAGCAATAAAAGGGTTAGTAGAACTTGTTCTTTGGTGTGAATTGGAGCTTTGTTGCTGCTGTGTAGAACTTGTAACCTAAAATTGAAACAAAAAGAAATACAGTTACTATTATTGCTCTTTACAAACTGGTGTGACAATGCTGCTATATCTTTTGTGCTATCTGCTGGTCCAACATTGCTGGCCATGTTTTCTGGTTTGTACCATTTCTCTCCTCTATGCTGCCAGATGCAGACTTTCCATAACTATGGTTTTTAAGGACTTAATAACTAGCAATGGTTGCTGGTCCGTGGCAGTCTTTACTTTCTGTAGTTTTGTGTGTCATTGACAGCACAAACTCTGCTGCATATATGATGCTGGGCAAATTTAACTTGGAAAACTGGGCTGGTTTAACATGTGAGATCCTCTCAAAGCAAACAATGGCTACATTGGGTTTTAAAAGTAAAATAAGTGATACCACCGTCTGACTTGTGTTTGCACTCCCTGAAATGGTCTGAATCCAACACTTCTCCATCTGCAGTGCTTGCTGTTCAGTGCGACTCTTCAGCCTTGGAGAATTTTGCCAGCCCTGGAAAATATTCTTGTGGGGAGAGAAACTTGTTAATCCGTGCCGGATACCTTTTGCAGGTTTCAGGAGGGCTTTCTGCCTGTCCAGATCTATAACAAAATTGTTAGGTTTCCAGGGTACAAAAACATATTCATCCTGGTGACACTTTGTATCATTGCTGAACCTTGGTGTGGTGTTTTCAGATTGATCTGCATTTGGTCTCTCTGAGAGACTGCAAACCTTTGCTCCACTACTAGTTGGTCTTAACTGCTGTGTGGAGGTTACAAAGGTGTGGGAGCTATGTATGTAAACATGCATGCTCAAATTCATTTCATAGATCTTCCCTTTAAATGCATTTTTAGGTGGACACATGATTTTAGGGGTTGCATGTGTAACAACTTTGGTTACCATGGGAGTTTGCATCATGGAGAACTGCTCCTCCCCTGTGTGCACTATACTGCTGCTGTCTGGGCCTAAGGCTATTGACAGGTTTCCTTTAGTAACAAATTCTTCCATCACAATGGGAACTCTGAGAGTGTGCTCAGTAGAACACCTCTCCACATAAGTTACACTGACGTTACACTGGTCTTCCCACTGGCTAAAATCATTATAGGGATCATCTCCTTTTGCTATTCCCTTCTTTGTGTTAATGTGCCTTTTGATGATGGATACATCTTGCACAGTGTTGTCTCCTTCCTCTATCAGAGAGGCTTGTTTGTTTATGGTGTATGTGACAATAACAGCCTCTGTAGGCTGCACATTGATGCAATCCTGCAACATATATTTTTCATTCTCCATTTCAAGTTCTTGTCTGATAAAGTCATTCCTGACTTCTGTAGACCCTGTGTACAGAGTCTCACATACAGCAACACTATTTCTCTGTGTAGTGTTGGGTGTTTCTATTATCTCTTCATGAGAGATCTTGCCAGTTTGATTACAAACTGCCAGGCTTCTTGCGTTTGTTCCTATATTTTCGTGTTTGGTTTTCTTCCCTTTAAGGGACTTTAACAATGAATGCATTTTTGCATTCATTTTCAGGCATGCGCTCTTAAGGCATGAACCTGATTTCTCTTTAGCTCCTAAAGTAACAGTTTTGGGCATTTTCCTGAATGCTACTGTAACTTTATGTAAATTCAGCATTGCACACGTTTTGCAATGCTATATTTATATTTTGTACACAAGATATCCTCCCAATGAGAGTGTCCGGATTCTCAAAGTTAACTCTAATATCTGGTACTAATTATCATTTATTTGGAAATGCTCATTTCCATTCTATTTTATTCTAGGCCTTACAATTATCATGTGCCTATTAAGTAACATACCCCACTGTGATCTTGCAATGTGTCAGCAGGCTAACCAACCCTTGTGCTGAGCCTAGTAAATGTAGTATTAGTTAAAAATATTGCTGAATGATGCCATATATCAATATCTAAGCGTGCACTCCCAGATAATTGTAACAATGGAATATCAGTTCTGTTCTACCAATACGTTATTCTAGGTCTACAAACAATGCAAGATAAAAATACACAATAGTATTACGTTTTCCTAGATACATCCTCACTGTGATTCTGTAGGTTAGGTAGCCAGCTTCACGCATTTGCTACTCCTTATAAATATTATAATCATACAATCAGATACCAAAATGTACAAGTCCCGTCCGTGGTCGCCATTATTGAGTTTTAAGAATCATATATCTCTCTTATCCCAATAATGGTTATTGAGATTGAAATATTATATAAAATATATTTATTATATCTGGTATTGATATAATAACATATATATTTGACGTCTGCAATTATATTCTAATAGACTTTACAATACAATATGCAGAGTACTTGTCATAATTTGATTCCCCAAATATGAGAGTTCAAGACTTGTAATTTTAGCTCAGAAAGTCTGATATTTATTTACAGGCAAAACAAACCATTACAGAATACATTAACACAGTAATTGATGTATATGCTATTATATATATATTTATATACGCCTCCTTGCTTATATTACCTAAAACGACATTAAAACAATTGACAGTCCTAGACTGCTATGATACTGACATAAATTATACCTATATCCATAACCGAACATTCATAGCTACCATGTTTACTGTCAGACTCTCACTCCAGCCCATTCTTGGTTCCTCTCGCTTCTGATGTCTTCTCTGATCTGAACTGACTACTAACTATCCATACCTCCCTTATATTACAGATTCATCCATTGAGTTTGCCTGTTCTCGGGGCATTATTGATATTCCCAGATGTCAAGTTTTATGGTTTTCCTGTTTGTTCAGATGTTCTAGGATGTGGGCATGGTGGGACCTTGTGTTTGATGGCATTTGACATTGTTTGTTCTCTTTGAAGTGCGCCTGGTTTATTCCACCTCTAGGGTGTGACTATAAACAGTTGTATCTTGTCCTGTAATATAACTAGACAATAGCAGGACATCTACAGTCTGTGCTAAATAGTATATCCTTAAATACCCGTTTGTCTTATTGTTCTGTTATTTGCATCCTGGGGTGTGAAGTACATTACTTTGTTTATACTTGGTTAATAAGTATTATGTAACTGGGGGAATCAACACATCTATCTCTGCTAATTAGCATGCCTTAGACATTTTGTCTCCTAAATAAATTCAGTTGCATTTGATATGTTGCAAAGTGGCCCTTCATATTCTTTAGTAAAACAAAAAGCTATACTACGATGTCTAAACATTAAACTCTGATATCCTAATTATTAAGCTATTCCTATTTTTATATACACATACATAATATATACTATGGTTAATAATCACATTACATTAATGGTGGTATAAAACAATATCTATATGCCTATATGGTAACACTAGATGTCTCCCAAACTACTGAGCTTCTTGTATGTTTAGAGAAATATACATTTAGCTTGCCTGCAGGAAGAATAGTGTTAATCAATAAAAGTAGCCCTTTTTTATTAACGTTGGCATCAGCGTCGTGTTCCCGTGGTCAGCGTCCCTGTCAGTATCAGCTTCGTGTTCCCGCAGCCAGCGTAGTCAGCGTCCCTATCAGTATCAGCTTCGTGTTCCCGCAGCCAGCGTAGTCAGTAAGTTCGCGGCTAACCGGAGCTGAATAAGTTAGTGTAGTCAGTCAGCGTTGTGTCACCGCTTATTACATTGTGTGCAGAGCTTACGCAGTTAGCGTACTCAGTCAGCGTTACGCAGTTAGCGTACTCAGTCAGTGTTGTGTCAGCGCTTATTACATTGTGTGGGAACCATTGACCATTTTTAACCTACATGACAGGTGTGAATGTGTTCCTGAAACACCCCCACTACCCACGTCAGTCCGAAGTGTGGCGAGCGCGCCCCTCATCCTCCCGACCTGTTCATACCCCCACTATCCACGTCAGAATGGATTGATTTTATAAAGTGTGGCGAGCGCATCGAGACCGAAGCGTGGCGAGGGGGCGCGTGAAACGAGCCTGAAGCTTGGCGAGTGGACGCGGATTACTTGCCATGTATTCCGCATCCCCTCGCAAGGCTCTTTTTATGCATCCCCTCTTGGGGCATGCCACGCTTCGGGCTTGGTGACTCGCTTCGCTCGCCACACTTCATAAAATGAACTCCACGCCGACATGGATAGTGGGGGTATAAACAGGTCGGGAGGCTGAAGTGGATAGTGGGGGTTTGAAATGGAGACATTTGCCAGTATGTAACATGAAGCACTGGCAAATGCCTCCTTTATTGTGCACGAGATGTACGTGTTACCGAACCCCTAACCCTGACCATCTCCCTGAAGGGGACAATGGCAGGGTTGCCGTACCCTGCTGCACAAATTACCGAGACGCACTTGCGTATCAGATGCTTGTGCGTCTCGGGCAGATGAAGGGCCTCTCCACTGGCGTCCACCAGAGCAGGGGATCTGGCGGTTACCGGCGCTGTGTAAGAAGCACTCACTAGGCTTGCCAGGGACGCTGGAGACAGTACGGTGATTACGCTGTCTGAAGGGGACACTTCGCTGACTATGCTAGGCTGCCGTTGGCCTACGCTGACAGCGTAGCGTACGGTGGAACCGTGAAACTACACAAGTACTAGTGTTCACTCTAGCACCCGCCATCTTTGAAAACTCATGCAGTTCCTCTTCCCTGCCTGGGGTGTTGCTGTCTGCTGTAGTGCTTCTAGCTCAGTGTGGGCTGTATATCAGCACTGATATGCAAACCAGACCTGTGCTAGAAACACCACAGCAGACAGCGACACCCCAGGCATGGAAGAGGAACGACATGGGTTTCCTCCGACCTTTTCATACCCCCACTATCCACGTCGGCGTGGAGTCGATTTCAGATAGTGTGGCGAGCGCAGCGAGGCGAGCGGACGCGGATTACTTTACATGTATTCCGCGTGCGCTCGCCACTATCTAAAATCAACTCCAGGCGCGCGCGAGAGTTGCGATGCACTACGATGGAAATCGGGGCGATTTTCGGCCGATTTCGTGGGCGCCGTCATAATACACAAGTACCTTTTTTTTTTTTTTATTGTTTGCTTTTTTAGACTGTGAAGACTTAATTACCATTTTGTTTGGTCGGCGTACTTTTATTGATTTATAAATCTGCTCAGTGTGCTATTCTGGCAACCACAGTCAGATGACACTGATGCAATCAGCAACTAAACTCAGTTTGCCTTTGTGTACTGCAGAAGCCATCACCCATGTTATTCCAGATGCGGATCATTAGATCGACAGTCGATGGGTCAACCACTATTTGTCTACATGAAAAAGGTCGACATTGACAAAAGATCGACATGTAAAAATGTGACATGTAAATGGTCGACACAGAAAAAAGGTTGATGTAAGTTTTTAGAAAAAATTTGGATGTCCATGTCTAAATCTGCCAGCGTGACTACTGTGTAAGTGGCTCGTATCCCCCCCTCATGGATTACTGCGCTCGCCATGCTTTGGCGCAGTGATCCGCGGCGCACTATTATAAACTAACTCAATGCCCACTTGAATGGTAAGGTCCAAGTCGGTTCAAAAAAATATGAAAAACTCAAACTTTTTCCCGTGTCTTCCTATTGCTTGTGTCAACATTATTATGTGTCAACCTTTTTCCACTATTGTGGACCAATAGTGGTCGACCATTCTATCGGATACCCATTATTCCTGGTCTACCATCGTTACATGAGTCTTTGCACATGTGACTGGCAGCCAGGCTTGCAGAGAGATTTTTAAATGGAGGGAAGGCTTTATAGTAGGATATGCTTAAAAGCTATTAAACTGTCTATTCAAGGTCCATAGAAAACATGAATTGTACGTTTGCTGCAGATGAGATGTTTTCATAGCTGGCTGACCTTAATAATTCACTTATGACATTTAGCCTTGGTGGGCGACCTTGGCATAAAACCAAAATGAGACATCACAGATTTTTTTGCTTATAAGTGCAGCGTGTTGGTGCTGGCCAATGACCTTGTGTTACTTACAGAAAAAAAAAAGATTTGTGACAATCTAGAATCTAGCATGGGTAGGTCCTTCAAATCATCACGCTTTCTCACATCTGGCCATGTGGTGGCATTTGCCTTCAATGAGTAAATGTATACAGGCCCACCACTGATTTTCCTTGACCCCTGCTGAACTAACTGAGGTTTTTTTTAATACTAATTTCATAATCCATTTCACATACCAAATATACACTAGTATTTGAAGGCATTATAGATAAAAAAAAAATGTAAATTATTGGAAGCCATCATAGTGCCTCATTTTGGGCCAGATTCTCTAAGCTTCAAAAGGGATAAAATGGAGAGTGATAAACAGCCAGCCAATCAGCTCCTACCTGCCATGTCACAGACTGTGTTTGAAAAATGTCAGGCAGGAGCTGATTGGCTGTCTGTTTATCACTCTCCATTTTATCACTTTTGAAGCTTAGAGAATCTGGCCCTTGTACTGTTGTCAAATAACTGAAATCAACACACAGCACCACCAAGTGGCCACCTTGTGACCTGATTCAGCATGGATCAGAAAAGAAAAATCTTTAGCCCTGCACACATGCATTGATGATTTTTTTCCCGATTTTCAATTCGATTTTGCTTATAGAAGCAAAATCAAATTGATTCCTAAACGAAATCGAATGGTTTTTGTGTCACTTTCGATCTACATTCGATTTGATGCGCGCTTCCGGTTTCACAAAATCGAACAGAAAAATCTGTGCAGCCAAGGAAATATCGAATTCGATCTAGTAAATCGAATGCGTACAATGTACCATGAATGGACATTGAATTCGATATCTAATGCAAAAGTACAGATCTAATGCCAAATCGAATGGAAAGATCGGTACTTGTGTACTATCACGGCGCCCATCGCATCACAGACCATAAGGCATGCGATGCAACGCGATTGGCACCCGATGGTATACAATTTAAAATTGTATATGGCATACAATGCGATGCGATGTTAAATTGTATAAGCACCCTAATGGGGGCTTACAATGTTAAATGCACCCCCACTATGAACGTGAACTCGAAGCGTGGTTTGCGCAGCGAGGGGCGGCGGTACGCATCCTCCGACCTTTTCATACCCCCACTATCCACGTCGGCGTGGAGTTGATTTTATATAGTGTGGCGAGCGCAGCGAGGCGAGCGGACGCGCATTACTTCACAGGTATTAAGCGTCCCCTCGCGGGGCTCGTCACGCTTCGGGCTCGCTGCGCTCACCACACTATATAAAAACAACTCCATGCCGACGTGGATAGTGGGGGTGTGAAAAGGTTGGAGGACGCGTATCGCCGACCCTCGCGGGCTCGCTGCACTCGCCACGCTTCGGGTTCACGTTCATAGTGGGGGTGCATTTAACATTGTAAGCCCCCATTAGGGTGCTTATACAATTTAACATCGTATAGGGAGCTTATACAATTTTAAATTGCATCGCTGTGCATCGGGTGTATGCCATGCGATTAAAAGTTGTGCAACCAAATATCATGGGCGCCGTGCTAGTACACAAGTACCGAAAGATCCAATGCCAGATCTAATAGAAAATCAAATCAAAAGCAAATCGGTGTGTGTACAGGGCTTTTCTCTTATCCGCAAAACCATGTGCAGAGAGATTTAGTTTTTGGTTAAGGTTAGTTTAAACTGAACTCTAAATTGCAGTGCAAAAAAAAGGGAACCAGTATTTACCCTGCACAGAAACAAAATAACTCGCAAAAATCTAATGTTGGCGATTCACTAGACCAACTTTCATCCAACTACTTGGTTGGATGTAATACAAATCTGGTACTGGATAAGAGCAAATCTAATTTGTTCACAAAAAATGGACCTGGACCAAAAACGGTCATTCAGACAAGGTAATTCAGTTGAATCTGTTTAATTGAAACAATTTGAATGTTTTTGTCCATTTTCCTGTGTTTGTGAGCAAATTGCTGATTGTCCTTTGCTCCCATACAGGACAGGTTTTCAGTCCAACCAACCAACTAGTTGGATGAAAGTTGATCTAGTGTATGGCCAGCATCACTCTCTGCACATGGTTTTGCCTATTGGAGAAAGAATTTGCTTTTGCAATCCATGCTAAATCAAGCCCCATGTCAGGATTCAAAAATTGCCAGACCATAAATTGAAAGAAGATTGGTGGTGTACCTGTAATTACATTGCATAGTGATTAAAACTGTAAGTAAAATTAGATAGAGAAAGTGTACTATCAGCATGTCTTAAAGGAAGTAATATTAGGTACTGCCACTGGTGGTAAGTCAAGAGGATGGAAGTTAGTGACATCGTACAATGTTTGCATGAAGGGTAACAATGATTTATTTTTATTTTATTTTTTGTAGTTCAGAAAAACAAATTGTTTCAAAATACAATAATTTTACATATATTTTCTTTCTTAAGGTCAAGAATCCAAACTTAATAGCACTACTGAGACGTAAAGTAAGGCTTGCACAGCCGTATGCTGGAGTATTCCTCAAGAAAGATGACAAGTAAGGGATAGTTTGATCTTCCAGAGTTTTACATTTTATTTAAGACAGAATTAAATTATCTGCAGTAATACGTTTTCACTGTAAAAATGGGGCTTTCATCGAGATTCGTAATTAGCCTATTTAAATGTCTGCAAAAAAAATTCAGCTGATAATACTCCATAGGTTTACTGCAAATTCCTTTTCACCTCTTCTAAGAAGGTTAAAAAGATTGGGGTATATCCCTACTTTAAGGTAAAAATGTTGGTATTTGCTTCAGAACCCTTGGAACACCCAAATTAATAACTAATTAGGCACTTAAATATTTTCATTCTTTTTAATTGGCCAATAATTACATGTCATTTTTTGGTTCAATCACAAGTGTCTTTACGGCTCCAAATATTTTTAAGTTTTCTGTATGCCAAATTTAAGTAGAACTTTTATTTGTCAGAAAATTTTTGATTTGTCTTTTAAAAAAAAAAAATGCATTTAACTTGCCCAAACCTTTACTGAGACCACTAATAGACTTCTTTACTATTTGTATTAGTTTGGCTTTTTGGGGGGTACAGGCAGATTTCTCTATTTTCACGTACCCTTTTCTCTGATTTTGACAGCAAGAATGATCACACATCCTGTTGCACATTTGCAGTTGAATTGCAGGAAATATTGTTTTCTCGTTCTTTCCCTGTCGCACATTAGTAATGAGTCAGATCTGGTTGGAAGCCTGGATGAAATCTACCACACAGGAACCTTTGTACAGATACATGAGATGCAGGACATGGATGACAAGCTGCGTATGATCGTCATGGGTCACCGGAGGTACTATGAGAAAGTTGCTGCAGATAACTACCTATTGTAATGACAATTTACTCCAGTTAGGTATTAAATGGAGCTTCAATAGTACAGATTAAAGGCATTGTCCTCTTTGACCAGTGATGTCCTAACCAAGGCCTGGGGGCCAAATCTGGCCCACTGAGCTGACTGCAGATTGGACAGAGGAGTGGCCTGCCCATCAGTAGGTGGCTACTTAGGGCAAGTTATTACCACAGGTGAAAGAGGGGGGCCTGGTAGTTGCTCAAGTGGCAGATCTACAGAATGTTATTGCTGAGCTGTCCACAAGAATAGAGATCAGCATAGCACCACATCAGGTATCTGTCACCACTACCTATCCATATGTCCAACTCTCTTGTACCCTAATGCCCATTCTTCTCTCCCTACTGACAGTTCTCCTATCCATACTGTCTGTTGGAAGGTATCTGTCCATAAGGAAGATTCAATCTCCAACAGCCATCTCCCGATGGGGGAGATGGCTGCGTGGCCCTATTCAATTCTGTCTTCCTCGATAGCATTGAACAAGGGATCTCCGCAGAACAAGCCCAACTTCACAAGCAGTCGGGCTCGTTCTGCCGAGAACGGCCAGGAAGTGACGAGCTCCTCGCTGCAGCTTGCCACTTCCTGGCTGCAGCTCACGGCTACGCCCCCTTCTCATCCCGCTGCAGGTGGGACATTGAATCCTGCTTGCAAATTCTCGGTCGAGCAGACAGAGAACGAGACAGGGTCATGGCTGTTGGGCCAGCTTGACAGCCCCCCTTAAACTGCCCTTTTTTTTTTTTTCTCTGGGGGTATAAAGTGAATGACAGGAATTACACTGACAATGTTTTATTTAACTTTAATATGGCACTACAAGAAAAGGTTTGCGCACCCCCAAACTGTCTTTCTGAAGTTTGATATGTGGACCCTGTGCGCTATTTGTAGCTGTGATCCACGACAGCCAATGATGCTGATTTTAGGATGATGCCCTGGAAAGTTAGTAGACACATTGTAAAAGGATTGTGATCTGAAATATGTTAGAATTACATAACATAATAAATGTTCATAGACTACTAAATATCATAAATAACTTAATTCTTTCTTATGTTGGCCAATTTAGGATCCGCATCAACAAGCAGCTTGATATCGAAAGTGACGAAGCTAAAAGCGAGGAGAAAGTAGAAGGGAAAAAAAGGAGAAGAAATATGGCAGCCAGGACCGTTAATGAAGTGGAAAAGAAAAAACAAGAAGTGGTCAATTCAACCCCAACCCCTGAAGTTCTCATGGTGGAAGTGGACAATGTGGCTCATGAAGAATTCCAAATAAATGAGGAGGTTAAAGTAAGAGCAAGTTCACTTTTTAATCATTTTGAGGCTTTAATGATATTGCTGGACTGCCGTGTCGTTGTCTAGGGTTGAAATTAATTATGTTGGATTGTGCAGTGAATGAGGAACCATATAAAACAATGTATTTTTCCCTTTAGGCTCTAACTGCTGAAATAGTAAAGACCATCCGTGACATTATTGCGCTAAACCCTCTGTACAGGTATGTGTATCTTTCTGAAACTTTATGTGAAATCTTTAGTTTTTCTAGACTGTCGTTTTTATTTATTTGTATCTAATGTAATTCCTTATTTAACCTTTTACTCATGAAAGGGAGTCTGTAATGCAGATGATGCAGGCCGGGCAGAGAGTGGTTGACAATCCTATTTATTTGAGTGATATGGGCGCAGCACTAACTGGCGCAGATTCCCAGGAGCTTCAGGATGTCTTAGAAGAAACTAATGTAAGTCACATTGTTGGGTTATGTGAGGTGACTGTGACTAGGAGAGTATTTCAAGGAGTATTTATTGCTACCATGGAATAATGTAAACTATGAGAAGTTAGCATCAAGCCTATGTAATGTACAATTGCATTCAGATAACATTTAATGTATATATTTGGCAGACAATTCATGCATTGACTTTTCTTTTACAGATCCCAAAGCGCCTCTACAAATCACTATCCTTACTAAAGAAAGAATACGAGCTGAGCAAGCTGCAGCAGCGTTTGGGTCGAGAGGTAATATTTTGTAGTGATTAAAGTTGGGTTAAGGGGGGTATTCAATGTCAGGGGTACGGCTGTCGAGCAAGCTCGACAGCTGTGCCCCTGTCCCATTCTCGCTTTGCTCAACGTGAGCTCGGCGGTCGGGATTCAATGTCCCGGTCACCGAGTGGCGAGAAGGGGGCGTGGCCACGAGTTGAGGACGGAAATAGACGAGCTCCGGCCGGGAGCTCGCCTATTTCCGGCTTTTCTCGGGAGAACGAGCCCGACAGCTTGTGATGTCGGGCTCATTCTGCGGAGAACCCCTGTTCAATGCTGTCGGGGAAGACCGCATTGAATAGGGCCCCGCAGCCATCTCCCCCATCGGGAGATGGCTGCGGGAGGTCGACACACATTGCATACCCCCCTAAAACAGCACAAGTCCATGAATTCAGACTAGCAGAGTTTCTCCAGAAGACTAATGCTGTGTACATATGGTGCAATTTGGGCTATTGGAAGCAGAAATAGACTGTCAGAACGAAGGCCGTTGCTGCTCAATGCAATATAGCCCCTGCTCCAACTCTGCCATGGTGTATTGTATGTACTGTACTGATGGTGAAAGAGCAGTGAAAGTATTCCTATGGGTTTTATTGGTTCTGTAGCTGTGTGAACAAAAAATCAAACCGTGGGCAATGTCATATAATTCTAAAGAGACATAAATGACACACGAGTTTTGCAAAACTTTGAAATTGATCATACTTACAGTTAAAAAGAATTATGTTCATTAACCATGAGACCGTTAAGAAATAAATGTCACAATAGAAAATCTAAAAACATAAACTGAGAAAAATACTGGTTCTGCACGTACTAGGAGTTTCCGGACTAGGCTATAAGAGGGTCATTGTCAGCTAGAGCAGTGAATACTGCAAAGTAAAAAAAAAAGCTTTGTCAAAGCAGCCAATGTGCCTGCAAAGGGAGTATATCTATGTAACTTTCCCAAATGTCAAAAAATTAGGCCAAAGAAGCCTCCAGCCGATCCAACCGAAAAAGAAAAATGTTTTTGTCCCCGAAAAGCAAAGATGGGGGCTTTTTTGTCTGTCTAGACCTGCGGAATGCTCTTTTTAATAGCTGTACTTTGGTCAAGTAGGAGTTTCTAACTCCCAGGTGACCCTTTTCACAGTTTAGGACATCACAGCCTGAACATAATCATCTGCCATTCCTCTCTTCTTCGTCCTCTCTGGGTGACACCACAGACTGTGGGTTGAGAGAGGAGACTGAGGAGTAGGCACTAAAAAAAAAAAGCTATCGGAGCTAAAAGACATGGTGTTTTTATTGTTTGTACTCTCTGCAAAATCAATTCTTCTGAGTCTACCTTGGGGACATTTCATTCCAATCTTTTTGCTGGAGGCACACTTAGGAATATAAAATGTAACTTTTAATTCATAGTTAATAAAATAAACTGGAAACTAAAGGTCCTATTTCTAAAGGGACACACTACACAACACAAAAAACATAAATCCTATATCATGTACCAAAGGTAACAATATGTGAACAATTCACTGTAAAGAAATCATGTTAATGCTGCTTTCACATTGCAAAATGCAGGGTCGCACCGGGACTTTGAAACGGTTCAGTCCCTGTGCGACCCTGCATTTTAGTCTGTTCACATCCCCCCAGTGAACCGGCAATATTGCTGGTTCGCTGATGTCATGAGGGGCAGAGCGGTGGAGCGTCATTAGGGGTGGGGGAGGAGGCAGCGCTTAGAGCTGGCGCTGCTCCAAGCACTGCCTCCATTAGTGTGAACGGGAAATGACCCGATTTAACCTGTTTACACGCAAAGCAACACGGCAACAAACCGGTAAAAACCCATCTTTTACTGGTTTGTATTGTCGCGTTGCTACCAGTTTGCGGGACCCGGTAACCCCTTTCACATTGCACCAATTACTGGGTCGAACCACTGGGTGAGTCAATTCACCATCGAGGGTAACATAAAGTCGTTTGTCACAGGCATGTGACACATGTCAAAGGAAAACAATGATGAATGGCCAGTGAAAATATGCAGAGATTATAATAATGTAATAGGCTTACTGTATGGCTTTAACATTTGTGCAGTATACAGAAAGTTCTGTGCAAATCTTTGAAAAGTGTCTCATTGAGAAGTTCTTAATTAGAAATCTAGAGTACACATGTAAGCCTTGTATGAGCTGAGCACTGTAGTAGGTTGCCACTATCATATAATATTTGTAACACTCCCATGTAGGTTGGCTGCTGCTTCTTCCCCTTTCACAAACTGGGGACTAATATTGCAGTGAAGACGCGTTTCGGAGATTCGCACAGTCCTTTCTGTATACTGCACAAATGTAAAACCTTAAATATTTCACTCAGCTGTCCTCTGTGTGAGCCGTTATCTTGGCTAAGATCTTTCAAGTAAAACTATAATGCCCAAAGCCATGTACGTAGTGTAGTTCCAGATTGTACACCTCTAAAAGACACTTTTGTGTATCAAGGTTTGTGTATTATGCTTTTGATAATATAAATGAACAAAGTTTATTTTTAGAATTGACTAGTTACCAGGCCATCAAAGTAACGGAAGAACATAACCGTAATGTCAGGTCCCTCTGCTGCCATCTAGTGGTCACCGGTTTACAACATGCCAGATTTCACCCAATAAATGTGAGGAACAGTGTTCACTTTTTATTATTTGGACTAGTTAAAAGCCCATCAAAATTATGGCTTCTGCAATGTACTTTCACTTTGTGCTGTGACCGTTTTTAGCCCACAAACTCTCCACCCCGGCCCCAGTCCCTATCTGCTCCTACCTCTAATCTCTGTCTTCACAGCTCCCTCTGTCCATAGCCAGCAAGTTTTAAACAAATCATTGTCCATGCAAACATGCTTGCACTGGGATGCGGTCATTTGGTCTACAGCATGATGGTCCACAGTCATTAGGTCGACATGGGAAAAGGTTGACATGGTTCTAGGTTGAAAGGTCATTAGTTTCACAGGTCAATAGGTTGACAGTCAAAAGGTCGATATGGGGTTTTTCACTGTTTTTTGAGCCGTCATGACAGGCGGTATTTCATGCCCTACCATCCACTAGGGCCTGGTGGGAGAATAAAATAGTGTGCTGAGCGTAGCGAGTCACCAGGCCGGCGTGCACGATGCGAGGGGATGCGGTGCACTTTAAACTATGTCCGGTACTCTTTACTTAGAAGGGCGCCCATCTCGGCCATCTCGGGCATTGAATGCACTAAAAAATCAGGTGCAATGCGACAGACGAGATGCCCGAGATTTCCCATAGGGAACAATGTTAAATGTCTCAATTGACCCGATTTTCCTGTTCAATGCCTCAATTGACCCAATTTTTCCATAGGAAACAATGTTAAATGGGCCACAGAGGCCAAATAGGCACCCTGAAGTGAATAATGGCCACCCGAATTGTTAACGCCACCCCACGATCAACGTCAACCCGAAGCGTGGCGAGCGCAGCGAGCCCGCGAGGGGCGGCGGTACGCGTCCTACGACCTTTTCATACCCCCACTATCCACGTCGGCGTGGAGTTGAGAATAGAAAGTGTGGCGAGCGCAGCGAGGCGAGCGCAGCGAGGGGACGCGGATACCTTCACAGGTATCCGCGTCCCCTCGCGGGCTTCACAGCTGTCCGCGTACCCTCGCGGGGCTCGCTGCGCTCGCCACGCTTCGGGCTCGGTGGCTCGCTGCGCTCGCCACACTTTCTATTCTCAACTCCACGCCGACGTGGATAGTGGGGGTATGAAAAGGTCGTAGGACGCGTACCGCCGCCCCTCGCGGGCTCGCTGCGCTCGCCACGCATCGGGTTGACGTTGATCGTGGGGTGGCGTTAACAATTCGGGTGGCTATTATACACTTCAGGGTGCCTATTTGGCCTCTGTGGCCCATTTAACATTGTTTCCTATGGAAAAATCGGGTCAATTGAGGCATTGAACAGGAAAATTGGGTCAATTGAGACATTTAACATTGTTCCCTATGGGAAATCTCGGGCATCTCGTCGGTTGATCGCACCCGATTTTTTAGTGCATTCAATGCCCGAGATGCCCGAGATTTTTTACTAACGATGCCCACGATCAAAATCGTGGGCGCCCTTCTAAGTAAAGAGTACCCTATGTCCATGTCAACTGTGTTGACATTCCGGTCAAAAAAATGAAAAACCCCATGTCCACCTTTTGACTGTCGACCTAACTGTCGAACTAATGACCTTTTGACCTAGACCCATGTTGACCTAATGACTGTCGACCATCATGCTGTTGACCAAATGATCCCAACCCCTTGCCCTTTGGTCCATCGAGTGGCCACTAGGGGTCAGTGGTGGTACTTCACCTTAGATAGATGGATACATACATAGATGCAGTAGATACATAGTGTTGCTTATACTCTCTCAGCTACAGCAGGATAGGAGAATGTTGTTTATCTAACGGCAAGCATAGAATGGGCACTTTTCAGACTTGCTCTGCTGATAAGCAATGTCGTGCATGGTATTTGTTAGAAAACTATCCTAAAGTTGTGTAGCCTTACTTACCATTGGTCCAGTGGGGAGAAAAGTCATTATACTGGGCTGTTTTCTCATTTAAAAAAATAAAACTATTGCTGCCCATACACGCTGCGATACGGTCATGCGTTCGGTGCTTAATTAGCACAGATCGCATTGCATTGCCTGTGCACACGTTGTGCATGCAATGCGATGAAAGCTATGTGCAAGCACATTCTTTTTGTACTGTGCGATGAGGTGCCACGGGAGCGCGCACCTCAAAGCACACATCGGGACAGTCCGCATCGCAGCGTGTATGGGCTGCTTATGTGCTTAGTACAGAGCTCATTACAATGTAGTTGTCATGCCACTCTGCATTACCCTGCTACCCATGCACCCTTGAGACATTTCATCCACTGAAAAGAATTGCAGGCATTTTCCTGAGCCTTGCAGCCATTTATTATCCTAGGAAAAATAATTTCTTTAATATACTCATTGAGCATGTTTTTCGGTACTTGTGTAGTTTCACGGCGCCGTGCTACTTCCGGGTTCTACGCTCGCCACGAAATATGTCAAAAAAAGTAACTTCACTCCATGCCAACATGGATAGTTCATACCCCCACTATCCATGTTGGCATGGAGTTGATTTTAAATAGCGTGGCGAGCCACCGAGCCCGCAAGGGGAGTCGGACGCACGGCGCCATACTGGCGCCGTGAAACTACACAAGTACCTGTTTTTCTAATGTCACAATAACCTGTCAGCAGCTACTTCTGCAGATTGCCATTGAGCTGTCTGTATGAGAAATGCTTGTTTCTTTTTAAATTGGGCTGGTGGTTTGCAGGTGGAGGAAAAGATCAAGCAGACACACAGGAAGTATCTGCTTCAAGAGCAGCTGAAGATAATTAAGAAGGAGCTTGGCCTTGAAAAAGAAGACAAGGACGCTATTGAGGAAAAGTTCCGTGAGAGATTGAAGGAGCTCACAGTCCCCAAGCATGTTATGGAGGTTATTGATGAAGAACTTGGTAAATTGGGACTACTTGACAACCATTCTTCTGAATTCAGGTGATACATAAATCTGTGGTGCTGTTTGTTCATTATTTCATTTTCACTATTACTTTTATTGCCATTTAGCTCTAAATATTGATTTTTATATATATATATATATATATATATGTATATATATATATGTATATATATATAATTATTAACCATACATTTGTTGTTAGGAAAGGAATTATTATTGTGGTGTATTTCCTGCAAAACGTATAAATGCTGTTAGAGGAACACAGGCGCCTCTAAGTAGGTTAAACTCCACTTTAAGAATAGATTTTCTCCACGACAATAAGGCTAGGATACAGTGCACAGGAGTTTATGGCTATATGGGGGTATCTAATTACCCTCTGTAATTAATTTACTATGAGTAATTGTATCACCAGGAGCTATCCAATTAGCCTCGATACTGGCAAATCCGTGATAAGAGGGCTTTTTTGGCAGCTAAAATACAAAAAATACACATATATATATATATATATATATATATATATATATATATATATATATATATATATATATATATATTATACTGTGGTATGCTCGGCACTCCGGACAAAAGGTTTACTCACCGTGGTGCCTTCACTTGCATGCATAAAAACTGGTATCTCCAGGCTTATGGCGGGGCCTCAGAGAAGAGAGCGGCACTCACAGGTTTTTGGAAGAAGATTTTATATAATCATTGTGCAAAGTACAATAGTCTCATGTTATCGACGTTTCAAGGCTGAACGCCTTTTCCTCAGGAGAGACATAAAGTGCAGGGTGTGCTGATGTGGGGAGATATTCCTATCTTCTCTTTCGGCACTTACACCATAATGTGTCTGTTAGCAAATGTATTACAATTTTTATTTTGGTGTATTTGAGTCTATACGCTATGCGCTGAATTTAATGTCTGCTGCACTCAACACTTAAAGTCACTCCCTTAGTAACAATGGATATATTTGTAAACAGAAAATAAGTGTTTCTGTGCGCTGACACTCTTCCAGGAAAAAAGTGATAAGTGAGAAAATTGATTCAAGGGTCAGAAAAATAGATATACACAAGAAATATACTCTCCTTATCCTTGGATTCTTCGCCTAACTAGAGGCTCTCCAATAATTGATATGGTGGAGATATATGAAAAATAAAATTTACATCATAGTGTGATATCGTCAAGATAGATTGTACATTTATTAAGACAAAAGACATATAATAAAACCACACACTTGAATATTGAAAAAATGCTGCTGTTCCTAAAACACAGCTAAAAGTTGGAGGTTTACCAGAAAATGGTGTTTCAAGCGCCTGTAGATAGGTCTTTCAAATCTGGAAAGCCTCTGGTCCTCCGGAGAACCAAAGACCTCAGGTGCTTCAAACGAAACCAGTCCCGGTAAAAAGCCTCCTATAGTGACTCACTCCAAGCTGCTGCTTTTTTTTTTTTTCTTTTTTTTTGGAGTTTTTTGGAGCTTGGACTGAGTAACTATAGGAGGCTTTTTACCGGGACTGGTTTCGTTTGAAGCACCTGAGGTCTTTGGTTCTCCGGAGGACCAGAGGCTTTCCAGATTTGAAAGACCTATCTACAGGCGCTTGAAACACCATTTTCTGGTAAACCTCCAACTTTTAGCTGTGTTTTAGGAACAGGAGCATTTTTTCAATATTCAAGTGTGTGGTTTTATTATATGTCTTTTGTCTTAATAAATGTACAATCTATCTTGACGATATCACACTATGATGTAAATTTTATTTTTCATATATCTCCACCACATCAATTATTGGAGAGCCTCTAGTTAGGCGAAGAATCCAAGGATAAGGAGAGTATATTTCTTGTGTATATCTATTTTTCTGACCCTTGAATCAATTTTCTCACTTATTACTTTTTTCCTGGAAGAGTGTCAGCGCACAGAAACACTTATTTTCTGTTAGCAAATGTATTACGTATACGCTGTGCTGTTAATATGCATCATGACACATAGGTACATTCACGTTAAGATGAGCTGCTGCTCGCTATAATACTGCTTGTCTACCTTCAGTGTTACAAGAAACTATCTAGACTGGCTAACCTCCATTCCCTGGGGCAAGTACAGCCCAGAGAACTTAGATCTGCAGAGAGCGGAGGAGGTTTTAGAAGAAGACCACTATGGGATGGAGGATGTCAAGAAGAGAATACTTGTAAGTATTGTTAAAGGATAGGAGTATATAATAAAGCAGATACACTAATGAAAAATAAATACCTATTTCAAGTTGACTCCTCAATAAACCAACTGCCAGAGGTAGTTACCACAGGGACTATTTATATTTGAGTGTGTGCTGCTGAGTGCAGTAAATCCATATCACCTGTTGCAGCCTGGGAAACCTGCCTCACCTAGCACTTCGTCTTAATAAACAATAAAGCTATCATTATGGAGGACTGTCATCATTGGTAGGAACTCTAATCCATGTTGTGGAATATTACTGTAGCAGGTGATGAGGCTCCCATCGCCTGAGCCGAGCACAACGTTTATCTTGTGCTAGCTTAGCAAATAAGTTTTTGTTGTGCACAGAAATCTGACCTTTTTCCTCTCCTTGCCCCCAGTACTGCCCTAGCTGCTATCTACCCTTGCCCCAGCAACTTTTCTTTATTTAATCCCCATTGCCCCAACTGCTACATGCCTTTACCCTTCCATAATATTTGATGGAACTCCGAAATAGCATAGTAAGACCTCAATTTTATTTTTTTAAGAGGCTATTCTTTCTTCATGGGACTGATGTTGACTTGTACACACTATGCTGGCAGACCTTTTAATTAGTAGTAGACTTGGTAAGCAATGTACACTTGCCAAATAAACCAGTCAATGTCTTTTCCAACATTTTTATTTTCCCAGACAACTGTGATGTCAGTGTCTGCAGCTAGTGTACGGATGGGTTGTCCATACACAAAGCCAGACATGCTGATATAGCTGTAGGGCTAATTTGAACATTCACACCCATTGATGTACTAGATATAGATTGTCTGTTCAATTGAACGGGTGCTGTATCAGTGCCTGTCTTGCAGTATCATAAAAACAGAATTCTCAAAGGTGGACCTTTACACGCTCTAGTAGAATTTCTTTAGTGTATTAAAGCTTTACATTTAGACATGGTGTAAGTTGAAAATTTCTAATAATTTAATTCAGAAACTTGGACACACTTATTTAAAACATCTGTGCTGCTTGTACATATGTATAATCCGTCCTGTGATGTCTTGTACAGGAGTTTATAGCAGTGAGCCAGCTCCGGGGAAGTACCCAGGGAAAAATTCTGTGTTTCTATGGCCCACCAGGAGTCGGGAAAACTAGTATTGCCCGCTCTATCGCTCGTGCACTGAACAGGGAGTACTTCAGGTTCAGCGTGGGTGGATTGACCGATGTTGCTGAGATAAAGGGTCACAGGTGAGTGTATTTCCTATTCCTGTTGGTAGAAGTATTGGGTAGCATTTTACAAACTCTACTCCAATGCTTCCCTAGGTGTTTGCCGTTTTTGGCCTGCCTTCTGAACCATGGTGTTGGTGTCCTTTCCAACCAGTGCCTCTTTGCCAAATCACCTGTTCTATATATCCCCCTAGTTACAGGCCACATCCTTCTGAGTGAGGTGCTATTTGTGCAGAACCCAATTGATGTTTGTTCTGTCTGGGTCCTCATTAATTCTTACAGTGCTTCAAGACTGATGGGATCAGGGCATAAGTCATTGTTTTTTTGTGTGTTCTGCTTTTCATGGATTGGGCACCCGTATATACAGTAAAATAAAACCTTTTTTTATATTCTAAAACATAAGTTTTAACCTTATTTTAACCACTGTACCCAGGTGTGTGTTTGTTTTTTGTTTGTTTTTTATTAATCAGTTTAGCTAAAAGAAGTATTTTTAAAGCTGAGTAACTAAAACCTTGATTACTCAGTAATCGAGACAGGCGATTTATATGCACAGTGGGCGGGGACATATCTGTAGCTATTAGAATGGAGCAGGCTAAGGTTACAGTTCTTACGATTCATTTTCTTTACCATTGAAATTGCAATATCTTCTATAATCTTGACCTGTGCAAATTAAGATCACTTGAGCCAAAATTGTGTGTATGTGTGTGTGTAATAGCTATGTACAACAACCATTCTATGGTTCTCATTCTTTTTGCAGGAGGACATATGTTGGTGCCATGCCAGGGAAAATCATTCAATGCCTGAAGAAGACAAAGACAGAGAACCCTCTTGTTCTTATTGATGAGGTTTGCAATATCCTGCACTTATTTATTAATATAGTGCATACATGCTCCCCAGCGCTTAACAGAATATTTGTGCAATTCACATCAGTACCTGACCCAGTGGAGATTACAATCTACATTCTCTATAATATGTGGGAAGGAAGTACCCGGAATAAGCCATCCCAAGCAAGTATGGGAAGAATATACAAAGGCCACACAGTTAGGGCCCTGGTGGGAATCGTAGCCAAGACCTCACTGCTGTGAGGCAGCACTGCTGACCACTGCACATATACTGCAGTGTAATGTTGATATAATCTCCTGGTTTTAAACACTGTTTCATTGCACCTCAGGCACAATCTGTGAAAGGAGGAATACACAAGAAGCTGAATTTTGCATTATAGGGACTGGTACTTGAAAGTCTTTGTTCTAGAACCTCATTTGTAAGTGTCTACTAGTGACTATAAGGGAGCTTTTCTTTATAAAGTGCCATGCATTCAACTATTGCATAGATATGATTTTATTGGTATCTGATTGCATTCTTGTATTCATCCAAAAGTATTCCATCCTCATTCTGTGACCACTTTTACTTCCCTTCTGTAGTATTTACAAAAATATGATTTCAAAGACCCTTTCGTCTGTTAGTTATACTCCTGGTTATATTGGGAGACCATTCATTCATGCATTTTGTTTTCTGTGAAAGAAATGTGCCTCTGAAGGTGAATATTGCAGCCAAGTGTCATTTTCGGAAAGGACACAACATTTCATTTGCAATCTCGCTTTACTTGACCTGACTTGTGAATGATGAAATGGCAGTGTGTCTTTCACTGACAGGTGGACAAACTCGGGCGTGGGTATCAAGGCGACCCGTCTTCTGCTCTTCTTGAGCTCCTGGATCCAGAGCAGAACTCAAACTTTCTGGACCATTATTTGGATGTGCCTGTAGATTTATCGAAGGTAAGACGTGCAGTTGTTTCCTAAATATTTGTAGGAATTATATATTTTTTTCCCAAAATGGTTGACAGGATTTTTCAGACATTGAGATCCTACTGAAATCTATTATTAAAAGCTTAACACTCAGTCATCATCATAAATATGGGCAGTTAACTGTAGATTATGTATAACAATAGAACAATAAAAGTGAGCAGCACTCTCAGGGGTAGATTTATTAAGCTCGGTGAAGTAATAAACTGTCTGGTTTTTATCACCAGCCAATCAGCTCCTACCTGTCATTTTTCAAACCAAGCCTGTAACTTCACAGGTATGAGCTGATTGGCCGGTGATAAAAATCAGACACTTTATCACTTCACCGAGCTTAATAAATCTGCCCCTCATACCCATGTAAGAAAGAGTACCTTCCCTTCACTTTTTTTTAACCTCTAGCTGTTGTGATTTTTCAAAGGCCAAAGGTTAGGGCTGCTGACATGCCATAGTTCGTATTTGCTTGTTTGGTTTTTATTCCATCGTATAAGGTCTATGATGATTGTTTCCGTACACCTAACTCTAGGCAAACACACTAACAAAGGTGAAGAACTATTCAATCCATTGCTGTTCTAATTAAGACTCATTCTCACTCTTAAGGTACCCATAGACGGTCCGTTCCCGGACCGTCCGCTTTGTACTATGCGATGCGCGCTCCCGCACATCACATAGTACGGTACAAAAAGTATACGGTATACGGTACATACTTTTTGTACTAGCTAAACATCGGATCGCATTGCATGCACTAGGCATGCACTAGGCATGCGATCCGATGCATGCTAATTAAGACCCAAACGGATCCGTTTAACGGACCGTGTATGGGCACCATTAGGGAATCCAGACCCCATTTCTGATCTGCCTTCTGCATTTCTTTTATTTGCTAGACTGCCTATTTAACTTTCTGTGTTATTAATTACAATATTCACCCATTATCCAGGGGAGATGAAATACCACCAAAAAAGCATTTTAAAAGAATAAGCACTGCAGAAACCTATATGGTTTTGAAGGGAATTCAGACCTGATCTGTCTTTCCTTTCAATGTTATCCAAACAAAAGGCCAGCATCCTCTAAGTTTGGTGGTGTCTATTCGGATGATCTTCTAAAACTGTTCACCACATCTTGTATAGTCTTTCACCCCTCGGTACTTGTGTAGTTTCATGGCGGCAGGCTACTCTATGTTTTCAGCGTAGGCTAAGCTACGTTGTCAGCGTAGCCCAACGGCTGCCTAGCGTAATGTTAAGAGTCAATATCCAAGGATATTATCGGGGTCAATCCTCAACAGGCAGCGCTTAAATATCTACCATACATCCCTTAGGGATAATAGGCGTCTTCTCTTCTCTGTAATCGACAGACACACAGGGAGGGGTACCCAGATATCAGGAAACTCTTCACCAATTTAATTGGATATGGTGTTTTCCTCCCATGAGTGGTAAGTATTTTTCCCAAAATAAAGAGGAGAGGTATATAGTGTGATACTACTTTTTTTTTATGTACAACAATTTTAAAACAAGACAATTAAGTCCCCTGAGTCAAATAGTGGAGTGGATTTTACCATTTAAGTTGGAGAACCAGGTAAAGGCTCTCATCAAAGCATGCAGTGGATCATGGATGACACAGCCCGGGCAGGATTCCACACACGTCCGATGAGAATTCCACTGTCACCACTTGCTCAGTCCAAACACAGCACCTCCAACGCGTTTCGGACACCTATGTGTCCTTTTTCAAGGAGAATGGATGTGTGTTTCCTGTGTGCCTTAATGTAGCAGAGGCTATTTACATCCCAGGAGAAAATACAGAAAACTGTATAGAGCGCTTATCAGGGCTGTATATCTCAATATGAGCAGCTGCAAGAGGGATTAGTCGGGTCCCTTAAAAAGTACAAGAACAAAAAGAAATATGCAGCGCTCTTTTAATGATGCAATCAAACTGATAATACAAAACACATTTATTGCTAAAAATCACAAAATAATATATAAGGATAAAATTTATATTATAAAAACTGTACAGATAGAAGTATCAAGAATAGGTTAAAGTGCAATGAAATTATGGCATATGGACCTGTCAACAGAAATAATAGTATATTTTGTCCCTAGCCTTTTTAGAACGAGGATATCCCAAAAAACTGATAGAAGAGGCAGTACAACATGCACGGGTTTCCGATAGAAAGGATTTACTTAACAGCATAACAACAAAAAAGAAAAAAGACAACAAACCAATTACGAATAATCTGCCCTTTATTTAAACTTTTAACAATCGGTCCAATGAGATAAAAAGAATAATCCAAAAAAACTTTAACATACTGAGACAGGACCCTGTTTTGGGCAATATCCTACCCCCCCAGACCATCGTTCATTTTTAGAAAGAACAAATCTCTCAAATCCTTACTAGCACCGAGTGCCCTTAGAGAGGGAGGATGTATGAATGAATCAAGTGCCACCACCAATTGGCTCCCCCAAAAGACCCAGGGTTGTTTCAGGTGTGGAAGAGGCTCTTGCATTACCTGTAGATTCATCGTTAATAGGACTCTGGAGATCCAAATAGGTGATATATCCAAAACAATCAAAGGTTTTATAAATTGTGACATGAATTATGTTATCTACTTGTTAACTTGTGGATGCGGCCTCAAGTATGTGGGGAGAACCACAAGGCCCCTCCGAGTCCGCTTCTTGGAACACAGGAGGAACATCATCAAGAAGTACCCTTATCCTTCTATATTATTTTGTGATTTTTAGCAATAAATGTGTTTTGTATTATCAGTTTGAGTGCATCATTAAAAGAGCGCTGCATATTTCTTTTTGTTCCATTTACATCCCACCAATCCGCCCGCTCCGTTTTCGCGGGTTTTTAGATCGTTTTTTATCGTCATATGTTATTAGATGCCCCACTTCCAGTTGCGTGATGTTCGCATCCATGCCCCACTTCCGGGTCTCCCGGGTGCGCCGCGATAGTTCCCCCTCCTATGTCCTTGGCGGATCTCCCCGGTTTGTCTGTGACACCTTCCGGTGACACTGTGTGAGGCTATTTCCTGTCATCGCCTTATGCTTGGGATGCGGGCGCCATCTTTGTTAAGGGCGCATCTTATTCCTTCCATATAGGAGTTTCTGGCATTCATATTTCCCAAACGCCCAATACAATAATAACAATCGCAATTAGTGCAGTGCAATAAATACAATAAAAATCATTTAAAAACATAAATACACTCATTTTAAAAGACATTTCATTCTAAAAAAAAACTCCTTTAAAAAACGAAACTAGCAGCAAGTATAGATATAGAAGGCAGATAAGATATGGTTAAAAAATCATCATAAAAACCATTTTAACTCAAAATCTGCATTCAAGCCTTTTGGCTTCAGTGTATCACAGTTATATATCATACACATCTCCTCCTTTGCCAGACACGTGTTTAAATTCTTATTTCTAAAACCAGGATTTGCAATCTTCATACCAAAAAATCTTAAAATATGAGAAATTGATGAGTTATGAACGGTTTTAAAATGATGGGAGAGCGAGTGGGATATCAGTGTAGTGACTTCACGGCAGCCCTGTGTAGTCAGCGTAGTCTTCCCGTCAGGCAGCTAGTCACCGTACTGTCCCCGGGAGCTGCAGCTCTGTCCCCGGCATCCCTGGCAAGCCTCACACAGCGCTGGCGGAGAAGGAATCATGCGGGCGCTTGCGGAGAGGCTCCATCTGTCTGAGACGCAGGAGCGTCTCAGATGCTCCTACGTCTCAGTAATTATTGCGGCAGGGTACGGCAACCCTGCCTGTGTCCACTTCAGGGAGACGGACAGGGTTAGGGGTTCGGTAGCGCGTGCGTCTCCTGTACAAAGGGGGATGCAGTGCGCAAGTGCTTCTCATGCACAATAAAGGATGCATTTGCCAGTGCTCCATGTTACTGACAAATACCTCCTTTTTAAACCCCCACTATCCACGCCAGCCCGAAGCATGGTGAGCCCCGCAGTACACGTCCTCCCGACCTTTTCATACCCTCACTATCCACGTCAGCGTGGAGTTGATTTTATAAAGTGTGGTGAGGGGACGCGGAATACTTGATGTGTTTTACACGTCCACTCACCATGCTTAGGGCTCGCCACTTTTTATAAAATCAACTCCACGCTAACGTGGAAAGTGGGGTATGAAAAAGTTGGGAGGACGCGTACCACGTCCCCTCGCGGGGTTTGCTATGCTTGCCTCACTTTGGGCTGGCATGGATAGTGGGGGTGTTTCAGGAACACATTCACACCTGTCATGTCAGGCAGGTTAAAAGGGTCAATATTTCCCACACAATGTAATAAGTGCTGACTGACTACGCTAACTACGTAAGCTCCGGCTGGCCGTGAACAGGCGGGAACACTACGCTGACTACGCTAACTACGTAAGCTCCGGCTGGCCGTGAACGGGCGGGAACACTACGCTGATACTGACAGGGACGTTGATTACGCTGGCCGCGGGAACAGTACGCTGATTCTGACAGGGACGCTACGCTAACTACGTATCTGCCGCCGTGAAACTACACAAGTAACCACCCCTCTTCTGCTATCACTTATTTACTAAATCCTATGAAGAAATGGGGTCTGGATTTATTGATGGGTCTTCAAAACTTTACCCTTACAGATTCCACAGTTCAGATGGTTGGCCAGCTTGAGATTGCTTCATCCTACCTCAGCCACCTAGATATCACAACTTGGAACTGTTAAACTATGGTGGCAAAAATGTAAAGTCTGGATTCCAAATGATTAGTCTTTCACAGGGAAGTATCTTTCTGCCCCATAATGTACTGATATTAAATATCCATATTTTCATATGCTGAAGCAAAAATCTTTAGTAGAGGAATGCTTAAAGCCTTCTCAACCAAACACAATGAAATCCCCCAAAAACTCCTCTAGTCAGCCAGGAAGGAGCACAGACCCCAGTGAGTGGTGAAATCAGTTGGAACAGTTGTACAAAGGCACTGGGTCTTTCGGTTAAATTTTTTGTTTTTCTGAGGTCTAAATAAAAACAAGCTTTCTCTTTCAATGGTCCTGGTGACACAGCTCAACACTGGGATGTAGGAGGGTCCGAAGGAGCCAGGCACCTATCCTAAAGCTTTAGAGGGTAGACTCCTCCCCTACTGCATCCCGGACTCTTCAGTTCGTGTTAGGTGCCCACTGGAGTGGGTGCTATTCTAAAGGGCTGCAGGAGCAGCCGAAGAATTAGAGTAGTTAGGGAATTTTTATTGTTTTATTAACTTTCACCCTAGCTAGGTAGGCACAGTGTGAGGATTCTCATAGTGAATCCTCACACTGCTAGCGCAGCAGGAGCTGACAGAAGCGCGTCCTGTCAGCTCACTGTGCACAAGGGAGACGCTGTCTGGCCTCCCTGTGCAGCACTTACAGCTTCTATTGAGAAGCTGCCTGGGCTCCGGAGTACCCTGAAACCGGCTCCACGTTTAGGTGGGGATCATGGGGGACAGGTGCTCCGTGATGGCGGCGGCCATTTTATGCGGAGCTTACACGCTGAGCTCCTATATGAGAGGACAGCAGCGTTGTGACAGGCATGTTCCAAGTGATCCCCAGTCGAGGGGGAGACACTGGAACTAGGAAATCCTACCTAGGGAGCGGCTGACTGGGGGTGGTTGGCGCCAAAAGGTCACGGACCCCGCAGCAGCAGGGACTTTTGGTCTCTTCCCTCACTCTGTGTTTGGCGCCTTTCAGAACGCTTGCAGCAGAGCTGAGCTGGCTTACTGATCCTGGCAGAGTGATTTGGATTTCCTGGGCATCGTTTCCCCGCATCTGAAACCAACAGACAGCTAAGTGATTGGGTGCATTGACTCTGTATAAACGCTGGTACATTGTTTGCACTGTATATTTATATATATATATAATATATTTTCACTTGCATCATGTCTGAGCATCAGGCTGTGGTTTTGGGGGAGGGAGCCCTTATTGCACTGAGCGCGTGCAATGTATGCACACAGAAATTTGTCCCTGAGCAGATGGCCAAGGGGGGCTTATGTATTACTTGCGCTGCTGTGAGACCCATGGGGAGTGAAGCCCATAGGGCAGAGCAGATTGAACCCGCGTGGGCCAGTGCCCTAGGCAGGTCAGTGAACGCTTTGGTGCAGCTTCTGGACAGGCAGAGTGATGTGTTGGTAGAATCACAGAGACCTATGCCATCATCTCAGCAGTCTTCTGGCTCCTTGCCTCTTACCCAGGCAGATCCTGCTCTTATTCAGGTGATGCAGGATACTGCTAAGGGTATCAATAGGTTTAGTGAAATACTAGACAAAATGGATGACGTTGCAGGGACCCCTAAAAGGTCTTATGCTATGCCTTCTTTGGCAGATGAGGAGGAGGGAGCGTATACTGACATCCCCTGGGATCAGGGTGATGATTTTGAAGAGACCTCTTCTGCTGGTATAGAGGATCTTATTGTAGCTGTGAAACAAGCTTTAAAACTGTCTGTGGAGGATAAGACTCCTGTTAAAGGTGAGGGGTTACAGGAATTGTTGAAAGAGGCTTGGAAAACTCCTGATAAGAGGCTACAGATGCCTAAGAGATTCCTTAGTCTGTACCCCATGCCAGAGTCTCATGCAGAGCTCTGGGAAAAGGTGCCAGTTGTGGACGCTTCAGTGGCACGTTTGTCCAAGGCTACTGTATTGCCAGTACAGGGCGGTGCAGCTTTTAAAGATTCTGTGGATAAAAAGCTGGAGGGTAACCTCAAGGCTATTTTTGAAGGGGTGGGATTCACTCTACGCCCCCTTATTGCTTCAGCCTGGGTCTCTAAGGCCATGATTGAATGGGCTGGTGAATTATGCACCATGCTGCAGGCAGACCCTGGTGCATTGCTGCTGGCAGAGAAAATGAAGGCAGCTGCAGAGTATGTGGTGGAAGCAGAGGAGGAAGCTCTTAAAATGGCGACCAGAGTATCCACAGTCTCTATTAATGCCAGGAGAGTGCTCTGGCTTAAGGCCTGGGAAGCGGACAATGAGTCCAAAAAGGCCCTAGAAACTTTAGCTTTCAAGGGAAAGTTACTATTTGGAACAGAACTAGAGGAAATTATTAAACAGGCCACGGGCGGCAAAAGTACATTTCTGCCGGCTCCCTCGGCTAAGCAGACCTCCAGGTTCTCTGCTTTTAGGCCGTCCTTTCGGCCCTCCCCTAGAGGTGGTGCGTCCTTTCGAGGACAGTCTTTCAGGGGAAAGTTTCAGTCCTCTAGGGGCAAGACACATAAGTCCAAGTTTGGTTCTTTTAACAAGAAGCCTGCCTCCAAAGGAGAGGATAAACCCTCCGCATGACTGTCAGGAGTGTTGCCCGGCAGTGATAAAGGTGGGGGGGCGTCTCACACACTTCAGGGACGCATGGGCTTCTCTAGACCAGGATGCCTGGGTGTTAGATATTATAACCCAGGGCTACAAAATCCCTTTCAGAGGTCTGCCTCCGAAAAGGTTCATTCCCACATCCTTACCAAAGGAGGCGCTGCTTCGTACAGCTCTTGTGAGAGCAGCTCACTCCCTTTTGGAGAAAGGGGTGGTTACCCCGGTTCCCAGGGCAGAGTGGAAGAAAGGCTTTTACTCCACTCTATTTCTGGTGCCCAAACCAGACGGGTCTTTCAGGCCAATACTAAATTTGAAGTCCCTAAATGTTCATTTATGGGTAGACCATTTCAAAATGGAGTCCCTACGGTCAGTACTCCTGAGTCTGTACCAGGGAGAATTTTTGGCGTCCATGGATGTCCAGGACGCATATCTGCACGTCCCTATACACCCGGAGCATCAGACCTTGTTGAGGTTTGCTATAGGAGACCTGCATTTACAATTCCGGGCGTTACCCTTTGGGCTAGCAACCGCGCCAAGGGTATTCACAAAGATAATGTCAGTGATGGCGGCGGTGCTGAGGCTCAGGGGAATCACAGTAATACCCTATTTGGACGATCTCCTGTTCAAAGCAGAGTCAGCAGCCATGCTTCAGAGTCACTTGGCAGAGGCCATCAGTTTTTTGCAGGCTCACGGCTGGATTTTAAATTTACAAAAATCTCAGTTGGTACCATCACAGAGGCTCCAATTCTTGGGAGTCATACTGAATACCCATCTCCATCGGGTATTTCTTCCGGAGGTAAAGGCCAGGAATCTGGTCACCTTAGTCCAGGAGATTCTCAGGGCTCAGAGCATTTCAGTATGAAGGTGCCTCAAGCTCCTGGGGAAAATGGTGGCGTCATTTGAGACGCTTCAATTTGCCAGGTTCCACTCTCGGGTGTTCCAATGGAACATTTTGTCAGCCTGGTCAGGAAACACTCTGACCATGAAGTCGGAGATGATAGTGCTGTCTTCGGACACTCGAGACTCCTTGAAATGGTGGACAGAAGTAGATTCCCTTCAGTGGGGTCGGTCATTACAGACCTGGGACTGGTTGGTAGTAACTACCGACGCCAGTCTCAGGGGCTGGGGGGCAGTAGTCCTGGATCTCAGGCTGCAGGGCCTGTGGACGGCAGAGGAATCAGTGTTACCAATCAACATCTTGGAGCTGAGAGCTGTCTGGAAAGTGATTTCCTTGGCGGGAGACAGGTTACTGAACCTCCCTTTGAGGATTACCGAGGAAGACCGACAATGCCACAGCTGTGGCGTATCTGAATCACCAGGGAGGTACACGCAGCAAATTGGCCATGTGGGAGGTGTCCAGAATCTTCCTATGGGCGGAACAGAATGTTCCAGCTGTATCGGCTATATTCATTCCAGGAATAGAGAATATAGAAGCCGAGTTCCTGAGCAGGGAGGAGCTCAAGGAAGGGGAATGGAGCTTACACCCTCACCCTGTTTCACCAGATCACTTTGATGTGGGGAACTCCGGATGTGGACCTGATGGCATCCAGGTTCAACCATCAGGTGCCCAGGTTCTATGCCAGAACGAGGGATCCACTAGCGGAGGCAGTGGATGCCATGACTATTCACTGGCAGGGAGATCTCCTCTATGCATTCCCACCAGTACCAATGTTAGCGAGACTTTTGAAGAAAATACAGGGGCAGAAGGTTCCGGTGATTTTAGTGGCCCCAGATTGGCCAAGGAGGTCCTGGTACTCGAGGCTTCAGAGGTTGTCTGTGGACTCATGGCGTCTACCTCTGAGGCCAGACCTTCTAAGACAAGGCCCATTCAATCACCTGGATTCCGATCGATTGATTTTGACGGCCTGGCTATTGAAACCGCCATTTTGAAAAGGAAAGGGTTTTCTGAGGCAGTAGTACAGACTATGATAAAAGCCAGAAAAGCTGTATCTTCGGCAAATTATTATAGAGTCTGGAAGACTTACATTCGATGGTGTGAGAGAAGAAAGGCTCACACATCTCATTTTAAGCTATCAAGAATGATGGAATTCTTACAAGATGGTTTTTCATCGGGCCTAAGCCTTCAGTCATTGAAGGTGCAGATTTCGGCCTTGTCCATCTATTTCCAGAAAAGGATAGCCATTTTGCCGGAAATTCAAACCTTTTTACAAGGAGTATCCAGGTTGAAACCTCCATACAAGCAACCAGTAGCACCTTGGGATCTGTCACTGGTTTTGGAATGCCTTCAGAAGGCACCCTTTGAGCCTTTAAGGTCGGCGGACCTTAAGTTTCTCACATGGAAGCTAGTGTTCTTGTTGGCAGTGGCATCTGCTAAAAGGGTGTCAGAGTTGGGAGCTTTGTCATGCAAATCTCCCTTCCTAATTTTTCATGATGACAGGGCAGTTCTGAGAACAGTGCCTCAGTTTTTACCGAAGGTAGTCTCTGCCTTCCATTTAAATCAGGAGATAGTTCTACCTGTGTTTCAACCCCCTGAGGGTTCTAAGAAAAGGGACAAGTTGAAGAGTTTGGATGTTGTGCGTGCTTTACGCATCTATGTGGACAGAGTAAAGAGTGTCAGAAAGACTGATACTTTATTGGTACTGTATGACGTACACAAAAATGGTTGGCCTGCATCTAAGCAGACTATTGCTAGGTGGTTGCGGTCTGTGATAGCCTTTGCATACACCAAAGTGGGTAGACCGGTACCGGCCAGAATAAATGCGCATACCACCAGGTCAGTTGCCACCTCTTGGGCGGTTCGACATGGGGCCACAGCTGAGCAGGTTTGCAGGGCTGCCACTTGGTCATCTGTTCATACCTTTGCCAAATTCTATAGATTCCACGAGTTCACGTCGGAGGACGCATCATTCGGGCGAGCAGTGCTGAGAGCTGCAGACCTGAGCGTACCCACCCAAAGGACCGGCTCTGGAACGTCCCAGTGTTGAGCTGTGTCACCAGGACCATTGAAAGAGAAAAAGGGATTTTTGTAAGAACTTACCGTTCGAATCCCTTTCTCTGATATGGTCCTGGTGACACAGCGATCCCTCCCTTACGCTCAGTAAGTATGCCAGAAGTTTCATGATGTTCATGTTAAAATGGTTAAAAGTTAACAGTTACTGTTATAAAATGTGCATATAATATGTGCAGGCGTTTGTACTGAGTTAATGTATTCCAGTGGCTTTGAAAGATTGAACTGAAGAGTCCGGGATGCAGTAGGGGAGGAGTCTACCCTCTAAAGCTTTAGGATAGGTGCCTGGCTCCTTCGGACCCTCCTACATCCCAGTGTTGAGCTGTGTCACCAGGACCATATCAGAGAAAGGGATTCGAACGGTAAGTTCTTACAAAAATACCTTTTTTGAGCGAAACGTGCGTCGGCAGTATTGCTCAATGTGATATTTTGCATGTTGCTCCAAACTGTTCTTGCACACACAATGATTATGCTATAACCTGGCAAAGAATGTTTTGCCCCATGATGACTTGCATATTAGAGATAACAATTTCTCAGCACTTGCGCTGATGCTCACTTTCTCTTGAATGAATGACCATATTTTATTCCCCATGGGGAGGAAATGCTAAGACCAAAAATGTATAGTGAGAACTGTGTGAATATAAGAAACCTATGAAAATTGTCTGTAAATAAGAGTTAATGTATTCTATTCTGATACATATAAAAAGCTGCTCAGTATATAATGAAACACTATAAAGGTATACAGCTTAATTATACACACATTAGTTATACAAATCACATTATTCTCTTTCTTTGGTGGATGTGGTCTTGCCGTGCTTAGGATGGTTGGATTTTAGCCCTTTATTTTTTTTTATTTTTTTTTGCTTGTGTGGTCAATCACTCCGTAAATGGAAACTGTCCCCTTGGCTCAGATAGGGACTAATTGCTGTGATTGGTTATTGGCAACTTTGGGTGGTGCTTAATTCCTTTATAACATGTATCCCACTGAATCTTAGAGAGCAGGATTTATTGGAAAAAAGACCTCTTAATTTTTCTTAAGAAAAAAGCATTGATTAGGTAGTTCGAGAATGAAGGACACCGTAAACACGTGACAACCGCCGGTGAGGGATGCATCTAATAAAACTTGGGCATGTGAGCACTTGTCACGGTAAACTGGGGTCATTGGCAGACACTCCAATGACCAAGTCCATCTCTACATATAGTCACATGTAAATAGGCAACATACAGAGCACCACATCACATCTCTTACTGTGCGTGCAAATGCTAGTAGGTGTGTGTGATCACCAGAACCGACGGATTCTACTTGAATACTAATTCATGTATGTATCTTAATGTTAGGAGCTTTCTTCTGTGGTGCTGTTCATAGGTTTCCTCTATATCTGTACACCACTGTGGATTATGTTGGTACTCTGTATATAAAGGTTGATGATTGTTACATTCGATTATAATTCACTGTTCACTGATGAAAGGAATTATGTGCTCTCTGCAGTGTTGTTGTTCCAATATTTTAAGCTCTGATGAGTTAAGAAAACATATGACTGATTAGTCAGCCACTGTAACCATAACATTGTTGCCCTACTGAGCTCTTCCTCTCCTTCAGGTCCTCTTCATCTGCACTGCCAATGTAACCGAGACCATTCCAGAGCCTCTGAGGGATCGTATGGAGATGATCAATATCTCAGGCTATGTGGCCCAGGAGAAATTAGCCATAGCTGAGGTAAAACTTGTTTGATCCCTTTATTCTTTCAAAGTCAGTAATTTTTTATGAATGGTCTCTAAAGTGTGCTTTGCTGTTAGCTAGAAAAGTTGGTATTATGGAACATGTTTATCCATCCTGCAACAAAGGGAATGCCCCAGATCTGCATGATAAAACTTGTGTCTGTTTGTAGAGGTACCTAGTACCACAGGCTCTGACTATGTGTGGGCTGGACGAAGGAAAGACTCGCATCACATCGGATGCTCTCACTGTGCTGATAAAACAGTACTGCAGAGAGAGTGGAGTCCGGAACTTGCAGAAGCAAGTGGAGAAGGTGGGTGAGATAAACAATAATAGGGTCATTTGGCATAAATGGAAACTTATGCCAAAAGCAAGTACTGTATAATCAGGTGATAAAAATGTTTCTTTTTCTCAAGGTTCTACGCAAGTCTGCTTACAAAATTGTGAATGGAGATACCCAATATGTGGAAGTGACCCCATCCAATCTGCAGGACTTTGTTGGAAAGCCAATCTTTACAGTGGACAGAATGTATGATGTCACCCCACCTGGCGTGGTCATGGGCCTAGCTTGGACTGCCATGGGTGAGAAGATCAAAGGCTTTTGTGATCATGTGTGTTGGTTCACCGTTTGGAAATGAGGCTTGAAATGCCAACTGGTTATGTGGTATAGTTGATAAAGTCATAGATAGGAAATACATAAACAAGTTCCTGTAGAAATCTTAATGCCATAATCTGCTGGCAACCATAACTTTCCTTCACTATTTATCATAAATGGGCAGCTTTTTTTTTTTCTGCTGGTTCTAGAGTCTGCTGCACAAACTCACTTATGATTTATCTACCACCGTGGTTCTCAAACTGTCCTCAGAACCCCACACAGTTCACGGTTTTTAGGTCCCCCGACAGGTGCACTCATAACTCACTGACATTTTAAATGTTGAAATTATTTCACTTGATTCTTTGAGTAGACCTGCAAAAGATGCACCAACTTTGAGAACCTGTGAGATAGATAGATTGATATATATATATATATATATGCAAAAAAGGTGGTACTAGCGCGAAGAAAAATCCCTCAAAATTAGGGATATAAGAGTTAGTTCTGTCCTATTATAGGTAATGCGTGTGAATTTCACACTGATGCACAGTTCCTCCTTCTTTTGGAGTGGTAGCTCCTCTTCTGATGTTCCTGTTCATCATACATGGCACTCGGCACTCGGGTCACAGGTAACTTCAAAAACGACAATACAGTGTCTTGTTTGTCAACGTTTCAGTGCTTGTTTATTGCTTGTTTATTGGCACTATCGTCAGGTTTTTGAAGTTACCTGTGACCTGAGTGCCGCTCTAAATATATAAATTACGAATGATTGGTTACATGTTCAGTACCGCAATATTTTAGTCTGTTATAAAACCCAAATGGGCCCTTTTCAGGTGGTTCCACCTTATTTATCGAGACCTCCCTCCGACGTCCACTTGACAAAGAAAATAAGGATGGGTCTCTGGAAGTAACAGGTCAACTTGGAGATGTAATGAAGGAGAGTGCAAAAATTGCCTACACATTTGCTCGTGCTTTCCTAATGAGAAAATATCCAGATAATAAAATGCTGGTGACCTCACACATTCACTTGCATGTGCCAGAGGTGAGTGTTATGACTTATTTTGGTATCAAGTAAGAATCCTATTTCCATATTGAGCATCTACACTTTGTCTACTGTGCTGGGTCAATAAAATGAAAATGCCAATCGGAGGATAGAATGACAGAGCACCATATAGGGATACAGATAGACAAATGGAGAGTTGCACAGGGGACAGGCATAGGCGGAAACCTCATCATAAAATGGACAATGGGTAGGCATAGACGGACAGACTAGGGGCGTAGAAAGAGCGCACCATATGGGGAGTATAGACTGACAGATGGATGGTTGGGAAGAGGTACTGTGTGGCACATTATCCTAGTGTTCATTCTAGCACTCGCCATCTTTGAAAACCCATGCAGTTCCTGTTCCCTTCCTGGGGTGTTGCTGTCTGCTGTAGTGCTTCTAGCACAGTGTGGTCTGTATATCAGCACTGATATGCAAACCAGACCGGTGCTAGAAACACCACAGCAGA